>NC_073695.1:33664716-34864716 GCF_029784165.1 Wyeomyia smithii | reverse complement strand
TGTGTTGAAATGTACAGTGGAAGAAAATGCTCGTTGCTTAAGGTACGTTTAGACTATTAGACATGTCGGTTTGATTTTGACCACTGCAGAAATCGAAAGTCTGCTCGATTTACCGTTCGACATACTTTGTCGAACCTGTTTGTATGGCGGTGTTCACACTGCTTGCACAAGTCGGAAGGAAGAACTGCCAAATGAATGTCAAATGAATTTCTTTCTCAATTTCAATATTTGCCAGCACACAAAAAACGAAAATGATGTTTGTTATGGAGAGCCAAAACAAACAACTGAAAAAAAAAATTAAAGGTTGCTATGTTCTTGGAGTCGAAGGAAAAATAGGAACGTTCCTATTCCATTCGACATATCGAACGGCATGTTGAATCACAATATCGAAAAGGTGTAAACGTAAACCAACATTGAATTCGATATATTTTCGAGCAATCAGTTCGAATCAGATGAAAAAATCAGATAGTCTAAACATACCTTTACCTTCTGCCTATGTATAACGAATATGACAAAAAGTATCCAAATGTTTTTTATGGAAGCTGTTCTATTATCTGGCTGTGTATTGAAAGTCGAAAGGTAAGTACTCTAAATAACACGCAGAGAATTCTGAGTAAGAATCCCCAGGATACCGAATAACACGGTGACGGAATCGTGAAAGGAATCGCAAACACGATCCGGAGGATTCCCACTCACGTTTATTATTCAAGTATCTGTTGTATACAAGTATCGATTTCGATATTCCAATTCTATCTAATATTGAATAGATACAAATTAGCGTGCTGATCGAGATCGATCAGCACTGTCAAAGAAAAGAATAAATTAAACACGAACTGTGCGATCGAGCGTCAGTTCTATTCCACCTATCAATCGAATCGGTCTTGTTCCTGCAAAGTAAAGAAAAAGAAAATTATTAATAGTTGTTACAAAGTGGCATATCTAGGCGTTCTTCATATACTTGGTCGTTTGGGATTTCGCTGGATTATCCTGTGGATCTTCCCCTGGTTCCCTTGTACGGGTTGCGGTAGAAAAATAAGTTTAACAGTGGCGACGAGGTTAAAGTGGATAGTATTCGGAACCACATCGACTGACCCGAGGACTGGCAGGTTGGCATACCGGCATATGCAGTTATAAGAAATTTATTTATTTATAAGGAGAATTTAAAACAATTCAAGAGACGAAATAAAACACCCTTTTGCCTAGGAAGGATTCGGTGGGAATTGGACTCCAAGCTCGCGCGTTCAACCGAACGTGCGTTTCTCTGTCGGGATGACGGAGCTGACGAATGCTGGAGGGAAACAAGAGGCGGAATCGACGGATGCTGGAAGGAAACACGAGGAGGAGACTGACGGCTTCAGGGGGTTCCCGGAGGAGTTTTCTGCGCGCTCGCGGAAAAGAAAAGTTACATCCAACTCTCCTATTAGGAGATCGAAAAGAAAAAAGGTCGCTAAGACCGATCAGAATTTTGTATACAGTTAAAAAGCTCAGAATAATGTTGTAGAACTAATGACCATTGTTACATCTTTTTAAAACCTTTCTATAAGATATCAATTAGTTTTGTATAAAATTAAACTTTTTATTAAAAAATCAGAATTTTATAACAGATAAGATAATTAATATATTTTGTTAATTTATTCCAATATGTTGAAACTAAAAGAGGAAGAGCTGTTGTATACAAGTATCGATTTCGATACTCCAATTCTATCTAATATTGAATAGATACAACTTAGCGTGCTGATCGAGATCGATCAGCACTGTCAAAGAAAAGAATTAATAAAACACGAACTGCGCGATCGAGCGTCAGTTCTATTCCACCTATCAATCGAATCGGTCTTGTTCCTGCAAAGTAAAGAAAAAGGAAATTATTAATAGTTGTTACAAAGTGGCATGTCTAGGCGTTCTACATATACTTGGTCGTTTGGGATTTCGCTGGATTATCCCGTGGATCTTCCCCTGGTTCTCTTGTACGGGTTGCGGTAGAAAAATAAGTTTAACAGTATCCTAGAGCCATTTACAGGGCATTTTTGAGGATTCTTTTTTCAGGAATCCGCTCACGAATCCAATGTGAGGAATCCTAGAGAATCTATGCGAATTGTATGTGTTCGTCCGGGTGGAGTGTAACCTTCTAATTGCTGATGCACCTTTTCGATCAAGGTCTAAAGCACCGAGATCTGAACGTCCAATACTACAATGAGGATATTTCGATTACCACGAGAAAAAAAAATCCGGATCTGCTGAGCACTCATATGCTATACGTTCAGTTACTTGAGCTAATTATTTGAACTAACCGACCACTATACGATAATCGGCTAAAAAGAAATTTTCGTAGGGGTAAGCGGGGTAAGACCGCCCCCTTAAGCAATTCTGTTTATAGAAAAAAAAGTTGCGGCTGCAATTTCATTTTTTCTTCGCTAAGAGGTTCTTCTATTCAATACCCGCATTTAAAAAATAAGAACTGAAATATTTTTGTTTATTTTCCAGCTTATTTTTTAAATTTGAAAAATTCATTGAAAATGTGCAGATCTTGTTCATGCGGGGTAAGCCCGCCCACCAGCGGGGTAAGATCGCCCACCATTTTTTGAGGATAAAAAATATTTTTAGGGCCGAAACGGTTGATTCTATCGGTATAGTGTCTCTGACAAAGTTGTAGATGGTATTTCTTTTCTTTTTAAATAGAATATACACTGTGAAGAATCTGAAAAAAATATTTTTTTCTAAGTTTTAACTTATTTTGTTTTCTGATTATTCAAGTTCAAATCAATGTTTAGGTAACTTTTTTGGTTTTCAAAATAAATAGATTTTTCAGAATTGGGGTTTTTCAAGATATTGAATTCATAATATACCTATCTTCAAGCTTAAAATTAAAACTCATTAAACCTATCTGTATGATTCTTTTGAAGACTTATTATGTATAGAAAAATACTAATAATTATTATTTCTTTTATTTATATTTTCAATTTTCTATGTTTTTTTTTTTTGAAGAACAAAATTATCAACGACTCTATACACCAAATAAACCGTTAAAAAAAAAAATCTTCACAAAAATTGAGCTATTAATATTTCTATTACTCCATGATCCAACAACCATAAAATTTTAGCTTACCTTTTGTAGATTTTACAGGCAAAAACATATTTTTTCAAAAAAATTTGAAAAATAAATATATATTTGATTCTATTTCTATATTTTTTCTTTAAATTTTTTTAGAGTGTGTACTTTTTTCGAAAGTAAAAAACTACTATTTTCAATTCTGCCGGAGACGTCATACCTATCAAACACACCGTCCTGGCTCTAAAATTATTTTGGTTCATTAACACCATGAACACAGGTTTACTTTTTTCAAAAATAAGTCTTGTTAAAATATATTACTAGAAAAGCTTAAACCAAATCGAAAATGGTCGATTAACATCGATGTCTTATGTGGCTTGAAGTTGCTTTACTGATCCTGTAAATATTCCCTTTGTAGTGTCGAGGCATTTGGGTCTTGAAGTAAAACAACAAGCAGTTGGATTCGTGGCGGTTTTACCCCTTGTATAGTGGGCGACTTTATCCCCAGTGGAACATTTTCATATTTGACCGAAAAAGTAGTCAAAATTACAAAATTACTCCCGGCCTTCGATATTTCCGAAAGAAGATAGATTCAGGCAAGCGATTAAACGTATATTCACGAACAAAACAATAGATTTTTAGACTGAAAAACCTTAAGTCCCGTTGCCGCAAAACAATAGCGCATTGACTGGTTGCAAATATCTTAAAATAACAATATAGTTCACTCTCGAATTTCCCATATATTTCCGTGAAGACAGACAGGGAATACCCCCTCTTGTGGTGAAAAAGGTAACTAAACTCATTGCACAGTGGTACAGTAAGGCATTTTAGGCGGACATGGGCTTTTCGTTGCGATTTTGGTTTGCGGTTTAAAACCATAGTTTTTGTAAAAAGTTGTTTTTTATACATAGTCCTCTATTTATGTGCAAATGAAAATTAGGGTGGTCCTAAAATCAACGAAATAAAAACAAACTAACTTGTTTTTATTTGCATAAATAATTGTAAGCATTCTTTGGCAAACTTGTAGATCAACTAATTCTAAGTAACTTTGTAAAAAAACTTTTTTGTAGACATTAAATTTGGTTTCCAAAAACAGTCTTTTCGCTCTATTTTTTCAATTCAAATTCAAAAACAAAGTTTTCTTCGGTAACTTTAATCAAAAATACGCCAATTTTGACGAAAAAACATTGTCGATATATTGTACAGATGAAGAGTTTTCACTATTTCTATTTTAAAAATAGGCCCTTTTAAAATATTAATGTCTTCGTTCAGGGCAAACATAAATAATATTTTTTGGTATCATTTGAAAGAAAAAATATTGTATAAATATTGTGAAGAAATACCGAAAGTTGCTTAGAATTAGTTGATCTACAACTGTGCCGATCAATGTATACATTTATTTCTGCAAATAAAAAAGTTAGTTTTTTTATGAAGTCGATTTCAGGACCACCCTAATTTTCATTTGCACATAAAAAATAGACTAAATATAAGAAACAAGTTCTTTGGAAAAAAATTTTACTCTAAAACCACAAAATCGCATCGAAAAACTCATGTCCGCCTACATTGCCTTACTGTTACCACTGTGCATTGTTGTTGAATTTCTGTGAGCGTGTGACATTCTCACACACGAAACTGAATTTACTCAATTCTAGATTTAGTTGACTCAATTTCATACTTTCACAGAAAAAAATATGTTGTAGATTTCGTGCGTATATTGTTTGTATGTAAAACTAACGCCATTCCGGGAGTTAAATATTGATAATATAATAGATGTAGCTTATCGAGGCACGAAGAAGAAATATTCAAATAATCAGGCCACGACGTGTAAATGTAAACTAATCCCAATCCCAAGTTGCTATAGACGTAGTCCCTGTGTAACTTCACTAGCTCAGATCCATCACGGGAAGCAACTACGAAATGTGCGGCCGTCAAGCTCAAGCGCAATAATCAGGCCACGAAATGAACAGTTAAATGAATGTTTCAATTACCTCGTGGAAAAGATGAAAGAGTAGGAGGGTGGTATCCAAGACACGACCGCATAGTTGACGTAGGACTGCAATAAATAAGTAGAGCTGTTCATTAATCTACGGCAAGTTTCTCGCCCGATCGCTCGCGTTGGCGTTCAGTACGACAAAGGCCTCACTGTGCGTCGACAGCGGCAGTCTAGTCTTCACTTGGCTTGGCTGCACACAAATGAATATTGAGTTCTACTGCACTAACAGACAACGAGTGACCAGCGCTCTATTCATACATTGCTCGGTGCAGTACTTTCGCCTGTGCCAGCATGTTTTCCTTCAAGACACCGGTTTTTATAACATTCTAACAGCAGAACGTAAAACTGTCTGTTAGTGGAGGTGGTTACGAACTTTCCGAAAATGCTTCACCTTCAAGACATCAAAATAGTCTAGGCTCATGGAAACAAACATTAGTTGACCTATTGGGACGGGGAGATTCTGTCAATTTTTTTTGTCACTGAAATACAGGATATCACAGCAGGCAGTTGGTGTTGGTGTTCGACCTTGAAACTTTTATTCAATTTTCTCTGTTTAACAATAAAGTGATAATGATAACTGAATAATTACAAAATTGTCCATCATTTTATCAATCAATATTGATTATTGTGAACCATCATATGGTTACATCGCTGTAACCGTTTGAAATCTTTCATTCCGACGTTACACCTTGGTTTTAGTTTCTGCAGAATGTATCCGATATAGTGCGGTTAGACGTAGTCCTACGTCAAAAAGAGAAACCGCACAATGGTTGTCGATAGTCGTATATGGTTGTTGTGCAACTTTTAGCTTAGATAACACTTGAATGTTCTATCAATTTAACAATTTAAGTATGGATGGAATTTAAGTATGGAATGTTGTAATTGGTTTAAAAGCATTATTATATTATATATAAGAGATATTTAACAAAACAAACATAATTAGTGATAACAACTGTTACACAAAAACTATTATTTAATGTTTAGTTTTCTTCGTTTTGAAAGTATTTTTTGTTTTTTTATCCCTCCGAATTTTTTGCTCTCGAGTTCTAATCTTCGTATTCATCACTTGCAGCTTTGCTTTTTACCAGCATATTTATGTATTTACTAGCTGACCCGGCAAACTTCGTCCCGCCTATTTTTGTGTTTAATTTAATAATTTTCAACATTCCAAATTCATTGATTTCTTGCGATTTGTTTATATCGTTTGAAATTATTGGTTTTATCGGAATGACAACATCCTCGACTTTTGCCTTTAGTACATCATCTCTATTCCGAAAACACTCATATTGGGTGGTATTCAGTTATTTTCGTTGTTTTCCAGAAACTGAAAGTGGTCATCTTCGAATTCAAGATGGTGTCCAGGGTCAATGCTTGGCTTCTATACATTATTTCGATTACGGATATATTCCTATGCAGTAGTATTCGGCTGTTTCCCAGAAGTTGCCATCTTACAATTCAAAATGGTGTCTGAGGTCAATTTTTAATCCCATTCATCATTCTGGTTAAAAAAAACTCTCATATTGGGTGGTATTTGGTCCCTCTAGGCTATTTTCCAGAAACCGGAAGTCACCACCCTGGATTTTAAAATGACATTTGGAGACAATTTCTGGCCCCTGAGCGTCATTCTGGTTTAAGAAACACCAATAATAGGTGTTATTTAGTCATTTTCGGCTGTTTTACAGAAACCTGTGTATCATTCTGGTATCGAAGCATCTCATATTGGATGGAAATCGGCCGGTTGAAGAAATACCCATATTGGGTGGTGTTTTGTCATTTTCGGCAGTTTCCCATTCACCGGAAGTCGTCATTTTACAATTCATAATGTTGTCTGAGGTCGATTTGTAGCTTTAGTGCATCATAACAATCCCGGAAATACCCATAATGAGTGCTATTTGGTCTTTTGACACTGTTGTTTAGGAACCGGAAGTCGCCATATTGGATTTCAAAACGGCATTTGGAGACAATTTCTGGCCTCTGAGCGTCATTCTAGTTAAAGAAACATCCATATTAGGTGATATTTGGTCATTTTCGTCTCTTTTCCAATCACTGTAAGTCGCCATCTTACAATTCAAAATGTTGTCTGAGGTCGATTTGTGGCTTCAGTGCATCATAACAATCGCGGAAATACCCATATTTGGTCATTCTCCGCTGTTTTTCAGAAACCGGAAGTCGCCATCTTGGGTTTCAAACTGGCATTCGTAGACAATTTCTGGCCTCTGAGCGTCATTCTGGTTAAAAAACACACCCATATTAGGTGGTATTTGTCATTTTCGGCAGTTTTCCAGTCACCAGAAGTCGCCATTTTACAACTCAAAATATTGTCGGAAGTCGACAAACGTTCAAACCATGGAACACCACCCATGGATTCATAGGGCCTCATACATAGGTGAACTTTACTATTATAAAATATTCGGCCGAGTCCACTTCACAATAATATGTACATTTTTTTCAGTGTACCCATTAGGGTAATATTACTGTCAAAAGTTACTCTTTTTCGCATGTCGTGTAGAACTAAATCAGAAGTGGCGCACCTTGCGGTCGAAAAGGTGACTAACGCTTCTGTCATTTTCAATTTGTCTTCATAATTTCACGTAAGTGAACTATATTGGTATTTAAGATATTTGCTGGTCGCCAGCTGAAAGGTTTTTTTTTTTTTATTCTCGCTTATTTTCCGTCGGTCTAGTTCCGCCACTGTTGTGGCCAATCACCGACGCCCAGGGAGGCGACTCCACACCCAGGACCCTAACTCACGACCCGTTTATTAACGGACCGGCGCCAACGGCTTTACTTCCTCATGCGATGGAAGGCGTGATCCCAGAGATTTTTCGCCTCAGAAAATCTCCCGGTGCCGGCTAGGATTGATTCTAGACCAGTTGGGTTGGTTGTGAGTGGATCACGCCACCTCACAACCTTCGACACCTATGTCGGCGGTGGGATTCGAACCCAGGCGTCGAGCGTGGTTGGCGGAGACGTTACCAACCACACTAGGCCCCCGCTCGAGCTGAGCTGAAAGGTTGTTTTTGATTATTTCTGCGACCGTTCGTGCACTATCAAAACAGAAAAACGTGCAAAATGTTATGTAATTATACTGTAATAGACACGTTAAAGAAATTTTTCAATTATTTTATAACTTGGTAGTAAAACTACGGTGGGCGGTCTTACCCCGCAGGGCGGTCTTACCCTGTTTACCCCTACGCAATCCCAAAAGTAATGAAAGTTTGCTCTGAGTGCTTCAGCGTAAAAAATCCGGGCGAACCCTATCGATGTTCAAAACGGATTAAGGTCGAAAAAATCTAGTGAAAATGGCTGGAGGCGATGTTGACAAACTCGTTGTCAAATCCCTACGCTCAAGAGTTTCCAAGGAAGATGACATTGTTCTAAGGAATGTGAGAGAAAAGCCAACCAACCTCAAGCTTATGGAGGGATCAGATACAAAAGGAGAACTTTCACATCACCAAATCCTGAACATTAAAAACCAGCTTGATGTCCATAAAATTATTGAAATAATTTCTATCATAGACTACTAAACTTGCTCGTATTATTCGTCGGTCCAAATTTGGATCACTAAAATAAATCCTCATGATTTTCATCATGCAAAGGTTCTGAACAATCGAAGATCACGGATTCCGCAATTAAGCGCTGTTTTATCCTCGCGTCAGTAGAAAATGTTCAGGATAACAACATGAATGTTAGCAAAATTTGCTCTAAGTACGAACTCGGAAAGGTTAACCCAATGATTACAGGCATAAGTTTTTCTTCAGCTTGTAGAATACATTTTTATTCTAACGTGCTCTTCCAGGAGAATTCAAGATCAATAATATCGTAACGGGTGTTCCCTTGTGCTTTCTGTACCATGAGAAATGGTGATCTGGGAAAATAGTTTGTGGTCATGCGGACAATTGAAGCCATGAAAGAACAGAGTACATTGTGGCATGCAGCTGGAGTGAGTAGAGTAGTCACAAAGAGTTACTTCAACTGCATTCATGAACCTTTTTTCCACGAGAGTAACGAGACTTTGATTTTGAACATTTGTCTCTCTCCATCGCTGTGGATAGACTGGTTCCTTGTAGTTTTTGTTCCGAAATTTTTGCAGCCATAGAAGCCCCTGGCTTCGTTGAGTTTTTGTCGAAGAGAGAACAACGCAGGTTTGTATATGGGGGTCCAACGTAAAAGACCGTCACCGAGCTTAACCAGGTAATCGGGCTGGATATTTGGTTTTCTTCGTTTTCAGCTTAATCTGCGTTGAGTCCTTTATAGATTCGTCTCCGAGTTCCAGATGCAGCTCCTTGGATGCCCTGCACTCGTTTCAACTCTGTTACTAAACAGCAAACTACCCATAATGCCTCAGTCAATACGCTTCGTTGGAACGTACGACTTCATCACATTATGCCAAGCTTCTACTTTTTAGCACTAGATTACCTCGAAATAGTTTGCTTGGCTCTTTACTGGTGACACCGATGCCCATTCGGTAACGTTGTGACTGGATTCTTTTAGTGAATCTTGTCGAGTGTCGAGTACCAGGTTCAATAGCGCCTTAGTGCCCGATTTTGATTTCTTATTTTTTTTTTTTATCGTGAAAGGTATACGAGAGCCTTTCCCCTTGCAGCAACACTCACTGGCTGCCTTCGCTCCGCATTTGTGGATCTCTAATCAAGTTACTAAATCAGAAATCGCGTTCAGGCTCTAGTGGGCGAATATCTGGTGTAGTTCTGCTGAACAGATTCTTTATGATAAACACGTGCTTCGTTATGTTTATTCCTTCTGAATAACGAAGGAATAACGTTTGTTTCACCAACGAGACCTTTGACGTGAGGCACATCTTTTGACGATGGACCAGGAGTGATTTCCAGGTTTCATTAGCGATCTTCGACGGAAGAATCAGCACATGTTTATTGCTTCAGCATCCGCGGGCGGTTTCACACCTGGTTTCAAGTAACGCCACAAGAGAGCAACATGACGAGGTCCATATTGAAGTGCCAGCTAGCATTGAACTGTTTAGCTTCTGTAGATTGAATGTGATTCCGTCCATCTATCAACAAAATCTCTGGTATTCCAGGTAACTGTCCGTGCCGGGCCCATAACCTATTATGGTAGGTTATGGTTGACTTCAAACATTGGGATATGCCCACTTGCTTAGCACTTTTCCGAAATCCGAAAACCTTCATTCACTTGAATGACACTTTCCAAAATGTCCTTGCCTGTCAGTGGAGAACATGTGATTACGAGAAGTTAGCTACGTCTTTCTCATCTATGATACCCTCAGGTTCAACATCAAGTGGATCATTTAAATGTTGGTAAATGTTGGTAAAAGTAAAGGAGGACCTGAAATCACAATATTTTATTCAATGGTTGCCCCTAAATTCCAGCCTTTGCTCCAGCAGGGTGGTATGGTAGTAGAGTTTCACTTTTTTTTATCCCTAAATCCATCGGCTGCAGTACCAGATGGAGTGTAGGGCGAAGAAATTTTCAATTCAATGACCTTCAGCTTCTCTTAAATCGACTTGGAATGTATGGAACAATTATCCACACGCATCAAAACCTTCTGCTTTTCTGTGTCCAAGCCCAAAATTCACTTTTAAAATAACGGGCGTCATCTTTATATTCTTAAAACACCGAGATTTCCTGCTTTTTCCAATAACCAGTGCGAATACTTCTCACTACCATCCATGTTTGCAGCGATCATGATTGAAAATCGTTCTTTTAAGTATTCTCCACCGTGGTAGTTCTCTGACTGGAAAGTATAGAGTACTAGAGGGCAAAAGTATGCATTGGCCTTCTCGAAACATACGAGCTAAATGAACTGGCAACATTGTATGAATTTGCAGAATTATAGAGCAGCTAGACTGACAAAACTGACACAAAACAATAACAAGACAGAGAAAAGACAGAGTCAAAACAGAGACCAAAAGAGATTAGACGGAGACTAGATAGAGACAAAACAGTGACAAGACAGAGGCAGGACAGAGTCAAGGGGTCATTCACAAATTACGTAAGGGTTTAGAGAGAGGGGGGCGGTATTCAAATATCTTATGAATGCTTATGAAGGCGGAGAGGGGGATTCAATAGAATCTTAAGTAAGACTGAGCAATTTTGAAAAAATAGAAAAAATTACAAAACTAAATAAAATAAATTAGTTAAATTATTCTTCGCTGCGATCCTAACAGTTGAACCTCGAGAAAGCACTGAATTCACCGTCACTGAATAATTTTGTACTTTACTTCATTTCTACTCAATTTAAAATTTTATTTACTTTAATATGATATTGACTGAATTAACTTGTTTTGTTTTGAAGTAGAATACTTCTCTCAGGAAGTTCGACTACATAGGGATGTGAAATGAAAATCTAAAACCGAAAAAAGTGGAAAATATGTCCAATTTCAAATGCTAATAAATCGGTTAGTATTCGATGGATTTCCTTCGTTCTGGTAGCAATAGATTGGGAAATCTTCTAAGATTCTTCTAAAATGAAGATAATTGTAATTTTATTATTCACACTATTGTACTATTGAAAATAGTCAAGCCTTGTCAAAACGAAAAATTCAACCTCTGATTGGTCGTTATATGCTTGCTTCCCAAGCACGGTCGACAGGATCATACACCTTGCAATTGAAAACATGCTATTTGGCCTATATAAGAGCCTGTTTCAGCCGAAGCCGCTCATAATAGTTCTAGACAGCGACAACAGCAGTCGTCCTTCCTTAGCAGCAGCTCTAGCCCTGTGGTTGGTCACCACCTCTCAGGAGCAGCGCGGTTCTTCTCAGCGTGTGTCGCCAGACTGCCATTATTCCCCCCGTGTTGGGGCAGCATGAAGGTTGCCTTCAGGAAATCCAATTTTAAACATCAAAATGGCTTTTTCAAGGCAAATAAACATTGAAAGTTAATAAATTTTGACAACGCAAGCAAGCACTCTGTGTTGGATCCTAGCAATTTAATCTGTCGCGCCCGTCTAATTCACACAGTGCATGTTGTCCGAGTATCTTAATTCCCCCACTGTTGGGGCAGCTTAAAGGTTGCGATCAGCAACCGATTTTGAACCGCAAAATGCCTTTTTCAAGGCAAATAAACAAATAATTGAAAGGTAATAATTTTCTGACATCAACACAATCAAATTCTGTTGCAGTTGTCTAATTTTTATCTTATTTTTTAAACCCCCCACTGTAAGGGCAGCGCAAACGCATTCACAAAGACAGTTAGTTTGACTATGCAGAGCTAATATGAAGTCGTTTCAATCAATCAGCATGAACAGAATTTCGTTGTCTCCCAGCTGCCAAGTTGCAACATGATGCAACACGCAACAGCGAGCAAACGAAATCGCTTGATGTTACAAACCGCAATAAGATACGGGTTAAAACCGTTGCGTGTGTGAGAGCACCACCGGTGTTTATTCGCTGGATACAAAAATCATATGCGAATTGTGGAATAATTCGTCTGAAGAAAATTAGGGAATGGAAAAACTGAACTGAAAGGCGTGGCCTATTTCGTAGCACCCTTCGCGGCTATAAAAGAGTATTTCTGGGAAAACTAGCAGCATTCATTAGTCGGAAGGTGAGCTGGATGGACCGTCCACAATGTTGACAGCAGTAGCAGCAGATATCAGCACTCAGCCAGCAGTAACAGAGATAGCAGCGGGTTGCGCCTGTGGCTGCCTTCAAATTAAACAAATCACTTGCCCTGTGGTTCGTCACCACGTCTCAGGCCTCTGCCAGGCTGAACGCCAACGCGAGCGATCGGGCGAGATTTTTGCCGCACAACAGCCAGCACTTCCTCTAATGGAAAAGTTGGATCATTTTGTTAAGAATATTACTGTCGGTAATATTACAGAGATGCGATTGCATTATATCCTAGATGGAATTGAACAATTACAGCGCCTCAGCGGTAGGTGCAGCCGGTACTTCCCTGAGGCCGATGTTATAAGGAGTAAATGAAAGTGGCACGGCGAAACAGTTCGGGTGTGCTTAGACGCGCGTCATTTTTCGTTGTTGATATTATTCCCCACATGAAACGACGATAGCGGCTGTATTAGCGGTAGATGCATTTGCCAACACTTACTTCAGTAAAGCCGTGTCTAATTTTCAATGTAAAAACACCTTTCTATTGTGTTGGCCGTGCGCATTAGGCCTCTGCCAGGCTGAACGCGAAAAGCGGCGCGAACCGATTCGCCCGACCGTAGGTTAATGCACAGCCGTAAGTAGAGCTGTGTAAAAGTATTCTACTTCAACCTTGCGGTCGTGGCTTTGCACACAACCCTCCTGTGATTTTTATCCTCTATGAATACGCTTTATGTAAAAAATGTTTAATCTTAGAAAATATTTTCTCTCTAAAAAGAAAATCTTACGTAAGATTCGTAGGGGAAAGGGGTAACTAAGGTCTCACTAAGTAAGTTTCGGATGAGAAGCGGTCGAGTTCACACGCATTTTTGGATAGCTAGTGTCGATCGTAACTCTTTGTTTCTGCCAGTGATCAAGGTCACTGGTATTGTTCTCTAATAAACGGATTTGAATAAAGGAAAAATTAAATGGATCGCAGACAAAAGAAGAACACCGTAGGATTTGCGTTTGGAAGAGCTGGAATCATGCCCTCGCTGAAAGAGGCAGTTAGTTTCATCGCAAAGGATTTGGGAATCAAGGACACTGAAGTGCATTCTGTTTATCGCGACTCCGCAGAAAATACTTTTTTTGTAAAGTTCAAGGACGAAAATACATTGAAAGAAGCAACCAAACGGTTGAAGGCAACGGAAGCATTTAGGTACGAGGATGGTAGTGAAGCAGCAGTACACGTCGCCGTGGCTGATGGATTCTTCCGCTATGTGAGGATTTTTAACCTTCCTCCGGAAGTAATGGACGATGAAATTGCAGCACCAATGGCAAAATTCGGTACCGTACGTCAACGTTGTATATCGGACACGTTAAATGTCGCATATTCTACGAAGGACTAAAGAATCGTTGTTTCATATGTAAACAGGAGGGCCATGTGAAAGCAGACTGTCCTGCAAAGATGTCGATACAGCATAGGTTACAGTCACATAACACGGTCAGTCAGGAAACTCAGCCAGCAGCTTACGCGGACGTTGCTAAAAAACGTGGACTAAAAAACATGGACGTCTCGCCGTTGAAAGTGTTGGAAAATAGTGACTAATCAAGACCAAGCCGGTCCAGGGAGAAGAAAATCAGAAAAATTTATCTAAAGGGCAAAGATGAGGTGTACATATCACCAAGCGGTACAGACAATTCAGTAAAAAAGGATACTCTTTTGACATTGTCCAAAATGGCGACCACTAGAAGTAGGTCACGTTCAGTCATGAAAAAGTAGGTTGGAATTCATGAACTAAAAATGACGAACTATTTATGTACATTGTCAACTATAAACTTGAACGCCATTCCAATTCGGATTAAGTTGTCATTGTTTGGTGATTTTGTTAGGAATAGTGATTCGGATATAGTTTTTTGTCAGGAAGTAGCCTTCAAGAACTTTGGTTTTATACACACTCATAACGCAATCGTTAATGTTGCTAACAATCAGGGAACAGCAATCCTGATTCGACGGGGACTTTCGTTCAGTGACGTCATCTGCGACCCTAATGGTAGAATAGTTTCAATTAAAGTGAATGATATTAACTATATCAATATATATGCACACGCTGGTTACCAAAACAAAAGGGAGAGGGACAAGCTATTCTCAAATGACATCGCAGTTCACTTAAATAAGTGTGGGGTCAAATATCATATTATTGGTGGTGATTTTAATTGTATATTAGAACCAGGTGATAACAAAGGAACTACTCAAAATTATTGCAACAACCTACGTGTACTTACGGCAGGTTTGTCACTGAAAGATGTGGAAATATGTGTTAAAAGACAAGCAAAGGAGTTTTCCTTTTTTAGGAAACTCTCAGCATCGAGAATCGATAGGTTCTATGGGCCCCACGGATTTATTGATTCTGTAGCAAAGTTTGAAACGATTTGTGTTCCATTCTCAGATCACAGAGCAAAGTTGATCAAGTTTAGGGTTGATAAAACAGACTTAGCGTTTCATAATGGAAAAGGATACTGGAAAATTACCAAGACATTCATAGACGATGATGTTTGCGAAAATGAGTTTTGCTTTGAATACGAAGCCCTTCAGAAGCGAATAAGCTATTGTAACGATTTATGTGACTGGTGGACAAGACATTTTAAGACCAAAGTTAAACAGTTTTATAAACAGAAATCTTTGAATTTAACCGAGAGATTGCAGAACGAAAAAAGTTTTATACAGAACGTTAATCGAACTGTAGAATGGACAAAACTTAGATGAAGATGTTACTGAAGAAATCAAGTTCGTTAATGCGCTAATTTATAAAAGTGAGATAGAGAAACTAAGAGATCTTGAATCAAAATTATCAAGCGATAGTGTATTAAATGACGAAAAGATTAGCATATATCAAATTATTAGTCAACAGAAGAGAGCGAAGAGTAAGTAATCTGAAGTTATATTTGTTTAATTATTTTTCCAAAGCGTTCAAAAAATGTGAAACGCTGGATGATGTTCCGGATTCTTTAAATGTCGTTAAAAAGCGATTAAGTGGAGAAGAATCTTTGAATATGACAGTGGAAATTACAGAGGAAGAATTAAAAGTGACTATCAACAATTGTACGAAAAAGAAGACACCCGGACCAGATGGAATTTGTTACGAGTTCTACAACAAGCATTTTGATTTAATCAAAAAGGATATGCTGAAATTCTACAACGGCTTGCTCAATGGTGACATTACCCCTCCTTCAGTGTTCTGTGAAGGATTTGTAACGTCGATACCGAAATCGGGAAGTTCGAAAAAATTATCAAATTTTCGTCCGATCAGTCTTTTAAATACCGATTACAAGATTTTTACTAAAATTCTTGCCAATCGTATTCAGACGGTTATGGAAGACATTTTAGAGGAAGGACAAACAGCTTGTGTTGGTAATAAATCATGCATTGATAGTCTTGATCAATTGAGGAATGTTTTAGCAAAGGCTAGTGTCTCAAGAAAATTCAAAACAGTATTGGTAAACCTCGATATGGAGAAGGCGTTTGATAACGTGGATCACGATACTTTGTGGAAAGTCTTAGCAAAATACAATTTTCCAGAATAAATTATCAGATGCATTCAAAACTTATATAAAAATGCGTCTGCTAAAATTTTGTTTGATGGGCATTTTACAAACAGTTTTAGAATCTCAAAATCCGTTAGGCAAGGGTGTCCCCTTTCAATGATTTTATTTGCTATCTATTTGGAGCCGTAGATAAGACAAATATATAACTCAGTAAAGGGTATTCTAATTAATGATAAATTCGTAAAAATAGTCGCTTACGTGGATGATTTAACGATAATAATCAGAACGGATGAAGAGTTTGATGATATACTGCAAAAAATAAAAAGATATGGAGACTGGGCAGGTATCAGACTTAACAAGAACAAGTCTGTTTATCTACGGTATAATAACTGTATACTGGGGCCACAGATGATAAGAGAGGATAAACAATTGAAAATATTAGGCATGTGGTTTTGTGGAACATGACAAAAGACAGTTGATAAGAACTATGACTTTTTAGTTTGCGCGTGTAAAACCAGGCTAAATTCAATTGGTGTAAAAAACCTTGATTTCGTACAAAAAACTTGGATATTGAATACTTTTATTTTAGCCAAGTTATGGTATATAGGACAAATTCTTGTTCCAGAGAAACATCATTTAGATGAAATAAGAAAGTTTGTTCTGCGTTACTTCTGGGGATCCCAAATTTCCAAAGTTCGATCTGCTCAATTATATATGCCTCTAGAGAAAGGTGGCCTTGGATTGGTAGATACGGAAGAAAAGCTTAAATCATTGTTTATTGAAAAACTACTTCATAGTCCCAATGGAGAACAAAGAAATCCGGAACATTTTTTGATAAAATTTCACAGTAACCAAAGTTTATCAATTCATACTAGTAGGTGGATTGATGTCGCAATTAATTTAGAACAATTTCAATATCTAAACAAAACCTCTTTGATTTATGGGAATTTAATGACAAATAGAGCAATAGTTCCAAAAATGGAAGAGAATTTTCCTCAGTGTGACTGGCTTAGTAATTGGGAAAACATGAGCGCAAATTACGTTAGTTCTGATACAAAATCGATACCATATGAAATCCTTAATGATATATTTCCTAATAATGAGAAATTAAGTCGACACAAAATAAGAGGACAAACGAATAATCTATGTGATTTATGTGACATTTAGATATATACTTGCATAGAATAATGAATTGTACGAAAGCAAAAGAAGTCTGGATATGGGTAGAAACAATAGTAAAAGATAAATTGAAGATTCAAGTGGAAAATGCCACTGAAGTTGTAAACATGTATATAGCGCAAGGAAACAAACAACTAAAAACAGCCTTCTGGTTAGTATCAGGAGCGATAGCGTACAACGTAATCCACAACAGGAATGCATCATTGCTTGTATTTAAAAATACTCTTAGAAATGAGCGCTGGAACCAAAGAAAATTTTTTAGACGGACTTTCGGAAAATTTGTTTTTAGTTTCTAGTATTGTTATACCAAAGTTAATAAATAAAGTTTTGATTAAAATAAAAAATAAAATAAAAAAAGCCTTATTATGGGGATAGGGGAGTCGAAAATTTCGAAAAAAGTCCTTACATAATTTAAGACGCCCAAGAAAAGGACAAAACAATGACAAGACAAAGACAAGACAGAGATTAGACAGGGTCAAGACAAAGACAATACAGAGATAAGACAAAGTCAAGAGTGAGACAAAAAAATAGCCAGACAGGGACAAAACAGAGACAAGACAAAGACAAGACAGAAACTAGACAGAGACAGGACAGACAAGACAAGACAAGACAGAGGCAAAATAGAGACAAAACAGAGACAAGACAAAAACAAGACAGAGACAGAGACAGCCCCAGAGACAAGACAGAGCTTAAACAGAGACGAGACAGCGACAAGACAAAGGCAAAACAAAGACAAGACAATAATGTGACTGAGATAAAACATAGAAAGACAGAAACAAAACAGTTACAAGACAAATGCAAGACAGAGACAAGACTGAGACTAGACAGAGACGAAACGGGGACAAGACAGAGACAAGACAGAGACAAAACAGGGACGAAACAGAGTCAAGACAGGACCATACAGAGACAAGGCAGTGACAAGATAGACAGGACAGAGAGAAGCCAGAGACAAAACAGAGACTAGACAAAACTAGACTAGACAAAGACAAGACGAGTTATCGAAACATCGAAATACCATATTGTGAGTGCATGTTAATTTGAAGGGACCATTGGAATTACCAAGCCAGGGAGATCTCAGCAAGGCTGCGTGTTGCATATTACTATTTGATATGATATTTGTTTGAGCCGAGAGTAGATATGAACGTATAATAAAGCTGTGACGTTTCCGAGAATGGATGATCGCGACCTGGAAGGATCAGAGTAAGCGTTTTAGTGAAACATACGATCGGTAACTGAACTGGAAGGTATTGAGGGCAATCAAGGTCAAGGTCATCGAGATCTAACATGGTGCTAACAATAGTACTGTCCGAAGGATCCGTCTACGATAAGGCTACCGTTATCTCCGTGTCTGTGAGCAACCCAACAGAATGCTTAAGCAAAACCTAGTGGCCAAACCACGCGCTAGAAAGTTGTACGAGAAGGTTAAGACGAAGTGTTTATGGACGACGAGACATACGTGAAGATCGATTTTGATCACCATACAGAAAACCGAGGTTTTCATCCACCTCACATGTTTCCTAAGTCAAACCAACTCCGAGATAGAGCTAATGGGTCAGAATTCGTGAAACGGATCTCTAAAAATCTCGATGTCTAATTTTTTCAAATAAGTATTAAAAACTTCAAGAGTTTCACTCGGAAAGATGATTTTCCAATTTTTATTGAATTTGAGTAAGTTTTCAAGTTGTTATTGTCCTCTAAAATTTAGGTCAAAATTGTTTTTAAACAGACATAGCTTTAAAAATATTGCATCGAGTTTGATGAAATTTTCACAGCAGATGCATCCTAAGTTGTAGTTTACGAAAATATTTTTTTTGGAGAAAAAAATATTTTTCATTAGTAACTATTTAAAACAATATGTTGAAAATCTATGATCTGGGGCACTGAAAAACCTGAAAAAAATCACAAGTATTTTTGACAAAATTTCGAAACTATCCTGAAAATTTCGTGGTGGTGCTATTTTTCGATCAAAAGATATGGGCTTTCAAAGTTGGTGCCCAGCGCATTTTCCAGCGAGAAGCGAGTGAGCAGTACTACTATTGACAATCCCAGTTTCAGTTATATGCAAAAATTCTGTAAGGTTTGTAAAATTCGTTTCATAGAAATGATTTTTAGTCGCAAAATAGTCAAAATATGTTTAGTCTGTTACCCAAATTAATGATGAAGACAGTATATTTCATGCCCCTAACAACTCGCGAGCCTACCTACACATTTTACTAAAAAATTAATGCAAAATTTAGTTAGGAGACAACCGTACAGAACGCATCAGCGGGGTAAGATCACCCGTGTTATTACTTTTTGTCATTACGGTGCACTTTTTGGTATGAGACCTGAAGAAAACTGGGGTTAGGAGCATTTCTCGCTTGAAAATGCGTTGCGGCACCAACTTTGAAGGCCCATATCTTTTGATCAAAGAATAACACCACCGCGAAATTTTCAGGGAAGTTTCGAAATTTCGTCAAAAATACTTGTGATTTTTTTCAGATTTTTCAGTGCCCCAGAACATAGATTTCCAACATATTGTTTTAAATAGTTACAATTGAAAAAAAAAAAATTCTTAAAAAAAAATATTTTCGTAAACTACAATTCAGGATACATCTGCTGTGAAAATTTCATCAAATTCGATGCAATATTTTTAAAGCTATGTCTATTTAAAAACAATTTTGACCTAAATTTCAAAGGACAATAAAAACTTGAAAACTTACTCAAATTCAATAAAAATTGGAACATCAACTTCCCGAGTGAAACTCTTTAAGTTTTTGATACTTATTTGAAAAAAATAGAGAATTTTCCAATTAATTTTCGCCAGAACGCGGAAATTCCGATGACAACTAAGTATGTGATAAGCAAATCGGACATGATTCCGTCCTCAGTTCCATTTTTAGATTTTCATTTCATACCCCTGTAGCAAATCTTTCTCAAAGACGTCGTTCTACGTTAAAACAATTGGAATTAGTCTACAACAGTCCAGTCCTATCATCGTTTAATCGTAAGTCGAAAGTAAACGAAAACAAATACACAGTCAACAGAAATAAGTCATTAGTTACACAATTAACACCGTATCACAGTTTTAACTGTTCAAACATAACAAAATACTACAAGGTATACAGCCCTAGGGTTGGCAAATGGTTGAACACGTGTAACTTGAGACCCTAATGTGGCCATTCACCTCTGTTCAGCAACTCCTATCCCAACCTCCACGTGGTGCCGACCGAAATACGAGTAACCTTAGCGGAGATCGGGTAACCAACCCCGGTGGAAACTATGGTCGTATGCTGACTGGGAAGGGGGTCGTACGCGGCTGTATCCCCATAGGGGCGGCGAACAACAGCGTCTGACTCGGAGCGGGCGGCTGAATTATGGAATGCTGTATCCCGCCAGCTACACCTAAGATGGCAGCCCCATCAGCAGGATGTAGGTATCGCGACCCGGGTAAGGTAGCATACCGAAACCTTTCATCAACCACGAACAACGAATTCAGAAATACGGAACGGATCAATCGGCAAAGACCTTGGCTACGAACACGGAAAAAGATTTAGGTATACGATTGGAAATTGGGTACTTGGAACGTCCGATCTCTCAATGAACCGGCGCGGGCTGGCTTGCTTGCTCGAGAACTACAGCGGCAGGGAGTCGAAATCGCAGCGATTCAGGAGGTTCGGTGGCCAAATTCTGGAGAAAGGGAATTCCGTGCAGTAGACCTTATTGCACGCACTTCTTTCAAGTACCACATCTACTACAGTGCAAAGTGGTTTAAAAGCGGAAATTCGTGAACTTAATTATTTTGTGACGTTTGTGTACATTTTAGCCTTTCGGTTTGTTCTGATGATTTTTGACATTTTTGATTTCACAACATATGGAATATTCGCCATTTTGTTTTTTTAAGGTGAAACTGTATTTAGAAAAATTAACTTTTTTATTTGAACCGATAGCGAATAAATGTGTTCTACAATGTTGTAGTACTTGAAATTTTAATAAAGTTCGCTTTAGACTTCAAGTTGCCATGGCTTCAATTTATTGAGATACGATATGGTCCTTGGAAGTAGTACCTTAAAGTTAGTTTTTTGGACTTTTTCACACTTAAACCACATTATATAACATGGGTATGTTAAGCAAAGTTTTAGGTGATAGTAAAACAAACAACTTTGCTGTAGACACTTATTCGTTTAGATCTCATCTGTAGAAGATACTATGATTTTTATGTTGAAAAAGTGCTCTTTTCAAAATGTTATTACTAAGTAAGCTGCAAACGGTTGCACTTGCAATAAGTTTCGTCTGATAGTTCGAAGTTTAGTCTTTAATAATTGTAAAAATACTCAGTGGCCGTCAGTGGCCTGAAATATGTGGTGGTTTTTAGTTTCTTATGATTGTTGATTCCAAAAATCAGTTTTTCAGGTTTATTCTTATTTTATCCACGTAATACCACTTGGGTATGTTCAGCAAAGTTTTAGATAATAGTAAAATAGGCAACTTTGCTTGAGACACCGAAACGCATGATGCTTTTGGAGTATGTTATGATTCTTCGGGTAAACCCATCTATTTTTGAAATGTTAAACCAAAGCCAGAAGGAACAGGGACATCAAATGATGGAAACACTGCCCGTCGTTGCTTTTCCAATGCTTCTAAAACGGCATGCATAACTGGGCTAGACGTAAAAGCTTTGGAACGATGCGGAGCAATATTGCAGGTAATATAAAATAAAACTACAGTTTTCAACCTAAAATCAAATGTAAATGTATTGTTAGCATCTGGATGCGAAATCAACACCAAGCGGTATATATATATATATATATATATATATATATATATATATATATATATATATATATATATATATATATATATATATATATATATATATATATATATATATATATATATATATATATATATATATATATATATATATTTATATATATATTTAGGCAAAATTTGTTAAGTTCGAGGGGTCGTCCATAAATTACGTATTTTTTCAATGGGGAGGACGCCCGGTGCCACTAAAAAAAGTGCCAAAAAATATTACAAATTGGATTTCGTGCTTTATGGACGGCCCCAAACAAAAAATGATGCCAAATTCGTGTTTAGCGCCCCAAAATTATGTAAATACCAAGTTTTTATCGCATTTATCGACACTTTTTTTGCTTGGCCAACCTTTGTATGGAGTCGCCCCACTGTGCACTGGCGTGTTGGTGATTGACCCGCCACACACGTTGTAGCTCCAGGACAATCTGGGAGGCGGCCGCACAGGCCGCGTTCTAGATGTCCGGGTCGTCGCACATCCCCCGGACGAGAAGAGGTAACAAATCCCTCTTCTGGAAGGGAGGGGTTCCATACAAATGAAGCACAACTTTCTGCATATCTCGCGAACTAATCAACTAAATGGAACCATATTTGGCAGGTGAATGTTTTCAGTGGAAACAAATATGTTCCATAATCGACCTCAGGCAACATTTTGGATTGTAAGATAGCAATTTCCGGTTTATGGAAAACAGCCAAAAATGGCCGGTTTACACCCAATATAAAAATATCCGGATTTAGAATCATACACAGGAGCTAAAATCGACCACAGATACCATGTTGAATTCTAGAATGGCGACTTCCGGTTTCTGAAAAACAGCTGAAAATGACCAAATACCACCGAATATGCGTTTTTCTTTAACCAGTATGACATTCAAAAACCAGAAATTTTCTCCAAAGGCCGTTATGAGATCCAAAATGGCGACTTACGGTTTCGAAAAAAAAAAGCGGCAAACGACCAAATACCACAGGAGCCACAAATTGACTTCAGACAACATTTTAAAATTTTAAGATGGCAACTTCCGGTTTCTGGAAAACAGCCTGTAACGAACGATTCCCATTAAATATGAGAATTTCCGGAACCATAATGATGCACAGAAGTTAAAAATCGATCACAGACACAATCTTGAATTTTAAGATGGTGAATTCCAGTGTCTTGCAAACAGCCGGAAATGACCAAATGCCTTTCAATATGAATGTTTTCGGAACCAGAATTACGCCCAGATGACAGAAATTGATTTCACAGGCAATTTTAAAGTCCAAAATGACGACTTTCGTTTTCTGAAAAACAGCCCTGAGTGACCAATATGAGTATCTCCGGAGCCAGAATGTTGCAAGAAGCTAAAGATTGACCTCAGACACCATTATGAATTGTAGGATGGCCAATTCTGGTTTCTGGAAAACAGCCAAAAATGGCCGATTTCCGTCTGACAAGAGTATCTCCGGATCTAGAATGATACACAGCAGTTAAAATCGACCACAGACCCCATTTAGGTTGGCGACTTCCGGTTCCTAGGAAACAGCCCTAGGAAATGATCGAATAACACCCAAGATGGCGACTTTCGGTTTGTGAAAAACAGCCTAAAATAACCAAATACCATCCAATATGAGTATCTCTGGAACCAGAATGATGCAAGGAGCTAAAAACTGACCTCAGGCACCATTTTGAATTGCTAAATGGCAACTTCTGGGAAACAGTCGAAAATGACCGAATAATACTCAATATGGATATTTCGGTAATCGAGATTATGCATAGAAGCCAAACATTGACCCTTGACACCATGTTGAATTTAAAGACGACCACTTTTAGTTTCTGGAAAACAACCAAAATAACTAAATACCTCCCAATATGAGTATTTCCGGTGTCAGATTGGTGCCAGAAGGTCTGCTGAAAATTACCGAATACCACCCAATATAATTATATTCAGAATTAAAGCGATGTACAGAAGCCAAAAGTCGAGGTTACTGACATTTCGATAAAACCAATCATTTCAAACGATTTGTCTTTTGACTTTGATCATATCCTATGGCCGATTCGTTGTGCATTTGCAGACTTTAAATACATCGCAAGGAATCAATCAATTTGGAACGTTCAAATAGTACGATACCACATTTGAATTATGTTGAGGCCACATATATCGATCAAAGCAGGTATAGTTTTAAATAGTCTTGGAATTTCTTTTCTTTCCATAACTTTTGAGCCACATATCAAATTATTATGAAATTTGTTATTTGTAAGTTTGAATGATGACTCGTTCGTGTAACACTAGTTATGTTCAAATAAGTCATGTGATCTTTGAGATAATAGACTTTCGTTGTTTTATTAACAATTTAATACATAACGCTTGCTTAAGTTCGATTATAATCAAATGAAATGGGAACGTGTAGGGCAGCCAAACTTTGAAACCACGTGTTCAATCATAATTCATCAGTTAACCCTTAACTAGCCCGCTCATCTGATAATAATATTGATCAAATCGGTTGTGTAGTTTCTGAGATAATGAAGTTTCATGATTTTCACATTTCGGTACATTACAGACGAAGAGACAGTTCGATTACAGTAAAATTCAATAGGGCGTTATGCGGCAGCCAGACTTTTCATTAGACTCTAATTTTGTGGAAATCGGGTCAGTCATCTCTGAGAAAAGTGAGTGAGTCCAAGTAAAATCTTTCAAACTTTTCGGAAAACTGTTACCTTCGAGACATCATTTTAGTCTAAGCTCATGGAAGCAAAAATAAATTGACCTATTGGGACGGGGAGACTCTGTCAATTTTTATATCGATATCGATACAGAGAATAACACGGGGAACGGATGGTGCCCATCCACGTCGTCTGTGCTAGGAATGCTCGCATATAATTGGTTCATGGTTCGCGTAAGTTTCGCTGTAACTTTTTATCAATTTTCACCGTTGAGCAGTGAAATAATAATTACAACTAGCTTGTTATAAAATTGTTACACATTTTATCTATCCAACAACATATTGGTTATTGTCATCCATCAGTTATGCTGTTATTAACGTTTGAAATCTGACGCAACATTTCCAATTTTACAGAATGCATCCCAGTATAGTAAACAAAGACGTAGTCCCACGTCAAAAAACAGGGTAAGATGGGTGATTTCGATGCCTATAAACTATAAGCCTAGAATAGTGAGTTCATACGAGAAACTATTATTTTTGTTGAACAGCGCAGTCGTGTGAGATACTCAAAATGAATTTATTGGTATAAAAACAATCATTTGAATTGTAATTATAATTGGGCATTTTAGCAGAAAAAAAGCAGCGGTTTTATTTCACGAATGGATTGCAAGCCAAAATGATATGCTAGAAAGTATCGCACAGAATAGAAACCGATTGGTTATTAATAGCACCTCTGGCTGAACATTTCCTAGCTATTCATATCAGATTATAGGTTAATCATTTTAAGACGGCGATCTTTTTCTTAAATGCAATTTATTAAGTCTATTGAAAGGTGCAGGTGAAAATATAAAGATAAATAAACGCGGTATTTATATTTAAACTTATAAAACCTTATCTAATTCCAGCAGGGTAATAAATGTTAAACTAAATGTAACACTGATTAATGAATTCAATTATCGATTCTCGGAGTGTAATTAAATATATAATGAATAAATTTGCATACAGTCAACTCCTACGACGCGAGCCGGTTTGTAAATATTTGTGGCGGTTTTCATGGCATAGGGGAGCTCCGGGCTTCATGGATCGAGCAGTTTGCTGTAATTTCTCTCGATAAGGCGTTGAATTCCCCGCTTACACACGGTTGAAGCGATTGACGAAGTTCTTGATCAGCTCAAGCATCAAATGTCTACAACCCTCTCCTATATGTAGATCAGTAGCTTCTAGCTGAGTGCAATTCAGCCTCTCCGGTCAGTCGTGTGGTCGCGCTAATGTCTTCTAGTTCAAGTGGTACGTAGTGAGATAAGACAATTACTGCTCGTGCGTTATTAATATTATATAATTAACGAAACGGAGTTTTATTAAAGAAAATGTCAAACGCTTCGCGTAAATCTGAAGACAGCGAAACGATGGATGGTCAACGACAACGGATGCTGCAGCCGGAGCAGATGGATAACACGCCCGAAGTAAACGAACTAAATGAAGATACCACCTGTGGGTTCTGGATTTTGAAAGGATCATTTTTGCAAAAGTAAATATGAATGTTTTCCACAGTTGCGGTAGATAATGCTCAAAACAATTACTCCCAAATTCGTTCAGATTCGCAACCGCAAACGCTTACACATTTCTGTACGGTTTGGTAGGTTGTTTGTTCAACGCCACGTTCGGTTACTTCAACGCCACAATTACAACCATGGAGAAGCGTTTTGAAATTCCCAGCCGGAACAGTGGAATCATATCGGCTGGGATTGACATGAGCAGTCTGTTTCTGCTGATCGTCATGTGCTACTATGCGGACAAGGGTCACCGCCCACGTTGGGTGGCGTTCGGAGTGTTCTCTATTGTCGTGTTTTGTTTGATGTCGGCGCTGCCTCATTTGCTGTATGGGCCCGGAGGAGCCGCATTAGCTTTAACGCACGAGTTTGGTGCCAGCAACGATGAGAACCTAACTAAAGAGGTGTTCGAGCAGCATGAAGCGAAACTTCTGTGTATGACGGAGGGCACGCGAAGTGTGGCCTGTGATGACGAGGGAGGTAATCTCGCCCCGCAGGTGATTTTACTCGTAGCGCAGTTGATTTCCGGAATAGGAAATTCGCTCTACTTCTCATTAGGATTTACTTATATGGATGATAATGTGAAGAAGGCAAAAGCACCGGTACTGATGAGTACGTACTGATGAATGTTATCAATTTTTTCTTTAGATTACTTTGTTTTAAGGTGTCTCTTTCTTCTTCAAAATGCTTGGACCGTCGGTCGGCTACGCGTTAGCTTCGTACTGTCTAAAGCTTTATATCGTTCCATGGATGACTCCGGTCATCACCAACGAAGATCCCCGTTGGCTTGGAGCCTGGTGGATCGGTTGGATCGTAATGGGCTTCGCTGTAGCTCCCATAGGGCTATTTATCGCGTTGTTTCCGAGAGAACTTCCCAAAACCGCCGCCCGTAGGAAATCAGCCCTTAAACTGATGCAAGTTAAAGTGGAGGACCAACCTCCGGCCTCCGTGAAGGATATGATTGAGGCGTTGAAGCGCATAACCAAGAACACAGTTTTGATGCTGAACAATATCGGCTCGGCATTCTATATCTTCGGTTATCTTGCCTACATGATCTACACTCCCAAGTATATTGAAGTTCTTTACAAACAAACGGCTTCTACGGCAAGTATGGTAACCGGTTCGGTGTCGCTAGTATTTTCAGCTCTTGGAGTGCTGCTTGCTGGAATAATAATCACCAGGTATAAACCGACAGCTCGAACCATGGCCGCCTGGAATGTGCTGGTAGGCTTCCTATCCGTTGTGGGGATAATCTTGTACACTGTACTAAAATGCACATCCGAAGACAATGCCGTCATCGTTAATCCACCCGCACTGTTAGTGTACTCGACTAAGGGTCTAGTGTAATTCAAATTTCACCTGTACGGTTTTTTTCTAGAGAGGGTTCCGGTAATAATACCTGCAACTCCGCATGTCAATGTGACTTCATCGAGTACTCGCCGGTATGTGGAGAGGATGGTAACACATATTTGTCGGCGTGTCACGCCGGCTGCCAGCGGAGAAATTTCAATTTGGAAGGCAAAGTAATTAACGGTGTAAAGTCTAAATACTGAACGAAAAAATCCTTGTTACCATTTTCAAACGCAGGTTTACGAAGAGTGCCTTTGTATCGAATCGAAATCACCGACGATAGGCGGAGCTGCCAGGGCGGGATCCTGTCCGGTCGATTGTCAAAGCGTCTTCGTCGTATTTGTGACGGTGATGTGTTTCGTAAACCTCATCCTGGCGGCAGGACGGGCCAGTAACACGCTGGTGTCGTTGCGTTGCGTTGAACCGCGGGATAAAACCATTTCGACCGGCTTGGGATTGACAATCGGAACGCTCTCGGTCATACCGAGTCCGATTTTTTTCGGAATGGTTCTGGACAAGACGTGCCTGGTGTGGGGCAAAAACTGCTCCGGTGAAGGTAATTGCTGGGTTTATGACGAGGAAGCTTTACGGTAGGTATCATAGCTAATTTGTTTTGAAGTTATTTATTTCACATTTTTCCATTTCTAGGTATATGTTGAATTACTATGCTGCTGCTTTTGTTCTCGTGGGAACACTCATAGATTGTGCAGTTTGGTATTATGTAAAAGATCTGAAAGTATTCGATGAGAAACCTAAGGAGCAGGATATAGCTTTGAGTGATGTACAAAAAAATACGGAATAAAATTAAAGCAATTGATTTATTCTCAATAATTTTTCAGGTTGAGAAAATTTAGCTGGTTTGTCTGTAACTTAAGTGTTTTATAATAAATTATCAATCGATTATTCTGCGCGATTATTCACAAATGGTGAGCTAAAGTTTTTGTCGAAAGATAATGCTAATAATTTTTATTGACCTAGTTTCTAATGTTTCGAAACGAGCAAGTCTATTCAACTGAATGTAATAATACAACAGATGAAAAGATAAAATTATTTAACAACAGATCGACCGGATCGGTACAGTATAAAGAATTGTTGGTTAAAAAATTTGTTTATCAATCACAAGGTTTTATCGAACAGAGTTTAGAATTTCTGATAATGAAAGGATATAAACATATCATATATCTAACGCACTTTGCCTGTATACTGACTTAAAAATAAAAAGGGGCCATTCACATACCACGTAGACAGAATTTTAACGATTTTGATCCCCCCTCCCCCTCCGTGGACACCTGCCCATATAAATTCTAAAAAAATTGTATGGACCGTAGAATTCCCCCCCCCCCCCCTCACGAGCTCCCTACGTGGTATGTGGATGGCCCCTTAAATGGTAGAGCCTATCAAACTTGTAAACAGCTTGTATGTAACGAAACTTGTACACAACATTCTTAGCAGCGCATCTGGCGGCTGATAGTTGAAAGCTGTGTATTCTATGTATTGAAAACAAGTTCCAGGCATAATAGGGTGAACAGCTAAAGTACGGCACGCTGTGGAATTTTTGAATGCAGGTACTTGATGAACGTGAGATTCTCATCCAAAATGTCCGAAAAAGCAGACACAATTTTAATCGAACATTTTTTGTTTAAATGAAATTTCGCATAAGTAAATTGAGCATTTTTCATAAGAAGAGTTTAGATTTTTCAGATTTAGCTAGTAAGTTTCTACAAAAAGTGAACGCAGCATATACTTCATTTAAGCATTGTATTTTAGAAACCATTAAGGCAGTAAACTACCCAGAAAATGTGATAGCACACTCACAAAGCAATATTTTTCTTACATGACTATTTCCTTTATAACTGAGGTGATATTGATTAGTAACCAGTGGCGGACACCATTCCGCCAGTTCGCTAAACGCTAATTAGCGACGCTAAAATTATGTTAGCGGTTTAGCGGTTTCGCTAATTTTTGAGCTGGTTAGCGAAACTGTTAGCATCGCTAAAATTTTGGCCTTCGAAACGCTAATCGCTAATTCGCTAAATTTTGTAGAGAAGCGACAAAAGAAATATTCAGAAAAAATGTGAATTGCTGATGGCATACGTAAATTGCTTCGAAAGAAGAACATACTTTACTGCGAAAGTTACTTTTGTCAGTCATTTTACCCTAGAATGGAGTTCCAGTTATCGTACAAGCCACAGGAGCATTTTGAAGAACAAGCTCAAGGTCTAGATTGAATTTTCGGAACACCAAGAACTTTTGTCAATTGCAATGCGCTGAAAATTATGACAACTTTGGTTCTACTTTTTCGATTCAGATAATAATTGAATTTTTATGAAAACATTCCTAAGAGTATCTTTTATTGCAAGCTAAATAACTTTTGTTATTCTTGTTTTTATAAAATCAAGTATGAATACCGTTCGTGAGCCTCTTATTGTAAATAGCTTTAAAAAGTATTTGTTTTCGTTTGCTTTACCAAAAAAAGATCAAAGTGGTCCAAATCTTACAAAACACGAGCAATAAATATAGCGATATGACCATTAACATAATAAAAAGTTAGCGATTACCGATTAGTGAAAGTTCCGCTAATGTGGGTTTAGCGATTAGCGTTTAGCGATTATCCAGCTAAATTTTCCGGTTAGCGACCTAGCGATTAGCGTCGCTAAATTTTCGGTTAGCGGTGCCCACCTCTGTTAGTAACCCTACCAATTCGCCCCGTTGTAATCACCGTCCACAGAACCCACACACGATCTCTCGATCTCTTGATCTCTTGTGCTAGTCAATTTCCTCGTTGATTGTACCTGTAATAATAAAAGATGAGCTGTTTTCTGCATCAGAAACAAATTTCCGAACAAGATATTTATTGTGGAATTTAGCCATCTTTTTTTACCTGAAATACTCTTCAGTATTACTTCTGGCCGGTTGGCAAATGGCTGGACACGTGTAAGTTGGGACCCTAATGTGGCCATTCACCTCTGTCCAGCAACTCCTATCCCAACCTCCACGTGGTCGACCGGAATACGAGTAACCTTAGCGAAGATCGGGTAACCAACCCCCAGTGAAAACTATGGTCGTAAGCTGACTGGGAAGGGGGTCGGACGCGGCTGTATCCCCATAGAGGCGGCGGACAACAGCGTCTGAGTCGGAGCGGGTGGCTAAATTATGGAATGCTGTATCCCGCCAGCTACACCTAACATGGCAGCCCCATCTGCAAGATGTAGGTATCGTGACCCTGGTAAGGTAGCATACCGAAACCTTTCTTCAACCACGAACAACGAATTTAGCAATACGGAACGGATCAATGGGCAAAGACCTAGGCTATGAACACGGAAAAAGATTAAGGTAAACGATTGGAAATTGGGTACTTGGAACGTCCGATCTATCAATGAACCGGCGCGGGCTGGCTTGCTTGCTCGAGAATTACAGCGGCAGGGAGGTTCGGTGGCCAAATTCCGGAGAAAGGGAATTCCGTGCAGTAGACCCTATTGCACGAACTTCTTTCAAGTACCACATCTACTACAGTGGCGGCAAAGCAGCGGAACGGGGCGTCGGCTTCGTAGTGCTGGGAAATCAGAAAACGAGAGTCATCCGGTGGAGGCCCGTAGATGACCGTATAGGCGTGTTGAGGATTATGAGCAAATTCTTCAACTACAGTTTAATCAACACCTACGCACCGACAAACGACAAATCCGATGAAGTCAAAGATGAGTTCTATGACAAGCTTGAGCGAATCTATGACGAGTGCCCAAAACACGACGTCAAAGTCGTCATCGGAGACGCAAACGCACAGGTTGGGAGGAAGGAATTCTTCCGTTCGGTCATTGGAAGGCATAGCCTTCTCTCGTCAACCAATGAAAATGGCCTGAGGCTGATAAACTTTGCCGCGGCCAGTGGAATGGCCCCATGTAGCTCCTATTTTCCACGTTTGAATATTCGGAAACACACCTGGAGGCATCCAAATGGAGAAGCCTGCTCCCAGATCGATCACGTACTGATTGACGGTCGGCACTTTTCGGGTGTTACTGATGTTAGGTCTTTTCGGGGACCAAACATTGACTCTGACCATTAACTCATCGTTTATAAGATCCGTGCAAGGTTGTCGAACGTGCTGAATCCTCGCACAGAGAGGACGACGCGTTTCAACATTCAGCGGTTGAAAGCTGATGGCGTGGCAGCAGAATACGCCAGAGAGCTGGATCAACGGATCGCAGAACAGCAGGAGGAAGGAGTGGAAGACATAAATGGGCTGTGGAGTAGTATCCACGGCGCCATCGAAACGAAGCGTGGAAGACAGCCTAATGGCTGGTTCGATGCCGAGTGCCCGAGAGCGATAGATGAGAAGAACCGTGCCAGGAGCCGCATGCTCACTGCGGCTAAGCGTCAGAACAGAGAGAGGTACAGGGTGGCAAGAGCTGCCGAAAATAGAACCCACCGTCGGAAGAAGCGCGAGTACGAGGAGCAGGTGCTCGCCAGTGCAGAGGACAGCTATGCTGAAAACGACGTGCGGAGATTCTATAGAACTGTCAACAGAGTCAAAAGCAGGAATTTTCCTGTGCCGGTCATGTTAAGGACGGCAACCTACTTACTGTTAAACCGACGGTTGCAGCCAGGTGGAAGGAGCATTTTAAGGCGCTTTTAAATGGTGAGGAGCCGGATGAGCAGAGCAGGAACAGGATGACGATTATGAGGTACGAACAAGCTGTGGAGCCGCCAACACAGGAGGAGATGAAAAAGGCGATTAGTGAGCTGAAAAATGGCAAGGCCGCTGGGAAGGACGGTATCCCGGCCGAACTTCTTAAAGCGAAGGCGAGCGGCTGTACTATGCGATTTACCAGATAATACTAAAGATCTGGGAGGATGAACAGTTTGTGAAGCAAAACAATTTCAAACACGCAATTTGTCACGAACAAAAACGTTACACCATCCCAGTGCATATTAAGGACGATGCCATCGAAGTGAAGGTATACGATCTGCCTTTTCAGGTAGAGTCGAATGCGATCCGCGTGCAAATGGAGGCATACGGTGAAGTCATTTCTACTAGATACGATAAGTGGAAAAAAATTCTTTGGTGGTGTGTACAGCGGCGTACGCATATTGCGAATGCGCTTACATCGACCAATATCTAGTTATGTCAAATTCGAGCTAGAAAATTTTACAGAAGTACTTTTGAGTCGTGTTTCGTACGTTGGCCAGGCACCAAATTGCCAATTTTGTACAAAAGAAGTGCATTTCGGATCATCATGCAGTGAAGCAACAAAGCGTAACGTGCCGTGTCAAATAAATAAATAAAAAAAAATCATGCGTGCGGATAGCTGGCGAGACATCAGCTGCGTTCGTAACGTTGGATGGACTGAAGCAGGGGGATGCGCTCTCCAACTTACTGTTTAACATCGCTCTTGAGGGTGCAGTACGAAGAGCAAACGTGGAAAGAAACGGTACGATCATCACGAAATCTCACATGCTTCTTGGCTTTGCGGACAACATCGATATCATCGGTATCAACCGAAAGGCCGTGGAGGAGACCTTCGTACCCTTTAAGAGGGAAGCAGCTAGATTGGGACTTGTCATTAACTCTGCCAAAACGAAGTACATGGTAGCTGGCAGAGAGCGTGGGAGTCCCCGTGTGTTGGTGCTGAGGTGGAGATAGATGGAGAACGATTAGAAGTGGTTGACGAATTCGTTTATCTTGGTACGCTTGTGACATGTGACAACGATATGAGCCGTGAAGTGAAACGATGAGTTGCAGCTACAAACAGGAGCTTCTACGGACTACGTAACCAGCAGAGGTCCCGTAGTTTGCAAACTCGCACAAAATTAGCGCTGTATAGGACGCTGATACTTCCGATGGCCCTTAACGGACATGAAGCATGGACGCTGAAGGAAGTTGATCGACGAGTGCTTGGAGTTTTTGAGCGTAAAGTTCTGCGATCGATACTTAGCGTTCAACTGGAAAATGGAGTGTGGCGCAGACGCATGAATCACGAGTTGTACCGGGTATACAAACATGCTGATATAGTGAAGGTAATTCAGCGGGGCAGGCTTCAGTGGGCTGGACATGTAGCCAGAATGCCTGACGAAAAAGCCGCCAAAACTATCTTCAGTAGAGAACCAGGAACAGGCCGGCGACTCCGTGGTAGGCCTCGCACGCGGTGGAAGAAGATGCACGATCTGCTGGTGTACGAGGAGACGGGAGAACGGCTGCTCAAGACAGAAGAAGCTGGACATCTCTAATTCGTTTGGCCCTAGACCGTTGAACGGTCCGTTAGCCAACACAGTAAGTAAATAAGCAACAAAACCAAAAAATCACAGGAGGGATGTGTGCAAAGCCACGACCGTAAGATTGAAGTAGAATACTTTTACAAGAAAGATAACTCGGCTGCTTACGTGTCAGTCATTTTGAAATCGGAATTTTTTCGTATATACCGCTGAACAGTATCAAAAGCAAAGCAAAGCCTTGGTGCTACATTCCGATTCGGAACTTGACCTTCTGTTTACTATACACAGACTTCGCAGCCAACCGTTAAGTGAACAGGATAATTGCGGGGCTAGCGCTACGATCCTACTGACACTAACAGTCTCTCCCGAGTCGAGACTCGAACCTACGACGACTGGCTTGTTAGGCCAGCATCGTACCTCGAGACCAGCTAGGGAGGCAATATCAACAAATTGTAATAAACATCACACTGCTGTGCATTTGCAGCAGCATCAAACCTCAGTTGCAGTTTATTAATAACCATTCATTACGCTCTTCCAATTACATTTAGTAGCCTTGAAAAAGGCCGATTGCTGCAATTGCAATTTTCATTCAATTATTGCATAAATGCTTCATGGTCAGATATACCCGCTGCAACTGCTACGCTATCCGTAGCCATGCCACAGTTGTGGCCTGAGATCAGCTGCAACTAGTGCGCTATCCATTGCTATGCCACAGCTGTGGCCGCTATCCGCTATCGCTGGTATCCACTGCTCTGCTAAGGGATGACTGCTGTTGTCGCTGTCTAGAACTATTATGAGCGGCTTCGGCTGAAACAGGCTCTTATATAGGCCAAATGGCATATGAGTCATTCCATACGAAGTGTCCACGAAAACGAATAAACTTGGACACGACCATCACGGATTTGGCTCAAAGCTGGGGGAATCATTCATCTAGGTTCACTATGAAAAAATCAGAATTTTTGTGTCGATTGGTATACCCCCCGCTCTGTGGGACCCCCCTCTTTGTGACAAAGTCAGGCAATTTTTGTTCAAAATTCCGTTTTTCTTTTTCTTACAATTCATAGATGTAGAACGTCCGCAAAATACTCATAGATGATTTTTAAAGAAAATAAACCAAGGAATCCAAAATAAATAAAACTTTTGTCTGGAAGTGTTGCCAGACAGATTATTTTTGTATTTGAAAACTAAATTTTCATTTTTCGGCAAATGCAGCCATTTTTATTCTAAATTTGATAATTTCATCGAATTCCTTGGAAAATTTCACGTAAGAAACAACTATCATCCCGAAATAATATGAGCCAATCTCGAGATATAACATTTTTACGAAAATAGTTGTAAATTTAAAAAAAAAAGTGATGAGTGAATTTTGAAGAAAATAAACCAATAAACCAAGTCTTGCGATGTGAACAGTGGTAACAGATGTTATGCGTTTTTTTGTTGTCACTGAACGGTTTTTTAAAACTAAACCTTTACCTTTTATGCCGATTCAGTAAGTCTTCGCATATATGATTACTTACATTCTATTAGCAGAAGAAGTATAAGTCGTGTTTGAAAGAAGTTCATTATACTGCTTTATGCCGAAACGCATGTTTACTAAAAACAAGGAGACCAGAGCACGTAAGTAGGTAGTGATAATGATTGTTGTATGAGAGTTCGACTGTTGGGAATTTTACGATGGTTGGTTGTAATTTCGGCTGAGCAGTCTTGAATAAGTAGAACGAGCTGGTTCTTTACTGTCCGACGTTTCGACACTGACCAGTGACATCTCCAGGTGAAACTGTAGGTGTTTGGGTGCGTGTGGGTAGTGATAATTTTAAAAAGAATACATTTATTCAAATTGTCCATTGATCGTCGAACAGTCAAAAAGTTCTTAATCTACATGGTTAGCTTCTGCGACATCAACAATTATTGAAAATAGTTTGAATAAACTTTAAACTGTGTTTCAACAAATCAATGGTAGGAGCGGAATGTTTTAATGGAACAAAAATATGGTTAATTCACTCATTAAGTTATTCGTAATCATCCACTTTCCCTGAAACTTTGGCCAAAACTGCCGTAGAATTGATAATGGACTGGATGGTTTCCTCGTGTTTTGGTTCTGGAATTTCTGTCACGTTTGGATGTAGTGCTTCAAGGACAGCTTCATGAAAAGTTGGCACAGGTTCTCCATTATTGATTAGAAAATAATATTGAATAGATATTGACAACATGCTTTACACACTTAAATGTCAATCGAGTCAGCTTCTTCTTGTATTAATATGAAAGGTCTTCTTCAAACAATCGCTTGTGTTGCTTTAGCTTCGTAATTTCATTACGGGCATAAATCTAATTAGCTTGCATAAAACAGTAACAAACATACACTTACCACTTATTTCAACCTCCTGAGGATATAATTCATTGGTAGAATCATCAAGTTTTAAGTCAGTATTACTACTGTAACTCGAACTTCTGTCTGAAATTGTGGAATGTTGTGTCACCCACACAAATGACTAACGTTTCTCATCTACGTGTTCAATCAGAGTGGACCATGTACATTTTCCTTATTTACTGGTAAAGTATACTTTTTTGACAAACGGGCAAAGAAGCATTCCGGTAAGTTGCCCGATAGTGTTGAGATTCATTTATGTTGACTTCAAACCGATGCTGTAAATAACGATAATTTCAACTTTTTTCTGCTTGACACATGGTTCACTTTGTCTGCACACTATAAGGCATGATATCAGGTCATGTTAGTGACAGCAATAAACGGTCCAAAAACACATTCAAAACCACGGCAGTGCGTGAAACTTTACAAATTTCGATGGGGGGTGAGTAAAAGAGTTCTCTGATACAAAGAAATCCGGAAAAACGCTTGAAAATTCCTCCGTTCGTTCGCTTTTATAAACAGCTGACCGAAGGCAGTCTCCTTGAAAATTAACACTTGGTCCATTCTGACTGAACATTGTTATCGCTTTTCATTGGTCATGCAGACAAAAATCATACTGTTATTTCTGCTGTTTTAGAGATAAATAAAATCTGATTGTTGTGTGTTGTAGCTTAAGAAAATCTTTATCCAATACTATCTTTAACTCGTTTTTTTCAATTTTGCGACTTGGTCCGGTCTGACTCTACACCGACCAATATCGTTTTAAATTCGCTAACAAATGTGTTTGAAATGTTTGAGCAACCAATAGCAAATCTTTCAAATTGTGCAAAGGTTGGTGAAAAAACTCCAAAGACTAGACTAGCATTAAAAACAGTATTAAATTGAGTTCAAAATAGTGGATTGAATACTTCCAAAAAACAAAAAAACCTCCAACTTAAATCAAGCTCAGCATAATGAAATAACGTTTCTAAAAGCTAGGAAAGTACTAAAAAGACAACAGTTTAAAATTAAGATCAGAATGGCGCAACCCCATATTGTTCTTAGAAATTAGAAACGTGCTTATAAAGCGTCTAACAGCTTTGTAAGGCCAGGAAATGATCACAACACGCTTCTACATCTCAGAAAAACTGAAACCAACTCAGCATGACGAAAAGCGCTTTTCAAGAATAAACTAAACAATGATCCTGGAGCTTAGAATGACGAAAAATATCTCCAGAGCCACAAAAATTAGAAAATGATCCAGTGTTCAAAATGGTGAAAAAAAACGAATTTATATTGAGCTTAGAATGAAGCTAAAGTGGTCAGGAAAGGCTATAAAAATGATCCTCGATTGAACCAAGATAGATGAAAAAAAAACGAAAAAACGACTCTAAATGCAGGAAAAGGCAAAGAAACCGCGAACATCGTCTCGAAAGATGATTATTTCAAATTCAGCTCGAAATGGTGATAAGACGTTTCTAGTGGTAAGAGAAGGCCTAAAAAGAAAATATGTTCTAGAATGGCTTGATGATGATGACTATCAGATATTTGGTTCAAAGATATAATTTTAATCTGCACGTTTTTGTCATAAATGTTTATGATTTTTATGTTAACTTGTCTAAAAACGAGTGAATTTTTCGTAAACAAGGAAACATCCACCGAATGCAACACACAAAACAATCGTTGGCTTGGTAGGTTATGCAAGGTGTTATCATCATACCCATCAAGTAATCATTACCTAATCATTAAACCACTGAAACTTGCAAAAGCGAAAGCCAAACTGTCCAATCATTTCCGGCCACAACCAAATCGTTATCGTGTTTCACAACAATAACAAACTGCAAAGTTGTATCCGTTTATTATCCATCGGAAAATAAAAGGTTTCGCGTCAGGTTGGATCGCGACTCGTGTTGCTTCAAAAAGTTACTATCAAGATTTATATCACGCTATCGTGAACTTGCAGTCCTCGCATCGAGGTGATAATAGATAACAGCCGAGTATAATGATCTTAAGAGAGACAGGTTAACCCGCCCGGGATCTTAGAATAAGTTTGTACCTGAAAGGGGAAACAGTCAGTTCGTGCACAATTTAGGTCGGAAAACGGTAACACAGAATCACGCAGCAATGACGGGTAGCGAAATGCTGACCGCAGCACTCGAGGACGATTCCACGGAGGGACAACCAAAGCGAGTCCCCCTGGAGCGTTCCGTGTCAGATTATAGTGAACGAGATGTGCAGTGCGGGTTTTGGATCTGTCGAGGAAAGTTCTGGCAACAACTAGCCAGTAAAAAGCTTTACGTGCTTCTTTTTGGTATCGTGGGGTGTCTATTCGGTTCAACCACATCCTATTTCTACGGAACTCTCACTACCGTGGAGAAAAGTATTCAGATCTCTTCGAAAAATGCGGGAATTATTATGGCTGGTTCCGATCTTTCGTTCGTGCTGTCCTCACTGTTCCTGTCGTATTACGCGTCTAACAGACGGAAACCGCTGTGGATCGCGTTGGGAATCACTAGTATGGGATTATCGTGTTTCGTAAATGCTCTTCCACATTTTTTCTACGGACCAAAACTGGAGGATCTCATGCAGATTGTGACTAATATAACCGATACGAGCAAGAATGATAATCTGTGCAACGAACTTCGGCCCCCTCCCGATTGCTCGTCGGATATTGGGAATCTCAAACCGCAGATGCTTCTCTTTTTGGGTAGCTTTCTGTCTGGTCTAGGTACCTCTTTGTATTTTACCCTGGGGTTAACTTATTTGGATGACAATGTGCGCAAGGAGAAGGTTCCTTTCCTATCCAGTTTGTCGGCCTTCGGGCGGCGACTCGGTCCGATGGTGGGTTTCTCACTAGCCTCGTTGTGTTTGAAGTTTTTCGTTTTTCCCACCGTTGATCCTGGTTATGGCACGACGGATCCCCGCTGGATCGGTGCTTGGTGGAGCGGTTGGATGGCACTCGGAACAACACTGCTGGTGGTGGCTCCCATCTTCGGTAAGTGATACAAAATGGTTATTTCGCTCTGGCTTAACCCAATTTTTCCTCAGCCGGCTTTCCAAAAATGCTTCCCCGAGCAGCCGAACGCAAATCACTCTCTCGACAGGCCAGTCGCATGAGCGGTGCGGCAGTGGAGGAAGAAGAACAGCCCCAGGCTTCAATTGGGGATCTGCTTGTTACCTTGAAACGGCTCATTACCAATAAAGCTTACATATTCAACAACACAGCCAGCATATTCTACTTCTTCGGATATATGCCGTACTTTCTGTTCCAAGCTAAGTACATCGAGATTCAGTATCGTTTAACGCCTTCGCAAGCGAAGTAAGTACTTTTTGTAATATAATTTTAAAACTACATTTTCTAAGCTGCTTTCTTCCAGCATGGTCACAGGTTCCGCGTCGTTGGTGTTCTCCGCACTAGGAATTCTCATCGCAGGCGCTGTTATTCAGAAAGTGAAACCAACCTCACGGCACCTGGCAGCGTGGAACATTTTCACCAGCATATGCTCGGCCGGTGGAATCTTCCTGTACTCTTTTCTGGGTTGTAATGCACTAAATAATGCTTCCATAGTCAGCAAGTAGGTATCATTTTTTTGCTTAAACACTCAATCTAATTGTAACTTCACAGCTCGCAAGGAGCCACGTGCAGCGTAGGTTGTAATTGTGACTTCGTCAAGTATGCACCAATTTGCGGCAGCGACGGGAACACGTACCTTTCACCATGCCACGCCGGTTGTAAGGATCAGTTCAAACAGCCCAATGGAACGATTGTAAGTTACTTTAAACCAATTCAGAAAACGTTTCATTCAACTGATCACTGTTAAATAGTTTTACAGCAGCTGCTCCTGCATCCAGAACCCTCTAAATATGTCGTATGCCTCATTCCAAACAAATCCATTTAATGATTCCACAGGATCAAATTCGGAGGTAAGTCGGATGTGGCTTTTAAAAGTACAACTCAATAACCTGTTATTCCCCTACCAACAGTCCTTTGGAACAGCAATCTCTGGAAGCTGTCCGGTGGATTGTATGACTCCCTTCTATCTGTTCCTGTTGGTCATGTGCATTACCAAGTTCATCAGTGGAACAGAATCGGCGGCAAATTTCCTGATCGGCTTACGTTGCGTTGAACCACGGGATAAGGCGATTTCGATGGGATTTTCAATGGCGATAAATACGCTGTTCTCCTTCCTGCCGGCTCCGATCGTGTTCGGTATGATCATCGACAAGACCTGTGTGCTGTGGGGACGAACCTGCTCGAAACAGGGCAACTGCTGGCTGTACGACGGACTGGCGCTGCGTTCGTCTATGAACCACACCGCGGCCGTTTTCGTGATCATAGGAACGTTTTTCGATTTGGGTACCTGGTGGTACTCGAAAAACTTCCGGATATTTGACGAGGAAGAGAAACAAGTGTCGGAAAAAGGGAACGCTGCTGAAGATCCGCTGGATCCGTACAGTAGAAGCGGCAAGGAACAAAAAGAACTGGTTGTGTTGATTAAAGAGCAAAAAGAGTGAAGAATAAATATTTAAAGTTCATGCTCGCAAGGTAGATTATGATTTATTACCCGTCGCTGGCCTCGCGATTCCACCTACAATGTGCCGGGACGTTTTGTTTACTTTTGACGCTGATAAACGGTATGACAAGAAGTTTTTGTTTTTACGATGCTACTCTGATAAGGGACGCGTCGCGTTTATGAGAAGATGTCAAAAAAAAAATAACAATTATATGCCCAATTTCAGAATTCATTCAGATAAGCGCTCTGTAATCGTCGTTAGCATTCAATTAAATAGTATTGCTGCTGCATTGCAGCACTTGGGAGATAAGCGATCAGCTGTTGGGAAATAATCGATTTTTTTATCGAGCTGCTTGGACAGTACGAGAACGGTGAGACTGACAATCGAGCATTTCCACACCATGTAACGAAACGGTAACTTGCAGCACTTTTTCAATTAGTTGACTACCACACAGATTTGATTTTTAGTTTTATTTCAAAAGTGACCTCTTAGGAGGTTCTATAAATTTAAGTTGACTGAGAAATATCATCTGGATATAAGTTATCTTGGTTCTAAAACTCATTGTGTTATAATGAGTCTCGTTATTGAACAATGGACATTTTTGCAAAGAAGTATGGTAAATAAGATTCAACGCACGATTTTCAACCCAGAAGATTGAAAAAGTAAATTCATTACACCTTGCGGTAGCTGAAACATGTAAAAACTTTTGAATTACCATTTCAATGCACACGCGAGCACAAAAATTATTTTAAAGGTGATTTACAAAAACTCACCAGAAATCGTTCGAAATTTTTCATAATCGGCGATTTTAACGCTAAACATCGTTCATAGAATAATTCTCAAAGTAATTCCAATGGCAAAATTTTATTCAATGATTGTTCTTCAGGATACTATTCTATTTTGTCTCCGAATAGTCCTACATGATTTTCTTCTGTAAGAAACCCTTCAACAATTGATTTGGTGCTAACAGATCAAAGTCAGTTATGTAGTGATTTGATCACACATGCTGACTTTGATTCTGACCATCTTCCAATAACTTTTTCTTTATCACATGAATCAGTTTTAAACCCTATGAGCTCTGTTTTTAATTATAACAAGGCTTATTGGAAAAGATACAAAAGTCTTATTGAGCGAATTTTCAATAATGAGATTGATTTGCAAATTTGATTCCGCTTTGGAAGCATTAAAATGTGCAATTGTTGATGCCAGGAATTATTCTGTTCCAAAGGCTCAAGTAAAAATTTGATTCACCAATAATTGACGAAAATCTTCAACTTCTAATTCGTTTGAAAAATGTCCGCAGACGTCAATATCAACGTTCTCGTGACCCTGTTTTTAAAACTATTTATAAAGATTTACAGAAAGAGATTAAACATAGATTTATTCTTCTGAGAAATCAAAATTTTGAGACTAAAGTTGAAAAATTGAAACCATATTCAAAACCCTTTTGGAAGCTGTTGAAGATTCTTAAGAAACCTTAAAAGCCTATTCCAGTTTTAAAAGATGGTGAGCGTTTTCTTGTATCCAATGAATAAAAGGCTCAAAGACTTGCTCAGCAGTTTGAGAGTGTTCATAACTCAAGTTTGAATTTCGTGAGTCCAATTGAAAATGAAGTCACACGTCAATTTGATTTAATTTCTTCCCAGATTTTTTTACCTGCAGAAATAATTGAAACTAACTTGAATGAGATTAAATCAATTATTAAAAATTTAAAAAATATGAAAGCATCTGGTGACGATGGAATCTTCAATTTATTAATCAAACATCTCCCTGAAAGCACAATGGAATTTTTAGTGAAAATTTTCAATTGCTGCTTCAAAATGGCATATTTTCCCAAATTATGGAAAAATGCAAAAAATACTCCAATTTTAAAACCGGATAAGAACCCAGCTGAAGTTTCAAGTTATCGACCAATCAGTTTGCTTTCTTCAATAAGTAAACTGTTTGAGAGAATTATTCTTAACCAAATGATGTCACACATCAACGAAAATTCAATTTTTGCAAATGAACAGTTTGGATTTCGCCATGGGCATTCCACAACTCATCAATTGCTCAGAGTTACTAATATGATACGAGCTAACAAATCTGAAGGTTATTCCACTGGAGTTGCTCTTTTAGACATAGAAAAAGCATTCGACAGTGTTTGGCATAAAGGTTTGATTGCGAAATTGCAAACTTTAAATTTTCCTATTTTCCTAATCAAAATTTTGAAAAATTATCTTACTGATCGAACACTGCAGGTTGTCTATCAGAATTCAAAATCTGATAGATCTCCTGTCAGAGCAGGTGTACCTCAAGGTTCAGTCTTGGGTCCAGTCCTGTACAACATATTCACTTCAGATCTTCCTGATTTGCCTCCAGGATGTAAAAAGTCATTGTTCTGCGATGACACAAGCATTTCCGTAAAAGGAAAAAGTCTTCGTGTCATATGCAGTCGATTGCAGAAAAGTTTAGATATTTTTTCTTCCTACTTGCAAAAGTGGAAAATCTCTCCCAATGCTTCTAAAACTCAAATGATAATTTTTCCGCATGAGCCTAGGGCTTCTTTTCTCAAGCCAAACAATAATCACGTTGTCTAGATGAATGGGGTTATTTTAAGTTGGTCTGACAAGGTTAAGTACTTGGAACTAATTTATGATAAAAAACTTATTTTCAAAGAGCACATTGAGAGTATACAAGCCAAGTGCATCAAATATACGAGATGTTTATATCCTCTCATTAACAGGAATTCTAAACTTTGTTTAAAGAACAAACTTTTGATTAACGAACAAATTTTCAGATCAGCAATGCTTTATGCTGTACCGATCTGGTCAAGTTGCTGTTCAACAAGGAAGAAAACGCTCCAAAGGATTCAGAATAAAATTCTGAAAATGATTTTGAAGCGTCCTCCTTGGTTTGGTACACTCGAATTACATAGACCATTAGAAACTATGTCAAATAAAATTATTAACAATTTTCGACAAAAATCGTTACAATCCTCAATTGCTACGATAAGCTCTCTTTATAGCCAATAAGTTAGCCATTAAGTTATTTGTAAGTTTACTTCCCCTTTTCTGACAAGTAGGTTTAAATCCCTACGAATGATAAGTCCTAATTGCGAAAGCAAACAAATCCTAACAATTAAAATTACAAATTTCTAACAGTGTTGAGAAGTCACCATTTGTGGATACACATACTCATTATTTACTAATATTCATCATAAATACTTAAGCTACAAACAAATCCCCCCTTTGGTTTTTAAATAGTTTATTTGACACGGCACGATACAATTTATGTATAACTGAGCCAAGTACATTTTTTTTAAATTCTTAATTAGCAGGGAAAAGAGGGAGGCCTTTTTTTATTCTCGCGGCCGACTACGAGCTAGTGGGGATTTAAGGTGAGAGGAGGGGTGTTACAATTTTGTTTTTAACTATTTTATATTACAGAATGTATTCACTTGTACGTGGCTAACCAGTGATGTTCTATTTGAGCAGTTTTGGTCTGAGGTGTCTGCGTAAACATAGAGATGCCGAGTCTTCGTTTTAGTGTCTCCAGCCAGGTGTATCATTCTCTTTCAGTTTGTGACAGAAATTGTATTCTAGCAAATAGATAAAAGAAATCAAATTTTAATGCCAGCATTTTTTATAAACCCGTATAGCTGTGTCATGTACTGGAGATCACCGCTTCCCAGAATGTCTCTAACGGGTACGTTCGGTTGTTTACCTCGGGCCCGAAGGGAATCTATAAGCTCAGACCTAACAACACAGTATTCGGTACACGACCAAACAACATGCTCGATGTCATGGTAGCCATCGCCACAAACGCAGTGATTACTGTCTACAAGCTCTATACGAAAGAGATGCGTGTTTAACGTATAGTGATTGGACATAAGTCTGGACATCACGCGAATGAAGTCCCGACCTACATCCAACCCCTTGAACCATGCTTTCGTCGATACCTTAGGAAAAATGGAATGTAGCCACCGTCCCAGTTCATCTGAGTTCCATGATAATTGCCAACTGTTGAGTGTTCTCTGACGCAAAATGCTATAAAATTCATCATAAGCAATTGGTCTTTCATAAATATCGCCGTCAATAGCACCCACCTTAGCTAAAGAGTCAGCCTTTTCGTTACCCGGAATCGAGCAATGAGAAGGGACCCACGCTAAGGTAACCCGGTATTTTTTATCTGTTAAAGCACTTAAAAACCGCCGTATTTTCCCCAGGAAATACGGGGTGTGCTTCACAGGCTTCATCGATCGCAGAGCCTCAATGGCACTGAGACTATCTGTGAAGATGAAGTAGTGGTCTGTGGGTAGGGTTTCGATGATTCCAAGAGAGTACTGAATAGCAGCAAGCTCTGCGACGTACACGGAAGCAGGAGCATCGAGTTTGTAGGAGGCGGTAAAATTTTCGTGGAAAACACCGAAGCCAGTGGACTCATCCAGATTAGATCCGTCAGTGTAAAACCTTTTATCATAACTAACATGCTTAAACTTATTGGAAAAAATCTTAGGGATCTCTTGGAGTCGCAATTGATCCGGGATACCAGAAATGTCTTGTTTCATGGTGGTGTCGAAGTATATAGCATTATTAGAAGTATCTAAAAGTGCGACATTGGAGGAATCGTATGAAGAAGGATTAATATCTTGAGCCATATAGTCAAAATATAAAGTCATAAATCTGGATTGAGATTGAAGGTCGACCAACCTCTCGAAATTTTCAATTACTAATGGGTTCATAACTGTGCATCGAATTAGCAACCGGTAAGAGAGATTCCAAAAACGATGTTTCAACGGAAGAATACCCGCTAACACTTCAAGACTCATCGTATGGGTCGACTGCATGCAACTCAAGGCAATACGCAAACAACGATATTGTATTCTCTCTAATTTTATAATGTGCGTGTTCGCGGCGGAGCGAAAGCAGAAACAGCCGTACTCAAGAACTGACAATATCGTTGTTTGGTATAACCTTAGAAGGTCTCCTGGGTGAGCACCCCACCAAGTTCCGGTAATCGTACGAAGAAAATTAATCCTCTGTTGGCATTTTTGTGTCAGATACCTAATATGACAAGCCTAGGTGCATTTGGAGTCGAACCAGACCCCGAGATATTTAGCGACTAAAACCTGAGAGATCGTTTTACCCGTTAGTAGGAGCTGCAGCTGAGCTGGGTTATGCTTCCTTGAAAAAACGACCAGCTCAGTTTTCTCCGGAGAGAATTCGATACCCAGCTTAAGAGCCCATTCAGACAAATTGTCTAAGGTATCTTGCAATGGTCCTTGCAGATCGCTAGCCTCGCTACCAGTAATGGATACAACGCTATCGTCTGCAAGTTGCCTTAGCGTGCATGAATTTGCTAGACATTCATCGATGTCATTGACGTAAAAATTATATAAGAGAGGACTTAAACATGAGCCCTGGGGGAGGCCCATGTAACTAATTCGGGAAGTTGTCGAATCGTCATGTGAGAAATACATATGCTTTTCTGACAACAAATTGAGCAAAAAGTTATTCAAATTTGGTGAAAGTCCCTGCGAATGAAGTTTCGCGCTTAAAACTTCTACAGAGACAGAGTCAAAAGCCCCCTTAATATCCAAGAACGCAGAAGCCATTTGCTCTTTTCGAGCAAATGCGAGTTGAATTTCAGTAGAAAGCAACGCTAGGCAATCGTTCGTCCCTTTGCCCCGGCGAAAGCCAAATTGAGTATCTGAAAGTAACCCGTTTGTTTCGACCCATTTGTCTAACCGTAAGAGGATCATTTTCTCCATTAATTTCTGGAGGCAAGAGAGCATTGCAATCGGCCTATATGAATTGTGATCAGAGGCAGGTTTCCCGGGTTTCCGAATAGCAATGACTTTTACTCCCTCCAGTCATGCGGAACAATATTTAGCTCAAGAAACTTGTTGAACAAATTCAACAAGCGTCTTTTTGCAGAGTCGGGTAGATTCTTCAACAGGTTGAATTTCATTCTATCTAACCCTGGAGCCTTATTGTTGCACGACAGGAGAGCCATTGAAAATTCCAACATCGAAAATGGAGGCTCTTCCGTAGTTCCTATAAACGCGTCGCGAAAGGTTTTCTGTTCCGGTACGGAGTCCGGACAGACCTTTTTGGCAAAATCGAGTATCCAGCGATCTGAATACTCCTCACTTTCATTCGAAACGTCACGGTTCCGCATGCGCCTGGCGGTATCCCAAAGAGTGCTCATTGCTGTTTCCCTCGACAACGCATTTACAAACCGCCGCCAGTACCCGCGTTTTTTCGCCTTTACTAAGCTTTTCATCTGCCTGCCCAATGCCTCGTACTTTCGAAGCAGGTTGACAGTGCCGTACTCCCGGTAGTCCTTATACGCCGCGGACCTTCGCGCGTACAGCTCAGAGCACTCTATGTCCCACCATTTGTTGGGAGGGCGCTGTCTAATTGTTACCCTGGGTATCGGTTTCGTCTGAGCTTGAGTCGCGGCGTCGATTATCAAGCCAGCTAAGAATGCGTATTCTTCCTCCGGAGGAAGTTCCTCGTGAGTCTCGATAGATTGCGCTATAATAGACTCATAATACTTCCAATCAATATTACGTGTAAGGTCGTAGGAAATATTGATTGGGTTCGGGGGAGTTGAACCATTTGCAATTGATATAACGATTGGAAGATGATCACTACCGTGTGGATCGTTGATTACTTTCCACTGGCAATCTAGCGCTAGTGATGTCGAGCAGAGGGATAGGTCAAGCACGCTTTCACGTGCTGGAAGATTAGGTACACGTGTCGCTTCCCCAGTATTCAAAACTGTCATATTGAAGTCGTCGATCAAGTTACAGATTAAAGAAGGTCGGTTGTCGTCGTACAGCGACCCCCATAGCGAACAGTGAGAATTAAAATCTCCCAATATCAAAAAAGGCGCGGGAAGCAACTCTGCTATATCAGTAAGATGCCTCTGTTCAATCCGCGCGGATGGAGGGATATATAACGAAACAAGGCATAGGTCTTTTCCATTCATATTCGTTTGAATGGCAACGACTTCAATATTCGAGATCGAGGGGAGGTCGATTCGGAAGAAGGAATAGCACTTTTTAATTCCTAAAAGTACCCCTCCACCGTGTGAGTCTCGATCTCGACGAATAATGTTGAAATCGTGGAAATTGAGTTGATCGTTTGAATTGGGAAATGTTTCACAGAGCGCAAATGCGTCACAATTGTATGTATTTATTAAATGGGAAAATAGATCGAATTCCACTGTAATACAGTGATAAAATTCCTAACCTCTTTCGCCGTATTAGTCATCGAAAGATATGATAGCTGAAATGAGGGGCCAAGTTGCTGCTAGTTGCTTCAAATAGGTTTTCACTGTAGGAAGAAGGACAAGAAGAATATTTTGTAGGGGATCTGGTATGTTGAATGTTTTAAATATCCAGTCCAGAAAATTTTATGAACCCTGTTTCTTTTTTATCTTCTGATCGAGAAATGGGTGCCCGAGGGGTTTTTGGTGCCCCAGGAAGCGGTGGGTACTCCTGGTTTGAATTGAAAATAAAACCGGGAGGTACTTGCTTCGGTTTTTCTTCACCGCTTCCTTTTTGTGTTGGCTTATTGGTCATTCCGCTAGGGGTTATCTTGCGACCTTTGCGAGAAAGATTAGGAGAGTTGATCATTCTCCTCTTCCCAGATCCTTCTGGCATGGCATAAGAACACCCTTCGACGGGATTGTCAGATGTACCCTCATCGGTTGGCAAAAAGGAAAAGATGTTTCCTGTCGAGGGTGGCTCAGCACTCTTCAGCATTTCTGCGAAAGAGCGCTTTGATCGTTCCTTGAGGGAACGCTTTATTTTTTCCTCGCGCTGTTTGTACGCCGGACACGCCGAAAGGCCATGCCGAGTTCCCTCGCAGTAAAGACACTTTTCAGTATCCTCACTGCAAGCGGTCTCAGCATGATTGCCTCCGCACTTGCTGCAGCGTGCCTTGTTGCAGCAGTAGGTGGCTGTATGACCTAACTGCTTGCAGTTTTGGCAATGCATGACCCGCGGTACGAACAGGCGTACAGGCAGACGATCCCTGTCCAAAGAGATGTAGTTCGGCAGTGCGGATCCGGCGAATTTCTTCTTCCCTTCTTCGATGGATACTGAATGCAATTGCTTGACATCCAGTATCTTTACATCTTGAATCAGGGGGTTCTTGAAGCAGCCAACCCCGTGACGCAAAATGTCATCGACCGTGAGGCTTCCTTCGGTAACCACACCGTCGATCTCCACGTCCTTGGCAGGGATGTACACGCGGTACTCTCGTGAAGAGCTCGTAGCTAGCAATTGCGTTTGCTTGCTTCAAGCTACTCACAACAACTCGCAGTTTGTTCGGTCTAACCTTTGTAATTTCGGTTACGTCCGAAAACTGTTTTGCCAGGTCCTTGCCGATTTGAATAATATTTAGAGGCTTCTTTATGGGCCTGAAGTAAACTACGAACGGACCTTTCGAAGCATCTGGGTAAGCTTTCACCCGTGTTGCCGGTACTCTTGGTACGGGGCTAGGTAGCGGGGAAGGTAAAGGGGAATTGATGGGGGAGATCTCAATCTCTTCCCCATTTGTTTCCACATCCAGGAATAGTTGCACCTGCATGTCGTCAATTTTGCGGGAGCGTTACGCTCTACCGCAAACAAACGATAAATATTCGAATGTGGGGGGGGGGGGTCAAGTAGTTGCTATTAAATTTTAAAAACAATTTTTCAAACTACAATGGATCAAAATAAAAAAAAGGCAGTAATACTAATACTAATAACAATAATAATAATAATAATAATAATAATAATAACAATAATAATAATAATATTAATAATAATGATAAAAATTCTGAAGTGAATACTTCACCGAACGTCTAAGTCACGACCTCACGGCTGATAGTAGGATTAATCGAGCGATATATCAGCTGCGTATCAGATCACTGGCGGGGTAGCCTGCCCCTACCAGTGTGCAGAAGATGTTTCTGCCGATAAACTGCAGGCTATTGTTATCGCGCAGCAAAAGAACTAATCGACAAAAAAAAACACCCGTACGATAACTCGTGTATTGTTATTTTGCGAACTCAAACGGAGATGAACAATTTGCGTCTAATCGAGACGAAAGCAAAACAACGAATCAAAATATTAACTGACCCCACAATTGTGCGCAAGATCAACAAAATTGTCACAATCTTGGGTCACTTCCCTCAAAGCGCCCGCAGATTAATAATTTTTACCGTCTTTTAGTGATATTGGCAAATTGTTAATTTCACTTCAATCGCCTTTTATTAAGTGGGTTCAAATATGTTTTAAAAATGCAATTAATAATGAAAATTGTTCGATTTGTTGAAAATAGACGAATTTTTGGAATTATGTAGTTAAAAAATGACGGATAACAAAACCTAAATCGAAGCAATTCCTATATAAAAACATTTACTTGCTCCGGGTTTTCATTTTTCGTAGCAGCTGCGATGTTGACACTAGCGTCGTGAGCAATAAAACAATGAATAGGACGATCAAAAAGCGGGAGCAAAGGTTTTGTTGAAGTCACCTTCTACCTACGCAATTATATGGGCCCGAAAGGGTTAGGAAACCATTCAGCCAATCTGCATCGGAATCACGAGAAACATTTATAAATTCCTATTTATGTTAAGAGAAATTGAGTTAATCTGACAAGTGGTCCACTATAGGAGAGGAGTCCACTATAGATCAATTTACCCTACTTATTTGTGGAATCTTCTCGCGCTCATTCCATGCACTACGAGCTGTTAGGGCAATATAATTTCGTTCTATGTTTTTTTACGCGTGATATCACTACTGAATAAAAATTTTGCTCAAAATATTTTCAGCAGCAATGTAAAGTAACCTCTAAGTAATCATACGGGTATTTTGTGGTTCGAAGCATCTTTGAAGCGTGTTAATAATAATACTTTACTGGTCATTATTGTTGCAACCAAAACTGTAAGTTGTTGGTGCGTGATATGTTCACTACATAAATTTATTTTATTTCAGTTTTTTTTAAACCGCGCGAAACAAGCGTTTTATTCACTGTGGCAATGTACGATTGACTTCAGTTGCAAAATAAAGTTCGCTTATATAACATAAGTAGTTCTGTGTACCGCCACGCCACGACGCGTCCCGCGATGATTTTAGATCGGTGCGCGGTCAAAGAAATTTTTAGCGGGCCGATTATGATGATTGTGTATGCTGGATTCTTTCCCAATTATAGAAATAACGCCAATCACAACCGATGAGAGTGAATTATTCAAATTCTTGTATTTGTCTTCGGTTTCCTCTTTTTTTAAATTCTGCGTTTCTCCTTCTAGTCCTTTTTTGTCTATTTATTCCTCTTTTTTTTTCTTTGATTCCTCCTTTTCTTCTTCTAATTTTTCTAGTTTTTTCTTTTCTTCTTCTAATTCCTCTTTTTTTTCTGATTTTCTATTTCATCTTCCAATATTTCTCTTTCTTATTTTAGTTTCCCCTTTTTATGCATCAATTTCTTCTTCTAATTTCTCTTTTTCAATTTTTGTTGTTAGTTCTACTTTTCTTTTTAAAAATTCTTTTTCTTCGTTTTCCAATTTAATTTTTTATTTTTCTAATTCCTCAATTTCTTTTTAACCCACTCTCCTTAGTTCGATTCCTTTTTTTCTTCTTTTAATACACCTTTTTCTTTTCCTAATTTCTCTTTTGTTTGATTTAATTCCTCTATTTCTTCTCATAATCTCTTTCTTCTTCTTATTATTCCTTTGTTTCTTCTTATTTTTTCATTATTTCATTTTGTTCAATATTGTTCACTCAGGGCCGTGATCCAAAACATAAACAATGATTAGTTTTTGATACTGCGTAAATATCGAAATATTAGTGAGTTATACTTATAAATATGAAAATGGTGTGATTAATTATACTGAAACATGTTTGAAAACATTTTTATAATCAAACTAATACGAGCCATTCGTTATTCTGTTAACGGTTTGCAGTGTGCAATTCAAATTAACATTTCTTGAATCCGCTATGTGCCGAACACTCGTTGTTTCTCTTCGAAAGAAGGGTACTCTGCCCAGCTTTGCGCAGGATTAGAATAGATGCATTTGTAAGCATTTTTTCCAAGGTTTCTTTTGAAACTAGTGCCATTAGTGACAAACCCTGCCGTCTAAACTTTGAATGCTGTTTTATGCAAAAAATACGTAATTTTTTTGAATCCGCCAGATTTTTTTGAGTATTACAATAAGATTTTAAATTATCCAATGATGAGGATTTATTTCCCACTATTTTACAGACAACTTTGTCTTAGACGTTATCAAGATTCAAGTTACCCTATGAGGCTCCAACAAATTTCGCAACATTGATTTGTTTTAAGAAAAACGTTAAAAACGGTGACTCAGTACATTTTGAAAAATCATAGAAAATTTGAATTTTGTCGTAATGCTTCAAAATTTTGGATTCTGACACGTGAATAGTATACAACTATAGGAAAAATATAGGGGAATTGCTCCATTATTCATCTCATTAAGCCCATATTCACGAAGAATGCACGGATTAAATACCAAATTTTCACGAAATCATTGAACAAATAAGCTAAATATGTTGACGTACTCTTATGGAATCGTTTAGCATTGTATATTTAGTAAAATGAGCTAGATTTATCCTGAATTTTGTAAAACAAACCATTTTTCACAACGCTTCCATATCCATCTCAAAACTTGAAACACTGCTCAATTATTCATCTCACAATGCCCCTATATTCATCTCACTGTTAATCATGAATGAATCACATTATCATGAATGAACGTAGCCGCAGCCGCAGCCGCAGTCATAGTAGGTTACCTAGATATCCGCTGCAGTTGTTTACGTGAAAAATTGGTAACCTAGGGAACCACTACAGTGCTGTAGATTTATGTCAATTATGTCGGAATAATTCAACATTCAGTATTATTTTTTCGTATTAACAGAAACTGATTTGGCAACTCTTGATTTTCTTCAACGCAGTGAAAACAGATGAAAATATATACAGTTGAAATTTAGGAATTGCAGAAATTCATCTCATATATTGTTAGAGTAGAAAACGGAAATGGTCATAGTATGCTAAGTATTTTTAATGACAGTAGTTTAGTAAGAAATATTGCTCATTCGTATTTGTTCATTCGTTCAACCAAGACGTATTCACTTATATATAACAAGAGGTTATCGGTCCAGTACGACGTCGAAAATGGCGAATTCGAATCCCGGAATCGAGAGACTGGTTGGGAGAGAAAATTGGAGTACTTGGAAATCCGCCGTACAAACCTATCTCGAAGTTGAAGATCTTTGGGAAGCCATCGAACCTAAGAAAAATGAAGATGGAAGTTTGGAAGCGGTGAATCCTATCAAGGACAAGAAGGCCAGAGGAAAAATTATCTTGTTCCTGGAACCGGCAAATTTCTACCATGTACGTGATGCCAAAACAGCTCGGGAAGCTTCAACGAAGCCCAACAACGCGTTCGAGGAAGGTGGCCTGACGCGGGAAGTTGGTCTGCTTTACAAGCTGATTCGGACTGACCTAGAATCGTGCGGAACTATGGAAGCCTACGCGAACAGGATAATATCGACGTGCCACCAGTTAAACGAAATTGGATTCACGATCCCCGAACGGTTTGTAGGTGTTCTTTTGCTAGCTGGACTTCCTGAGCGATATCAACCCATGGTCATGGTTCTGAAAAACTCGGGAACAGCTATAACAGGGGGTTCTATAAAAACCATTCTGCTGCAGGAAGAGCTGTTTCCAAGTGAAAAAAACAGCATTCGTTACTAGGGGTAAGTTCAAAGCCAAACCGAAATTCGCCCATGGTAACGGAAGAAGCAAAAACCAAAGCTCTTCACAGTCTAAAGGCCCGCAATGTAGATAATGCAGCAAGTTCGGTCACATCGCAAAGTTCTGTCCGGAGAATTCTGGAACCGAAAGCAAAAAGGCAGATGCCTTTTGCACGGTACTATCGACAATTCAAAGCCAGGAGAAGAACCAGTGGTATTTAGATTCGGGGGCGACCGGACATATGACGTGGGATCTAGAACTGCTGGAAGACGTACGAACCGAAAATGGAGTTGTTGTTGCTGCAAACAAGGAAACGATGAAAATTGAAGCTTGTGGTAAAGCAATCCTTCATCCAGCGTGTCAGAAATATGGAGCTGAGATTCCAGTACACGATGTGCAATTCATCCCTCATCTTTCGACAAACCTTCTGTCGGTGGTGCAGATTGTGAAAAAAGGATTCAAGGGTGTATTTCAATCCAGCGGCTGCGAGATCTACAATACACAAGGTAAACTGGTAGCAACCGGAGTCGTCGAGAATGATTTATTCAAGCTGGAGCAGTTGGAAGGGGCTGGTCATGGGGCTAGTCAGGCAATGTTGAGCTCCGCCATTGCATCTGCAGAAACTTGGCATAAAAGCCTGGGACATCTCAACTACAACAGCGAGAAATGATTGGCGAGTGGCGCAACGATTGTACCGTGTGTCCAATGGGGAAGCAGACTCGCATTCCATTTAGCAAGAGCGGATCGAGAGCAGAGGAATTGTTAGAAGTGATTCACTCCGACATAGCGGGACCAATGGAGGTATCGTCACCATCAGGAAGTCGTTATTATGTAACGTTCATCGACGATCGATCTCGGATGATGTTCGTTTACTTCTTGAAGACAAAATCTAAAGTGGAGGTCCTTGGTCGTTTCAAGGAATTCCAAGCACAAGCGGAGCGCCAGTGCGAAAAAAAGATGAAAATCCTGCGAACAGATAATGGTAAGGAATATATCAATAATAGATTTTAAAGTTTCTTGAAACAAATGGGAATGCGGCACCAAACATCCAACGATTATACGCCAGAGCAGAATGGACTGGCAGGGCGTGCCAACAGAACAATTACCGAACGGGCGCGTTGCATGCTATTCGAAGCGAAACTTCCGAAATTCTTCTGGGCAGAGGCAATGGCAGCAGCAGTAAATCTTGTGAACCGATCTTCCACTCGCGGACATGATTTAACTCCTGAAGAGGTTTGGAGCAGACGGAAACCAGACGTTTCTCATGTTAGAGTGTTTGGAACGAAGGCCATGGTGCAAGTGCCAAAACAAAAACGACAGAAATGGGATACAAAGTCGAGACCATGCATACTGACTGGATTAGAGGAGGAGACAAAAGGCTACCGTTTGTATGATCCCAAGACGAAGTGTTTTTTGAAGAGTACAGAGGGTGTGTTTCATCGGCGAATGCATCGGAGAAAAGGGTCTTCCATCTAACGAACAACGAACTATATTTCCGGTGGAATTCAGTAGTGTTCCAGCGACAGTTCCGAACGTTCCTGTCATTTAAGAATATGATGAAGCAGCATACGAAACTGCAGAGGAGATTTCAGGAGATGAAGACACCAAAGACACATGTACTGACTCCAACGATGTGACTGTGCCCCCTCCACGACGATATTTAAATCCACCTAGGTCACAAGTGTTGAGGCGCAGTGGAAGGGAGCACGTGTTCCCAGGCAAGTACGAAGATTTCAACGTTCAGAGCAAAGGTCTTCCCGTCAATCCTAATTCCCAGGTCAAACCTGATGTGTTGCGAGAAGTAGATGGTTCCAGTGATGAAGACAACGATCATCATCCCAAACAATGCTTGGCGTTGGATGCTAACCATGGATCAGGCGCAGTCGATGAACCAACAAACTATAGGGAGGCGATGGCTTCGCCATACGCAAAGAACTGGAAGCAGGCAATGGCGGAGGAATTGGAGTCGATTCACGCCAATAATACCTGGACGTTGGCTGATCTCCCTCCAGGACGAAAAGCTGTAGGATGCAAGTGGGTGTACAAGCTTAAGCGAGACATCAACGGAGAAGTAGTTCGATTCAAAGCTCGTTTGGTTGCCCAAGGTTTTAGCCAACAGTATGGATCTGATCACGACGAAGTATTTGCTCCGGTAGTGCAGCAAACCACTTTCCGGACGTTGATGGCAGCCGCAGCAAAAAAGAACATGGCCGTGAAGTAGTACGATGTCAAAACCGCATTCCTGAATGGCGATCTTGAGGAGGAGATATACATGCGGCAGCCAAGCGGATTTATAAAACAAGAAAGCGAGCGGAAGGTTTGCCGACTGCATCGTAGCTTGTATGGGCTGAAACAGGCGGCGAGAGCATGGAACCAACGACTGCATGAAGAGTTGAAGCGGCAGCAATTCCAAAGATGTACATCCGATCCGTGTTTGTACCGGAAACAGTTGAATGGGCGTTGGGGTTACGTGCTCGTATACGTTGATGACCTGGTGATGGCAAGTGAAGATCTAAAGATGATTGAAACACTTGTGAGAAGTCTGAAGGGGTCGTTCGAGGTCAGCGAGCTGGGTGATATCCGCTTTTACCTAGGGATGGAAGTTGAAAAAGACCGTCATGGTAATTATTTTTTGAGTCAGCAGAAGTACATACGTGAAGTAGTGGAGTCAAGCGGGCTGACGGATGCCAAGATTTCCAAAACTCCGTTAGATCCCGGATAATTCAAAAATGAAAATGAAGGGACTCCATTGGCCAGCAATATCGAATATCAGAAGTTAATTGGAAAGGTTCTGTTTACAGCTGTTAACACACGACCTGACATTTCGACCGCTGTATCAATCTTGAGCAGAAAGACGAATCATCCCACGCAAGAAGACTGGAATGAACTCAAGCGCGTGGTGCGGTACCTCGAAGGAACGGTCAACTACCGATTACGGTTGAGTAGGAAAGGTGAAACCGGAACAATCATCGGTTAATTCTGACGCTGACTGGGCTGAAACTCGAGATGACCGGAAATCGCACAGCGGATTTGCATTCGGATTAACGGGGGCTGGGCTTGTCGTAAACAAACCTGTGCGGCCCTATCAACAGCAGAAGCGGAATTTATCGCACTTGCTGGAGCAGCACAAGAAGCTCTGTGGTTGAAATTGCTACTGCGGGAGCTAAATGATGAACAGAAAGTTGTCATACACGAAGACAACCAAAGTTGTCTGAAAAGGAGCTAATTGAGAAGGAAGAAATGAAGTGTAACTACTGCCCATCTGAAGATATGGTAGCAGACCTCATGACAAAACCATTGCAGCGCGTTAGACTGGCAAAATTAGCAAAACTAATTGGGTTAACCATTACCGTTTAGGAGGAGTGTTAGAGTAGAAAACGGAAATGGTCATAGTATGCTAAGTATTTTTAATGTCAGTAGTTTAGAAAGAAATATAGCTCATTCGTATTTGTTCATTCGTTCAACCAACTTATTAACAATAAGATATATTTCTGCTAAATCAAGCTTGTTTTAGAAAATTTGAGGTGAACATTCCAAAGATTGAAATATTCTTGGTGTAGTGAGTGATTTTGTTTAGTGATTAAAATGAAAAGTGGTCCGCTAGTGATTAAAAAAACTTTAGTTGGCTGCAGAACGAGCCCCGTTGTAGTCGTATAGAACGATGCGCGGATTTTGTTTTGTGATTATACTTAGTTTAAGAAGAAAATATACGTTTTTTCCTGTTTTCAATTGTGTTTACATGTTGAATGAGATGAATATACGGGCTGAGATGAATAATGGAGCAGTTCCCCTAATTGAAATGAAATTCGCAATTTCAATTTTAGGTCGCTGTTTTTTAGGCGACTAGGACGGTCCTAATTAAATGGCAGCAGCATCAACGGTAATTGCGGTACTTCCTCTATTAAAAAGCTGCCTTTGTATGGTGTCGGCAGCATCGGTAGTGGGTACAATGGCCGGCACATCCTCTATCGTATTTTGAACACACACAAGCGATTTGTGATACTGACAATCAAAATATGGGAGCTGTCAAATTTTCAATGTGTAAGCTTTCTGGGACTTAGAAATTTTTGAGAAAAATATATTTCTCAGCTCAAATATTTCCAAATCTCAGAAAGCCGATTTTTTTTCGAAATAACATCAGATCTCGACGTTCCATACATTTCTAAACCATTTGGCATTAAAAAAATAGATGTCAAAAAAGTGAAACCGAAATTTTGCATGAGCAGACAAACCTTTTGAGCGAACCTCGAAAAGAGGGTTTCCATTGTCACCTTAGTGTACATAAAAAAATATTATTGAATTAAAATAATATTCCGTAGTGATACTATCACGCATCAAAAACTTGTAGTTTTAATTGTAAAGCAATAATGTAGGGCATTTGCGCGATCAAAAAATAGTATTTCGCATTGATAATATCACGCCCCAAAGAAGCTTGAGGTAAAAAAGAAACGCCGTGTGATGCAGTAATAGTCATGGAGATTAATATAAATTGCTGCTGCGTATGTTAAGGGAACGAAAAACATTTTAGTGATAATATCACGCATCAAAAACTTATGTTTAACAAATTTATTTTTCTTAAGCTACAGAAAATATTGCCCAATAGGGTAACGGGGGTATTTTGGCCCACATGCATATTTTGGCCCACCCGGTAACATTTTACGCATTTTTTCTGATAAATTCAATGAATATAAGAAACCTATGCATGCAACATTGAATAACACACCTAAGAATCATACTACACTATAATTTTCGGCAAAAAACTGGCTCTAGGTAGTGTTATTTTGGAATTAGTTCATACATATTTAAAGTCATGGCTGAGTCAACCCAAAGTCAAGAGGAAGTGGTAATATATAAGTCAATGTCCGGAAGCTATTGTAACAAATATGTATGCTTTTAAAACATTTCGTTGTTGTAGTAACATCAATAAAATATCAAAGAAACAGTTTGTATACTCTAACATGTTGGAAAAAGTTGAAAAAGTGGTTAAATGCATGGCCGAAATATGTTTGCCTCTTTCTGAAGCCAACATATTTTGGCCATGCCAAGTTTTACCATCTCTTCGATTACCGTTCGACCGTTGCACGTGAACAAATAAGCAGCTTGTGACAATTTACAGGTAATTACTACGCAATTTATCACATTTAACGACATGAAATTGGATGAGAATGCCTGTTAAACCGCTATAAGCCAAATCATTTTATTTTTAGATGCCTAAAGTTTACAAAAATTCCCAGCAGAAGGATTTTCTCCTCAAACCCACTATTTTTGCTCTAAAAATACCGATGATCTTAAATATAATCAATCCGAACTATTTCCATACACGTCTGTAGATATAAAGGTGGGCCAAATTAAAAATTTGGTGGACCAAAATATGTTTTTAGTACTTCGTAGAAATTTTGATATTTCTAGGATATTTTTCAATATATTGCATTGTTAAACGGTGTATATTAAAATAGACACTTTGTTTTTAACAATGGTATAATAGAGTCGGTATTAATGTTGTAAAGTTGTGTTTGTTTTTAATGAACTGTGAGAACACTTCCCAAAGCTGGCCAAAATACCCCCGTTACCCTATACGCAGAGAGTGAAAGATGCCTCTACAAAAAGTTGAAATTTTAACATTTTTCGGACAATCGATGGTCTATGTTCTTTGAAGTAACGTCCCGGTTAGGAAAAACATGACAATTCGAGCCTTAGTTATACCAGAGGGAATTCACTGCTGTCAAATTTCATATATGTGTGCGTTATCGCAGATCTACTCTAGCCCATTAAGTTTGTAACTATGAACAATAATGGGGTAAACAGTGTGAAAAAAGGTAATTGGGGTAACTGTACAAAACAAATATGCAGTACGTGTTTTTGTCAATAAGTATTTTATTAAATACTTATGGGAAACTAATATTGCTAACGAACAATTAATGACCCTCAAAAAGAATGATTTTTGTGAGTTTGTTGCGATTGGACTGTCGAAATGGTTGCACATTTTTGCTGTACTGAGTGTACCGAATGTCAAGGTAGCAGGTTATGATAAGTTTTAGTAAAATAATGTGTGGTTATGTGTGTCATTCGGATCACACATTGTTCCAAAAATGTCCGAAAATCCATTGCAACGTACAATTTATCAACAAATGAAAATGTTTCGCTACATTCAGATCGGTTATTTGCTTGGTCAAAATTTTGGACTCTATTTCCACAATTTTACAAATCTTAATCACACTTTTACTACAATAAGCTTCCATCTTGTCACTCAAAAGTTCCGGTTTTCAGCTGACGAATCACCTCCTTCTGCCTACACAGTGCTTCATTTGCTGTTGATGCTCCAACATACTCGTTATCCATAAAATCTCTGAAATACGGTAAATCTTGCATAAGTTGTTCTCTAACTGTCTCAAACTCTTCGTTATTGACCATGCCTGGGTTAATTTTAGATACCAAATGGTTTCGCAAAGCATTTGGTGCATCCCTCGTTAACATTGTGGACTGATTAAGATCCAGAATATATGCCTTGACCGGTATGTTCACGTGATTGTGAAACAGTAAGCGTTTATAGGCGGCAATAAATTGCGAAACGTTGGGATTATTATTATTACCAACCTTTGCTCTAATTGCAAAAATTTCCACACGATCTTGACTAAATCTGTAAGTGGGTAGGCAAGTCAACTTTTTCTCGTTCTGAACGTATTGGAACATTTCGCGAAAGCTATTAAAATCTATCAGGAGGCATCCTGTTTTGTACCTACTCCTCAATATGGACTCTGCAGTTGGAAGATATATATGTCACGGATGTATTCCTCAGCATATTCGAAGGCAACCTTCAGTATGTTGAAATTGTATTCGCAAAAAGGTTTTTTGAAGGCAAGTGAACCACAGTTTTGACGTAGGACTACGTCTTTGTTTTCTATACTAGATTACACTTTGTGAAAATGAAAATGAAACTAGCAAATGTTGCGTCAGATTTCAAACGGTTATAGCAAGCGAACGACCTAATGCATCTTAGTCATTTATATGTCGGTGGATAGATAAAATGTGTAACAATTTTTTGATATTGTGTTCAACATTGTTGCTTTACTGCTTAATGGTGGAAAAAGGTGAAAAGCTCCAAGGTCAAGCTTTCCCATACATTTCCCCTGTTCTTGGCTTGCTTCCCAAGCACAGATAACAATAACATGGACGAAATAAATTCCACTGCCTATATATTTTGACTCAACAAAGTGTTTTGGTTTGTTTGTCTTTGTCTAAGCTGCGTGGCCACGCCTTAATGGTAAAAATCTACGCTGAACTCGATACAAAAGACTGCGTGTGGAAAATTCAGCTTCAGTTTAGTTTGTTCCACAATAGCGAGTGTGGTGCAGTTGTTGAGCTTTGCGACATTGAGAAACGAGAGCTGCATACGATTCAACTTCCAGGCACCGCGGAGCATGTTACCTGTATTCTGCACACGGCAGCAACAGTTACCATCGTACGCTGCAGGATATTTTGCTGGCACAGCTGCTGGAGGGCACAGCGGAGAGCAAATTTTATACGCGGCCAACAAAATAATCGATGCTACCGGTGGTGGTGTGATTATTCATGTGGTGGTGTGAGCATTCTGTAGCATACATTTCGAGCTGAAGATTATCGAATCGGTTCTTTTTAGAACTATAAATGCTTGAAGATAGAGTTACGAGAATTTTCACAACTACTCCTAGTGTGAAATGTCCATCTATTTCTCAATAATCATTTTTACAATAACGACCAGGACGCATCAAAGATAAACGGTAGTGTTGCCTATGAATAGTTTATCACAACAAGACATAACCCTCATTTCAAGAATTTTCACTGCTAAATTGAGTGATTTTCCGGTTTAATTGTTTGTTTGTGTTCACTCGAACACCGTTATCAGTCAAATATCAGCAACGAAAATTAGTTAATCTAAGAACCAGAGTGATTTTCGCATCGGGAAAGCAAAAACTTTCTTTTGATGCTTATGAAAATCACTCAGTAGTATCGAAGATGTGTTGGTTTGTTTCTCTCTCTTTCTATAAGCTACGTGGCCACGCCTTAATGGTAAAAATCTACGCTAAACTCGATACAAAAGACTGCGTGTAGAAAATTCAGCTTCAGTTTAGTTTGTTACACAATAGCGAGTGCGGTGCAGCCGTTAAAGCTTTGCGACATTGAGAAACGAGAGCTGCATACGAGTCAACTTCCAGGCACTGCGGAACTATGTTACACCTTTATTTTGCATACGGCAGCAACACTTACCATCGTTCGATGCAGGATATTTTGCTAGCACAGCTACTGGAGGGCACAGCGGAGAGCAAATTTTATGCGCGGCCAACAAAATATTCATGGTGCGATTATCAGCGTTCTGTAGCACGAATTTCTAACTGAATATTATGGAATCGGTTCTTTTCAGAACTATAGATGCTTGAAGATAAGAGTTATGAGAATTTTCGCAACTACTACTAGTGTAAAACTTTCATGTATTCATGCATCGTTAGTTTTGAAATAACGACTATCAAAAATAAACGGTAGTGTTACCTATGAACAGTTTAGCGCAGCATATAATAATATTTAGTTTTGCATAAATTATATATTTAGTCCTACGTCACCATTTCATACAACCCCTAGGGCTGTATATCTTGTAGTATTTGCTATTTCGAGTACCGAAGATATCATGCATTATGCTTACAAGCTTAATTGTTGGACCTGCTGGATCTCGAGACAATAAAAATTCGAACGCACTAGCCACGCATTGGCTAAGCATTTGCGCAGCTAGAAGCACTTTCATTTTTTGAGTTTGAAAAGAAATGTGTTCATCTGAAAGCCGTACAGCTAATTTCAAATTGGTAAGGTTTTGAAGATCATTTAGTTGGCGGATATATTTCCAACTAGCTTCACCGTTGATCGTTTTTGACGTTCCAATTGAACAAAACATGTTCCGAACCAGTTTTAACACGTGACAAGGATCCAAAAGCACATATACATGATGTCCGGTCGATGGGTTCGGAAACCACGTGCGAAGCTTTTCAAAAGCCTTAAGCTGACAGCCCATACTAGTAACAGTTGCTAAATTCGTCACTGTTCCATCGAAGGTAAATCCGATTATTTTTCGCTGCTCGTAATGGAGAAATTACACTTGCTACAAGAAACTTTTTGTCATCTGATTTAAGCCCGTTTATAAAAAACTAGTTGAACGTTCCCGGCGATGCTCGGGATCAAAAGTTTCAAAATTAGGAATCATTTTTGCCTTTCTCCTAGAAAGGTATAGCAATCACTGGAAAAACCAATGGTATAAAAGTGGTCCCAATGGCCGAATGTCATATACCACTCGACCCCTTTCGACGAACTGAGCATTTTCTGTATGTATGTATGTATGTGTGTATGTGTGTGTGTGTGTGTATGTATGTGCAACTTTTTTATCTCACTCACTTTTCTTAGAGATGGCTGGACCGATTTTCATAAAATTAATTGCAAATGAAAGGTCTAGTTGCGCCATAGGTTGTTATTGAATTTCATTGTAATCGGATTTTTATTTTAGAGGTTATGTATCAAAATGTAAAAATCACGAAACATCAATATCTCAGAAACCACACCACCGATTTTAATAAAATTAGTTTCAAAAGATCGGGCTGTCTCCAGAACCCTTAACTTTTGAATTTCGTAATGATTGAACATATGGTTCAAAAGTTATGTAAAGAAAAGTTATCCTGAGGTTGTTTAAACTCACTTATTTTTCTCAGAGATGGCTGAACCGATTTTCACAAAATTAGTGTCAAATGAAAGGTATAGTTGCCCCATAGGTTTCTATTGAATTTCATTGCAATCGGATTGTAACTTTGTCCGTTGTTCATGAAAATGTGAAATCACATAATGAAAATAAACATATCGACTTCCTCCCAACGATCACTGGCTAATTAAAAGGTAGAAAAATGATCCAAATGGCCGAATGTCATATACTACTCGACTCAGTTAGACTAGTCGAGCATTTTCTGCATATAAGCATGTATAGGTGTATATGTTTGTGTGTGGGTGTGTACGTGTGTATGTGCACCTTTTTTCGCACTCACTATTCTCAGAGATGGTCTGACCGAACAGATTTTAATGAAATTAATTGCAAATGAATGGTCTAGTTGCCCTATAAGACCCTATTGGATTTTATTGTAATCTGATTTCTAGTTTAGAGGTTATGTATCAAAGTGTAAAAATCACGAAACATCAATATCTCAGAAACCACACATCTGATTTGATTAAAATTAGTTTCAAATGAACGGGCTACCTAAAAAACCCCTAACTTTTGAATTTTATGAAGATTGAACATGTGGTTCAGAAGCTATGGAAAGAAATGTGTTCTGGAGACTATTTAATCTCACTCATGTTTCTCAGAGATGGCTGGCCCGATTTTTATAAAATTAGTGTCATATGAAAGGTCTTGTTGCCCCATAAGACCCTAATGATTTTTTTTTACAAACGGATTATTACTTTGCCTGTTATGTTTGAAAATGTGAAATCCAGCTATGAAAAGAAACATATTCCAAGACAACTTACTTGGACTCACTCATATTTCTCAGAGATGGTTGACCCGATTTCCACAGAATTAGTATCAAATAAAAGGTCTACCTACCTCATAACACCCTATTAAATTTTGCAGTAATCGGTCTGTAACTTCGTCTGTAATGTATCGAAATGTGAAAATCACGAAACTTCATTATCTTAGAAACTACACAACCGATTTGAACAATATTGGTATCAGATGAACGGGCTAGTTAAGGGTTTACTGATGAATTATGATTGAACACGTGGTTTCAAAGTTTGGCTGCCCCATACGTTACCTTTTCATTTGATTGTAATCAAACTTAAGCAACCGTTATGTTTTAATTTGTGAAACAACGAAAGTCTATTATCTCAAGTATTACACGACTTATTTGAACATAACTAGTGTCATACAAATGAGTCATCTCTCAAACTTACAAATAACAAACTTCATAACAATTTGATATGCTGTTTAAAAGTTTTAGAAAGAAAAGAAATTCAAAGACTATTCAACACTTTACCTGCTTCGATCAATATATATGGCCTCAACATGATTTAAATGTGGTATCGTACTATCTGAAAGTTCCCGGCATCGCTCGTGATTAAATTGTTCGAAATTAAGAGTCATTGCTTTTATTTCGCTATTTCTTAAGTACTAACATTACGTCAAATTTCATATTTTATACTTTAATTACAACATCAATATTTTAGAACCCAAAGAGTGAATATACCCCTTGATTGGATTTAAGCATTCATGTAAATCTATTTTTACAAATAATAAGTTTGAATGAGAAAGGCTGAGTCTGACCACTAGGTGGATTAATTTAGGTTTTTATAATTCATTGCATTATTAGCACAACTCACTTCAAAAATATTTCACATCTTATACGTCCATCATCACTTTAAGTACTTTAACATTCTGAGAACGCACAGAACGTAAATACCCATATTGGATTGCATTTTGTGATTTGGGGATGTTTTACAGAAACTGGAAGTCGCCATTTCGGATTTCAAAATGACGTATGGAATTCGGAAGTTTCGGAAGTAAGTATTGAAATGGTTGGCCAAATACCACTTTCGATTATTTTCTTGAAACCAGAAGTCGTTATTTTGGAAAATGTCATGTGGGGTCATCCCAGTTCCGAATATATCACACTCGGGTGATAACCGGATATTCGTCAATCGTTCACAGTAAAACTTTTTATGTAACTTTTAGAAGAAAGAAATCAAAGTAAGAAGAATTTAGCGTGACCATTCATGCTTAGTTCACCTCTATAATCATATCTAAAGAGATAATCATATCTAAAGAGATAACGTTTTAATCCACATAACTACCTAGAAATTAAAAAAAAAGATTAAACCAATGAAATGCGGCCTTTCCTCCAGCCAAATGTCCCAAGATCTAGTTTTGGTAAAAGTAAAAAAGTATTTCGAATCCCGTAATGTGTTACTATTCACAAAACTGCGAAAACATCAGAAATGTAATTTTTATCTGATCGACTCGCACCAAATTAAAACATAAATTCTTCTGCAAGAAAATATTTGCAGATGTTGAAGGAACAACGAACATTTTATTGAAAAAAAATTAATTTACAGGCGAATTGAGCTCATGCTCAAAAAGTCAAAATTTCGCATGTATTATATGTATAATATATATAAATTTTAAAAAGAGTATTTTAATGTGTTTTTCTATATGCAGAAAAGCATCTTCAAACATACGTAGTTTTTAAAGTAATATCTCAACTTTTAGCAATAAGATAGTTATTATTTTTCCTCAAATGTCTTTCCTGAACATTAACAAACATTTCAATGAAGAACAACTACATATCATAGCTTTGAATTTCGATTTAGAGGCAAATTGAGTTCAATTATTCATGATTTTGCTTGTTTAACGTAGTGTTGTGAATAATATCTCAATTTTCAGTAATCAAAAATCTGTTATTTTTACTCAAAAGTCTTTCCTGAACATAAACAAACATTTCAATGGGAAAAATATTATATCATAGCTTGAATTTGAATTTAGAGTCAAATTGAGCCAAAATATTCATGAAATTTCATGTTTTACTTAGTTTTGTGAATAATATCCCTATTTTCAGTTATCAGAAAACTATTTTTTCTTCTCGAATGTCATTCCTGAGTATCAAAGAACATTTTGTTGAAAAAAATCACGTGTTATCGCTTTGAATTCTGATTTAGAGACGAATTGAGCCTTAAAAATTATGGTTTTGCATTTTTCTGTGGTTTTGCGGAAAGTAATTAAATTTCAAATAATCAGAACCTATTATTTTTCCCTCAAATATCTTCCCTAAACACAACAAACATTTTATTATAGTAAAAATCACAGATCACTGCTTCGAGTTTTGATTTAGAGGCAAATTCAGCATAAAAGTCATGATTTTGCATGTTTCACGTAGGTGCTTATTACAGGAGTCACTTGACGGTGAAATCAGAGTGAAGTGAACAAAATCCTATTACGGGACTCACGTAAGTGAGAAAAACGTCGCGAAGTGACATCTGCCGTGGATCTGGGTTATTATGAGTGTCATATCAGTGAAGTAAGAACGGAAAAAAGCGACGTTTCGCGTGGAATTATTTCACGACCATTTTGAACGGTGAAATGATTCCACGAAGCTGCCATAAGTCTTAAAGTTGATTGATTTGTGATCTTATGGTAAATATTGGATTTATTCTTCAGTAACGAAGCGAATCAGAGTTTGATCCGTGCCTTAAAGCGGTCAATTTTTCATTTTTTTGGCCGATGGAAAAATGCAAACTAGTTCAGGAAATTTTCGATACCGAAAAAAACACCGTGCGTGCCACTCCCGACATTTCGTTTGTGTTCTCCTATCCCCATTCGCTCTTTTGTATTTCTTTCGCACCGAAAAAATGCGACTGAGTACTCTTTGTGCATTTGCCAAAATATGCGACACCACACATTGTGTCTTACTTTGTGTGTTGCTTGGGGCAATGATGATCGGATTTGAAAAACGAACGATTATAGTATTTTTTTTTTTTTGTACTTTATTTGACTCCCACTGAAATAATTTAGGAGCAAATTATCAGTGCTGCTCAATGGGTTTTGTTTCGAAACTAAAAATGGTTTCTTCCCGGAGCCAATATGTCTCGTAAATGAACAGTAGGGTGGCAATAGAAATCGATTTTTCGCATTTCGTTAAAGTTTCGTCTTCGAAAAAAGTTCCCATACTAAACTTCAGCTTAATCTGACTTCGGGAACACGAAAGCATTATTTTGTGACCAATGAAAAAAATGCAAAGGTAGTTCATAAATTTCTCTGAATATAAAAAAAATCTGATGCCAAATGTCTTAAAAATGCATGAAACATCTAGATCTGGTGTTATCCAAAAACAAAAAATGAAAAAATCGATCGGTTAAAGTTCCACTTTTCGACTGAACGAACTTCTAAATGTGACGAAGGACAATTTTTTCCATTCAAGTCATTACCACCCTAATGAACGGTATCAGTAGTGAATGCATGTAGCGATTGTATATAAATACCGGGACAGAAACATGTCTGGACGTGCGTAATATGTCCTAAGAAACACGTCCACGCCATTGCGAATCGTGTTTAAATGAATTCTCAAAAATGTATGTGGTCCTTTCTTGCTTCCTTCTTTTGCTATTTTTTCTACCCGCAACGCAAGGCAAACTGCTCAAACTGAAGCTCTTTGTTCTCACGCAATGTGTCACAAAAAGCAGCACAAAGTGTTGTTTCGTTCCCCCTCTCTTGGAATATATCTCACTTGGAGATATCTTTCATAGTCATTTCATTTTCGCTTTTTCTCTTTGTGCCTGTTGGTTGTCAAAATGTGTACACGGAAAACGAAAAGTACCCAAATTCATGTCGATATCACTCAACGGAGTCGTTCCGTGCAGGAAGCCAGTTTTGAGTAATTGTAGATCAATTTAATAGTAGGTGTATAGCACTCAGTGTAATAATACGTCAAAAATCCTCAACGTTGAATTCACTCTTTTATACTTTATCTTGGGTAGTTTCATTCGATTGATTCAACATTATTTGGAAATAGAAAATAGCTAAAATCTATCATAATATTTATTCAAGTACCTTCCAATTTGGGATCATTGGCTTCATCAATTTTCCCTGTTAGCGCCTCCGCTTCAGCTCCATTCTCACAATTCATTGTTAATTTTGTGTTTAAATTGACGGTTTTTATTAACAAACAGATGCACATAAACCGTTCGTCACTTAAAATCACCAACTCAGTGCCAAAACTACCAATTTTCTCTAATATTTGCCACTTTCACGAAATCAATCTCACCACTCGGGTTTTTCAACCAGTTTAATTTTTCATCCAATGTTGGGTTCAAAATACTCATTGTTGGCTTTTTATCAGAACACCGCCATTGAATAAGAGCATGTTTAAAATCTATCAAGTTGAAATGACTCAGCGTTCGCATTGCAAAATTACCCAACACGTAAGTTGTATAATGTTTACATCATTTCAGGTAGTTTGGGTAGATTTTGTTTTCCGTGTAGGTACCGTTCTCGTTGTGCCTTGACGTAAAATTAACACACTGAGCGCAATGAGTGTGCGAATGACAGCCCTGCTCACAACTCAATGTAAACAAACTGCACAGAAACGAAACTCTGCCACTTTGGGTAGCAAAGTTAACCCTTTCATTTGACATATAGATGGCACCAGAGAGATGCAACGTGTAGGCTACAGGCGACCCCAAAAAAGTGTGACTGGTCAAGCAGCCAAAACACATCGATCAAAAAGTTGAAACTTCGACCGCTTTGAGGCACGTGTTCTCGATGTCCGATCGAGCTGAAGTTTGGCATTTGAACTTTTTTCGAGAAAACGAAACTTTTGAGCCCTACTGCTAAACGATATTCGAAGGTCAATCCGAATCGGAGTGCAGCACCAAGGCTTTGCTTTGCTTCATATTAGAATGCCCTTGTACACGGAGGAGTAAATTTGAGGAGGATATTGGTAACCTCCCAGTTGGTCTTGAGGTACGATGCTGATCTAACAAGCCAGTTGTCGTGGGTTCGAGTCTCGGCTCGGGAGGTTCTGTTAGTGTCAGAAGGATCGTAGCGCTAGCCCCGCAATTGTCCTGTACACTAAACAGCTGGCTGCGAAGTCTGTGTATAAAAAACAGAAGGTCGAGTTCCGAATTGGAATGTAACACCAAGGCTTTGCGCATTCTGTGCCGAACACGCATCAGTACTGGACGTGTTTGGTGATCGGTCCGATAGAGTATAAAACAAAAGACGTGTGAACAAGTGTTGGCATTGTTTGCCTGGTCGAGTGAAATAAATCCGGGTTCAAGGTCGTTCCTTTGTGCAACTGTTTCGCATCGTGACTGCCAGCTGGTGCGTAAGCCGATTTGGCTGCTGGCTGGATTGTGCTACAGCAGTGGACGAGACACAAACGAGGAAAAAGAAGAAGCCATCAGTGTCAGCGAGTCGTATCGCTGTGTGGAGTGATCTCACACCTGGCTCGCTGCTGGTGGCTGTTTGGTGCTGCTGTATTGGTGCTGCTGGCTGTAACGGCTGCTACTTCGAACGATCGGACAACCAACCTTACTGGAAGGGAGAAATAAAAAGGTACGTGTTCTTGTCAGCGCTAGTGCGCTAGACTTAAGATGGATGTAGATCCCTCGCCTCCCGCGCCACCATCCCCGAACCCCTCTGACCCTGACCCTTCTGTTACCCCCTCCCCTGTTCATTCTTCAGTCCCCCCTCGCCCCAGGCTTTACCCAGACGGAGCCCAGGGCAGCTATACTGTTTATTTTCGGCCAAAGGCAGGACCGAAATCGAAAAAGTTGAACCTCTTGCAGATTTCTAAAGACCTGACGAAGGAGTACAAGGGCGTGACCGAAATTTCCAAGGTCCGGCCTAACAAGCTCCGTGTCGTGGTCGATAACCTGAAAGAGGCCAACGATATGGCTTGCTCTGAGCTCTTCACACGCGAGTATCGCGTTTACATACCCGCACGAGACGTGGAGATCGACGGTGTCATAACCGATTCGAGTCTGTCCGTCGAGTGTATACTGCAAAGTGCCAAAGGGTGCTTTAAGAACAAAACGTGTCCCGAAGTAAAGGTGCTCGACTGCAAGCAATTGCGGTCAGCATCGATCATCGGTGGCAAAACAGTATACACTCCGTCAGACTCGTTTCGAGTTACGTTCGCCGGGTCTGCACTACCAAGCCACGTCTCGATCCACCGGGTTCGTCTCCCTGTGAGGCTCTACGTGCCCCGCGTCATGAACTGCCTGAATTGCAAGCAGTTAGGCCATACAGCCGCCTACTGCTGCAATAAGGCACGTTGTGGCAAGTGTGGGGAGTCTCATGCGGAAGATTCTTGCAGTGTTAACGCTGAAAAGTGTATTCACTGCGGAGAAAATCTGCATGAGCTCTCGACATGTGCGGTGTACATGCAGCGCAGGGATAAAATAAAACGGTCTCTCAAAGAGCGTTCAAAGCGTTCCTACGCTGACATGCTGAAGAAGACCGTTACCACTTCTCCCGTTACTTCGAACCCCTTCGATCTGTTGCCCTCTGAGGAAACCGATTCTGACGATTCACCAGCGGGAGCCTCTTACGCCAATCCTGGGGAGTCTAGAAAGAGGAAAAGTGTTTCCTCTCCTAAACTTCCCAGAAAAGGTCCTAAGATTTCTCAAAGTGAAATGAAGGTTACAAACAAACCAAACAGTGCTGCGGAAAAACCGAAGCAAACTCCTCCTGGGCTGGCAAATTTAAAGTCCCAGAAGGAGTTCCCAGCACTGCCAGGAACATCTAAAACCCCAGTTGCTCCTTTTACACTCCCAGTTGATGAAACAAACTCTGGATTAGTGAAATTTTCTGACATTGTGGACTGGATTTTTGAAACTTTCAATGTACCCGATCCAATTAAAATTTTTCTTACAGCATTCCTCCCAACAGTTAGATCATTTTTGAAGCAGTTGACTGCCCAATGGCCCCTTCTTGCAGCGATTGTATCCTTCGATGCCTAATTCATCTGCGTATACGAAGGATTCTATCTCTGTCTTACAGTGGAATTGTAGAAGTATTTTACCAAAAATTGATTCGTTTAAAGTTTTGATAAATAAAAACAAATGCGATGCATTTTCCCTTTGTGAAACTTGGCTTACTTCAAATATTGATCTCAACTTCCATGATTTTAATATTATTCGCCTTGATCGAGACACCCCATATGGAGGAGTACTTTTAGGGATTAAAAAGTGCTATTCTTTCTATCGTATTAACCTCCCCTCGATTCCAGGCATCGAAGTTGTCGCATGTCAAATGACAATACAAGGTAAAGAGCTTTGTATTGCCTCAATATATATTCCCCCCAGAGCACAGGTTGGGCAACGGCTGCTCTTTGATTTAATAGAACTTCTTCCCTCGCCACGTTTGATTTTGGGAGACTTCAACTCTCATGGCGTGGCTTGGGGTTCCCCATACAATGATAACCGCTCCTCTTTAATCTATAACCTTTGCGATGACTTCGACATGAATATTTTAAACAACGGTGAAATGACACGTATCCCGAAACCTCCAGCGCGCCCAAGCGCTTTGGATCTATCCTTATGTTCGACGTCGCTACGGTTGGATTGCACATGGAAGGTAATCCTCGATCCTCACGGTAGCGACCATCTGCCTATTCTTATTTCAATTACTAACGGGTCAACTCGCATGCGACCAATTGACATTCCGTATGACCTCACACGAAATGTCGATTGGAAGTTATACGAGGAAATGATTTCAAAAGCGGTCGAGTCGATTCAACATCATTCACCACTTGAAGAATACAACCTCCTCGCGGGCTTGATTCTCGACGCCGCGTTGCAAGCCCAAACGAAGAAATATCCCGGCGTAACGATCAAAGAACGGCCTCCCACTCCGTGGTGGGACCAAGAGTGCTCCGATGTCTACACGCAAAGATCCGACGCGTTTAAGGCCTACCAGACGGGAGGTATACCTGGCGACTATTTACGGTATTCGGAGCTTGATACCAAGCTTAAAAGCTTGGCTAAAGCAAAGAAACGTGGATATTGGCGTCGGTTCGTGAACGAGACGTCGAGGGAGACATCGATGAGCACTCTTTGGAACACAGCCCGAAGAATGCGGAATCGCGTAACGGTCAACGAAAGCGAGGAGTCTTCAAGTAGGTGGATATTTGATTTTGCCAGGAAAGTATGTCCGGACTCTGTTCCTGAGCAAAATATTGTTCGCGATGCGTCTCCGGGCCACGACGCGATAGAATCACCTTTTACGATGGCAGAACTTTCAGTTGCCCTCCTGTCCTGTAACAATAACGCGCCTGGATTAGATAGAATCAAATTCAACTTGTTGAAGAATCTACCCGGCAATGCCAAGAGGCGCTTGTTGAACTTGTTCAATAAGTTCCTGGAGCAAAACATTGTACCGCAGGATTGGAGGCAAGTGAAGGTGATCGCCATCCAAAAACCAGGGAAACCAGCTTCTGATCACAACTCTTATAGGCCGATTGCAATGCTATCCTGTATCCGGAAATTGATGGAAAAAATGATACTCCGTCGTTTAGACCACTGGGTCGAATCAAATGGTCTACTATCAGAAACTCAATTTGGCTTCCGCCGTGCCAAAGGGACGAATGATTGTCTTGCGTTGCTTTCAACAGATATTCAGCTGGCGTATGCTCGTAAAGAACAAATGGCGTCTGCGTTCTTGGACATTAAGGGGGCTTTTGATTCCGTTTCTATTGACATTCTTTCGGGTAAACTTCACCGACAAGGATTTTCTCCAATTTTGAACAATTTTTTGCACAACTTGTTGTCCGAAAAGCACATGCATTTTACGCATGGCGATTTGGCAACTTTTCGCATTAGCTACATGGGTCTTCCCCAGGGCTCATGTTTAAGCCCCCTTCTTTACAACTTTTATGTAAATGACATCGACGAATGTCTGGCAAATTCATGCACGATAAGACAACTTGCAGACGACAGTGTAATCTCTGTTACAGGAGCCAAAGCTGCCGATTTGCAAGGACCATTGCAAGATACCTTGGACAATTTGTCTGCTTGGGCTTTACAGCTAGGTATCGAATTCTCTCCGGAGAAGACTGAGATAGTAGTTTTTTCTAGGAAGCATGAACCTGCTCAGCTTCAAACACAATTAATGGGTAAAACGATTTCTCAGGTTTTGGTACACAAATATCTTGGTGTCTGGTTCGACTCTAAAGGCACCTGGGGTTGTCACGTGAGGTATCTGATGAAAAAATGTCAACAAAGAGTGAATTTTCTTCGTACAATAACCGGACAATGGTGGGGAGCCCATCCAGGAGACCTTATAAGGCTTTACCAAACAACGATATTGTCTGTTATTGAATACGGGTGTTTCTGCTTCCGCTCCGCAGCAAACACACATTTGATCAAACTGGAGCGAATACAATATCGTTGTTTGCGTATCGCCTTAGGTTGCATGCAGTCGACCCATACGATGAGTTTGGAGGTTTTAGCTGGAGTACTACCATTGAAAAACCGCTTCTGGAGCCTGTCTTCTCGTATTCTAATCAAATGTGAGGTCTTGAACCGTCCCGTGATTGAAAATTTTGAAAGGTTAATTGAACTTAATTCTCAAACCCGTTTTATGACATTGTATTTCAATCACATGTCCCAAAATATTAACCCTTCTTCGAATATTCCAAATCGTGTCGACTTATCAAATACTTCTGATTCTACTGTGTTTTTCGATACATCCATGATAGAAGAAACTCGTAGAATCCCGGATCATTTACGCGTGCAGCAGATCCCTAATATTTTTTCCAATAAATATCGAAACATCAACTGCGACAATATGTTCTACACTGACGGATCACTTCTTGATGAGTCCACCGGCTTCGGTATTTTCAAAAACAATTTAACCGTCTCCCATAAGCTCGATAATCCTGCTTCTGTTTACGTCGCAGAATTAGCTGCAATTCAGTACACCCTAGGGATTATCGAAAAAATGCCCACGGACCATTATTTCATCTTTACGGACAGTCTCAGTTCCATTGAGGCTCTCCGATCGATGAAAGATGTTAAGCACTCTCCGTATTTCCTGGGGAAAATACGGGAACATCTGAGTGCTTTATCCGAAAAATCTACTCAGATTACCTTAGCGTGGGTCCTTTCTCACTGCTCGATACCGGGTAATGAGAAAGCGGACTCTTTGGCTAAGGTGGGCGCAACAAACGGTGATATTTATGAAAGACCAATTGCCTTTAATGAATTTTTCGCACTTGTACGTCAGAATACGATCATCAGTTGGCAGAATGCTTGGACCAGAGGGGAATTGGGAAGGTGGTTACATTCCATAATCCCCAAAGTATCGACGAACCCGTGGTTCAAGGGGTTGGATGTAGGTCGGGATTTCATTTGCGTGATGTCCCGGCTTATGTCCAATCACTATAGATTTGACGCGCTCCTCCGTCGTGTTGGGCTCGGGGAAAGTGGTATCTGTGCCTGTGGTGAAGGTTATCACGACATAGAGCATGTGGTTTGGTCATGCCCTGTACACCGTGACGCCAGGTCTAAATTAATAGCTTCCCTGCAGGCCGAGGGTAGACAGCCGGCTGTTCCTGTTCGTGATGTCTTGGCGAGCCGTGACCTATCCTACATGTCCCTTATATACGTTTTCCTGAAATCCATCCACGCCCCAGTCTAGTCCCGTTCCCCTCCGTCTACACCCAACAAAACGACAAGAACACGTTTGAACCTTAAGCACAAAACCAGCAACCAGACCCCGCACAACAGAACCAGGACCCAAGGACTACGAGCCTCTGTCCCAACTCACGACATCGTGGCTCAGCAGAACGAATCCATACATGCCATTCGACGATTATCAGACGACCATTGAACAACAAAACACTGATTGGAAATCCCATGCTAGTTTTAAGTTAGACTTAATTTCAGCTCGTAGTCGGCAGCGAGGATAAAAAATTTGCTTTAGTTTTTAAGTCATCAGATATAATTGGCGCCGTTAAACATTAAATTGTATTTGTGCCGTGTCAAATAAATGTTATGTGAAGAAAAAAAAAAAAACCAAGGCTTTGCTTTGCTTATTGGTCTTTAATTACCCATTATCTCATTTCACCATTTTTATATATAACTGTTAGATATATTTACAGTTTCATCTGGAAGATTCCTGATCCTGTCCAAAATATACGAGTTAACCGAATTAAATGAAAAATAGCGCGTAAATACATGATACTCCTATCATGCCAAGTGCATATTTGATAATGTTTTCTATTGTCATCGCTGGAATGATTTCGTTGCCAGTTTACACGCACTTGAATGACCAGAAAAAAACTGTATCATAACCAAAAGGAAGCTGCCATGTTCAGCGCCAGGAGAGTGCCATTATTACAATATGTGCCGCACCACAACATCCTGGCCCAGCCTCGGCCCTGTCCAACATCCCTCCCTTCCCGATCTCGTACCTTTACACCCCATGTTTATTTGATGTGTGGCCATGGAATTTGCTGCCGGATTGTATGCACCATTCCGTAAACCGCCTTTCTACGATGGTGTGGTTTCGCGGTTTTGTGTTTGAGGTTTCGCCAGAATTTGATAGCCACCTAACCGCGACATGATGTGAACGGTAGAACCATCCGCAAGTCATAATTTTTCTTCTGGCGATAAATTATGACTGAGCGGGGGGAAAGTTTGTACCAATCGTCCTTCGGTTCTAACTTTAATTTGTTAAGAGTTAATACCTATGCATATGTTACGAATTAAACCGGAAACCTTTTTCCGTGATTGTCTATCCGCGCACATTTTTCGCACCTGGAAAAAAATCATCTCCATATCCATTTCAAATCCAACTGGAGCACCGAGGGGGAAAACCCCCGAACTGGTCGTAATTTTTGTCGTCTCATTTTTATGGCGAGAAGCTTTTTCAGGTGGAAAGTGTTTTCTCTTGTTGTTGCGTGGTTTGTTTAACGTTTCTTGTGACAAAGTTGTTATACTGCTCCATCAGCATACATTGTTTCATAATGCGTACTTGCCTTTGAGGGGTGGTAAAAATCTTTAAGGGGGACCTGAGTACAGAAAAATTTATGCCTTACAGGGAATGGTAATTTCATACACAGTATTATATCAGAGTTATCAATTTTGAATCTCACTCGTTTATATTCACGTAGCGAGTAGTCGCTAATCCGTTCGCCAAAAAGACTCGCAGAGTCGGACACTGATAGACAGTCGGAATCCAACGAATATTTATGGGCCCAACAATAAATAATCCTAATTCGTCAACAAAGAAAATCTCCAACCGTTAGTCCCAGAGTTAACACGAAGCGCTATCAGTTTGTAACGAGACGAGCAGCTGGATAAACGTTCAGCATCCGAATGGTGACATGTTGACGGTGCAGTACCGACCCGAAGATGTGCAGTGTGGATTAGGATTTTGTCGCGGTAGATTACCGCAACGTTTGGCCAGCAAGAAACTGTACGTCATCTTGTTCAGCTTTCTCAACTGCATGATGGCATCGGCGGCTTCCTATTTTTACGGGACACTAACGACGGTGGAGAAAAGTTTACAGATATCGTCGAAAAATGTCGGTATGATAACGGCAGGTGGTGAATTGTCCTTCCTCATGTCGTCCCTATTCTTGTCGCACTACGCCGCCAACAAGCGGAAGCCCCCGTGGATAGCCTTTGGCGTTTTGAGTGTGGCTCTGTCATGCTTTGTAAGTGCCTTGCCACATTTTATCGCGGAACCAAATCTTGACAATGCCTTGCGAGTGGATTTAAATATTTCAACATCGAACATCGAAGGGAACAACTTGTGCGATGAGAATCGACCACCTCCGGACTGTTCGTCAGATGTGGGCAACCTGATTCCACAACTACTTCTGCTTCTGGGCACTTCGCTATCCGGACTGGGAACATCTTTGTATGCAACACTTGGGATAACATATTTGGATGATAATGTGAAGAAGGAGAAAGTTCCCTTCCTGTCCAGTGTTTCTTCATTTGGACGAAATCTTGGGCCAATGGTTGGTTTCTCGTTAGCGTCCTTGTGTTTAAAATTATTCATTGTTCCGGGTATTGAACCGCCTTATGAAAACTCAGACCCGCGTTGGATAGGTGCATGGTGGCTCGGATGGATTGTCCTCGGCAGTGTGATACTACTAGCAGCTCCGTTATTCGGTAAGGATTGGTATTTGAAAATTGAACTTACTACCCACACACTATGTTTTAGCCAGTTTTCCCAGAATGTTACCCAGGGCAGCGGAGCGGAGACTATTAGAAAAACAAGATACCGAAGCTGATACCAAATCCGCCTCTTGGCGAGATTTTTTTAAAACATTCAAGCGACTTATCACGAACAAAGTCTATTTGTTCAACAACATTGCGTGTGTATTCTACTGCTACGGAGCTATGCCGTATCTTCTATTTCAGACCAAATACCTGGAGATTCAATACCAGCTAACGCCATCGCAGGCGAAGTGACGTACAACCAGTGATGACTAGTATTAAAAACAATAATACTAACTACACTTACAGTATGGTGACGGGTTCGGTTTCGCTGGTGTTCGCAGCCTTGGGGATACTGATTGCCGGCGCGGTTGTTCAGAAACTGAAACCATCTGCTAGGCAACTGGCTGGTTGGAACATTCTTACCGGTGTTTGTGCTGCTACGGCGGTACTACTTTACTCAGTGCTCGGTTGCAACAATTTAAACAATACATCAATTATAGAAAAGTAAGTATTGTTTAACCATCTATGAACAAGATTAAAATTTGCTCGATCAGCTCTAGAGACGTCACATGTTTTGCGGAATGTAATTGTGAGTTCGTAAAATACGCACCAATCTGTGGCGCAGATGGAAACACTTACATATCCCCGTGTCACGCAGGTTGTAGGGAACAAATAAACCTGGATAGCGGATCTACTGTGAGTATTTTTAGTATCGTCAAAATAATATTCTCATGATTTTTGTTAAGGTTTTTAGTGATTGTGCATGTATCAACAAGAATCTGAATATATCTGTAGACATTCCTGAAACTGCTTCAACCATTCTGGTAAGTTGTAAATCATTCAGAAAATATATTTTTCTTACGATCATTCCACAGCCTTCAGGAACCGCCACTTCGGGAGGATGTCCAATCGATTGCCGGATGCCCTTCTTCTTGTTCCTATTGGTTATGTGTCTGAACAAGTTCATCGACGGCACCGAGTCGGCATCCAACTTTTTGATTGCACTCCGCTGTGTCCGGGAGCAGGACAAACCCTTCTCGATGGGACTGTCGATGACGATCAACAGGCTAGGAACGTTTCTACCGGCGCCCATCATTTTCGGTATTATCATCGATCGAACGTGTCTGCTGTGGGGACGCTCTTGCGATGAGAACCTTCAGGGCAACTGCTGGCTGTACGATGGGTTGGAACTGCGAACAACGATGAACTACTTTTCGGCAGCGTTTATTCTGACGGGTGCAAGTTTTGATGTGGGTACATGGTATTATGCGAAAAATTTGAAAATTTTTAATGATGATCGAAATGTGCGTAACAGTGCCGAAGAAGTAAATATCAGTTAGGAAAAAGGTTGAAGGATACTCTGAATAAATCACTTATAATTTATGAAGGTTTTTCTGTCGTCTCTTGAAGTCAAGTAAGTTTACGTACCATTTTACCCCATTTGCATTTCACCCCACAATTTGCTGAGCGAATGAGAAAAATCCGCTGAAAACTGACCGAATTACACACGCAAAAGTTCAAGCTTCAATCATCCAATGTGTCCTTTCAATTCGCACAGAATTTGCTCTGACTTGGCATAACCAATGCGTGATACGCATAACGCAAAAGTTGTACAAGGAATACATTGACAGAGAATAAAATCAGAATATGTATCATATACACAAAAATCGTAATGTCTCGGTAAACTTCGGCTTCGGGCGAACGATCAGTTTCGCGGCGCTCAAAAAACCGTTCTTTACTTTCGCGAGGCGGTGCGTATCAACGGCTCGTGCATCCCTAAAAATCGTAAGCAACCAAAACAGCCAATAGGAAGCCTTTTTGCCGCGGAAGTTATTGACGCTGGTGCCAGTAACGCAGAAGCGAATGCATGTGAATGAAACCAGAGTCATAATTAAATGCAAAATGTTTTGGACTAATCTCATGTTTTTGTTTATTGTTAATGATTGAATGATGTTTTCAAATGACCCGATTCATGAAAGTGAATCGATCAGACAATAATTTCTTCAATGAAGTCAGTACCCAACTTATCAGTATTGATTGCTGGTTGCACTGTGTTAACGATGCCAACCTTCTGAACATCGGCTGATGCTTTATACGTGTAGTGGTTTGGAGCTGCGCAATACATTCAAAATATGCTAGAGCATCAAATGCGTTATGCCCAATGCACATGCGTTGTACTGGTTCCAATTTTAATCAGTGAACGCGCTAATTTCGCTCATAAATGATCTGGTTACGCAGACTCCAACTTTTGCGTGATACATTCGAAATTAGACGTAATGTCTTTCCGGCGAGTCTCGAGACCCGATGATGGTCTAACAAGCCAGTCGTAAAAAAAGCAAAGCAAAAAAAGCAAAGCCTTGGTGCTACATGCCGATTCGGAACTCGACCTTCTGTTTTTTTATTCACAGACTTCGCAGCCAACTGTTTAGTGTACAGGACAATCGCGGGGCTAGAGATACGATCCTACTGACACCAACAGTTTCTCCCGAGCCGACACTCGAACCTACGACAACTAGCTTGTTAGACCAGCATCGTACCTCAAGACCAGCTAAGAGAAGCCAGTCGTTGCATGTTTGAATTTCGGCTAGGAGAAACCGTTAGAACCAATAGGATCGTGGCGCTAGCCCCGCAATTGTCCTGTAAACTAACGATTGGTTGCGAAGTCTGTGTCGAACTAACAGGAGGACAGGTTCCAAAAGGAATGTAGTATTTGGGCTTCGATTTGCTTATGAGCCAGTTCGCGAGAACCGCAACCACCTTTCTGAGGGACGTTATTTTGATGTTCTCCGATTGAGCTGAAATTTTCAGGGTTTTTTTTGTCTATTCAAGATAGGAAGTTTTGCAAAATTTCAATTTTTGAAGTAGAATACTTCTTTCAGGAAGTTCGGCTACATAGGGATGTGAAATGAAAATCTAAAACCGAAAAAAGTGAAAAATATGTCCAATTTCAAATGCTAATAAATCGGTTAGTATTCGATGGATTTCCTTCGTTCTTGTAGCAATAGATTAGAAAATCTTCTGAGATTCTTCCCAAAATAAGATAATTGTAACTTTATTATTCACACTATTGTACTATTGAAAATAGTCAAGCCTTGTCAAAACGAAAAATTCGACCTCTGATTGGTCGTTATATGATTGCTTCCCAAGCACGGTCGACAGAATCATATACCTTGTAATTGAAAACATACCATTTGGCCTATAAAAGAGCCTGTTTCAGCCGAAGCCGCTCATAATAGTTCTAGACAGCGACAACAGCAGTCGTCCTTCCTTAGCAGCAGCACTAGCCCTGTGGTTGGTTACCACGTCTCAGGAGCAGCGCGGTTCTTCTCAGCGTGTGTCCCCAGACTGCCATTATTCCCCCCGTGTTGGGGCAGCATGAAGATTGCCATCAGGAAATCCAATTTTAAACATCAAAATGCCTTTTTCAAGGCAAATAAACAAGTCATTGAGAGTTAATAATTTTTGACAAGGCAAGCAAGCATTCTGTGTTGGATCCTAGCAATTTAAATCTGTCGCACCCGTCTTATTAACTGAATGTGAAATAGTTTTCACAGAAAAAAAAGCGGCGCGAACCGATTCGCCCGGCCGTAGTTTAATGTACAGCTGTAAGTAGAGCTGTGTAAAAGTATTCTACTTCAACCTTGCGGTCGTAGGCTTTGCACACAACCCTCCTGTGATTTTTCCATTGAGGTTAAGTGGAGTAAAACGGCCCTCGAAAATGATATGTCCAAAAATGTATAAATACTAAAAAGTGCAATAACTCCTGCTAGACTTGATGAATTTTTCTAAAAATTAGTGGTATTATTCTACACTAAGAGTATTTCAAAACTCATGGTCACAATATATGGCAAAGAAGTAACATGACGAAAAAAATGCATTTTTCTTTAAAAAATTGTCTATTTTCAGGGTCATCCTACTCTTCTCCACATCGCTAGAAAAATATCTGAATAAAGCGTTTTGTAGAGCAACTTAAGGGCTTTCAATGTCATGTATAAGCCAAGTGTGCCAAATGGGGTAAAACGGCCCTAGAGGGTTTTTTCGAAAAACCGTTAAAATCACTATGTTTTTTTGCTAGACTTAATAGATTTACTAAAAATTTAGATTATTACTCTAGTTAAATACGAACTTAAGGGCAAAATGACAAATATGACTAATAGATTTACGTGACGAAAAGGATATTTTCCTTGGAATATACTATAGATTTGTCACTTTTGTCATCTTGCCCTTAACTTCGTATTAAAGTGATAATCTAAATTTTTGGTAAATCTGTCAAGTCTAACCCGAGTTCTTGCAGTTTTGGTGATTTTGACGGCATTTTTCGTAAAAAAAATTCTTTAAAGAACGTTTGAACCCAAATGGCTTATCTTCTGGTAAAGTAGGTAGTTCTGTTAAAGTAGCGTGAAATTTTCAGCAAAATATATTAAGTCTAGTAAATATTTGTTTCTTAATATATTTGTTTCAACTCGCCTTTCACCACGGCCGCGGTTTTCAACGCCGCGCCAAAACTAGCGTACAAAATGGCCTTCCAATTTGGCCACAAAGGATCTTACTTAAGGCGTTATTCCGTCAAAACTTCGGAACTGGATCTTCAACGCGCGAATCCATTCCTCCGGGTTATAATCAAAAATTCTCCCGCATATTTGCCAACCGACCCTTTAGTTTGGTGCCAGTGTTTTATTTATCATGGATATTTTATCGCTCATATTTTCAATGTGAGCGAGCAGTCCATGATATCAGCCATTAAGAGTATTGAATCATCATTTTCGCCAGGACCGGGCGTAAGCCCTGCAGCTCTAATGAAACAATGTTCCGAGATCTTGGCAGCACCGCTAACTTGTCTATTCAAAATAATTTAAAATTTTCCTAGTCGTCAGGTGCCTCGAGAACTGCAAGGAGTTGCAAAACCTATTAAACTTGTTCAGTGACCGGTACTCTCGAAACTGCTTATTGTTGAGCATCGAGAAATGCTTTATTATCAGCTATCATCGCACACGAAATATGTTATCCTATGATCACGAGATTTCTGGTACAAAACTTAAAAGAGTTGAACAAGTGAAAGACTTGGGTGTAATACTGGATGAAAAATTGTCTTTCAAACCTCACATCTCAGCTACTATCGATAAAGCAAATCGTCAACTGGGGTTTATTTTTAAAATCGCCCGAGAATTTGTTGACCCGCCCTGCTTTAAAGCGCTATACTGTGCACTTGTTCGTTAGACCTTAGAATTCGCCAACATTGTATGGTGGTCTTATCAAGCAGTTTGGATAAATAGAGTAGAGAGTGTCCAACGCAAATTTGTTCGGTATGCATTGCGGAATTTTGCCTGGAATGACCCACTGAATTTATCTCAATACGAAGACCCCTGCCGCCTTTTGGGCATAAAAACCCTAGATCAACGCCACCGAGTATCACAAGCTGTATTTGTGAGTAAGCTGATAACTGCAGAATTCGATGCTCCGAACCTTCTAGCAGAAATCGGATTCTATACGTCATCAAATACGTTACGACCCAGAGCTATGCTGCAAGTGGATTTCCAGCCAACAGAGTACGCCGCAAACTCCCCCATCTCATCTATGATTCGCCAATTCAATGATTTTAGTGAAATGTTTAACTTCGACGAATCTTCAGTAATGTATCGCCGTAGATTAGTTTCCAATAATTTGCTGTGATCATTATATGTATTGTTATGTGCTAGTTTTGTAAAGTATGTTTTAGATTAAAAGATGGTGAGGTTTTTACGCACATTTGAGGAAAATCCTCGTGACCACCCTCAAGTGAGCTTTTCCTCACCCATCATTCATGGGGACCGATATTGGTCTGATGATAAAAAAAAAAAACGAATAAATAAGCAAATAAATCATTATTTAATTTTTTTTATTAAGTTGGCCTAATCTACGAATTGTTTTCTTTTGAATTTGAATTTTATTACATGTAAAATACAGCAAAATAGTTTAAATAAATAATTCATAAACACAAAAATAGAGATAATTTATATACAAAAACTAAGCAAAATGACACCAAACGTGGCTATGAAACACAAATTAAACAAAACTCAAACATAGCAATGGAGTATAAATATGCGTAGTTTTGCTTAGACTGACAATTATTTATACGTGTAAACAAACAACAGGCAACTTAAAAACACAAATTGTGGACCAGGCCCTGCGGTTTGCAAACACAAAAAAAAATACAATATAGATAGGGGTAAAGATCAAGCTGGCTCAGTGACCAAAGGATTTTATTTTGACCGTCAAAGCGTTTGGTCACAAATTGTTCTTAACAAACTGGTGAAGTAAAGGTCACGGTCGAGAATCGCCGTAAATCTGAGCAACAGGCGATGATCAGAGTCGGAGATTGCACCATTACCGCGAAGCTCTTGGAAGATATGCTTGACGACAAGCTCACGTTTAGGAGCCACGTCAACATTGCCTCAACCGCTATTGCAGCACTATCCCGAATGATATTGAATAGCTCAGCGGAGTACGACAGCAAGCAGGAATTCTTGGCAGCGTGGTTTCGTCTATACTAAGGTATGGTGGGCCAGTGTGGTCCGAAGTGCTAGGCACTAACAGTTATCGTATTAAACTGAAAAGTATCTACAGGTTCGTGTGCATGGGGTTTGCGAGTTCGTATCGTACAGTGTCACACAATGCAATCTGTGTCCAGTCCGGCGTAATGTCTATCAGAACCGCGATTGACATTTGTGTACCTGACCCTCAAGAGCAAAAATATGAAAGTTCTTTTACCTGTCACTACGCAAGATCTAAACCGAATTGGATCCAACATTTTTTAAAAGATCACAAATTATCATTGTTATTAGAATAGTAGGGGACATTTCGAAATTTTTTGAAGTTCCGGATTTATTGAGGGGTACCGTGAGGTTAATACCCTTCCTGGAGGCTAGATTAAAAATGGTACCGAAATCGTGCTTGCGACATATCATACTACGAAAGATTTCGAAATGCCTTTTACTGTTTTTAAAACTATGATAAATGTGTGATCTTTTAAAAAAGGTTGGATTAAATTTGGTTGAGATCTTGCGAAATGGCAGGTAGAAGAATTTTCATTTTTTCGGCCCTGGAGGTGTCAGGTACGCAAGTGTTAAGTAAGATGTAGAGCGCTTCGATCAATGGCGAGTGTTTTTACGAATGCTGTGCTATGTAAAGGTAATCAACGCTGAAGTTCAACTGCTTGCTTCTACACCGAACGATTAGGAAGGATCGTACTTTCGAAAACAACTAGAGAAGCGGTTCTCAACCTCCTTTGTCCGCGTACCCCTTGGCGACATTTCTCATATCGATTGTTCTCCCTGGCTTGGAATGTTTTCGCAGAGTGCGAGAGGGTAGTGGTAGGTCAGGTTGTGGTTTTCTATTTCAGATTTCAAATTGAACTATAGTTTGTTTAATTTCTACAGTCATGTTTTAAGAGCACGATTGAAAAACAAATGAAGTATTACAAAGAAAAATTGCTTTGTCCGTCATTACTGGTTTTTCTTTCGCGTACCCGCTGAAGGCTTTCGAGTACCCCCGGGGGTACGCGTACCCCAGGTTGAGACCCTCTGAACTAGAGGTTGATTGGAAATAAGCTTTAAAACAGGGATGATGTTTCTAGTACGTAAATCTCTCAGGAATCAGGCACTGAAACGTACCAGCCCCTATTATGCGCAAAGGCAGGAGAGGGGTATCTAATTACAGATAAATCAAAGGTGGTTGGGAACAATATTCTGGTGTGCTAATAAACAGCGAGGAACACAGACTTCAGGGCAGCGTACGATTCAGTTAAGAGAAATGAACTATGGCGAATTAAGCTCGAACATGATGATTACTCTGGTCGACAAAATAAAAAAAAATTTAGTGCTCCTAGCCATTACCAAAACGCGACATTTTACGTGAGAGTGTCGTATATAAATTGCTGGCCGGGTTCGTCGTTTCACCTTTATGTTAACGAGGAAACTAATTTAAGTCTCTGATAAAACGGTAATGGCTCGGGACACCAAAATTTACAGGAAACCATCCTAGCTATAATCTTTCATTTTTCACGATTTGTGCTTTTGTCTTAACCAGTGTTATTAACATTATTACATGCACAACACTAGACTGGGACACGGTTATATATAAAAAAGCGATGGTGTTATTTTTTCGCTCCCATGCACTTTTCGTGTTGCTTATGGGTCCTATAACAACTGTGTAATTTTTCAGATCGATCGGTGGAACTACTTTTTTGCGCCCGATTTTTAAAGTAAAGCATGTTGCAGCAGTATTGCTAGTATAATTCAATAGTGACCCGTTCGTCAATCCGTTTGGGGTGAATAACTTTTTCTACAAGCATCGTTGCGCCTTACGGTCTTCAGAAGGGTTTTTTTTCCAGGAAAATTTCCTACAAATATCATGTATCGATATATTTTTAGAAGCCCACTTGACATCTCTAGAGAATAAGTTTTGAAAAAGTGGATTTTCCCATATTAAATCGTATGAAAACTTTAAAAATCGGGCGCAAAAATATAGTTTTACCGATAGATCTGAAAAGTTACACGGTTGCAGGGCCGGCGGTTCATAAGGGGAGTATGGGTAGTAGTACCCACTCGGAAAATATCCATGTGGGTACTTACTAGAGATGGTCGGGTACGGGTATTTTTACCCGAAACCCTTACCCGACCCGCACCCGACGGGTTCGGGTCGGGTTTCGGGTAACGCCAAAAAATATTTGACGGGTTCGGATCGGGTACGGGTAATTTAAAAACCAAGGCTTCGGGTTCGGGTCGGGTACGGGTTTGAAAAATTCTCAATTGGTCGGGTACGGGCCGGGTACGGGTAATTCGATTTTCGTGCATTATGAGAATTTAATTTTTAACATTTAAAACCTAGGTGTTTTCTAAGTGTCGATAATCGGAAAAATCGGAGAAGAAATTGCTCATTCTCACTCAACGAGAGATCGGCCAATACCTATTCTGACAGTTGTCGGCAGTCTTTGCACCAAGGGAATGACATCGTGTTATCTTTTTCTAATGTGAAAGTGAATAGTTCTTTCTGCAACCGTTTTGAGTTATTTGGAATTTTTGTCGGGCTTTTTTTATATCTGTCAGGGAAACCGCGGAGCATTGTACAGTAAGGAAAATCAATACAAAGGCTGGCCAAGCAAAAAAAGTGTGGATAAATGCGACAAAAATATGGTATTTACTTAATTTTGGGGTGCTGAACACCAATCTCTATTCCATTTTTTATTTGAGACCGTCCATAAAGCACGTGACCTAACTTTTATTGATTTCGGCACTTTTTCCCTTACTTTTTTAATTAAATAGAATTTAATCTTCAACCACAAGCAACGCCACAGGGCGTCCTCCTCACAGAAACAAATTGCATAACTTTGGCACAACCCCTCAAATCAACCAAATTTTGCGAAAGAAGGTTTTTTCAAATTAAAACAAAATAGATAATACACACTAACTACATATCAACTTTTTCTTTGACGCGAAAAAAATCCAAGCTATCATTGAAGCTGCGGAGCGCTTTAAAGTAATGATCCGCCTGGAACTCTGGGTTCATTAACATTCGTTCACATTCACACTCGGTTCTTGTCTAACTTCGGCCATCATCTCGAGAAACCACATATGACAATCAGTGCGTATAACGTGCGAGGTACCCAAGTATTTTTCCAGGACGGGTCGGGTACGGGTCGGGTTCACGCAATTTCGGCGTTTTTTTCATTCGGGTACGGGTCGGGTACGGGTTGTTGGAATAGATATTTTTCGGGTTCGGGTCGGGTACGGGTATTTTAAACAAACCAGACATCGGGTTCGGGTCGGGTACGGGTTTGAAAATTTTTGATTAGACGGGTACGGGTCGGGTACGGGTAACAAATTTCCCATACCCGACCATCTCTAGTACTTACCCACACGGAACTATCGGTAAAACCAAGAAAATATAATGTTGCGAGCGACAGATATTTTGATGGATATCGTTGAGTGAGAGGTTATTAATCCACAGATTTATGTACAGTTGTAAAGTTTCACAGGGAAAAGGATTATTTTTTTTAATTGTTCTCGAATTTGTTTGTTTTCTCTGATCAATCAATACCAGGCTTGTTGTAACGAAAGAAGTGTTTTTCTGATTTGTGCCGAATTCAAAACTATTTAAGAACAGCAATTGTTAAGGATTGGGTTTATTACGTGGCGATGCTATATTCATATCCAGCTTATCAAAGCAGTAGCCGCAAAATGGAAATTAATATTATAAAAATAATAGATATCCGCATGAAAAATCGCGTCTATTCTGAAATCCACGTGAACGTATTTAGTAGTTACAATTTTCAATAATACCTGCTAAATACTTTTATAAAAGACTCCCTTCTTAATCTCAAATTCTTCTTATCCATATACGACTTTCATCTAAACAATCAGATGTTTTTGAATGTTGGCTCCTAGATAAAAAATATTTTCATAATTTTTTTGATAGTTGATTAGGGTTCCACTGGAAATCAACTTTTCGAATTTCGTTTACGACAGAGTTCTAAAGTTTTCTTTTCTCGTAAAATTTCCCCATGCTCCATCGGGCTTCGGGAAATAGAACCATAAAGCGGTCAAAGTAACATTTTTTTGATCGATGAAAAATTATTCGAGCTGGGAGTGTTTCTTGTGTGTTCTGGTGTAGTTCGAATCTCCCAGTGCAAAAGTTTTCATGTCCCTGTAAGTGAAATCTTATAAGAAGGCCGATTAAGTTTAAATTTTGGATGGAGGCTTTTCTCGAGAAGACAAAATTGTTGAGCCCTAACATTTACATTAAAAAATGCTCCAAAAATGCCCATTTTGCATGGGTTTACCTTCATACGCACTGACGAAACTACCCTTGCAGCATCAATCATAGTAACCCATGAGTCAGCAGAAAAAATTTTACTCGAACTCTAACCGTAAAAGCGAAAACAGTGAAGCTACTCGTTCAGAAGTGTGCGCGATCAAAGAACTAGCGTTGCACCGAGTGATGGGGCCGGGAAAAAGTTTTTTGGGGAAAGTACCGAATTTTGATTTACTTTAAGTCAAGAATTATTTGGTTTTTAAATTTTTCTCATCTTATCATCATGTTAAGCCAAATATTCGGCCGAAAATTCTACATAACATGATGATTAAATGAGAGAAATTATAAACCAAGTCACTCTTGTATTAAAGTGAATTACCCTGGACAAGCTCGAGTTCAAATCATTATTCTGTAAACTGAAAATTCGATCCTTTACACGAAAAAACTTTTTTCCCAACCCAATTATTTGGTGCAACTCTACAAAGAACGTTACCCCGCCACGTCCAAAACGGATATCATACGGAAAAGGGACGTCGGTTACGCTTGTTCCGCTATCTACAACTTCTTGGCACTGCTGGACTACAATCAGAGCATCGAAAGAAAGACAGGTTCCGGACGACCGACGATCCTGAGCGACAAGAAGCTCCAAAAAATACTGAAGAGGAAGACCGAGGGAAAAGTGGCCAAATCGCTGCGTACGCTTGAGCGGGAGACTGGCCTCCCGGCTGAACAGTGAAAAAGTACCTGACGAACATGGACATACATGTCAGAAAGCGGCAGTCCGGTAAACTCCCGGAAGGCCACTCGCAAGGGCGTATAATTGCTTTTGCAAGTGAGTTTATATAATTACCTTTCATGGGAAATTCACTAAAATCAATTTTCTGTCTTGGTTTCGCCTTTCTCCTAGAAAGGTATAGCAATCACTGGAAAAACCGAAGATATAAAAGTGCTCCAAAGGGTCGAATCTCGTATATCAATCGACTTAGTTTGACGAGCTGAGCATTTTCTGTATGTGTGTGTGTGTATGTGTGTGTGTATGTAACGCTCTCTCAATCTCACTCGATTTTCTCAGAGATGGCTGGACCGATCTTCATGAAATTAATTGCAAATAAGAGGTCTAGTTGCCCCATAAGACCCTATTGAATTTCATTGCAATCGGATTTTTAGTTAAGAGGTTATGTTCAAAAATGTGAAAATAATGAAACATCAATATCTCAGAAACTACTCAACCGATTTTAACAAAATTGGTTTAAAATGGACGAGCTTCTTAAAAAACCCTTAACTTTTGAGTTTCATGAAGATTGAACGTGTGGTTCAGAAGTTATTCAAAGAAACATGTTCTGGAGATCTGTGTTTAATCTCACTTATGTTTCTCAGAGATGGCTGAACCAATTTCCACAAAATCAGTGTCATTTGGAAGGTCTAATTACCCCATAAGACCCCGTTGATTTTTTTTTGCAATCGGACTATTACTTTGCCTGTTATGTTTAAAAATGTGAAATCCAGCTTTGAAAAGAAACATACTCCGAAGACTTCTTAAACTCAATTACTTTTCTCAGAGATGGCTGGACCGATTTCAATGAAATTATATGAAAATTAAAGTTCTAGTTGCCCCATAAGACCCTATTGAATTTCATTGTAATTGGATTTTTATTTTGGAGGTTATGTTTAAAAATGTAAAGATCACGAAACATCAATATCTCCGAAACCACACAACCGATTTCAATAAAATTGGTATCAAATGAACGGGCTATCTTCAAAACCCTTAACTTTTGAATTTTATATGGATTGAACATGTGGTTCAAAAGCTATGGAAAGTAACGTCTTCTGAATACTGTTTAATTTCACTCATGTTTCTCAGAGATGGCTGGACCTATTTCCACAAAATCAGTGTCATATGAAAGGTCTAGTTACCCCATAAGACCTTATTGATTTTTTTTGCAATCGGAATATTACTTTCCCTGTTATGTTTAAAAATGTGAAATCTAGCTTTGAAAAGAAACATATTTCGAAGAATACATAAACTCACTCACTTTTCTCAGAGATGGCTGAACCGATTTTCACGAAATTAGTTTCAAATGAAAGGTCTAGCTGACTCATAACACCCTATTGGATTGTACTGTAATCGAACTGTAACTTCGTCTGTAATGTACCGAATTGTGAAAATCCAAAACTTCATTATCTCAGAAAGTACACAACCGATTTGATCAATAGTATTATCAGATAAACGGGCTAGTTACAGGTTAACTGATGAATTATGATTTAACACGTGGTTTCAAAGTTTGGCTGCCCTATACGTTCCCAATTCATTTGATTATTATCGAACTAAGCAACCGTTATGTATTAAATTGTTAATAAAACAACGAAATTCTATTATCTCAAAGATTACACGACTTATTTGAACATAACTAGTGTCATACGAACGAGTCATCTCTCAAACTTACAAATAACAAACTTCATAACAATTTGATATGTGGTTCAAAAGCTATGGAAAGAAAAGAAATTCAAAGGCTAAATATACCTGCTACTAGGGTAACGGGGGTATTTTGGCCAGCTTTGGGAAGTGTTCGCACAGTTCATTAAAAGAAACACAATTTTTCAACATAAATATCTACTCTAGTATACCATTGTTAAAAGCTAAGTGTCTATTTTAATATACACCGTTCAACAATGCAATATACTGAAAAATATCCTAGAAATATCAAAATTTCTACGAAGTACTAAAAACATATTTTGGTCCACCAAATTTTTACTTTGGCCCACCTTTATATCTAGAGACGTGTATGGAAATAGTTCGGACTAATTATATTATATTGGTATTTTAAGAGCAAAAATAGTGGGTTTGAGGGGAACATCCTTCTGCTGTGAATTTCAGTAAATTTTAGGTAACTAAAAATGAAATGATTAGGCTAATAGCGGTTTGACAGGCATTCTCTTCCAATTTCATATCGTTAAATGTGATAAATTAAGAAGTAATTACCTGTAAATTGTCACAAACTGGTTCTTTGTTCACGTGCAACGGCCGAACAGTAATCAAGGGAGATGTCAAAACTTGGCATGGCCAAAATATGTTTGCTTCAGAAAGAAGCAACCATACTTCGGCCATGCGTTTAACCACTTTTTCAACTATTTCCAACATGTTAGAGTATACAAACTGTTTCTATGACATTTTATTGATATTACTACAACAACGAATTGTTTCAAAAGCGTACATATTTGTTACAATAGCTTCCGGACGTTGACTTGTATATTACCACTTCCTCTTGACTTTGGGTCGACTCAGCCATGACTTTGAATAAGTATGAACTAATTCCAAAATAACACTACCTAGAGCTAGTTTTTCACCGAAAATTGTAGTGTAGTATGATTCTTAGGTGTGTTATTCAATGTTGCATGCATAGTTTTCTAATATTCATTGAATTTATCAGATAAAATGCGTAAAATGTTACCGGGTGGGCCAAAATATGCATGTGGGCCAAAATACCCCCGTTACCCTATACCTGCTTTGATCAATATATGTGGCCACAATATAATTTAAATGTGGTATCGTACCATTTGAATGTTCCCGGTATCACACGTGATTGAATTGTTCGAAATTAAGAGTCATTTCTTTTTCTTTCGCTATTTTTTGAGCATTTACATTACATCAAATTTCATATTTTATACTTCTATTACAACATCATTATTTTAGAACCAAAAAAGTGAATACACATTTATTTGATTGAAGCGTTCATGTAAATCTATTTTTACATATAATAAGTTTGAATGAGAAAGGCTGGGTCTGACCGCTAGGTGGATTAATTTAGGTTTTTTTTCTATCAACATCCGAAAAATGTCCATTTTTCAAATGCCAACCTTACTACTGAACGAAATAAGATTTCTCTTAAACATGCCATTGACATCCTGTTATTGATGCACTGTAAATTTTTCGTAAAATTATGCTCAGGTATCAGTAGGTCGCCCCCCTCTCCGCCTACGCATGAACCTTCCCAGTTTTCTACTACCCACTCGGAAAATAATGTGACGCCGGCCCTGCACGTTTGTTATAGGATCCATAAGGAACACAAAAAAAGCATGGGAGCTAGAATTCATTTTTTGTCCCACCCTAATGTACATGCAAAAAAAACTCTAAATTCCTGATTTGTTTTTCAATGGAACGAAATTAGAACGTGCTCTCGGAGTCATTTACATTATTGGGAGTACACATGGAAAAAAGTAATTAGTAAGGCTACAAATGCCTTATGGATCAATAAAAAAACATTTGGTAATAAATGGAGGTTCATGCCTTATAAGTATCTGTATCTATAAACACATTCACTTCTCCCAGATGGTCTCAAGTTACGATGCTGGCCTAACAAACCAGTTGTCGTAGGTTCGAGTCTCGTCTCGGAAGAGACTGTTAGTGTCAGTAGGATTGTAGCGCTAGCCCTGCAATTGTCCTGTACACTAAATTGTCGGCTGCGAAGTCTGTGTATAAATAAACAGAAGGTCAAGTTCCGAATCGGGATGTAGCACCAAGGCTTTGCTTTTTTATCTATAAACGCATTAAGACTACAAAGAACAGAAAAAAATATTTGAAAGTTTTTGACATAAGAGGACATTTTAGCATTCTCAAAAACCTAAATATCAATGCACTGGTAACTCAAGAGGACTGCATGGATGTGCAGTATAACCTTGAACGACTATTCCAAGTGACTGACCCAAGTCGCACTGAATGGGAATCAGGAATGTCTAGCATACAACCGGGCATTTCAAGCAGAAATATAGGCAGTAATTCAATGCGCTATTATTTGTTTTACTAGACATGCATGTATGTATATTTATATGTATATTTTTGGAAGTGCATGATTTTTACCAAACGAATCAGCAGGTCCTTTGGTTGTTTATTTGCTGCCCAAAGTAGGTTTTTAATTAAAAGGCCGTGACGGAATTTTTCAAGTCAATGATATATTTTTACACGGAAGAATCGCGTTCATGTATCCGCACAAGACTTAGTAATCGAAGGTGTTGAACAATTCAAATCTCTCTGTCTAGAGTATTTTAGAAAGCGGTATTCGCTGTTTCAAAAAACTGCTTGCCCCGATGTAAAGATACTGGACTGCAAGTAGTTGCGCTCCGTGTTGCTCGTCAGCGGTACAAAAGTGTATGTTCCGTCAGACTTGTTCCGTGTTCCGGATCTCCACTTCCTAAGTATGTCTCAAAATGCCAAGTATGTACCCAGCGTTATGAGCTGCCTTCAGTGTGGATAAAATGCAGTAGTTATTTCGACCTCTTCTACCATAAAATCGAATCTCTTTGATCTGCTATCTCCGATGAGACTTATGACAATCCACAGTCGGAAACATATCTGTCTTAGAAATATTTCTTTTCCTAAACTTCCCAGAAATGGTCCTGAGATTTCCTAAAGTGGAATGAAAGGTACCAAAAAACTGAAAATGCTGTGAAAAAAAAACAAACTCCTTCTGAACTTTAACATTTAAATTCACAGAAGGAGTTACCAACACTCCTTTCAACTTTCAAGATACCTGATTCCATGGAAAAACTCTCACAGTATTCCTTTCAACAGTTAGATCATTTTTGAAGCAGTTGACCGCCCAATAACCTTTCCTCACAGCGATCGTATCCTTCGATGGTTAATTATTCTGCTGAAATGAGAGATTCTATCTTTAACTATCATGGCAAGGCTTAAGGGGTTATATCTACCAAATGCTAAAAAAACAAGGTTTTTTTCATGAATTTTTTTTACAGGACATTTAAGATGTAAGGTATATAAGTAATATATCATTGGATTGAGCAACTCTTGCAGAGTAGAAAAAATATTTTTATTGCTATTTTTGTTAGAAAATGGCGGCTGTGCAGCGATTGCCGTGAACCGCTTTTTTAAAGTTGTTTCGCGGCGAGCAGTGGAAGTCGTGCCCAACTCCACCAATAACCAAAACAATTTTTTTTTCCACTATCTACATAAGTGTCGCTAGTGAAGTACACATGTACACATTATATTTTTAGAATTTTTCTTCGCAAAATAGCAACGGTTTGAAAAATAAACTTCTGTTTCGACAAAAAAAAATCGACTTTGATTGCTTATAACTTTAGTTGCTGTTAATTAATCGCTAAAATCGTGTGTACTTCACTAGATAATCTAATGAAGAAACTACATTTAAAATTTCAAGTGAATCGGATGTAAACTTTTTCAGTTCTACTGCTCGCCGATTTTGAAAACATGGTTTTGAAAAAACGCGGAAGTTTCAAATTGCTATAAATCTTAAGAATCGCAACAGTGAAGCCCCTAATAATTTTTTAACCTTCAGTCAGCTTCCTCTGTGCCGTAAAGTTGTCCTTTCTGGGCTTTATCTTCCTCTTCTTCCTTTTATTTTATCTGATCTAAGGCTGCGCCTACGCTCTTTCGTGGTATCAGACATGCGACGCTCAGTGACTTTGACACAGTTGGCGTCCGATCCCACGCAAAACTCAAACTTGTCACTCATATTTAAATATATTTGAGTATAACTCACAGTTAAAAAGTAACAAAAAAAACTTAAATAAAGAACGTACATAACGAGAACGGCTGATCTACTAAACAAATGGAAATTGTGAGTAAACACGTGCTGCAAAGATGCTATAACGGTCGAAACTTGATGCAACGACCTCTATACTACATATTTGAAACACGATATCGATCATAGGTAACTTCTACTAGTTTACAAAGCCTCGCAATTAAAAACAAAAACGAGCATCGCCAAAATAAACGAAAAATGTTTTTTTGGAGCATGAAAGTTTTGAGTTCAGATCAGTACTTGAGCGATGTAGATTTTGATTCTAGGATAGTTTTAGCATGATTTAAGCCAATAAAAAATGACGAGAAAAAAATTTTTTTGGTAGATATAACCCCATAAGGTTTATTTTTTCAATTATAACAGTTTCTCTTTGTTCTATAACTTTTGTTAATTTCGACATGATAATTTCAAGCAACGGTGAAATGACACGTGTCCTGAAATCTCCAGTCTGTCCAACCGCTTCAAAGCTATCTTCATGTTTGACGTCGCTACGGTCTGAAGGTAATCCATTAAAAGTCGGTCCCCACGGTACCAACAATTTGCCTGTTCACTATAGTGTAAATAGAATAGGCAAATGGTACCTACGATTACCTATGCTATTTCATATGACTCCATTCGGAATACCATCTGGAACTATCCAAGGGAACGATGTCAGAAGTTTTTGAACTGATTCAACATCTTTCAGCACTTGAAGAATGCAGCCTTTTCGCGGGTTTAATTCTCAACCAATGTGTTTTGATTCTGTAGATATTTGATTCTGACAAGAAAGTTTGTCCGAACACACTGTTCCTGCGCAAAATATTGTTTGCGATGCGTCTTCGAGCAACGAAGCGATAGAATCGCTGCTTTCGATAGCAGTTGCTCTCCTGTCTTGCATCAACAACGCATTTGGCTTAGATAGAATAAAGATTAACTTACTAAAGAATTCACCGGAATTCCTGTCATATGTAACTTGTTCGTCTCTTTCTTTAACACTTTGACGTCTTCATCATAGCAAATTGCTAGAAAAAACATCATGTCGCCTGCAAAGTTTATTCTTTTAATTTCATGCGAGTAAAATGTCGTTAACGTACAAAATAAAAGTAGTGGTTCTGAGTAAGAGGTTCGAGATAGGTACACTAAGAGGGATTTGAATCGGAATTGAGTGTTGTCCGTTGAATATAGTTTTTTGTAGGTAGTTAGACAAATATGATCGTCATTTCAAAAGTCCTGGCTCAATGTTATTTTTTTATAATTTAAGAAGTAGTATTGGTAAATCGATACAATCCATTGACCTGCTTGATTTCAATAAATAACTTATAGGAAAAAAGCTAATGGTAGCGACGCTTGTGGTCTACATCTAAATCTTCTTTAATCTGTAAAAATATTTTAAATACCACCTTACTTGTTTAACTTGTTTTATTAGTTTGTTTTCCGCCTTGGTCAATTAATAGCATGTAGTTTATTTTCATGTGTACACAAAATTCCTTAGCATCACTTTATTTCGAATAGACTCTTTAATACAGACTTTTAGTTTTTTATTTTAATTGAAACATGCATCAACTCTTCTTCCTCATGTCTGAAGTTTCCTAATATTTTTTAGAGGTTTTATCAAGCAAATTCAATCGTCATGATATCACCACAAAATCCTACTACCATTCCAGAAAATGATCGATTATCCACTGCCCAACACCGATTTGCTGCTCTCGAAGCACTGATACTGAAAACGACGAAAAGTGATGATTGGATTCGCTCCTGGTTCAACGATTTTACTCAATTACTTGAGTCCTGTCGACAGTCCAGTCCAGTACTGGCAGAGCTGGGATGCATTACGATGGAAGACGCCGGTTCCCAACAGGACCCCAGTCGGAGTGCAGTTTCGTCCCTCGAGCTGGCCGACCGTTCCCAGAAATTAATCCAATTAAGAGACACTTTCAATTAGCAGTGGTGATAAAATCTGTAGATTTGCCTGGCCTACGGAACTGCACCAACCGGTTGTCGTTCTATTTCCTCCCCGGTCGGTTGATTTGGTTTGAGAAAGCCAAATTTCCGCTATTTATTTACACTTGGCTTGTTGAGACGCATGAACAGTCGCCGCCCAAATTGTTACTTCTCATAAATTGGATAATCGAATCATCACTCACTACCGTTGACTCGCTCCTCTGGCCCCCGCTCAACCGACCGTCTGGGTTCGCGTAGTACACTCGGGGCCATTCACGATGTCGGCCTTAGCGTCTCAGTTACGACTTATTTACAAATTTAGCAATCCAGTCGCGCTGAATGGCAGATATATTGCTTGCTTCCAGAGAATATGGTGTGCGTCCACTGCAAAGACGTGGCCCGGGACCAATTTAAATTCAATCAACGACGGTCGCAATTGAGTGTAGCTTATTAGCCGAGGGTCCTAGATGGGGCAAACTGTACTTGCTGAAAAAGAGAGAGAGACAGAAGGAGCAGATCAGTCCATTCACGGAATCGTTCGCGTAAAGTTCGTTGTTGGAAAGTTTTTGGTAACCGTCTCGGTCGAAATACTTAGAAACTCTCCTAGTGATAAGTTCCAATGAATGTGCTGTTGTGGGAAAAAATCTTTCGTGAATTCATAAACGTCCTGGCGTTATCGTGGAATTCGGTGTACTCGGTATGACAAATGTGAATGTTTTGGAACAGAACCCTACCACAAAATTGGTGAAACTCTTGCCCTTGATTGACGCAGTGTGAATGTGGGCTATGGCCATTCGTTCATAAACGTAACCCACCGTCTCGTTTCAATTATCGTTCGCAACTTTGTACCTGCCAGCAGAAAGACCGGTGTAAATTAATTACTCGAACTAATCATGACGAGGAGCGCAGCACTGCCTTCGAAACCACTGTCAACGTTGCTCGTAATATTGATATCGTTCGCGATGTCGTGGATTCAAATATTTGCCTACCAGCTGCCTTCAGCGCCCCAACCGATCCGGCACATCGACGAACATCCGTCGCACCACCTTCAGCAGGACATAATGGACTTTATCGACCTGATCCCGTTCGACGATGTGCACTCGCTGATGCAGTACTACTATCACTACGACGCTGAGGTCGAGAATGCCTTCGATTATGTGTGCAGTGAAGACTACTCGCAGATAAAGTTGGAAATTGTGAACCTCAACGAGGTGCGAAACTTTCGCCGCTATCTGGACGGCATCGGTTTCAGTGTGGAGCACGTATGGCAGGAGCTTAGCGCGCGGTTCAACGTGGACGATATCTTTGCCGAGCCGAACGAGACGATACGAAATTGTAAGTTGGTACACCGACCGTCGCCCTAGCTGGGAAAAGGTTTGATGAATGCTTACCAGGGAAAAACCGAAACGTGCCGGAAACGGCGCTCGGACCTGTATGGAATTGAATTAGTCTGACGGTGTTTGTTCTGCTTCCGACAGTAAATAAGTGGATGTGATATTTTTGCAATTTTCTCAATCAGTTGGTTGTTCGTTCAACAAAGGGTATAATTTAAATATTCGAGATATCGAGAAGATGAATGTAAGACAGTGGCAACATATGCGAAATTTTAATCCGATTGCTATCGAAACTGCCGTAAAACATTAAAGGACTGTATCTCTATACACACTAAGGTCTTTTTACGCGGGGTATGAGTTCCAAATTTGTATGGAGCCGCGTTGAAAAGACTTTTGAGTTGAAAATAAAACGGCAAATATGATTACTCTTGGTCTAAAACGGAAAACGTGATTGGAGATGTATTTTTTATTTTCTTCCAATTGCAGGTCGAACTCGATTATTCGAAGGCTTCGTGGCACGATTATCCGCAGTCATTTTTTTTTTCCTAAACTCCGGAATTTGTGTAGATTTGTGACGTCTGTTTTTTTGTTGATTCTCTAAAAATGCTAAATTTGATGGAGTTTGTTGCACGTTGGAGTTGATTCAACGCTAGATAATTTGTATATTTTAAGTCGGCATATTCCTGAAAATTCAGTTATCCGGAATGAAATACTTTGCAAAACTCCGGATCGTGTCTAACCTGTACTTTGAAAGTTTTACAGTTTTCATAAATGTTTTACCTAATTCCATACAAAAATCTCTGTGCATATTTGTGCTACGAAGCATAACTTCTCTCATTAATCAAAGGTTTCTGTTTTAAGAAAAGTGTATACAGAAATGAAAATGCCCTTTGGAATACATTTTCTCTCGAGTATAACAAATTTATTCTCCTGTGAAAAATACGTTCGATTTCAATTCCGCTGTATATTTTTGTATATTGGTTAATTTAATTAATTAATAATTGGTTAAACTTTTTGTATATTGGTTAATTTAATTGCAAGCAATTTAGCTTGCTTTGAAAAATTTCACTGGTTCGTGATTTGGGGTCACGCAGATAACAAAAATCGAAAATCTGGGAAAATCCATTTAATTTTTACCATAATGTTATACTTGCTGACACCGATTGAAGGGTGATAGTGTTCACGTTGATAATTGAAAACTAATGCTGGTTCACCATGAATATGTTGCTAATTTTTTGACGTAGAACTACGTTTTTCTTTAGCCTACCACATAGGGATATAAATAGGAAAACTATTAACGGAAAGGGGACGAAATATGTCCCTTTTTAAATGCTTATAAATCGGTTTGTTTTCAACCAATTTCCTTCATTTTTGCAGTAATTGTTTGGAAAATTATACACGCATCCACCCAAATGTAGAAAATTGTTGATTGATTATGCAAACTATTGTACTATTGATAATTGTCAAGCCTTGTTTAAACGAAAATTACGTCCTCTGATTGGTCGTTATATGATTGCTTCCCAAGCACGGTCGACAGAATCATATACCTTGCAATTGAAAACATGCTGTTTGGCCTATATAAGAGCCTGTTACAGCCGAAGCCGCTCATAATAGTTCTGGACAGCGACAAGTTGTCAACAGCAGTCGTCCTTCCTTAGCAGCAGCACTAGCCCTGTGGTTGGTCACCACGTCTCAGGAGCAGCGCGGTTCTTCTCAGCGTGTGTCGCCAGACTGCCATTATTCCCCCGTGTTAGGGCAGCATGAAGATCGTCATCACCGAATCCAATTTTGAACAGCAAAATGCCTTTTTTCAAGGCAAATAAACAAGTCATTGAAAGTTAATAATTTTTGACAACGTAAGCAAGCATACTGTGCGGATTCTAGAAGTTACATCTGTCGCAGCCGTTTAATTTACAGAAGGTGAAATAGCTTCCACAGTGCATGTTGACCGTGTATCTTAACTCCCCCACTGTTGGGGCAGCACAAAGGTTGCGATCAGCAACCGATTTTGAACAACAAAATGCCTTTTTGGCGTAGAACTATGTTTTACTTTAGCATACCACACAGGGATGCAAACTGAAAAACTGGGACGAAATTTGTAACTTTTCAAATGCTTATAGGTCGGTTGGTTTTCAACCGATTTTCTGCATTCTTGCAGCAATCGATTGGAAAATTATACACGCATCTGCCCAAATGCAGGAAAATGTTGTTTGAATCTACGAACTATTGCACTATTGAAAATTGTCAAGCCTTGTTGAAATAAAAATTACGTCCTCTGATTGGTCGCTTGCTTGCTGTGTGTATATGATATGGTATCATGCGTGTACGTGTGTATGTGTGTATGATATGGTATGATGTGTGTATGGTATAATGATATGGTATGATGTGTGTGTGTCTATGATATGGTATGATTTGTGTGTGTGTACAGTGTATGGTTTTTAACTCGTCACGATCTGCTAACTGCTGAAACCGGTTCACGAAATTCACAACCCTTTATTAATAGACATTATAACTCATTACCCAAGTAAAAATATTGGTTTTATCAAAGTTTCATAGCGCTCAATACAGCCAAAAATGCGCTATAAAACTTTGATAAAAACAGTTGTGTTACTGGGGTAATGAAACACTCAATGCATTTGTTAATAGTGTACGTAGTTCTACGTCATTTATGCGGTCGTGTATTGGATACAACCTTCTACTTTTTTTCAAATATTTTTAATGTAGGATTACATCTTACTTTAGTAGGGTGACATATTCTGAATAGTCTAACAAAAATGTGCCTTTTTCAAATGAATATTATGATACTACCACTTAACGGACCTAATATATGGTAATTATTTAAATAAAAGCATTCCCCTGCCGTTACACATATCAGCAACTGGCACAGTCTGATTCCTGATTTCGTTACTTGCTCTACAGAAGCTTTTAACCATGTCAGTAAAATGTCTTATTCTTTGCTTGATAACAATGGATCAGTGATGTAACCGGAAATTCATTCTAGTCGAGAGGGGTTTGATAAAAAATGTGAATTTTGGGAATTCTGAAGAGAAAGTAACCTAAATCAATGATTATCATGTAGCAAAACGGGATAGGAAAAACAATGTTTTGGCGCGCTAACATCACTAACTCTCAATACGGGTTGCGTTGTAGTAGAGGTATGAGTGCGGGAGAATATTGAAAAGAGAGAGGATTGAAAAAAATAACAACGTAAAATATTAAGTGTTTCCTGGCTGTCTTTGGCGATACCGCTTACCGAGCTACGTGTGAGCTGTTTAAATATTTCGTTGCGTACTTCTGTAAATAGTCAATTCGAGAACAACATTGTTGTTTGTCGCATGACATTAACAGTAGGGTGCCAATTGAAATCTAGCTTACGAATTTCGTTTAGTGGTTTTCAGAACCAAGTATGGCCACAAAATTCTATTCCCACAGACTTAACTTTTTTTTTGTTCACAAAACATTTATTTGACACGGCACAATACAAATATGAGTTTAGAATTGTTTTGCTTAACCTGAGCTTCAACTTCTTGAGGCCAGACAATCAGAAATATCAAATTAGGCTCACGATCACAGAAAAAATGCAATGCCAATTAAGGCTAAAAATGATTCCAAATGAGGCAGAAAACCCTCAATGAAGGATGTAAGAAATCAAAATAATCCAAACTAAGCTTATGATTACAAATTAACATTTCTGAAGGCAAGAAATGGCTTACAAAATAATCCAAACTCAAGCTCGAAAACGAAGAAAAACCTCTTCGAAATACCAGAGAATGTCAAAATTATAGAAAATTCAAACTTAAATGAATGAAAAAACCAGATTAAAAGTCGAAAATAGAATCCATCTTCATTATCATTTTAAATCGTTCTGAATAAAAAAATAAGTTGTAACGTGGAGTTTGTTATTAAATAAAAATGTTCGGAGATATCGGAAAAATATTTATGAAAAAGTGAAGGTTTTTCTAACAACACAAATTGGGATATCAGTCTCAAAACAACGTAAGGCAAAAAAGCATGATCTTTATGTTTAATTTACCAACAGCTCAAAATAAGGAGCGGGGCTTGTTTTAAAACAAAATGTTCATTAATGTTTTAGAAAACTTTTTGAGAGGAAACTACTGAAACTCCGTTGCTGAAGACATTCTACATGCCGTGGTTGTCCCTGTGGATCATTTGATCTAAACTTAGGGAAGATTTAAAGAACCTAGGACATCTTAAATATGTGACAAATGGTTGTGACAATGCCATTTATCTCAAACATACGACGTTTATTAATTTAGATACGTTTCTACAAACAATATAGCAACCGTGATCGACCTTGCAGATTTTTCATAAATATTTTGTTAATAATTATTTGGAAAAACCTTGTTCTTGAACAACTGATATCCAAGACCTCACCTTTCAAGGGCGTTGGATAAAAAAAAATTGAAATTTCAAGTAGGACTAAGAATCTCTCGCATCGTGACACATCCAGGGTGAAAGTTGGGAATCGTGAATACCACGGTTTTTTGGTAGCATAAACAGGTGTGAAGATTGCCGTTTGATTGCCAATCGGAAGATCCGATCCGAAAAAAAGTCGCGTACGGTTTACAGTCACAATTAGAACAATCATATGACCCGACAGAGTATTGATATTTTTCAACAAAAGTCGATGCACAACTATATTAGCATATTTTGATGGTTGCATAAAAATGTTTGTAGAAAAAAAATTTGGAGCTGCTTGAAAACTGTTTGACATTCTAAATAAATTTACTCGAACTTAGAGAATATATTAGCTCGCAAAAAAACTAAACCTTCTGTAAATATCTACAACTCGTCAAAATTTTCCAAACGGTATCCCAGGCTCAATGGCTTAAAACTGCACACAAAGAAATCATACGCATAGTAGCGTTATTCTATTTACAATATGTGAAGGAACATCTGGATGTGAGGTTGTGATATCAAACGCACACTACAAATATTTTTTTTTCTTTCCTCTATTTCTCGCGTTCGTTGATATGATGAATTTTTATTCCATCAAATTTATAAAATTATTTTATTAACTCATTGACATTAACATTGACATAAGTGACATTAGGTCCTAATCAAAGATTAGGCGAGGTGTGCTTTTGACGTCCAGTTGCAGCGATACTTAGGAGGTTAGAACCCTAACTTCCAACTTCCCAAGCAACACACGTTGTTATAGAACAGTTAAGATAACTCCTCTAATACAACCTTCAGTTATAGATTTCCGTTGACATTACCTTTTCCATAACATCTCTATCACCAGAAGAGCGCAAAAATAAAATGGCGCTGATTTATATTAGGAACAATAAAAAAACAGTGATTATGGCGTTTCGAATAATCACCGGAAAATAAGAAACAATATTAGATCAACGTTTCGATGCTTGTAATACCAAGTTCTAAGTGCGCGTTAAATTTCATGGTGAAACATTATGTGGTACTTCTGAAAAAATCATGCGCCATTCATTGGATACCGTTTTCTATTTGTCAATCAGTGAAAAAAAGATTATGCATTACAGAATGTTCGCTGATTTATTTAATTGCGAAGAGTCAATTTACCCCACCATCGCACACTGTTTCCAAAGCTGCAAAAACGTGATCGAAATTATTTTGACCCAAAAAACTAGATTTTAGAGCCATAGTGCCTCCAGGAGAATTGATCCATTAATTATTCTCCATTTTATAGAAGTTGCAATTATGTGATTAATCCACTTAACAGTGAGAAGCGAGTTTTACTTTTTTTCATTTTTGCATATAAAAATCACTTTATTCGAAAAAGTTGTTGCACATTTTATAAGAAACAACTTTTTCAAAGGTACCATGGAACGGGGTGAAATTGATCAATTTTTATAACAATTTCCAACTAACGCTTCATGTACATTTTTCCCGAAACAGTACAATTTTTAAACAAGTACTGGTATGTGCTCCAGTAAACCTCTATGGATGTTGGTGAAATTTCTATCATCTACTTCATGAAATAAAATCGATAATTCTATAAGGCACTATGAGGTAAATTGGTGTGAAATTGATCACCATTGAAATCCATACATTCTTTTGGCAATGTGCTTTTTTTCGATATGCTAAAGATAAATGATGATTTCTGTACTGAAAAATATCATTTACAGCTAGTTTGGACACGAAAATAATGATATTTCAGGTTAAAATTTGTTTATTTTGGTTCACGAGCTGCTTGTTGCTAAATTTTCTCTTATTTGGTCGTCGTTAGACCGATTTCAATTCGGTTTGTTGCAAAAGCTCAAAAACTAGCTCTGAAATTAAAATCTTTGTGGTTTCCTGCGAATTCATCAGTATTTCTTTATTGGTATGGAATGATCATTGTTAAAAATTACATTTTTTGAGCTTTTATCAAACTTTACTAACTTCTCCAAATTTGATGTAATCAACCCTCAACTACGATAACTTTTAGTAAATTCAATATTTTTTTTGTTATTTGGAAATTTGTTTGATCAAATTTGATTGAGTTTTGACTGAGTTAGAAGAATTTTTCGAAAATATGAAAAATTGCACCGGGCATTCAAGGGTTAACTTTGACAGGTGTGTGAATCATGCAAAAGTTGCGTTTAAGGACACGTTAACATTGCCTAGTGTTGTAAGAGCAATATCTTTTGATTAATATTTTTTATCACGAATCTTCAGGTGATCAATTTCACCCCATTCCACGGTACCATACTTCTATCTGCCTTTTTAAATGGACTTTTGTAGATGGCCACTAAAAATCTTTTTTTCAATTAACTTCTAGTGGTGATTTTCTACAATTTTACAATGTTTTACATTGTTGTTTACTTTCAGAAAATACACAATTTTATCCAAGAAAGTTTATTTTTATCTCTCATATTTCATCGGTTATTGACGATTTTTATTGAAACAATGCACTAATTCACTAACAGATATCTTTAAAATCTGCAAATATCTGCAGACTAATCCTTTTCTATATTTAAATATAAGTAAAACGTCATTTAGTCCAGATATAGGCTTTTGTCTCTCGCTGTCTCTTGGGCAGATATTTGTAAATAAATATGAGCATTATTTTATGATTAATCTTTAATAACTAAATAAACTTGAGAGATAAAAATAAACTTTCTTTGGTGAACTTGTGTATTTTATTCTAGTTAACAACATTGTAGAACATTGAAAAACTTTATAAAATCACTGTTAAAGGTTATATTAAAAAATGATTTTAAGGGGCATTCTAGAGAAAACTTGTGAAGTTTTAGTTCATTTAAATGACCAGATACAAGTAAAGTGTCTTCGACAAAGCTTTTTCTTACAGAATGTGCTAAAACTTTTCTCAGCAAAGGGGATTTTTATATGCAAAAATGAGGAAAACAAAACTCATTTCTCATTCCGCGTCGAACACTCGACAGAAACGGACGTGTAAAGTGGTCGTTCTATTACAATCCGGTCCGTGTGTACGAATAGCCAAACGTTCTGTACCCGGCTCGCAACTTTGGCTGTATTGGTGCAAAATACCAGCTGCAGTTTTGATCTGTGCACAGTGTATAGATCTTTCGAGTTCAAGGCCATCAGTTGACAGTCGAGTCGTGTCGCTGTGCTGAGTGATCGCACACCCGGCTCACTGCTGGTGGCTGTATTGGTGCTGCTGTACTGGTGCTGCTGGCTGCTTTGGGTGCAGCTTCGAACGATCGGACAACCACTGCTGGAAGGAAGAAGTAAAGAGGTACGTGTTCTTGTCGGCGCTAGTTCGCTAGTGCGCTACATTTACATTCTCCAGTCCCACCTCGCCCCAGGCTTTACCCGGACGGATCTCAACAGGGCAGTTAATCTGTTTATTTTCGTCCAAAGGCAGGAGTGAATTCAAAGCGATTAAACATACTGCAAATTTCTAAAGAACTGACGAAGGGGTACAAGGCCGTGATCGAAATTTCCAAGGTCCGACCTAACAAGCTCCGTGTCGTGGTCAGTGATCTGGCACAGGCCAATGCTATCGCTTGCTCTGAGCTCTTCACACGCGAGTATCGCGTTTTCATAACCGCACGAGACGTGGAGATCGACGGTGTCATAACCGATTCGATTCTGTCCGTCGAGTGTATTTTGCAAAGTGCTAAAGGGTGCTTCAAGAATAGCACATGTCCCGATGTGAAGGTGCTCGACTGCAAGCAATTGCGGTCTGTATCTCTCGTCGGCGGCACAAAAGTGTACACTCCGTCAGACTCGTTTCGCGTTACGTTTGCCGGATCTGCTCTCCCTAGCCACATCTCGATCGAACGGGTTCGTCTGCCTGTGCGATTGTATGTACCCCGTGTTATGAATTGCACCAATTGCAAGCAGTTAGGCCACACAGCCGCCTACTGCTGCAATAAGGCACGATGTAGCAAGTGTGGGGAGACTCATGCGGACGATTCTTGCAGTGTTAATGCTGAAAAATGTATTCACTGTGGGGAAAATCAGCATGAGCTCTCCACATGCCCGGTGTACATGCAGCGCAGAGATAAAATCAAGCGGTCACCTAAGGAGCGTTCAAAGCGTTCTTATGCTGAGATGCTGAAGAAGACCGTGACCACTTCTACCATAACATCGAACCCCTTTGATCTGTTGTCCTCTGATGAAACCGATTCTGACGATTCACCAGCGGGAACATCTTATGCCAATCCTGGGGAGTCTAGGAAGAGGAAAAATGTTTCTTCTCCTAAACTTCCCCGTAAAGGTCCTAAGATATCCCAAAGTGTAATGAAAAGTACGAACAAACCAAACAGTGCTGCGGAAAAACCGAAGCAAACTCCTCCTGGGCTTGCAAATTTAAAGTCCCAGAAGGAGTTCCCAGCACTGCCAGGAACATCTGAAACCCCAGTTGTTCCTTTTGCACATCCAGTTGATTAAACAAACTCTGGATTAGTGAAATATACTGACATTGTGGACTGGATTTTTGTAACTTTCAATGTACCCGATCCAATCAAAATTTTTCTTACAGCATTTCTTCCAACAGTTAGATCATTTTTGAAGCAGTTGACTGCCCAATGGCCCCTCCTTGCAGCGATTGTATCCTTCGATGCCTAATTCATCTGCGTATATGAAGGATTCTATCTCTGTCTTACAGTGGAATTGTAGAAGTATTTCACCAAAAATTGATTCGTTTATGTTTTGATAAATAAAAACAAATGCGATGCATTTTCTCTTTGTGAAACTTGGCTTACTTCAAATATTGATCTCAACTTCCATGATTTTAATATTATTCGCCTTGATCGAGACACCCCATATGGAGGAGTACTTTTAGGGATTAAAAAGTGCTATTCTTTCTATCGTATTAACCTCCCCTCGATTCCAGGCATCGAAGTTGTCGCATGTCAAATGACAATACAAGGTAAAGAGCTTTGTATTGCCTCAATATATATACCTCCCAGAGAACAGGTTGGGCAACGGTTGCTCTTTGATATAATAGAACTTCTTCCCTCGCCACGTTTGATTTTGGGAGACTTCAACTCTAATGGTGTGGCTTGGGGTTCCCCTTACAATGATAACCGATCCTCTTTAATCTATAACCTTTGCGATGACTTCGACATGACTATTTTGAACAATGGTGAAATGACACGTATCCCGAAACCTCCAGCGCGCCCAAGCGCTTTGGATCTATCCTTATGTTCGACGTCGCTACGGTTGGATTGCACATGGAAGGTAATCCTCGATCCTCACGGTAGCGACCATCTGCCTATTCTTTTTTCAATAACTAACGGGTCAACTCGCATGCGACCAATTGACATTCCATATGACCTCACACGAAATGTCGATTGGAAGTTATACGAGGAAATGATTTCACAAGCGGTCGAGTCGATTAAACATCATCCACCACTTGAAGAATACAACCTCCTCGCGGGCTTGGTTCTCGAAGACGCGTTGCAAGCCCAAACGAAGAAATATCCCGGCGTAACGATCAAAGAACGGCCTCCCACTTCGTGGTGGGACCAAGAGGGCTCCGATGTCTACACGCAAAGATCCGACGCGTTTTTGGCCTTCCAGAAGGGAGGTATACCTGGCGACTATTTACGGTATTCGGAGCTTGATACCAAGCTTAAAAGTTTGGCTAAAGCAAAGAAACGCGGATATTGGCGTCGGTTCGTGAACGAGACGTCGAGGGAGACATCGATGAGCACTCTTTGGAACACAGCCCGAAGAATGCGGAATCGCGTAACGGTCAACGAAAGCGAGGAGTCTTCAAGTCGGTGGATATTTGATTTTGCCAGGAAAGTATGTCCGGACTCTGTTCCTGAGCAAAACATTGTTCGCGATGCGTCTCCGGGCCACGACGCGATAGAATCACCTTTTACGATGGCAGAATTTTCAGTTGCCCTCCTGTCCTGTAACAATAACGCGCCTGGGTTAGATAGAATCAAATTCAACTTGTTGAAGAATCTACCCGGCAATGCCAAGAGGCGCTTGTTGAACTTGTTCAATAAGTTCCTGGAGCAAAACATTGTACCGCAGGGTTGGAGGCAAGTGAAGGTGATCGCCATCCAAAAACCAGGGAAACCAGCTTCTGATCACAATTCTTATAGGCCGATTGCAATGCTATCCTGTATCCGGAAATTGATGGAAAAAATGATACTCCGTCGTTTAGACCATTGGGTCGAATCAAATAGTCTGCCTTCAGTTACTCAATTTGGCTTCCGCCGCGCCAAAGGGACGAATGATTGTCTTGCGTTGCTTTCAACAGATATACAGCTGGCGTATGCTCGCAAAGAACAAATGGCGTCTGCGTTCTTGGACATTGAGGGGGCTTTTGATTCCGTTTCTATTGACATTCTTTCGGGTAAACTTCACCGACAAGGATTTTCTCCAATTTTGAACAATTTTTTGCACAATTTGTTGTCCGAAAAGCACATGCATTTTACGCACGGTGATTTGGCAACTTTTCGCATTAGCTACATGGGGCTTCCCCAGGGCTCATGTTTAAGCCCCCTTTTTTACAACTTTTATGTAAATGACATCGACGAATGTCTGGCAAATTCATGCACGATAAGACAACTTGCAGACGACAGTGTAATCTCTGTTACAAGAGCCAAAGCTGCCGATTTGCAAGGACCATTGCAAGATACCTTGGACAATTTGTCTGCTTGGGCTTTACAGCTAGGTATCGAATTCTCTCCGTAGAAGACTGAGATAGTAGTTTTTTCTAGGAAGCATGAACCTGCTCAGCTTCAAACACAATTAATGGGTAAAACGATTTCTCAGGTTTTGGTACACAAATATCTTGAAAGGTTAATCGAACTTAATTCTCAAACCCGTTTCATGACATTGTATTTCAAGCACATGTCCTAAAATATTAACCCTTCTTCGAATATTCCAAATCGTGTCGACTTATCTAATACTTCTGATTCTACTGTGTTTTTCGATACATCCATGATAGAAGAAACTCGTGGAATTCCGGATCATTTACGCGTGCAGCAGATCCCTAAAATTTTTTCCAATAAATATCGAAACATCATCTGCGACAATATGTACTACACTGACGGATCACTTCTTGATGGGTCCACTGGCTTCGGTATTTTCAATAACAATTTAACCGTCTCCCATAAGCTTGATAATCCTGCTTCTGTTTACGTCGCAGAATTGGCTGCAATTCAGTACACCCTAGGAATAATCGAAAAAATGCCCACGGACCATTATTTCATCTTTACGGACAGTCTCAGCTCCATTGAGGCTCTCCGATCGATGAAAGATGTTAAGCACTCTCCGTATTTCCTGGGGAGAATACGGGAACATCTGAGTGCTTTATCCGAAAAATTTACTCAGATTACCTTAGCGTGGGTCCCTTCTCACTGCTCGTTACCGGGCAATGAGAAAGCGGACTCTTTGGCTAAGGTGGGCGCAATAAACGGTGATATTTATGAAAGACCAATTGCTTTTAATGAATTTTTCGCACTTGTACGTCAGAATACGATCATCAGTTGGCAGAATGCTTGGACCAGAGGGGAATTGGGAAGGTGGTTACATTCCATAATCCCCAAGGTATCGACGAACCTCTGGTTCAAGGGGTTGGATGTAGGTCGGGATTTCATTTGCGTGATGTCCCGGCTTATGTCCAATCACTTGGATTTGACGCGCATCACCGTCGTGTTGGGCTCGGGGAAAGTGGTATCTGTGCCTGTGGTGAAGGTTATCACGACATAGAGCACGTTGTCTGGTCATACCCTGTACACCGTGACGCCAGGTCTAAATTAATAGCTTCCCTGCAGGCCGAAGGTAGGCAGCCGGCTGTTCCTGTTCGTGATGTCTTGGCGAGCCGTGACCTATCCTACATGTCCCTTATATACGATTTCCTGAAATCCATCCACGCCCCAGTTTAGTCCTATCCCCTTCCGCCTACATCCAATCAAACGACAAGAACACGTTAAGACCCCGGATCCGGAAACAGCAATCAGACCCGCACGATACTCTCAAGGCCCGATGGAAACAACCCAATATGCCAGTCCGTAATATCTTGGCCCAGCAGCGGAACAAATTTAATATGCTGCTTACCTATGGCAACGAAAACCATCAAACAGCAAACCTGTGCTTTTAATGCAAAATATTCTAGCTTTAAGTTTAGTTTCAGCTCGTAGTCGGCAGCGAGGATAAAAAATTTGCTTTTAGTTATTAAGATACTTTAGAAAGTAAGCTACCAGATATAATTGGCGCCTTTAAACATTGAATTGTATTTGTGCCGTGTCAAATAAACTATAGATGAAGAAAAAAAAACTCATTTCTCACTTTTGGGAAGATTAATCACAAAACTCTAACTTCTACAAAACGGAAAATAATTAATAGAAGAACATTTACTGAAGACACTATTACTTCAAAATCATTATATTTTGAGTTAAGAGTAATTAGTGTAAATTAGCGCATTATTCTAGTAAAAACCGTCAACAACCAAAAATATATGTGAGATAAAAATAAACTTTCTTGGGAGATATTGTTAGTTTTGTTGTAGCAAACAATTTTGTAGAACATTCGAAAATTGTAAAAAATCACTATAAAAAGTTAAATAGCAAAAAAGATTTTTAATAGCAATCCATGGAAAACTCCACAAAAGTCCATTCGAATAAATAGATAGAAGTTGTCTCTTTTAAAATTTGCTATAACTTTGCTGAACAAAGTGGATTTTCATATTATAAAATGAAAAAAAAGTTAAACTCGTTTCTCACTGTAGAGTGGGTTAATCATGGAATTGTAACTCCTATAACATGGAAAATAATTAACTAAACAACTTTGCTGAATACGTTACGGCTCTAAAATCAATATTTTTAGGTCAAATTAATTTCGATCACGTTTTTGCAGCTTTGGAAACAGTGTGCATCGCATGGGGTTAGTACGTAAACAACTATCTGGCATATCTTTTTCACATGCGTACTAAATCGCAAAGTTTGCACTGATCCAGTGGAATAGAAAAAATTCGCGCATTCGTGGGTTAGAATCCGCCACAACAAAGCGCATGCGTAAATGCGTTGCTATGACAACATTTACCCAGCGCATGCGCAAATGTGGTGTTATGCACAGTGCGACTAGATCGACAATCGTGTTGTCATTGGTACTTTCAATTAGTTATAAATTGATTATAAAAAGCAATGTACAACCTTTCAAGATGGATTGTTCCTGTAGCTTGAATATTAAAATTGTTTTCGCATAGTTTCAACGTTATCCAAACTTAAAATATAACAGAACTAGAAAACAGTGTTAGATATACGGTAACAAAAAATGAAGCGATATTGATTGCACTGCAAACGTTTTGTTTTTCTTTTCATGGCACATTTTTACTCACCTCGAATAGTTTTATTGAAATCGTTCAAATATTGTAATAACAATTTGATCAAGTAATTTTGCGTTGGCTGCTGAATACTAAGATCAATCATAAGAAAAGCACTTTTTAGGTACGTAGTATTATCATTAGGCGTGTAAAATTGAACAGGCGCGGCTGCCCCGGCATTTTATACACAGTTTTTCTGATGGTGCAAACATCTGGGAGACAACTTAAAAACAAGTGCCATTTATGCAATAGTTATTGTTCGTTCAACCCATGCTTTTGAAAAACATCTCCAAAACCAGGAAAAAACGAGCTTGTTTTCAAAATGTAGTTGAATCACTGGTGAAAAACAACTTCCCGCAAATGATGTATTTTAAGTTGTTTTCTGTGCAGTTTTTATGACATCATTAACAAAGGTTACGGACAAGCAGCGGCAATTTATTATCAATAATATATGAGACACAATTAAGCTATAAAAGAACATCTCGAGAGCAAGAATTTTATTTTCTTATTTATTTATTTCGTCAAACAAAAGTAGACTACATATGTTTAAAAACTAACTTACATGCTATATGCTATTATACTAGTGGGAGCAAAAAAAAAAAGAGTTTATACATAATTGAATAATAATTTCTTCACTTGACGGATTATTACAATGAATGTTTTCTATCGATTTAAATTGCGCGTTGAGTTGAAATATTGTTTTAATTTAGTTCTCGACATAGAAAAGTCAATTGCTTCACAGTGTTGGTTATACACTAACATCATTTGATTAATTGGCCCGTATTTAGCATAATTGTTTCGTTGATGATTTAAAGAAAACAAAGTCCGAGCTCGTAAATTTCTAGAAGGTACATAAAGATTGAGTTTTGATAATATTTCGGGTGAATCGACACGTTGAGATACGATATCGTTAACAAATGACATCATTGCGAATTCACGACGGGCTTTTAATGATTGAATGTCAATAAGTCTGCAGCGTTCGTCATATGATGGTAGGGGAAATGACGTCCATCGTAGATTACGAAGTGCATATAACAGGAATTGTTTTTGCACTGATTCTATTCTGTTTACATGTGTTGCAGAAAACGGAGACCATACAATGCTACAGTATTCTAAAAGTGACCTGACATAGGAATTATAAAGTGTTTTTATTGTGTATGGATCTTGGAAATTATAGCAGAAACGTTTTATAAAACTGAGCAGTTTACTAGCCTTATTAATAATTGTACTGCCGCTCATAGCAAGTACGTCCCATTTGGTGCTGACGAGAAAACAGCAATTAAAAATCGTAACGCTTTGGGTGAAATTTTGCACTTGAATGCATTTTCAATCAAGACCATCAACAGAATTTAGTACTGCAATGACAATCTAACACTTTTGCATCATAAAACTTGTATAAACACCGAGACTTTATCAAAATTTGTTGAAAATCATAAGCTGGGACTCACATGCGATTACTTTTACGGTACGTAGCCAGAATGATAGCAAGTCAGTCCCATAGCCAGCTACGACCGGTGATGAAAAACAAACTACTGCAAATCGACGGCGGTGCTATAGCTTGCGTTTGGAATGAATTCATCGCAGGTCAATTCATAAATGACCTTCTCTCGTGCTTCATTAAATAAGTTTTTCTGTGAGAAGCACAATGTACCAACTGCGCCGCTCAAAATAAAATTAGATTTTGTTTTTACATTTGATACTACTGATAAATTCGAAATCAGTTTAGGTGTAGGAACTTGTTCTAAATTTTCCTGAGAGCGGTCACACGTTCGTGACGGCGGACAGCTTCCACGTAGCAGAGGAAGCAAAAATGAAAGAACACCTATAGCTTAGGAAAATGTTTGCTCCTTTAAAAAACAGCTAAGTAGCGAACCGAAGTATTTAATAGACTGGCAAATTCTTCAGAATGAAATTCGCGACAATAATTGAACAATTCTTGCCCACGTCTTTACATAAAATACGGATAAAATACGAAAAGTAGTATTTACTAAAGAATATTTCAACTAATAATGCAGTGACACACCTAAAGCGTTCACTGTCAACTAACAACAGCTGGAAGAAGCTACTGGTGGAAACTTTGTCTTGAAGATAACATTGTACTATCAGCTAGAACCACACGATGTAGGCCGCGTAAAATTCAATCAAACCTCCTATCGAATATCACTTGGTACATCCAATTCTAATCCTGAAGACCATAAGTTGTGGTAAATATCACATTTTTCATAATCATTATTAGCTGTGGGGTTAAATTGCGAAGATTTTTGCAGTGGGACCGACTTGCGATCACTTTTGTTATGGGACAAACCGACTTGCTATTTTTTTCATAACTCCTCAGAACGAAGTACTCAAAAATATTTGTTTTATCGAAAGCAGATATAAAAAGGAATTGATTCCATAAATAAACTCAAAATTGACAAAAATGCAATTAGGACGGACTTGCCATAAGCGGCAGTGTATTGTAGTGATCAGTGAATGTTAATTTTGAGTCGAGTATGGCACCTAAGTCCCTAACTCGTTCACTTTTCTCTACTACCTGATCTTCTAAGGAAATCATATTGCTTGGCATGTTTCTTTTTCAGCCAAAAGCCATCGAACTACATTTTTTAACGTTTAGCTGAAGAAGGCTTTTTTTACACCAAATGTAAAATATTTTATCTCGTTACGAAAAATATTTACATCATCAGCGTTTTTAATTTCAATGAAAAGTTCAATATCGTTGGCATAAATAAGAATTTTTACATGTTTTAGAATAAAGGAAATGTCGTTTACAAATAATATAAATAGTAGAGGGCCCAAGTGAGAGCCTTGAGGAGCTCCTGAGGTTACCTGAATAGGTTTCGATATTCTACCTTTAAATTTGACTGTTTGTTGACGATCTGTCAAATACGATTCAATCCATTTGAGTAATTGTGGATGAATTCCAATTTTTCGTAACTTGAAGAGAAGCAGGGGTATATCAATGCGATCGAAAGCTTTACTGAAGTCAGTATATAAGGTTTAAACATAATTACCTTTATCCATTGCGTTCAAAGAGAAGTTAATAAACTCGAGTAAGTTAGTTGTTGTTGAGCGCCCTTTGAAAAAACCGTGTTGCGTTGGGGTAATTCTATTTTTTATTTGGTGGAATAACTTTTTGTTTATTATTTCTTCAAAAAGCTTAGGTATACAGGAAAGAATGGCTATGCCTCGATAGTTGCTAATGTCGGTTTTTTTACCAGATTTGAACACAGGCACTAGATATGAGTTTTTCCAGAATTTCGGGAAGCAACCGGATTCCAGCGACATATTGAAAATCAAGAACAGTGGGGAAGTTAGCTCTTTAGCTAAATGTTTCATGAATGCTGGCGGAATTCCGTCTGGTCCCGGACCTTTAGACGCATCCAGAGCTTTTAAAGTATCTTCAATTTCGCGTGCGCTGACATGTTCATTATTGAAATAGTTGGGAAACTCAGGAAAGTTGGTGAAGAATGTATAGTCACGATCTGATTCGGAGAAAGTTGTATAATTTTGTTGAAAAAAATCAGCAAATAGATCAGAGATGTATGCCGGGTTCTCTTCAACTTTGTCATGCAGTTGCATTTTTGAAGGAAAATTTTCAGATTTTAAGTTTGATTTAACATATTTGAAAAACATCTTTGGACAGGATTTGATTTCAAGCTCAGTCTTTAATGTGAACTCTACAAACGCGTTACTAATGGCATCGTTTAATTCGCCGCAAATGTTAAGATAAGTTGTTAAAGCATCACGATTTTTATGAGTTTTGTATTTTTTATGTGCTTTTTGTTTTTTGTTTTTTAAGTTTTTAATTTGTCTATTGTACCAGACTGGGTATTTGGAATTGCCATGACGTCTTATTCTTTTCAATGGTATTTCGCTAATAAATAAATCAGATAATATGTTATAAAAATTTTCTATAGCCGAATCGACGTTTCCGTCTTCAAACAATACATCTTGCCAGTTGATACTATTTAGTTTATGTTTTAATTCATCATAGTTTGCTGACTGAAAGTCAAAAATATCTTCGAATTCATATTCGTCAGGTCTTTTATTCGCATGCACAAATAAAGAAAACTCTATTGCTGTATGATAAACTTCGTTCTTCCATAATGGTTGTAATGAATTCGTCACACAAAAGTCTTCACTAATGTTGGACATTAACAGATCTAGATAACAATTTTGTCCATTTTTCACATGATTTATTTGGTTAAGACCAAGACTAGAGGTTTTATCAAAAAGAAGTTGCAGCGTTTCATTTTCGCCAATAATAGGAAGTAAAATGCTATGGTTATCGATGTCCGGAATAAAATCAATGTTGCGTTGGTTGAAATCACCGTATATGTGGAGTTTTACTTCAGGTAACAGCTTAGATGCAATATTTTCAACAACATGAAGAAACTTTTCAAAGATTTCATTCCGCGCATTATTTGGAGGGAAATAGACAGAGACAAATACGTGTGTCTCTCCTGCTAGTTCTGCTTTCACCCAAACATGTTCGAACTCTTTAAACTGAATGGTGTCGATAAGCGCTGAATTAAAGTCTACTGACACCGCAATCAACACACCACCACCGGGTTTCATTTCAGATAATTGATTGTTACGGTCATTTCTATAGACATTATATCGGCAACCGAAGACTTCTTCGCTGCGAACACCCTCATCCCAGCTGGTTTCGGTTGCTAAAATAACAGAAAATGAACAGGATAGTACATTTTTTTGAATTTCGTTAATTTTGTGAGCGCCTCGCATGCGGTTAAAATTTTGGCAATATACAGAGATCTCGGTAGTGGTGGGGTGTTCGAGTGTAGAAGCTAAAGAATGAGAGTCATTATTAACAGAAGTGTTTACCAGAGCAGAGCAGGTCGCGTCATTTCCTACATCTCTAGGTTGAACAAAATTATCACCAGCAACGGTCCTCTGATGAGTGAGTCAATTGCGTTTAAGACACGAGTGCCTAGATGAGCACGCAATGCATTGTGAAGTAGGAAGGTGTGCAGGATCGCTGATCATCTGGGGTTGAGAAAGTGAAAACTCGTCGTTCGCCGGGTATGGGTTAAGAGTTTCGCCTCTTTGAAATTGAATCGTAGGAATGAAGTTAGATTGAGGTCTGGAGAATCGGTCTTTCGCTGCTGCAAGAAGCACTCTGTCAGGTGGTAACAGTTGATTTGCATGGAAACGATTAGAGTTGGTGTGTTGTTGATTATTGTTGGAGTTGGTGACGTTATTTTGTTGCCTGTTGGCCATGTTATAGTTGGGGCTATTGTTATTATTCCAAAAACTGTTGTTGACGTGACGGTTGTGGTTGGTATATCTACGGTTACTATTGGTGTTGAAGTTGTAGCTGTTTCGATTGGTACTTTGATGGTTATCATCGAGATTTCTGTTAAAGTTGAGGTTGCGATTCTGGTTCTGATTGTTGTTGTTATTGTTGAAGTAGTTCTTATTGTTGCGGTTGTTGTTGGAATTGTTATTGTTATTGTAGTAATTGCTGTTGTAGTTATTTCTAGGGTTGTTGATTCTGTTGTAATTATTTCGCCTATAATGATTTCGTCTTCTGGCCCTCCGTTTTCTTGCTTTGTCAGCTTGTTTTTGCTGCTGCATAATACGGTGTAATTTTGTATCGTACGCTGTCCAGTCCTGTTTCCAAACTTTTCTCGAGCCAAGGAAACGCCATCCACTGTTTGGAAGATCATTTGAAGGCTGGCCGGCCATAGTTATTTCCACTGCCACACTTGGATAGCCAATGCTGTTTTCGATGGGCATCATTCTTGGCGTGTACTCAGAAATTCTGCTGCTAATTATTCGAAATTCTTCCAAGATTTCAAGAACACTACATTGAGTCTTAGAAGTGGCCACATCGATCAAATTTTCATTAACAGCTTCAAGCTGTTCGTCGACTTTATTAGTTATTTCATCAATATGACTGGTCAGCTTATTTGTAATCGAGTTGCTAAGTATCCCAAGCGACTCAGTCATGTTAACTTTAGCGGAAGTTATAGCATCGTCGAAAAGTGTCGTCACGTGGTTATTGATTTGTCTCACTACTTTTGTAGGAGAGTTCACTTTTTTAACAGACGAAAGCTCCTGTTTTAGTTCATCGAATAGAGTTTCTTGTCGTCCGAGTGCCTCTTGAACGATTCCAATTTTCTGCAATGTCAACGTCGATTTGTGTATTGCTTCGCTATGCTTTTTCACTAAGTCAGCAAGAAGAGCCTGCTGGTGTACCAAGTGACGAAAATTTAATTCCATCGCGATTCGCTCCTGACAATCATTGCAGGCTGGCATCATGTAGGATCTAATCTGGTCTTCCATGTTTCGTTGAACACCTGCGCACGCGGCATGGAATCGTAGGGAACACCCCTCACACTTCCATAAGTTCCGGTTGTCCGAAGACCCAAAACCGCACACCACACAGTTTCCACTAACTAACGATGTCATGTTTACAAAAAAAGTGTAAATAACGCACAAACTTACTCGCGCGGAGCTTGAGTTGACTTACTGGCACAAAAGCTCCTACAAGCGGAAAAAGAATGTAAACAAAAAACAAAAATTTAAATTCGCGTGTGGCCGAGAGCTAATTAAAACACGTCCGTACTGGTTGACGATACACAACGAATATAACAACACAAGTTTGCAATTGCGCTTATAGTACTCTTATATGACTACGGTCATTGTAAATTCTTTTCTAACATGTTTTTTTGTGTTACTTGGGTTACTACTTGACAGATACTCTTAGTTTCGCGTACCCAGCGATCCAGTGACATGTTCCGGCAGTTGAATTCTCACGGTGTGAAGGGAGCGAGTTCGTCGAAAAAAAAAACCGCTGCTAACCTGGATCGGGTTTACCCACGCCATCATGACGAAGGACCTGGGATACAAATAATAAACGGAACACAAGATTCACGGAGTAAGGGGGGCTACAACGATGAAGAAGCTGGACAGATCAAACTGTTTCCCGATGAGAAACTCTTTGCTTGCAACAACTGCACAATGTCCAAAATGATCAACTATGAGCGCCGACGTTTGTCAGCATCCCTCGTCCCATAAAAATAGCCCGCAGCTTCAGAGCGTCGCGTCGGTGATGGTTTGGGGCCCGTATCCAGGAGTGAGGAACTCCTACTGGTGTTTATGGAGAAAAATGTGGAAAACATCGTCATGTAGTTTCGGAACCTCTTCGGGAAGAATCATTACATCTTTCAACAGGAAGGCGCACCGGCCCACACGGCGAATATCGTCCAAACGTAGTATCCGGAGAATTTGACTGATTTCCTCGATAAGGTTGGTGGCCTTACAGCTCCCCGTACCCTAATTTCCTGGACTTTTATATATGGTCGTACACACTGGAAGAAGAGCGAATATGAAGTGAGCCATACAGAACAAAGGGGGGAGGAGGGTGCTCTCAGCTAATGTGTCGCTAAGGTTCTCAATAAACATTGACAATATCTTGGTTTGTATCCGTGGAAAGTGAAGTACTTTGTTCTCTCAAGCATTATGAATGGACAGGCGTATTAGGGAGAGTGTTTCAAAAGCGACTTCTCTCTTTCCCAATCAAGAAATCGACTAGAAAGTAAACTAAGCATGAAAAGTCATGATTTTTCACTTACATGTAGTTCTGTGAATTATATCACATCTTTAGCAATTCAGAAGTTTTGAATTTTAATTTATTTGTCATGGCTTTAGACTTTAAAGTAGAAAAAAAAAGAAATAACTTTTAATTGAAAGCGGAGGTTATCAACGTCACTACAACCGGACGCTTATCAACTAAAAACGACTCTTAGCGCTGACGAAACAGGAGGCTTACCTATAGTCGGGCTCGTAAACGGTCGACACTTTCATTTGATTCGCTTCGGTTGTGTGCGTTGCAGTAGACTTTCCCTCGCAAATCTAGAACGAATTTCGGCCCTCGCACATAGAAAAAATGGTTATTCAACATTCGTGCGTCAAAGAGATGTTCCCTGTCATTTTTTTGTTGATTTGATTTTGTTCTGTTTTTGTCTAACTCATTCTACTTCTGTTAAGAAATATTATTACAAAATCAATGATATAAGTAATTTGTCACATCTCTGCACACTACGTGCGTAATTCTTATTAAAAAACGTCGTGGTGGCAAGTACTCATTTGGAATTTTTTTTTTTCAAGATTGTACTTAGACAACGTGCTTTGCCACCGTCAGAAGCGAAAGAAGACGATTATCGCAATGAAAAATTGTTTTACCGTGACCATTTACAAGCCTGCATACAAAAGGAAGAGGAAATTAAGAAAATCGGAACGATATGTAACGAAGGGATGAATTCAAAATTGGGTAACATGACATGAAAATTGTAAACATGCTCGCAACCTTCCTGCGGGAGTGATACCGGATTCACAACCCTGAATGGCTGTGGGGCATCAACAGCAACAACAACAAAAAAATCTTCCGGCATATATATCGGAACTTGCGTGGATTGATTCCGATTTAACACAGCTTTTATACCAAAACACAATCATCATATTACGTGATGAGGTGCTAATTTCAAATGACACGCTGGAGGAAAGGAAAGAATCATACTCTACGTCAGTCACTCCGTCAATAAAAACAGTTATCAGTTTCTTTTAAAATCAACTCATCTACGCCAGACGGAAAAAAACTGTATCAGACGCGTTTGATAGTAAACGTTTCTGGAAGAAATAAAATGAAAAGGAAAGTCTTCAAATCGGAATGACCGCGCGAAATGTAGAGTTTTATGTTTATTTAAAAAACTCGAACAGGAAATGATTCCGAGTAAGGCTAGAAATCGCCGAAAATACTTCTGAAGGCCAAAAAAAGTCAAAGTATAAAATGAAATGATGAAATTAAGCTGAAATTTGCCGGGAGCCTCTTCTGAAACGATTCCTAACTCAGTTTAGAAAAAAAAACACGTTTGAAGGGTAGATATCGAACATAATTAAATTGAACTCATTGACAACATGTCAAACTTATTTGAAATATGAATTTTCACCACGTCGAGTTTTGAATGATTGTTAAAAAAATATCATTTTTTTGTATAAAATTTTTGTTTCAAATAAGAGTTTAAATCATTCTGTGCCGAACACGCATCAGTACTGGACGTGTTTGGTGATCGGTCCGATAGAGTATAAAACAAAAGACGTGTGAACCAGTGTTGGCATTGTTTGCCTGGTCGAGTGAAATAAATCCGGGTTCAAGGTCGTTCCTTTGTGCAACTGTTTCGCATCGTGACTGCCAGCTGGTGCGTAAGCCGATTTGGCTGCTGGCTGGATTGTGCTACAGCAGTGGACGAGACACAAACGAGGAAAAAGAAGAAGCCATCAGTGTCAGCGAGTCGTATCGCTGTGTGGAGTGATCTCACACCTGGCTCGCTGCTGGTGGCTGTTTGGTGCTGCTGTATTGGTGCTGCTGGCTGTAACGGCTGCTACTTCGAACGATCGGACAACCAACCTTACTGGAAGGGAGAAATAAAAAGGTACGTGTTCTTGTCAGCGCTAGTGCGCTAAACATAGCGCGATGGATGTAGATCCCTCGCCTCCCGCGCCACCATCCCCGAACCCCTCTGACCCTGACCCTTCTGTTACCCCCTCCCCTGTTCATTCTTCAGTCCCCCCTCGCCCCAGGCTTTACCCAGACGGAGCCCAGGGCAGCTATACTGTTTATTTTCGGCCAAAGGCAGGACCGAAATCGAAAAAGTTGAACCTCTTGCAGATTTCTAAAGACCTGACGAAGGAGTACAAGGGCGTGACCGAAATTTCCAAGGTCCGGCCTAACAAGCTCCGTGTCGTGGTCGGTAACCTGAAAGAGGCCAACGATATAGCTTGCTCTGAGCTCTTCACACGCGAGTATCGCGTTTACATACCCGCACGAGACGTGGAGATCGACGGTGTCATAACCGATTCGAGTCTGTCCGTCGAGTGTATACTGCAAAGTGCCAAAGGGTGCTTTAAGAACAAAACGTGTCCCGAAGTAAAGGTGCTCGACTGCAAGCAATTGCGGTCAGCATCGATCATCGGTGGCAAAACAGTATACACTCCGTCAGACTCGTTTCGAGTTACGTTCGCCGGGTCTGCACTACCAAGCCACGTCTCGATCCACCGGGTTCGTCTCCCTGTGAGGCTCTACGTGCCCCGCGTCATGAACTGCCTGAATTGCAAGCAGTTAGGCCATACAGCCGCCTACTGCTGCAATAAGGCACGTTGTGGCAAGTGTGGGGAGTCTCATGCGGAAGATTCTTGCAGTGTTAACGCTGAAAAGTGTATTCACTGCGGAGAAAATCTGCATGAGCTCTCGACATGTGCGGTGTACATGCAGCGCAGGGATAAAATAAAACGGTCTCTCAAAGAGCGTTCAAAGCGTTCCTACGCTGACATGCTGAAGAAGACCGTTACCACTTCTCCCGTTACTTCGAACCCCTTCGATCTGTTGCCCTCTGAGGAAACCGATTCTGACGATTCACCAGCGGGAGCATCTTACGCCAATCCTGGGGAGTCTAGAAAGAGGAAAAGTGTTTCCTCTCCTAAACTTCCCAGAAAAGGTCCTAAGATTTCTCAAAGTGAAATGAAGGTTACAAACAAACCAAACAGTGCTGCGGAAAAACCGAAGCAAACTCCTCCTGGGCTGGCAAATTTAAAGTCCCAGAAGGAGTTCCCAGCACTGCCAGGAACATCTAAAACCCCAGTTGCTCCTTTTACACTCCCAGTTGATGAAACAAACTCTGGATTAGTGAAATTTTCTGACATTGTGGACTGGATTTTTGAAACTTTCAATGTACCCGATCCAATTAAAATTTTTCTTACAGCATTCCTCCCAACAGTTAGATCATTTTTGAAGCAGTTGACTGCCCAATGGCCTCTCCTTGCAGCGATTGTATCCTTCGATGCCTAATTCAACTGCGTATATGAAGGATTCTATCTCTGTCTTACAGTGGAATTGTAGAAGTATTTTACCAAAAATTGATTCGTTTAAAGTTTTGATAAATAAAAACAAATGCGATGCATTTTCCCTTTGTGAAACTTGGCTTACTTCAAATATTGATCTCAACTTCCATGATTTTAATATTATTCGCCTTGATCGAGACACCCCATATGGAGGAGTACTTTTAGGGATTAAAAAGTGCTATTCTTTCTATCGTATTAACCTCCCCTCGATTCCAGGCATCGAAGTTGTCGCATGTCAAATGACAATACAAGGTAAAGAGCTTTGTATTGCCTCAATATATATTCCCCCCAGAGCACAGGTTGGGCAACGGCTGCTCTTTGATTTAATAGAACTTCTTCCCTCGCCACGTTTGATTTTGGGAGACTTCAACTCTCATGGCGTGGCTTGGGGTTCCCCATACAATGATAACCGCTCCTCTTTAATCTATAACCTTTGCGATGACTTCGAAATGACTATTTTAAACAACGGTGAAATGACACGTATCCCGAAACCTCCAGCGCGCCCAAGCGCTTTGGATCTATCCTTATGTTCGACGTCGCTACGGTTGGATTGCACATGGAAGGTAATCCTCGATCCTCACGGTAGCGACCATCTGCCTATTCTTATTTCAATTACTAACGGGTCAACTCGCATGCGACCAATTGACATTCCGTATGACCTCACACGAAATGTCGATTGGAAGTTATACGAGGAAATGATTTCAAAAGCGGTCGAGTCGATTCAACATCATTCACCACTTGAAGAATACAACCTCCTCGCGGGCTTGATTCTCGACGCCGCGTTGCAAGCCCAAACGAAGAAATATCCCGGCGTAACGATCAAAGAACGGCCTCCCACTCCGTGGTGGGACCAAGAGTGCTCCGATGTCTACACGCAAAGATCCGACGCGTTTAAGGCCTACCAGACGGGAGGTATACCTGGCGACTATTTACGGTATTCGGAGCTTGATACCAAGCTTAAAAGCTTGGCTAAAGCAAAGAAACGTGGATATTGGCGTCGGTTCGTGAACGAGACGTCGAGGGAGACATCGATGAGCACTCTTTGGAACACAGCCCGAAGAATGCGGAATCGCGTAACGGTCAACGAAAGCGAGGAGTCTTCAAGTAGGTGGATATTTGATTTTGCCAGGAAAGTATGTCCGGACTCTGTTCCTGAGCAAAATATTGTTCGCGATGCGTCTCCGGGCCACGACGCGATAGAATCACCTTTTACGATGGCAGAACTTTCAGTTGCCCTCCTGTCCTGTAACAATAACGCGCCTGGATTAGATAGAATCAAATTCAACTTGTTGAAGAATCTACCCGGCAATGCCAAGAGGCGCTTGTTGAACTTGTTCAATAAGTTCCTGGAGCAAAACATTGTACCGCAGGATTGGAGGCACGTGAAGGTGATCGCCATCCAAAAACCAGGGAAACCAGCTTCTAATCACAACTCTTATAGGCCGATTGCAATGCTATCCTGTATCCGGAAATTGATGGAAAAAATGATACTCCGTCGTTTAGACCACTGGGTCGAATCAAATGGTCTACTATCAGAAACTCAATTTGGCTTCCGCCGTGCCAAAGGGACGAATGATTGTCTTGCGTTGCTTTCAACAGATATTCAGCTGGCGTATGCTCGTAAAGAACAAATGGCGTCTGCGTTCTTGGACATTAAGGGGGCTTTTGATTCCGTTTCTATTGACATTCTTTCGGGTAAACTTCACCGACAAGGATTTTCTCCAATTTTGAACAATTTTTTGCACAACTTGTTGTCCGAAAAGCACATGCATTTTACGCATGGCGATTTGGCAACTTTTCGCATTAGCTACATGGGTCTTCCCCAGGGCTCATGTTTAAGCCCCCTTCTTTACAACTTTTATGTAAATGACATCGACGAATGTCTGGCAAATTCATGCACGATAAGGCAACTTGCAGACGACAGTGTAATCTCTGTTACAGGAGCCAAAGCTGCCGATTTGCAAGGACCATTGCAAGATACCTTGGACAATTTGTCTGCTTGGGCTTTACAGCTAGGTATCGAATTCTCTCCGGAGAAGACTGAGATAGTAGTTTTTTCTAGGAAGCATGAACCTGCTCAGCTTCAAACACAATTAATGGGTAAAACGATTTCTCAGGTTTTGGTACACAAATATCTTGGTGTCTGGTTCGACTCTAAAGGCACCTGGGGTTGTCACGTGAGGTATCTGATGAAAAAATGTCAACAAAGAGTGAATTTTCTTCGTACAATAACCGGACAATGGTGGGGAGCCCATCCAGGAGACCTTATAAGGCTTTACCAAACAACGATATTGTCTGTTATTGAATACGGGTGTTTCTGCTTCCGCTCCGCAGCAAACACACATTTGATCAAACTGGAGCGAATACAATATCGTTGTTTGCGTATCGCCTTAGGTTGCATGCAGTCGACCCATACGATGAGTTTGGAGGTTTTAGCTGGAGTACTACCATTGAAAAACCGCTTCTGGAGCCTGTCTTCTCGTATTCTAATCAAATGTGAGGTCTTGAACCGTCCCGTGATTGAAAATTTTGAAAGGTTAATCGAACTTAATTCTCAAACCCGTTTTATGACATTGTATTTCAATCACATGTCCCAAAATATTAACCCTTCTTCGAATATTCCAAATCGTGTCGACTTATCAAATACTTCTGATTCTACTGTGTTTTTCGATACATCCATGATAGAAGAAACTCGTGGAATCCCGGATCATTTACGCGTGCAGCAGATCCCTAAAATTTTTTCCAATAAATATCGAAACATCAACTGCGACAATATGTACTACACTGACGGATCACTTCTTGATGGGTCCACTGGCTTCGGTATCTTCAATAACAATTTAACCGTCTCCCATAAGCTCGATAATCCTGCTTCTGTTTACGTCGCAGAATTAGCTGCAATTCAGTACACCCTAGGGATTATCGAAAAAATGCCCACGGACCATTATTTCATCTTTACGGACAGTCTCAGTTCCATTGAGGCTCTCCGATCGATGAAAGATGTTAAGCACTCTCCGTATTTCCTGGGGAGAATACGGGAACATCTGAGTGCTTTATCCGAAAAATCTACTCAGATTACCTTAGCGTGGGTCCTTTCTCACTGCTCGATACCGGGTAATGAGAAAGCGGACTCTTTGGCTAAGGTGGGCGCAACAAACGGTGATATTTATGAAAGACCAATTGCCTTTAATGAATTTTTCGCACTTGTACGTCAGAATACGATCATCAGTTGGCAGAATGCTTGGACCAGAGGGGAATTGGGAAGGTGGTTACATTCCATAATCCCCAAAGTATCGACGAACCCGTGGTTCAAGGGGTTGGATGTAGGTCGGGATTTCATTTGCGTGATGTCCCGGCTTATGTCCAATCACTATAGATTTGACGCGCTCCTCCGTCGTGTTGGGCTCGGGGAAAGTGGTATCTGTGCCTGTGGTGAAGGTTATCACGACATAGAGCATGTGGTTTGGTCATGCCCTGTACACCGTGACGCCAGGTCTAAATTAATAGCTTCCCTGCAGGCCGAGGGTAGACAGCCGGCTGTTCCTGTTCGTGATGTCTTGGCGAGCCGTGACCTATCCTACATGTCCCTTATATACGTTTTCCTGAAATCCATCCACGCCCCAGTCTAGTCCCGTTCCCCTCCGTCTACACCCAACAAGAACAAGAACAAGACAAGAACACGTTTGAACCTTAAGCACAAAACCAGCAACCAGACCCCGCACAACAGAACCAGGACCCAAGGACTACGAGCCTCTGTCCCAACTCACGACATCGTGGCTCAGCAGAACGAATCCATACATGCCATTCGACGATTATCAGACGACCATTGAACAACAAAACACTGATTGGAAATCCCATGCTAGTTTTAAGTTAGACTTAATTTCAGCTCGTAGTCGGCAGCGAGGATAAAAAATTTGCTTTAGTTTTTAAGTCATCAGATATAATTGGCGCCGTTAAACATTAAATTGTATTTGTGCCGTGTCAAATAAATGTTATGTGAAGAAAAAAAAAAAGAGTTTAAATGTTTGTTTTAACTCCAAATAAAACTTGACACAGAAATTCTGTATCAATAAAAATAACAGTTTTTTGTCAAGCACTAGTGACTAGAAAAAAGTTTTTTGAAATTTGATTTACAGAGGCTCTTGCCCAAAATTTATCGGATCAATTATTGAGGTTCAAAAAACTTAGGGAACTGATGTCTCCTCAACAGCTGAAATTATTGTTTGATATAGACATGATTCCTTCTCCAAAATGTCTACGGTAAGCTAAATTGATGATCTTTTGCGAGTTCTCCGTCCCTGTGGTTTATTTGGTTTCACAGCAACAGATTGATGCATGTTAACTTTTTTTTTCCTTCTTTTCTATTTCCTTGCATTAATACAACCAACTCTAATGGCCGTTCGGACATCGTGACCAAATGTGTGCGCCTGTTTTTCCGTACGATATTGATTGCAGTAAATCTCACCACCCGGGGACTGAACGGATTAGTCGATGACATATTAGCACTGCTGCCACAGGACGAGATAATCCTGCTATTCTTCGACAAACTGGAGACCAGCAATGATTTCTCGTACTTTTTCGAGCAGATCGGCAGCGGGGAGTTCGAAAGTGTGCTCAATATGCTGCAGGTAAGAAGCGTGAGTCGAAGCACATGACAGCGTACCAACCGTCACCAGGGAGGATTAACGGAGTGAAATTGATTCCGAAAAGTTTTCTTATTCAACCTATTTTGATTGGGTCTGGTGAAAATACAAACTTTTTTGTGTCTTTACAGAGCTCGCAACAGCTGAGGATTCTGCTGTGGAGATTACAACGACATGGCTTTGATATTCCCGGATGGATTCAGCAGATTCAGCGATACTTTAGCTTTAGTAGTTTTTAGCATGGAGCTCCAATAAATTTCAGTTAACATGAAAAGGTTTGTTTTCTTTGAAAGAGCTTGAAAACAGAAACCAGAAGCAGGAAAAAAATTAACATCAAAGATGAATGCCTGCAAAAATATATCTACCCAAATAACTTCAACAACACTAATGACTAATTTATTCTGTCATTTGTCAGAATTACGCTTATCTGCAGACGATCAGTGCGTCTTCATGAATCCATTTCAATGGATCAAACATTCGGAATGTTTGACTGCGAGATTGTTTCATCATCTTCCACCAGCAACAGCCCGGATATTCTATTCAAACGGTAAGACAAAGGGCTCTTTTCAATAGATTCATCGGATATGACGTTCTCTTCCTCCTGGTGTTTTAATGCTCATATTCCCCAATCGCAACAAAACATGAATGCATCGAAGCGTAGAATATTTTCGAGCACATACGAACACATACACAACCATGCACTTGTCCGTCTGTTCGGTGGGGTATAATGTATATGTATGCAAAAGTCCGAGCTGAATAGATTATGCTCAACTTTACCTATCATATTCTCCAATGAACTGTTTGCCTCTTTTGACACTACACAAAGATGCTGGCCGGTCCGGTGAGCTTTGCCCTCTGCCATCCATATAACGTACAACTCCCCGCCTCTGCCTTTGGTCACTATTTCTCTGTACACATATCTGCGGGTAGTTGCTCTGCTTATTCGCTGCCGGTGGTCCTTTACACGTTGAACATCAGCCGTCAACCTCTTTAGCCTCAGCATCAACAGACGCGTTCCCGTGTTTAATGATGAAACATTGCACAATGCAGCGTGATAATCATTATGGGCACTCGCTGATTCTAACCTATCGTGGAGTGAGTTCAAATCTTACAGTTAGAAATAATCTACAACAGCCAATAGCCGGAGTTGATTCAATTAACCGTCTGTGAATGGTCGAAATGTCCCTTGCACAGCTCTTTACCTTCGTTCTATTCAAGCAGCACTTGCACCATTTTTTGAAACAAAACTTATCTATTTATATTGTTTTGAAATTTTTTTGTCACGTTGCAAGTAACTTTTCTAGTTTTCCTATCGAAATGTAAACTTAAGCGTCGTTACCTGGAAATTGCATAGTTTGCTTTTTTTGTTACAGAGTTGTTATTGTTGCTACTTTGCAACAATGCATGGTGCTTAAGTTCTTAATAATTTTTAAAATTAGCTGCAGTTCGAGTTTGACGAAAAAATCATGAATACTTCCTACTAAATTTTAAATTGAAATTTCGATATATTTGCACTATTTTTAAAGTCTACTTCTGACTTCCGTTTAATCAACATGACATCTACTGTGCAAAGGGCAGACTCCATCTGCATATATTAATGCTGCTTAGAGATAAATATCCGAGCGGCATATGCAAATGAAAGGATTCGCCGGGACTCCGCTGTGCCGATTGCTTGCCTTTCCAGGGCGCTCGGTAATGGAAGGCAAATAAAATTCGAAAATTAAATAAAATTGCTTCACCCGTAGGTCAGCCGTAGGTGCTAGGATAACCGGCGAGAATAACAAGTGGATTCTGCGAGAAGCTAGCATGTTATAATGGTAGCCCCGGAAATGTTTGATATCGAACGAAGCAGGACGGGGAAACATTCTTCCAGTTTTAGTTGGAACGAAAGGAACAAACGAAACACTCGAATGGCTGTTTGGAAAAACCCGTCCGAACATATCGCCAACATGGGACGGCTTAGGTTACGGCTTAGATTGGACGGGAAAGAATATGTTCATTTGATTTTATATTTGCTTAAGAGAGACATGCTGTGGTGCCCCGTAATGGAGGTTTTTTCCCATCACTTCTGCCAGCTGCCAATTAGTGCCGGCTGCAGGATGCTCACGCGCTACAGATGAAAAGGCACAAGACATTACCATTAATTGAACATGGTTTGGATTTTAATATCTCGTGCGAAGTTAAGAACCCCGTAGGGAATGAGGATGTTGATTTTCAAGTTTTTCGAAAGTAAGTTAATTAGCAGCATCCGGAAAGGTTTGCTATTCTGCTCGTCTAACGATGTTTGTCGTTGAGTCGTCCGGGCTCAGAGGGGGTTTTCTTTTTGTCGATTTAGATTTGCAACAGAGGAGTAATTATTTGCTGTGCGTGGTAAAACATTTCCCTTCCAATAAGATGCTCCGTATCCACAATTTCAGTTTGGGGCCATCCACATACCACGTGGGCAGTTTAGGGGGGAAGGGGGGTGTATGTGTAATGTCCACGGTCCATACAAAAGAAATAGAATTTTTATGAGCAGATGTTTCCGGGGGGAGGGGGGTTCAAAATCGTTAAAAATCTGTCCACGTGGTATGTGGATGGCCCCTTTGGTCGATTGGATTTGTGAATCATATCTTGGAGTCAAATCAGTTCAACTATGATTAGCTGATAAGAACTGAAAATGAATTAAATAAGATGAGTTCGTATATTAAAAACAGAAGAAGAAAAAAAGGTATTAGAAGAAGAAACAGAGGAACAAGAAGAAGAAAAAGGGAAATTAGAAGAAGGAAAAGAGAAATCAGAAGAAGGAAAAGAAAAAAAAAGAAAAAAGAGAAATTAAAAATAGGAAAAGAATAATTTAAAGAAATAAATGAAGAATTAGTAGAAGAAAAAGGGAACTGAAAGGAGAAGAAGAGTAATAACAATAATAATAATAAAATTGGAATAATTAAAAGAAAAATTAGAAAAGGATATTGATGAAATAGAAAAATAATAGAGAAAATGGGTAATTGCAAAAACATGTGCTATAAAAGGAACCGAGAAAAAAGAGGAATCAGAAAGAAAAGGAGGAATTAGACGAAAAACAAGAAACAATAGAAGAATTGAAAAAGAAAATAAAAGAAGAACAGTAATGAGGATACCATGGAACGGGGTGAAATTGATCAATTTTTATAACAATTTCCAATTAACTAGCTTCATGTACATTTTTCCCTAAATAGCATAATTTTAAAACAAGTACTGGTATGTGCTCCAGTAAACCTCTATGGCTATTGGTGAAATTTCTATCGTCTACTTCATGAAATAAATTCGATAATTCTAAAAGGTAAATTGGGGTGAAATTGATCACCATTGAAATCGATATATTGTTTTGTCAATTTTTTCGATATGCTAAAGAAAAATGATGATTTCTGTACTGGAAAATTATCTTTTACAGCTAGTTTGAAAACGAAAATAACGATATTTTAGGTTAAAATTTGTTTATTTTAGCTCATGAGCTGCTTGTTGCTAAATTTGCTCTTGTTTGATCGTCGATAGACCGATTTCAATTCGGTTTGTTGCAAAAGCTCAAAAACTAGCTCTGAAATTCAGATCTTTGTGGTTTCCTGCGAATTCATCAGTATTTCTTTAATGGTATGGAATAATCATTGTTGAAAATTACATTTTTTGAGCTTTTATCAAACTTTACTCACTTCTCCAAATTTAACGTAACTAACTCTCAACTAAGATTACTTTGAGTAAATTCAATACTTTTTTTTGTTATTTGGAAACTTGTTTGATCAAATTTGATTGAGTTTTGACTGAGTCAGAAGAATTTTTCTAAAATATGAAAAATCGCACCGGGCATGCAAGGGTTAGCTTTGACAGGTATGTGAATCATGCGAAAGTTGCGTTTAAGGACACGTTAACATTGCCTAGTGGTGTAAGAGCAATATCTTGTGATTAGTATTTTTTATCACGAATTTTCAGGTGATCAATTTCACCCCACTGATCAATTTCACCCCATTCCACGGTACCTAAAATAGGAATCAGATCGTAAAGAGAAAATGAGGGTTCAGAAGAAGTAGGAAAGGGATTACAAAGAAAAGGGGATACTGTAAAAAAGGCTCAGAAGTAAGAGGAATTATAAGTAAAATATAGAAAAAAAGAAATAAATTAGTTGAAAAAGAGAAAATAGACAAAGAAAATGGGAACTATAAGAAGAAAAAGAGGAATTAGAATATGAATAGAGGAATCAGAAGAAGATTCAAGGAAGAGGAGAAAAAAGGAATTTGAAAAGGAATCTAGAGAATAAGAAGAAGAAATATAGTATCGAGAAAAAAATAGGAATGATAAAATAAATAATTAGAATAATGAAAAGAACAATAAAAAACAGAAAATGAGGAATAAGATAGAAAAATAAGAGTAAGTAATAGAGAAATGGAAAATTTGAAAGCAGAAAAGGGAAAATCAGAAGAAAAAAGTATAAGAAAAAAGTAGGAAAAGTTGATAAAAATATAAGTTGAGATGAGGAAAAGAAAAAAAAATTATTTAGATGAAGGAAAACAGGAATTAGACAAAGAAAACGAGAGATTAAACAAAGAATATGAGAAATTGGGAAAAAGCTATTTAAAGTAAGAAAAAGATAAATCATAAGTAAGAAACGAAGAAATAAGAATAGATTAAGAGAAATAGTAAGAAGAATACAAGAGATACAAAAAATATAAAAATAGATTGGCACAAAAATAATAAAAAAAAATCGGAAAAAGAAATAAGAAAATAGACGAAAAAAAAAAGAATTAAAATAAAAGTAATTTGAATAACTAAGAGAAGAATCAGAAGAAAATGAGGAATAAGGAAATATATATTAAGGAATCAGACGAAGAAAAAGAGGATTATGGAGGAAAAAAGTACTATTAAAAGTAAAAAAGATGAATTGGAAAAAGAAAAAAATGAATTTTAAGAAGAACGGAAGAGAAAAAATAGGAAAACTAGAAGTGATGATAAGAAAAAGAGAACGGAGAGAGAGAGAAAAAATTAAAAGAAAACAAAACTACAAGAAGTAAGAAAACTTAGTAGGAAAAGAAGAAAAATAGTAAGAAAAAAGGGAAAACAAAACATTAACAAGAGAAGTTATTAAAAAAATGAGCAAGTAGACAATGAAAAACAGAAATGAGAAGGAGAAGGAGAGACACCAGAAGAAAAAAAAGAATTAGGAAGAGGAAAAAAGAAGTACTTATCGGATACATTGAAAGAAAAACGAAAAAATAACATTAAAAAGAGATGTTAGTAGAAGAAAACGAGAAAATAGGAAATTCAAAAGAGAAATTAGAAGGAGAAGGGGAGATACCAGAGGAAGAAAAAGGAATAAATAAAAGGAAAAAAGAGAAATTTATCAAAAAACTTCAGGAATAAGAGAAGAAAAGAGATTTGGGAAGACGATAAAAACTAACAAGAACAATAAAAAGAAAAACAACAAACAATATGATAAATATAAAAATAAGTAAAAGAAAATTAAAAATCAGAAGAAGAAACAGAGGAACCTAAAATAAATAAAAGAGATAAAAGACATAAATGAGACAAAACACGAAAAAAAAGAGACAAAAGCTAAAGAGTGTGAAAAGGGAAAGAGTTATTAAGAAAAGAAAAGGAGATTTGGAATGGAAAAGAGAAAACCAGAAATAAATCGAAGAAAGAGAGAAACAAATAGTACAACAAACAGGAATTAGACAAGATAAATAAATAATAAGAAGGAAAAGAGGATAGAGGACAAAAAAAGATTATTAAAGGAAGGAAAAGAGAAAACAAGAAGAGATGAAGAAGGGAAATAGAAGGGAAATAGAAGATTCACAATAAGGAGAGGAGGAGTTAAAAGAAGTGAATGAGAAACAGAAAGAAGAGTGGGACAATTTAGAACAAGAATGAGTGGAATAAGAATAACGAAAATAAGAAAGATTAATTAGATCAAAAATAGGAGGAATTGAAGAAGGAAATTTAGAATATTAGGGAAAGAACATAATTCAGAGGAAGAAAACTAAGATGAGAAGAAAAAGAAAAATTAAAGAAGAAAATGTGGCATCAAGAGAACGAGTAGAGAAAATAAGAATAATTAAAAAGAATTATTGGAGAAAACGAGAACATAGAAAAAGAAAATGAATAAAAAGAAAAGTGAAAAGACGAGAAAATATATTAGAAGAAAAAGAACTAGTGGAAAAGAGGAATTAGAAGATGGAACAGAAGAATTATAATATGAAGCAAAAACATTGAGAATATTTATAAGACGACAAAAAAATTAGATGAAGAAAACTACGAAAGTGGAGACGGAAAAATTCATAGAGAGAATGGAAGAAGGAAAAAACAGAAGGACTAAGAGAAAAAAAGAGGAATGAGAGAAAGGAAAAAAAATTTAGAAGAAGAAAAAGTGGTACAAGAACAATAAAACGGTATGTTAGAAGAAAAAAGAGAGGAACCAGAGGTAGAAAAATCAGAAAAAATTTAAAAGAAAAAATGAATGAATAAAAATAATTTGAAGTTGACAAAAATTTATCAAGAAATTTGAAAGATTGGACAACTTTGAATAATAGGAAAAGAAACCGGAAAAGAAAACAAGGAACTGAAATAAGAAGAAAAGAAATTAGAGGAAAAGAGACAACAAGAGAAAATCAGAAAAATTCAAGAAATTCTAAGAATGAAAAAAGAGAAGAATGTATAGAATAGAAGGAGAAAAACAAAAAGAGAAGAAAAAAACTAACATTAGAAGAGAAATGGAAATTGAAAGAAGAAAACCAGAAATTGGAAGAAGATAGAGCAATAAGAAGAAGATAAAGTTGAATCAGGAGAAGATAAACGGGAAATAAAAATAAAAGAATTGGAAGAGAAAAGAGTGGAGGTAAAAGAAAAACAGTCATAGGAAGTAAAAAAAGAAGAACAACAAGACAAGAACAAACAAGAAAATGACGAAGGAGAAGAGAAAAAAACAGAATATAGAAAAAAATTAGAAGTTATGAGATCAAAGAGGAATTAATATTTCAAAGTGGATAATGTTATTAAAATAAGAAAAAAAGGAATTAGAAAATAAAAATAATTCAGAGCAGAAAAAGAAGTATTTTAAAGAGAGACAGAGGTTGGGCATCGCCCTGTAGATGAGTAACAGCTTATCCAAAACCTGTCGGTTAAAAAAGGTTATTTTTACATTGTAAGAACCATAAGAAACAAGAATTGGAAGTAACAAAAGATATTTCTCTTTTACTACTTCCAACTCTTGTTTTTCTACTTCAAATATCTGTTTTTTATCAAATTTTTCTGTCTCTATATATATGTTACACTAACACTTATGGTTCTTACAGTGTAAAAATTACCTTTTTTAACCGACCGGTTTTGGGTTTGGGAGAAAAAAATGTGAAATGAAAAGTTGAAAAAGAGGAAATAGAAGCGAGATAGAGTAGTTGCTAGAAGATAAAAAGGAATGAGAATAAGATAAACAAGAATTTAAAGCAGAATATGCGGAATTGGAAGAAAAAAGGGGGTAAGAAACAATTGTATAGTAAAAGATTGAGAGCTGTTAGAGGAGAAAAAAAGAAATTAAAGGAAGGAATTGAAAGAAGAAAAATTAGGAGAAAAATAATAAAAAAAAAAGATTAAAGAATTAGAAGAGAGAATTAGAGAAATTGAAGAAAAGAAAAAAAGAACAGAAGAAAAAACGGAGCTAGGATAAGGGAAACATGAATAAAAAACGAAAACAAGAAGTAGAGAAAACAATAGAAAAAAGACGAATTAGTAGACGAGAAAAAAGGAATTATAAAACAAAAGAGGTTAATTAGAAAAAACATGAATGAAATCAGAAATTAAAGGAATTTAAAATTATAGGAATTAAAAAAAGAAAGAGAAGAAAAGGAATTATAAGAAGCAAAATAGAAATTGGAATAAGAAAGAGAGGAATTATAAAATAAAAAAGACTAACTAGAATAAAATAAGCGTTGTTATAAAAGAACATGAATTTAAAAAACAAATGGAAATAAGAAAAACAGAGAGAGGAAAAAAAGTAATAGAAGAAGAAAAAAGAGAATAAGAAAAAGATAATGATAATGGTGAGGATGATGTTGGTAATGATGTTGATAAGCGTGATGATCGTCGTTTGCTCATTAAAATTACGTCGAATATCCGAGAAATCATTTCGCAAACATAGCTGAGTATCGAGTACCTATTACTATTTTGACAAAATAATTCAGCAAGTTTTATGTTCTTGTGGATAACGAGTTGCATGGAAATTTCTGAAAAGTTTTTACCCCATCTGCAATATATTTTCCTGAGACAGTTTACAGTTGACACCGAAAGATTTTGATGCCGACTCCGAAAGCCATAATTTTCGTCTGTGCACCCAATCCGACATCCTACCAAGAATTCGAATCATTCTCAAAAAGTGCCAGGCGTTTCATTTTTCATCCAAGTCGAGCCGAGTCATTCTGGCAAGGTAGTCGTTGTGCCCAAAAAGTTGAATAGACCACAAATTGCAATCAGAGTCAGCTATTGAGGGCGGGCGTGCCGATCGAGAGAAGCAATTCGATAAGAATAATTACAGCCCGATAAGCGGAGACAGTTTAGGCTCCGTACCACAAGGAAGGCAACACCAAAAAACCCGATTTGTAGCTATCTTTTCCCTCCATTCCCACCCAACTGAGGTAGCAAGTGGAAACCACACACCGCACTAACTAACTATGCACATAGCGACGATTTCGATGAATCGTGTCTTACCGATGCGGTGTAATCTGGGCACAATCGGGTTGTAGAGCAGCCAGACACAAAATTGTCACCGGGAACGAACGAAACGAAAGTCACGCAGCAAATCGTTCAAATCTAATTGCTGGCTGCAGAAAATTCTTCACTTAAGCAATTCATATTGCCAGAGCAAACAAAGCAACGGCATTGGAACTGTCCTTGCTAGGAAAACTGTTTGTGCAAATGTTTGCATTTTGGCTAGACGATTTTCCACCCGAATGAAAATCATCGGGCGATGGAGAAATGGGTGTTTGTCTCGATGAAAAAGTAAGCGTTTAATTAACTTTCCAGCTATGAATGCAACAGGGTTTCATCTTTGTTTATATATATTGCGTCTCACTGTCCCTTGAGGTAGAATCCAATTTTGAAACGGATTTTTTTTCACGACAGAAATAATGCAACTTTCAGGGAAAAAGCACTTTCCACCGTATCTGCATCTTCTTGGTGTGCATCATTGTGTTGAGTGTTTCCTGTTCTGTCTTCCCCAGGATGCGGTAATCATCGGTCTCTGTCACAGCAGTGTCACATTTGCGCCAAATTATGCGGAATTCTGGAATTATGCGTTCAAACTTTTTTAATATAAATTTATTCCTTCTTTTCGCTGGAAATATTCTGTTACTTGGTGGCTGAGGCTGGTTTATCCTACATTCGGAAATTGAACAATGTTTTCGTTCAAGCTGCCGGAAATAGAAAATTTCTTTTTCCTGCGCGGTGCCATTTCTGATGCAGAGAAGCTGCACGAACCTCTTTAGCGTATTGTTCGATTGTAAATAGACGGTTCTGCGGGTAGTATGCTTTGCATACTGCTGCAGTATTGTCCTATTTTCTGCAAACTGGCTGGACAAACAAGAACTTGAATTACTCTTGCCGAGTCTCGGTAGAATGCCTCCTGATTTCAATCATTTGAAAGGTAATATTTGCATACACGTCTCTCTCTCTCACTTTCTGTGTGTGCTTTGGTTAGGTCAATACGGGATTGCTCGTGTATCCCCCGAGCTTGGTCTTTCATATGAAGAAAATCAGTCCACCAGATTAAAAAGACCTAATTCTGCAGGTGAAAAATGGACAAATGTTTGATAAACAATCACCGGATGCACAAAAAGACTATTGCTGATCAACATCAAGCTGCTACCACCAGATTTCGAATCAATCTTTCAGAGGTAATTTTTTGCCAGATTTATGCATCCGATCCATCTTGACTCCAGCTTTGCTACTCGAGTTTGCGAATTGTTCAAAATTCATTTCACAAGCGCACTGTCCTCCTATGGGAAACTTCATACTCTACGCTTGACATTTCTTTCTAATAGGAAAGTAATTCTGGCCATGATAGATGACGGGACGAACTCGTTTCACGGTGCACGAGTCGGACCATATTTGTGATATATGGGAATGCTAAATTGATGGTGCTTCTGCGAAACGACGTCCGGCTACGGCAGACTTTAACGTTGTTTCTTTATACGAGAGGCTAACATGATGTCACTACATGGAAAGCAAAATTGAAGAGAAAATGAAACTAAATTCCAAGTTTGCACATCTCAAAATCAGAATTCTATGGTGTATAAATCCTGAATACAAAATTCCAAATCCTAAACTCAAAAATAATTCACAATTCCTATTCAATTTCCAAGATTATGTATAATACTACACGCAAAACTTTTCCTTATTACTTTAAAAGCAATAGCGCAAAGTTGCCTTTTAGGTAACAAACCTCTTACTTAAAAGGCAATAAAATTCTTCCCCAGTCAAGTAACAACACATACTGTCATATATTTAGCACGTGTTACGGAAGTACGACTATCTAATAATGGTCGTTTCAACCACATGCAAGATTTTTTCTGTCGAAAACTGCTCCCTTTCCATCTCAAGTCAAAAAAAAAAAAATCACACACCGTCGTATATGTTGCACATGTTACAAGTTTCTTCAATCTCCAATTCATCCGGTGTGCGTGTACTAGTTCGCTCGTTGTATGCATACGGAGTAGAGAAAAAATATGACAAGAGCTGCCAAGCAGCTTTTCCCCCGTCATAGAGTATGCAAACGTTGATGATTTCAAAGACTTGAAATGCGTCTTGAAATGACATCACGATCTGTAAACTGCGTTAGGGAAAACAAAAACATTCGCTTTCCTGCAAGATATCTAAAACACATACTCATTGGTTCATGGAAACTAATTTGCACCTGTTTGAAAATACAAAACCCGTGCCCATCCAGAACAATATTCGCAACTTCGGCAACTCTGGTCAGACAGTATTACATATTTCCATTTCAAGTAAACACTGGGGGACGAAACGAAAGTGTTTCTAATTAGACATTTGAGGTTGACGGTTGAGATTCTGATTTTGTGTGGATGAAGGGAGGGGACAAAAATGAACCTGATCGTTGCATCAATACAAATGCAGCGAGTGAAGTTTTGCTAACACATGCATTGCGGTGCTTGGCTGTATGTTCTCCTGCAGAAACACATACAAGCGTGTGGCCGTCATAATTTTTGTTACTTTTCGGTTATTACTATTTGTGTATAATGCGCAGTCATAAGACACAATAAGTAATAAAAAATCGCCCCAAAGTAATAAAATGTTCCCCGTTTGCGTTGGGTGTATGTATAATGATGCTGTATTAGATCATACTAAATCTTCAACTCACAGTTTTACGACTATAATATTACGAGGGTCCACCGTCGAGGGTGACAGTTTTTTCTCCTCTAATAACAACCTGTGCAAATCATGAATAATAAAAAAAATTCATTCCTTCAAGCTATTCATTAGCGAAGCACGAAAAAAATGAAAGCTTTCTGTTTTCATTACCATCGGAAATAAAATATACTTTGATCTAGCAATCAAAACGGCGAATCATCATCAATCGTAATGTCTCCAAGATTTCCAGGTCCACTATCGGTTACCCCTTTATCAGAAGGAAAATAAAAAATCAAAGTTACGCGTGACAGACAGCAGCTTCTGAAACGACCACAGCGAAATGGAACGATAATTCTAGCAGACGGAATTAATAATAGGAAATGAATCAGTGAAGTGACCGCCGGTGCCTTCGGGGGAAAACTTTACCGCCGAAGACAGCTCTAGCTCTTCGATGTCAGACTGTCATGCTGTGGATAATAGCACTCACGTAAAGTTAACCAGAGAAGTGCTCTTTGCCACTGGCTATTAATGAAGAATATTTTTTCTGCGACGACTTAATTTCTTCTAGAATCGTAAGACAAGTCAAAAGTTGACCGAGAAAAAAAAACGCACGAATCGCTAGAAAACATGGAATTAATTTACCAAAATTTTCCTCCCACCCCATCCTGTTCCTGTAGGCGCAAGACAAGTTTCAATATTTCACTCAAAAGCTTTGATCTGTGCTGATCCAACGCACCTTTTTCCTTCCTCCCTCCCCCCTCATAAGACGTGTCATCCGAGACCTGCAACGAAAGCTTGCAATGATTTATTTACTGTTTAAACCAAATTTGTTTTCTACCCTGCGCAACTAAAAGCTAATTTAAATTCACTTTTTCGTGGCTTGTACTACATTTCGACTCTCTGCCCCCACACCAACTCGGCTTTCTTCGCAGTGTCCACTCTGGATCTGAAACGAGCGGAAAATTAAACAAAGAGAATGGACCTCCCCTAAAATTGCTTTCCATTTCGCCGAGTTCGAATCCTTCGCGTGTACCGAGCTGTACAGAGAGTATAGTTAGTGTGGCGTTCGTGTCTCTACAGCGATGAATACAAATTGTAATTAAATTGCATCATTTACATTTACATTTGCAGAGCATTCATCGGGTGGCACCCGACCGGCAACAGTTTCTGTGGGGGCAGTCGCTGTTCGTCACTTTGTTAGTGTTTTTTTTTAATTTACTATCTACAGCTTGCATGTTAAATCTATACACACCGGAAGCTTGGTCTTTTTCTGCCTGAAAGAAGAACCCACGGATTTTTTTTTGATTGATTGTGAATCAATATGTAATGTTAAATCAATCCTCATTTTCCAGGATTAGAATCCATCGAACAGTCACCTTTGACTCTTAATTTCAAGACAATGAAAACGTTGGGCTTCTTAATTGCTTCCATTATCTTATGTAGAACCATCTGCCGCCCGTAATCCCGTCTCATTATACCATCCCCACCCTGTCACCTTCCATTCGATTCCGGCCGCCGCCGTTGTCTACGTTAATTGACCAAAGAGAATTGAAAGCAGGATGGGCTAATTGTATAATCTCACTGCTTTTATCAGCGAGCTGAATTCAATTATTCTCACAAAAAAGTGTCTAATTTCATCAGGCTTTCCCAGCCGGATCCTTATCCCAGGCGGATCCGGTGGGGACTGCCTGCCGCTGTGAATGGTCGACGGGGTTTGTAAGCACTGGGGAGTAAACAGATACATAAAAATAATACTAGACTAAAAGGCAAACGAAAATATAAAATAATGTCATTTTTGCTCTAAAACACAGCGTCTGAAGTCCACAGTGCACCCCCTACACAGATTAGTCCCAGATCCCCGTCAGTCTAGGAGGCATGCAATAGGGTAGAGTAATAAGGGGCAAAGGTTCGCACCTAACTCATTTGGCAACGGATCTAAAGCTTGGATTACACTCTTTGACCAATGGTCAAATATTTGACCTTCTGACATAATGGTCAAATTTATTTGACATCATGGTTGTTGTTTGCCCGTGTTTGCCCCATGTAAAAATTGGAGAGTGACAGATAATTATCTTTGACCAAATTTTTATCTGTCAAAAAGTGACAAATATTTGACGCTTGGTCAAAGAGTGTACTACAGGCTTAGGAGAAGACATTATTTCAAAAAGGTTGGCTTGGTTGCAGAGTGGTACATAAACTTTTTGCCTTTAAAACGTATTACCAGAACTTATTGAGTTTTATGATAAAATTTTTACGAAACCTACTGAAAGTTTTCCAGCAAAAAAACCATCTCACAAATCACTGTCACACAAAAATTCTCAGGCTCCGTTATCTCCGAGTTTCTGTGTTTTTGGCAAATCAGATAAAAAAAGCTCCAGGTACAGATCATTTGACATTACACATTGTCTAATTTCTACAGTGTTCTTTTCTACTCGTATGTTCCAACACTGTTAGTGTGAACTTTTGCCCCATGGGAACCAGGGCCGGCGTTTCATGTGGGTAGTATGGGTAGTAGTACCTACTCGGAAAATATCCATGTGGATACTTACCCACACGGAACTATCGGACAAAACCAAAAAAAAAGTAATGTTGCGAGCGACAGATTCTTCGATGGATATTGTTGAGCGAGAGGTCATAAATCTACATTTATGTAAAATTGTTAAGATTAACAGGGAAAAGGTTTTTTTTTCAATTGTTTCATTTGCGATAGAGAATTTTATTTACGACAGAGTTCTAAATTTCATTTACGATAGAGTTCTAAAGATAACCAATGTTTTCTCGTAAAAAAATCCATGCCAAATTTGAGCTCAATCGGACTTCGGGAAGTAGAGCCTCACAGCGGTCAAAGTTACAGTTTTTTGGTCACTTGTGTGTTCTGATTTAGCTCGAGTCTTCCAACGCAAAAGTTTACATGTCCCTGATTTTTTTTTTATTTTCAAACAAATTTTTATGAAATAATATCAGATCTCGATATTTCATGCTTTTCTAAGAGATTTGCTATAAAAAAAAATCGATTCCGGTAAATTTAAGAACTACTCTTGTGCATTTTTAAGTTGGTCAAAAATGTTAGACTTTAATGACTATAAGTGAAACCTCATCAGAAGTCCGATTAAGCTCAAATTTTGGTTGGAGACATTTTTCGAGAAGACAAAATTGTTGAGCCCTAACGTCTGCATTAAAAAAATGCTCCAAAAATGCCGATTTTCCATGGGTTTACCTTAACACGCACTGACGAAACTACCCATGCAGCATCGATCATAGTAACTTATGAGTCAGCAAAAAAAAATTAACTCAAACTCTAACCGCGTGTTTTGGTATTTTCAACATCTTGGCACTGTTGGACTACATTCAGAGCATCGAAAGAAAGACCGGTTCCGTACCGCCGACGACCCTGAGCGACAAGAAACTCCAAAGAATGCTGAAGAGGAAGACCGAGGGAAAAGTGGCTACATCGCTGCGTACACTTGATCGGGAGGTCGGTGCAACCAGCCAATCAGTCGAAAAGTACCTGGCGAACATGGACATCAGAAAGCGGCAGTCCCGTCCAGTGGTCTCGGAGCTGCTGGCTGAATAAGATGGTCGAGTCGATTTCTCCGGCGAATCGCGACACGATGGCAGTGGTCGACGCCGAGACCTATCTCACCTTGGATGGCAACGACTGGCAGGGCACTCCGTATTTTACTTCGCCCACGAAGGAAGTGAGCTCTGAGATGAAATTCATTTCACACACCAAGTTCCAAAAGAAGGTGCTGCTCTTGCTGACAATCAGCGAAAATCTCCGTACTGGCCGTGCACGGGGAAGTTTATACTAAGAAGTGCCTGCCGGAAGTTTGCGTCGTACATTAAAAAATACCATAGGGGCAAAAACGCGGTGCTCTGGCCGAATCTGGAGTCGGCCCACTACTCAATGCAATCGTTGGAGGAGATGAAGCGCCTGAAAACGGATGCGGTACACAGGTCGGCAAACCCACCCAACGTTTCCCTGCTGCGTCCCATCTGGAGTTTCTGAACAAACCAGAAGCGTAAGACTTACTCCAACAATTTTAACGCGAAAATTGAGGAGAAATTGATAAATAAAACGAAGAAAGAATTTAAAACCATGCCTACACGCATTCGTCCACCATGGCAGATGTTCCGGTGAACTCCCGTAAAACCACTCGCAAGGGCGTGGAATTGCTTTTGCAAGTGAGCCTATATAATTACCTTTCATGGGAAATTCATTAAAATCAATTCTCTGTATATCACCATCCGAAAGAAAGTCACCCCCCCCCCCCCCCCTGGCAACGCCTTTGTCACCCATGAACCTTCTCTATTCCTGTACAACCCACTCGGGAAAATAAGGTGACGCCGGCCCTGATGGCAACCGTTAGCCCAGTCTACGCTAATGCGGTCAATACCTTCCTGAAACTTTTTACTACGACTTCTGTGAAGGACATGCAATAAGAATATTTTTCTTAACAACAAAATAAATAGAAAAAATATAATAAACACCCTGCGCCATCCCTACCTGTTGACGAACTGCAAGGTAATGTTGGTGTGATGTTTTCATACAATCATTGTTGAAGTAAGACAACTTGACCTGAAATTTTTGCAGTGCGTGTATGACGTTTTTTATGATTTGTATAAATTATTTAAATTCATCTGACAAGGTATGTGTCCTAATGAATAACTTTATATTAACAGAAAGTCAATAAGCGATTACAGAAATCTATCTACGAGCACGGAGTCTGTTTTTAAAAGCTGTTCCAGTAACATTGAGGTCGAACCGCCGCCCGGCATGAAGCTTTTTGGGTCGACCTGACCATATTGTACACTGCGTTTGGGCCAGCCCAGCAGGTACCCGGGTTTGAAGGATCGTTTGGAGGCATATATGTCCAGGTGGTCGAGAATTCAAAGTAATTCAGGAGTTGAAGAATGGACATTATACAACGCACTTAGGAGCAGTATAGCGATCTAAGGATAAACGAATCGTAGAACTCCTTGACTATTGTGAACATAAATTCGAGTTGTCGATTAGCTTTAAATATGATTTCGTTGTAATCCAGTTTGGAAGAGAGCGTAGTATCCCGAAAAACTCCACCATGGACAAGGATAGTGGCTGGAAGGGGGACCCAATTAAATCAAGATGAACTCAGGAAAATCAAAAGAGACAGATGCGGAGGGAGTACCAAATCCCCCCCTCCAAGAATTGGAAATCATTATCTTGGGTTCCACAATGGCATCTGAGGTCGATTTTTGGCCTGGCATGTGGTATTTGGTAATTTTGGCTTGCTTTCCAGAAACCGATAGTTACCATCTAGTAACCCTATCCCCGCAGAGAGAAATCATTTTTTACATCGGCATTATATTTATTCCTGATATACTTATATTTAACGGTATTAAGGCTCAATTTCAACTCTGATCGGTTGAGATTTGCGTTCAATCAAGGCTCTAGATTTCATAACACATTTGTATGGAAACGTAGCTTATTTTCCAATTGATTGCTGAAGTATGAAGGAAATTTGTTAAAAACTAACTGAGCTTAAAGCCTTTGAAATTGGACAAGCTTTGTGACGCTCTCAATGTTAAGATTTTCAATTTACACCCTCTGTCCCTCTCTTACCGTGAGACGTAATTCGACGTCAAAAACGGCACTTAGCAGGGCCACCAATCAATAAAGTAGATGTTTTAAAGTGATTTTCTCATCAAATGCTCTTAATAATGCATGCATAATGAAAAAAGTAAATTTTATTCACAGCATTTTGAAAAAATATATTCCTTCTCATGTTTTTAAATTAGAAGTTAGAGTACATACTTAACTCGAATAGGTCCAAGAAGATTGGAAAGACTTAAATTTTCCGTGGAAATGGGATTGCGTTCGAGCAAAATAATACCTACTGCTGTTTATAGGAAAAGTGTTTGTTTTTGACAGAGTAGAGTTTCCTAAAAAAAGTTGTTGCTTATTTCATAACTGCATTGTTTTGAATATTTTATGAAATTCAATCGAATAAAAAAAAAGACTGTTCGATATTAAAGTAAATGATTATTAACATTTGAAGTATGAGCATTAAAGCTGTTATCAATTGACTTTACTAAGTATGATTAATTTAAAAATTCCGTTGATTTTTTCATTGAAATTAAACTTACGATTTCCGTCCTACCGTGCTACGCATAGTTGTCCCATGTTTATAGGAAACTCTATAGAAACGGAGTCAGCTGCTTATTACAAAGCTGGCAATTAATCAAATTATGGCTTCTTTCCCTTTTTTTTTTTCAGCAGCGATACAGCTTGGATATTCGGCGAAACACTTTCGTGTGCATTAGTGATGCGGGATAAAAGCTTATTCAGTTCCTCGTCATTGTGGATTGCCAACTACAGGTAACGCTGGATGATTGTAGATTTATCATTAGCAGCGTTTCTCACTGATTACAACATTTCTGCGGCAACGCGCATAATTTTCATTACGCAGTGGACGTTGAATTTGACCTGCCGCAACAAATCCCTCTACTGTGCCTCTTTAGCGACAACCAGACAATGTAATCTGCAATTTCGATTGACCGGAATAGTGATGTAACGATGAACAAAACTGCTCCCGGTATGATAAAATAAAAAACCCAAATTAATCCACCTAGCGGTGAGACCCAGCCTTTCTTATTCAAACTTATTATATGTTAAAATAGATGAACACGATTTAAGAGAAAAAATACTCCTTGAAAATTTCTGCTGGTTTCATTTTTCAGTCTAAATAAGGAATTTTTGATAGCCAACAGCACAACTATACCATTATTAAATTAAAATTAAAAACCTAACATTCACACACATATGAGCATACAATTAAACATACATATGCAAATATAATGAAAAAAATATGTTTCAAATACATCACGCAAAAAATCCAGATGACTACTTCTGGTTACCGGAATACATCCTAAAATGGTCAAGTTTTGCCTAATCCGGGTATTTCGATGGCGAAAATGCCGACTTTCAGTTTCTGGAAAACAACTCAAGATGACCAAATATCATCCATCATGAGTATTGCGGAAGCGTTACACCCAGAGGCCAGAAATCAACTTTGGGCGCCATTTTAAATTTCTAGATGCATAGTAGCTTCAGATTTCTGGAAAACAACCTAAAAGGGACAAACATTACCCAATGTTTTTCAGGAACATTATCCCGGGCTCGCAAGCCGGGAGTAAACTCCATATTTCACTTTGAAACCCGATTTTGCAGCTTCCGGTTTCTGGAAAACATCCTTAAATTGTCGAATACAATACAACATACCTTCCACATTTTGGGTAGTTATGATATTTGACGTAATATTTGTGCTAAAGAAAAAGTGAAATGAGTTTTAAGTCAAAATTATACTCCCCTCCTCTCGCCTTCAATCCCCACTAGCTTCTATTCGGCCGCGAGAAATAAAAAAGTGCCTCTCTCTTTTCCTTGCTAACTTAGACATATAAGAATTGTATTTGACTCAGTAAAACATTAGATGTATCAGGCCGTGTCAAATAAACTATTTAAACCAAAAAAAGTGAAATGATGGAAATGACTTTCAATTTCAACTTCAATTCCGAGCAAGGCCGCAAACATTGAAATAGTACAATATTAAATTTAAATGATGTTGAGGCTACTGCCTATAATCGCATACCAGTCCCATATGGATTTTCATCGTTTTTGAGTTAAATATCAGATTCCATATATTTCTTGCTCTACTATCGATTAAGGAAACAAAAAAGTATGTTTTATTTGAAAAAGTCAGAAAAAAATGTGAGGTCAAATTGTCCCATATTAATAATAATCGCATATCAGTCCCACCAAATGTTTTTCCTGAATATGGCCATATTTTTTTCTTCAATCCATATAATAAATACTTGATGCTGTTTTTAAAACTTTTTACTGTTTAAAAATCATCAAATAATTAAAAAATGCAAGGTTATTTCGAATAAATTCCACACAAAAGTTAATTTTAGGTAGGCACTGGAACTGCAATTTTTTTCTGAAAGTTCGTTCCCGAAAGGTTATTGGTTTCGTCAATCAGAGGGATAATAGCCTTGAGCAATGCTGCTTTCTGTAAGGGGTTAATTTCCTGTGGATGATCTTCTCACTTTAAATGATCCTTCAAGTTGACATTGTCAGAACTCAGAAAAAATCGTTCTTAATTGCTTAGCTTAAAACAGCTTGTACCTCTTGTACCTTGTACCTGTCATTGTAATGAAATTGGAAACATCCCTTTCTCAATACCAGTTTTCCAATATGCTAAATGCACGGGCTAATGCTGAATTATTCTATTCAGTGCGTATCGCGAAACTCTGAAAACGTAAGAAAGGGAATTATTCAGTAGTATATCTAAGACTTCAATTTTATATTTTGCTGTTTCAACGACGACCTTAAAGTCGGGGTAAGTAATGGGTGGACATCTCCGCCATTCTCCAGCATATTTAGAAGCTGTCTGCGACCATAAACGTCTGCTCATACTTAAAATGCTTGAGAAAAATATACCGGCTCCTACACCGAGCGATTGAAAGTGAGTCTGGTATGCGATTATTTTGCTAGTCGATGGCCTAAATAATCGCATATCAGTCTCTTCCTTATTTTTCATTGTAATTTTCACGGAAAAGGCAATTCTTTGATGAGGAAGTTATGATTAAGGTCTCTTTCATTACATCATGACGAAAAAATTAGAATAACCCACCCCAGACAAGTGAAATACCCAAAACAAAAAAATATCTTCAAACGCTGTTTTCTCAACTCGGTGATTTTACAGATGGGACTGATATGCGATTATAGGCAGTATAGTTTTAAACAGTCTGTGGGTTACGTTTTTTTCTATAACTTCCGAACCACATGTTTAAACATTATGAAATTCATTGTTTAAAGGTAGCCCAATAATTAGAATTCAACTATGTTCATCGCTTCTGAGATATAAGAGTGATTTTTACATTTTTACGCAGCGCCAAAACTGAAAGTTTGATTACAATGAAATTCAATAGCAACCTAAGCGGCAAATAGACCCTTCATTTGACACCAAGATAGAAAGAATCGGTCAGACCATCTCTGAGAACAGTGAGTGCAAAAAAAAGGTGCACATACACACGTACACACCCCCACACACACACACACACATTTACACCTATACATGCATACATGCAGAAAATGCTTGATTCGTCAAACTGAGTCGAGTAGTATATGACATTCGGCCATTTGGATCACTTTTCTACTTTTTAATTAGCCAGTGATCGTTAAGAAAAAGTCAATATGTTTACTTTCATTATGTGATTTCACATTTTTATGAACGAGGGACAAAGTTACAAGCCAATTACAATGAAATTTAATAGCAACCTATGGAGCAACTAGACCTTTCATTTGACACTAATTTTGTGAAAATCGGTTCAGCCATCTCTGAGAAAAATAAGCGAGTTTAAACAACCTCAGGATAACTTTTCTTTACATAACTCTTGAACCATATGTTCAATCATAACGAAATTTGAAAGTTAAGAGTTTTGGAAACAGGATCATTTGAAACCAGTTTTATTGCAATCGGATATGTGGTTTCTGAGATATTGATGTTTCGTGATTTTTAAATTTTGATACATAACCTCTAAGTTAAAAATCCGATTACAATGAAATTCAATAGCAACCTATGGCGCAACTAGACCTTTAATTTGCAATTAATTTTATGAAAATCGTTTCAGCCATCTCTGAGAAAAGTAAGTGTGCACATAGACACACACACACATACACGCATACATACATACATTCAGAAAATGCTCAGTTCGTCGAAAGGGGTCGAGTGGTATATGACATTCGGTCATTGAGACCACTTTTACATCTTTGGTTTTTCCAGTGATCGCTATACCTTTCTAGGAGAAAGGCAAAAACGTGTAATCGTCTCAAATACCTCCCAACTAGCAACGGTGAAGAAGAAACATCATTGTATGGAGAGCTATGATAATTAAGTTAAGACTTCCGTACGTTTGCTGTTGCCTGGAGAGCTAACCAAGCAGGTTGTGTCCAAAGTAACGAAATACAATTTCATTCCTCCTGCTAAGCGCAAATTACAATCGAATCTTTGCAGGGCAACACACTCATTCTTGAAGTAATGCTGATTATTTTAACTTGCAAATTATAAAGTGTGTAGTTCTACATTTATTCCTAACAATTAAGAAGTGGCGCTAAGAAACCGTAAATAAAAATTATTTCTCATTATTCTAACCATCGAGTTATGTTGAATTGTGTAATTAGAAGTTTGTTTGTTGCTCTGATTGAGTCATTTAGTAATGTGCCACATTATTGCAACTACACAATTCGGGAAAATTAATTGACGATTAAGTTGAAGAATAGTACAACAAGAAATAACAAAAAACGAGAATCACTTCACGCCATATATAAATAGCAATTCGAGATGATCAGAAAATTAACAGACTTGCCGTGTGTCAATTTTGTGACGACACCAATGGCCCGTCTTAGCACCTTGGGATAACTAATTTTAAGAAGTTTAATCTACCACTTGCCCAAACATTGCGGGTATGAATTGGACTTTGCGGATAGATTTCATCGTCGTGCATCATCTGTGCCTATCTTGCATCATTGCTACACGCGGTTGGTTGGATTACAATCAAATTTGCTATGAATTTTAGCCACTTTACTAAGGAAAATTGTTTAAAAATGATTTCATAAACTAGAGTAATTTGTTCTCTAGCATTTGGTATCTTCCACTGTGTCGTTTCGCTCTGTTTTCGTTTTTTTGGAATGAGATCCTACTCAAGTATAACGTAATTCTACTTCAAAATGTGAAAGAACAAACTCAATTATATAATTTTTGAATTTGAAATTTGATGTTCATTTCTAGTTTTTTTGTAATTTTTTTTATACTATATATTTTGAAAAATCACTATTAGGTAGTAATTTACGACTTGCTCTTAGGAAGTTTTTTTGTACACAATCGAAGATATCTGAGGTACAATGATTCAAATCAAGTAAATGGTAAAATACTTTTGAATTATTCATCTAGTTTGTTCTTTCTCGGAACGTCAATTGCATAAGATTATTTACACATTTATCACTCACGAACCACAAATAACTTTAAAAAAGGCGTGTTTTCATCAATCATTCAAATTTCCTTGACCCAAATTTAAAATTACGATAGTTCCAAAATCCAAAAATTGAAATTGTCTAATCCAAATCAAAGTCGCAAAGTTGAAAAGTAAAATCTTCTTGAGGATACTATAATATAAAAAGTTGTCAAACTTGACCATAACAACAAAACGGCAGTAGATTCGCAGAAAGTAACCCGCCGTCTCTTAATCCAAAAAGTCACTACCTTCAACTCCGATATCCTTTCATCAGATTAAAAGCCTTTGCCAGTTCAGCAGCCAGCAGAGCACAAAAAAATTCAATTACCTGCTTATCAAGGTACCGCCACCCTCGCCAGCATCTCCAGCACAGCCATAAGCAGAGGAGAAGTAAAATTGAAATTTTAATAAAATCTTCTAAATGCTACTAGTTTACAACTCTGATTCAACTCGGAAAGGTGTTCACCAGTGCTTTCCAGAGGGTTGTCAGTGCAGCCGAGCGAAACGCGAGGAAACGTGCAACGGTGTTATATTAAATTTAAACTCCTATTTACATAAAACAAACATAAATTCAATCAGATGCGGAATTAACGGGCCAATGGAATTTCGATTATCAGAAGTACGCTATTTTTCGCGGCGCTCCCGTGGAAGACTGTGCAGTAAAATGCATTGCATTTGGGGAGGAGCTCCGACCAGCTTGTCCGCGACAGGCTGCAGGTAGTTTTCAGAATCCATACCTGGCACCTGGCAGAATCAATTCGTTCCCAATGAGCTGTTAATCGAATTAGGGTACCAATTAGCTCACTCAAACGCAAATGAAAACCGCACCGACAACATGGCTCCCAGCAGCCGGTTGTAAAAAATGCTAATGAAACAAATCATTCCACGACTGACTGGCCATCAGGTGCGTACACATTTGGTGAGCGTTTTCAGGAGCAAATCGAATCTGCTATCACACTAACTATATGTAGATTGGTTATTGTCATGTTTCCACAGTCAATTTCGGTTCTGGTAAGGTTGGTATGCTAATGAACAGCTATCCGTCAAAGTCCGTCAAGTTTTTTGTGGAAATTTTACAACTCACAATTAAAATTATTTGAACATATCGCAGCTCCATCAGCACAACCCCAGAACCGATTCCTGGAATAAGCGAGAATTTTCCTGTTTACCCAGTACACCCAGCGTGTGTTTGGTTGTTATACCGCAGCATTTGGCTGGCTTGAACGAGTTTCACCAGCCAGAGCGTACGACCGGACGAACCATTTCTGCACGCACGGCTAATCCCCAGAACGAGGCAACACAAGAATCCGACAGGGGATTTTACTGGCCACAGTGCATGGCAAACTGCAAATCAAATATACTCCTTCCACATCTGCCACTGGCTGTGAACACGTCGGTAGAAATCGAAATTGTACTCTTCAATGTGGCATTTTCCGTCATCTGGAGGCACACCATATCGAGCTCCGAGATGGGAAAATGGCAGGTATTTTGTAATATAAATTCCTACGCCTACCCACTGGACGGACGCTCTGTTTACATACCGAGTTTCTGGTGATATTTCGCAAAACATTCGGAACCCAGCCAGGGATCGGTCCACACAAGAAGTCCAGTTTGGAATGCAAACGGAAAGAACTTCATCCCGATTACGAACGGCGAACGTGACTTTGTTGAAACGGCACGGCGGTGGGTCATTTTGGGACATGCCCATGGCATCGTATCTGCGTATTCGCAGTGTCATGCGCCGTTTCAGACGAACTCGGAGCTGGGTAAAGACCTGACCGGCTGTGATCTCTTTCTTTCTTATAGCTTTTTTTTTTGTTTTATTCAACTGTCACATTCTCTCTCTCTCTCTCTCTCGCATGGATTTTACATCTCGTTCAATTGTATTCTCTTACGATTCTCTCCGTTTGTCTTTATTTAGAATATATTTTTTATTTATATAATAATTGCTCTTTGATCATTTCTCATTATGCCTAAATAGTTTCTGTTTTATTTTTCCTTCACTTCCTTTCTCATTCCACAGATTTAAGTTACTTTCAAGGGCTCCAGATTGAGTGTTGTTGTTTCTGCAGATTTTTTACCTTATCTACTCTTTTTATCGTATCCGTTTGTTCTGATCTCTTTTATCTCATTTTCCTCTTTTATTTTTTTTCCTACCTTCATCCATTTTTTTTTTTCATGATAGGCGATTCTAAAAAAATTGGTTCAATACCCTAACGAACGCTTCCTAACGATCTGCGGTGGGTGATTCTTGTGAGCCTACTTTCTCTATGATAGAATAGAACAGAATTACTGCGCTGGTGCTAAGTGAACAGAGAGATGAATAAAATGATTTAAAAGTAAGCTCCTACCAAAGCGAAAAAATTGATTATATCATAGTTTTATAGTGCTTTTTACTATGAAACTTTGATGTTACTTGAGCTAGATTGTACTGAGAAACTCCTTGCTTCAACCGCAAATAATCGCGATACAGCTTTCCGAAGCAGTTTAATTACGGTCGAAACCACAAAACAACCGTCAGCGCTGCTGGTGTGGTTTCATAACGCTAACGACAGTTCGAGAATCGTATTAATAATGAAACCATAATCTCGGGAGGGCAATCGCTTCCGTATCGCAAACATGGCAGGAATCGGCTTCCTTGCGATAAATGGAATCCGTACGCAATATCTGCTCAAGAATGAATCGAGTGAAATGCCAGCAACGATGAAAGCTACTTCTATTTGTTTTACTGGCTACAGCAATCATCGAGCTTTGAACTACCCTTTCCAGCAGGGTACCAATTAGATTTCAGCTCTCTCAGGGTCGGTTATCGAGTGGTTTGAGCCGGCTAAATTCTAAGCACTCTAAGAAACAAGCTTTGAAGGAGATTTGTGTGGTGCAGTGAAACGTCATTCGGCCAAGTATGATTCTAATTTGGAACAACAAGCTATACAATCGACTTGGGGATGGAGCTAAGAACGGAACCAGAAGCACTGTTATAATTAATATTCATTTGATATATGAATGAACGAAAGCACATTTCATTTGACGAGAAGCAATTCGGTCGCATGCCGGCTGGTGCACGAGTGCAGCCACAATTTCATATTCCTCCGGCTCAGTCCAGAGGCGGTGTAACATGTTTCAATCAACGCAAGTGCCAATCCGGGCTCCGTTCGGTCTGCCGGGCCAAATTAAATGGATTTTTGGTTGAGAGATGCTTACATATTAGTTGTTAGCCAACTGTGCAACGAAACGTACGCGCTGGCCTAAGCACTGAAGATCTTGGTCTTAACGTCGGAATGTGCACACTCCAAATGTTGGTAGCTAGCGCTGACAGCAAAGCCGCAAGCAATTCATTAGCCACTAGATGAAGTGCTTCCGGTCGACCAGCAACAGCAGCAGCAGTCGTTGATTGGATGTTCAGGGTGGTCATTATTGATATCAGTAATTTTAATTCAATTTCAGTATTGAAAACAATTTCAAAAACGAAGGTTTTGCATACAAATAATCGTATAATAGCTGGGTATTGAGAAGTTTTACGCTTGACCTACGAGTTTACATCGATGAAAAAAAAAATATTGCTACAATGAAATAAGAGCTGACATGGCAAACAGCGGAACCACCCTTTTAATTGTTGGTGTGACATCGTAATTAGTATGCGAACTTGCAAGATTGATATTTGTGCCATGTGTTGATGGCCATTGGATTGGTGCACCGCAAACCTCGTCCAACCAGCAAATTCACCATTAATACCTATGATTGATTGCTCTTGATTAATTGGTCTATCAAAATGTCACTAGAAGCAAAATCAAAAGCAACACAATATTACATTGAATTATGTGTTTGATAGTTGAAGCACTTTCTGTTTGAATTTATTAGTTATTTGAATCATGTTAACGAAAAAACTCGTAGCAGCTGGTTTGATCAAATAAAAAAAAAATCAAACTCATGTTTAGCTTTCCTTATGCTATTTTTCTTCAAAACTGTTTTCTACCAAAAATAATAAACCTCCACCGAAAAGAAAAAAATGCCACGTGCGATAAATTTACCACACCCAAGGTGGAAGACAAATGGGGTGAACCTTTTCCGCTGGTAACTAGTTTTTTTTCTTGCTGCTTTCCTCGCTTGAATTACCTAAAGAACGCACGAAACAAATGCCTTCGAGTCAATCCGGGCGTAAATTTACTTAGACGAAGGAGTGGAAAACTTTTGTCATTTTCCTATTCTAGACCCGGTTTTCCACGGCTCTTCTAGCGTATCGCAGCTGTTTCTCCGCGATAGAGCGTAATAGATTTAGTCCGGTCGCAGCGTCGTCGCCTGGGACTGTGCTACCAAATTGGTTAACATGGAAATGTCCATAAACGTAAACTTCTTGTTTTTCATAAATCTGCCTAATTTTGGTAGAAGGCAAACACGGTTGAAGTTGTTGTTCGAATATTTTTTGGGGCTTAACAAAAGTTCGCATTTACGACCTAAATTCAAATACACCTGTCGAACAGCTGCCAGCCAATTTTATTGTTGAAAAACTTTCCTAATTAAATATCTTCAGTATATAATTTTTATACTATAATAAGAGTTTGTCTTTATATGTTTTAATTAGAATTATAATACTAAAATTCCTCACTCAATTATTTGCTCACTAACTCACTCACTAACTCGCGCATTCACTCATTCATTCACTCACTCACTATCTAACTTACTCCCTCACTCACGCACTCATTTTTACTAACACAAATTTTACTCGCTCAATTTTATTCATTTAATTTTAGTCGCTCAATTTTACTCACTCAACATTACTTATTTTACATATTTAGTTTTCTCAGTTAATTTTATTCACGCAAATTTCGCTCACTCAAATTTACATACTTAAATTTACATACCCAATTTTACTCGACGAATTTTATTCACTTAATTTTACTCACTCAATTAAGCTTGCCTGATTCAACTCGTTAATCTTTTCTTATTCAAATTTACTAACTCAATTTTACCTAGTCAATTTTACTCATTCAGTTTTGCTCCCTTTATTTGACTCACTCAATAAGACTCACACAATATTATGTACTAAATTTTACTCACTCAATTTTATTCATAATTTTATTCACTCAATAATTCATTCAATTTTATTCACGCAATTTTACCTACTCAGTTGAACTTACTTAACTCATTCAATTTACTTACTTAATTTTTTTATTCAATTTCACTAACTTAATTTTACTCACCAACTCAATTTTACTCAATCAACTGTACTCACTCAATTTTGCTCACTTAATTTTACTTACACAATTTTACCCACTCAATTCTACCCACTTAATTTTACTCACAGAATTTCATGTACTCAATTTCACTCACTCAATTTTACCCATTCTATTTCACTTCATCAAATTAAACTTCTTGTTTTCGCTCACTCAATTTTACCACTTACTTTAACTCACTATACTAACTAAATTTCACTCATCCGAATTTATTCACTCAATTTTACTCACTCAGTTTTATTCGCTCAATTGTACTTACTTAATTTTACTCGACTGATTTTACTCACTGAATTTCACTCACACAATTTTATGCGCTCAATTTTACTCATATAATTTTACTTATACAGTTTTACTCACTCAATTTTACTTACACAATTTTATTCACTCAATTTATTTCACTCAACTCTACTCAGTCTATTTTACTCACTTATCATTGTTCTCATCGTGAATTTTTCTCACTGAATTTTACTCACCGTGAATTCCGCTCAGAGTAAATTTTACTTACCGTGAATTCTACTCAACGTAAATTTTACTCTTTTTGTAAAATTTTAACATTCCTTGAATGTTACTCACAAGGAATTTTACTTACCGTCAATATCGCTCATCTTCAATTTTACTCACCGTGAACTTTACTTGTCGTCAATTTTACTCACCGTAAATTTGATTCATTTGTAAATTTTGCTCACCGTAAACTTTACTTACAGTTAATTTCATTTATCATTAATTTTACGCATCGTAAATTTCACTCACCGTCTATTGTAATCATCTTCAATCTCAATTACTGTATGTTTTACTCACTATAAATTTTTTTACAGACAATTTTACTCATCGTTTACTTTACTAGTAGTAATTTTACTCACCGTCAATTTCCCTCATCGCTGATTTTGCTTGCAGTAATTCAACTTAACGTAAATTTTATTTGCCGTAAATTTTACCCGCTGTAAATTTCACTCACTGTATATATTACTCACCGCCAATTTTACTGACCGTTGATTTCACTCATAATTTATTTCACCCATCACGATTTCACTCATCGCTGATTTCACTTATCGTCGATTTTACTATTCGTGTATTTCATTCATCGTTGGTTTTTCTCATTGTAATAACTTTTACTAATTGTAAATTTTACTCACCGTGAACTTTACTCACCATGATTTTTTTTTTCACCGTCAGTTTACTCGCCGTTAACCGTAAACATCGTGAATTTTGCTCACGGAAAAAATAACTCACCGAAAATTCTACACACCGTCAGTTTTACTTATAGTAAATTATAAAATTTGAAATTTTACTTTTAAATTTTCCTCTCCGTAAACTTTACTATCCGTTTTTTTAATCCCCGTCAATTTAACTCATCGCTAGTTTCACTCACCGTTATTTCAACAACAAACAAAAAAACAATATCGCACGCTTAGGCTTGGGGCTAATAGCGGTCTCGATCAACTAGATTACAGTTGAGAGAATTCGTTATCGATATTTCACTAACCGTAAATTTTACCCATTGTAAATTTTACTCACCGTGAATTTTGCTCACCGTAATTTCAACTCATTTTGAATTTTGCTTACCATAAATTTTACTCACCGTAAATTTTACTCTCCGGAAATTTTTCTCAACTTAAATTTCACTCACCGTAAATTTTGCTCACGGTCAATTTTACTCATGGTAAATTTTACTCACAATTAATTTTATCCACCGTTAATTTTACTCATCGTATATTTTACCTACCGTAAATTTTTCTCACCGTCAATTTTATTCGTCGGCAATTTTACTCACTATTTATATTATTCACCGTCAATTTTATTCACCGGAAATTCTACTCCATAAATTTCGCTCACCGTAAGATTTAGTCACCGTCAATTTTACTTAACGTGAATTTTTCTCATTGTAATTTAACTCAACATAAATTTCACTTACCGTCAATTTTACTTACCGTCAATTTTACTTACCATCAATGTTACCCATCGTTAAATTCACTCACCGGCTATTGTACACACCGTTTATTTTTCACACCATGAATTTTTCTCAGAGAAAATTTTACTCACCTTTAATTTTACTTGCAATCAATTTTAATCACCGTTAATTTTACTCACCGTAGATTGTACTCGCTGTAAATGTTACTCATCGTGGATGCAACTCATATTCAGTTTTGCTCATTATCAATTTTATTCACCATCATTTTTATTCACCGTAAGTTGAACTCAATTTCACTCGCTGTACATATATTAACTCACCATCAATTTTACTTACATTCAATGTTGCTCACCTTCAATTTACTCAACGTAAATTTTATTCACTGTTAATTTCATTCACCGTAGATTTTACTGAAAAAAAATTTTACCCACAGTAAATTTCACTCACAGAAAAATTTTCTCACCGTAAATTTGACTTACCGTAAATTTCACTCAATGTCAATTTTAATCACCGTCAGTTTCATTCACCGTATATTTCACTCACCGTAAATTCCACTCACCGTCAATTTTACTTTTACGTGTATTTTACTTTACTTTTACTTTTACGTGTATTTTACTTACCATCAATTTTACTCAACGTTTAATCACCATCAATTGTACTCACCGCAAAATCAACTCACAGTAAATTCCACTCAACATCAATTTTAATCACCGTCAATGTTACTCACCGTCAATTTTACTCAAAATCAATTTTATTCTTTGTCAATCTTTTTCACCGTAAATTTTACTCACGGTCAATTTTATTCACCATTAATTCCATTCACTTTCAATCTTACTCACCGTTGGTTTTACTCACAGAAAATTTTTCTCACCGTTAATTTTACTCACCGTCAATTTTACTCAACGTATATTCACCGTCACCGTCATCGCTCTCCCAGATGGTTCAAGCCAGTCGTCGTAGGTTCGAGTCGAGGCTCGGGAGAGACTGTTAGTGTCAGCAGGATCGTAGTGCTAGCCACGCCATTGTTCAGTTGGCTGCAAAGTCTGTGTATTACAAACAGAAGGTCAAGTTCCGAATCGGAATGTAGCACCAAGGCTTGGCTTGGCTTTTTTTTCTGTGTGGATTCATCACTGCGACCAGAGCTTAGAACTATTGTGATATTGCCCAATTACTTCAAAATTACTTCACATAAAATTCACTCACCGTAAATTCCACTCACCATCAATTTTACTCACCGTCAATGTTACCTACCGTTAGTTTTACTCAACATCTATTTCATTCACCGTCAATTCCGTAAGTTTCACTCACCGTTCATTCACCGTAAGTTTCACTCACTGTCAATTTTATTCACCACAAATTCTACACACTGTCAATTTAACTCGTACCTATATTCTATTCACCATAAATTTTACTCACCTTCAATGTTGCTCAGCGTCAATTTTACTCGCCGTCAATTCTCTCACTTCAGTTTCACTCATTGTAAATTTTACTCACCGTAGATTCACTCGCCGTTAGTTTTTTCACTGTCAATTTTACTCATCGTCCATTTCACTCATCTTCGATTTCACACATCCCCTATCTCACTCATCCTCGGTCTATTTCACTCATCGTTTATTTCATTATTCTGCGATTTAACTCAACTTCGATTTTCGTTATCGCCCTCTAATCGTAGATTTCATTTATTATCGATTTCACTCATCGTCGATTTCACTCAACATTATTTTACTTTTCACTAATTCTAGTCTTCATTTCTTTTACTCTCCAGTTATTCTACTCTCAATTCATTCCACTCTTTATTAACTTACAATTCATTCGTTTCACTTTTAATTATTCTTTTCCTAATAAAATTTCGTCATTTATTTATTTCACTCTTCATTTTTTTTACTCCTCAGTAATTTTACTTCTTAATTATTCCACATCCAATTGGTTTCACTCTTAAAATATATCTACCCTTGCTTTTCATATATTTTATCCTTCGCTTATTTTACTCTTCACTTAGTTTTTTCTTTACTTATTTTACTTTTCATCAATTTTACTCTTCATTTCATTTACATTTTAACTTTTCTGATATTTCTGCTATTTCATTGATTTTTCTCTTCATATTTTTTTTTCTTTATTTTCGTTTATAATATTCTTCATTTAATACATTTCGATTATTCCATTTTTCATTTGTCACATTTCATTTATTTTACTATTTATTTATTTTACTCCTTACTTTTTCATCTTTTCATCGATTTTACTTCTTGGTTATTTTATCCTTTTTGTATATTTTTCGTTATGTATTTATTTCCATACTTTTGCTTCCTAATTTTACTCTCCACTTATTCTACTTTTCACTTATTTTACTCTCCATTTTGTACTCTTCATTTATTTTACTCGTCACTTATATTATTCTCCATTTATTTTACTTTTCATATATTCCAATTTTAATTTAATTCACTCTTCATTTATTCAACTTTTTATTGATTTTGCACTGCGTTTGTTTTGCTATTCCTTTAATTTTTTCATTATTCATTTTCGTCTTCATTAATTTTATTTTACATTTACTGTACCCTTCGTATATTTTACTCCCTACATGTTCTTTCCTTCGTGTATGAAATTTTTAGTTATTTTGTCCTTCATTTTTTTTAATCTGCATCTCTATCACTCTTTATTTATTTTACTCTTCATTTAATTTGCCTCTGACATATTTTACTCTTCACTTATTTCAGTCTTCATTTATTTCACTCTACAGTTATTTCACTCTTTGCTTATTCTGGTTCTCATATATTTTACAATTCTCTTTATACACTCTTTATTTATTATAATGTTCGTTTATTTTACTCTTTATGTACATTTTTTTCAGTTATTTTCGGCTTCATTTATTTCAATCTTAATATATCTAACTCCTCATAAATCATACTCCTCATACATTTAACTCTTCACTTATTTTGCTCTTTATTCATATTTTTCATTAATCTTACCTTTCATTTATTTCATTCTTTACTTATACTTCTCTTCATTGATTTCACTTTTCATTTGTTACACTCTTCAAGTATATTTTTCTTAATTCATTTTCGTCTTCATTCATGTCATTTTACATTTATTTTACTTTTCGTATATTTACTCTTCACTAATTTCACCTTTCACCTAAATTATTCGGTCATTTCACTATTTATTATAAGAGTCTTAAGTTATTCCAATCTTCATTTATTGTACTCTTTATTCAGTTTACTTTTCACTTATTTTACTCTTCACTCATTTTATTTATTCAATTCTTCGTGTATGTTGCTTTTAATTTATTTTATACTTTTATTAATTTATTTTCAGTTTTTGTACTTAACATTTATTTTACCCTTCATGTATATTTTTTTTTCATTTACTTTCATCTGCATTTATTTCAGTTTTCTTTATTTTACTCTTGTTTTTTTTTTTAACTTTTAAGTTATTTTACCCTTTTTTTATTTTACTTTTCATTGATTTTACACATCTCCCAATTTCTTAAACTCTCAACTTCTCTCAATTTACTCTTTATTAATTATACTTTTATTTGGTCTACTCTTAATGTATGTTTATATTCTTTTTCAGTTATTTTCTGTATCATTTATTTCTATTTTGATATATCTTACTTTTCATTAATCATACTTTTCATGCATTTTACTTTTTACTTATTTTGCTCTTCATTTATTTTATTTTTCATTTATTTTACTCTTCACTCACTGAAGAGTTACTTCAGTTATTTCATTCTTCACTTATACTTCTTTTCATTGATTTTACTGTTCGTTTGATGCTTGCTTCATTTATATTTTTCATTATTCATTTTCGTCTTCATTTATGTCATTCTACATATCTTTTGTTTTTCGTAAATTTTTCTCTCCAGTCATTTTACATTTCACTTATATTATTCGATAATTTTACTATTTATTTTTTTAAGTCTTAAATTATTTCATATCTTTATTTATTGTACTCTTTATTTAGCTTTATCTTCACTTATTTTACTCTCCACTTATTTACTCTTCACTTATTCACTTTTCACTTATTTTACTCTTCACTTATTTTATTCTTCATTTATTTTATTCTTCATTTATGTTACTATCAATTTATTTTATATTTCTCCTAATTTAATTTCCATTTTATGTACTGAACATTCATTATTCTCTTCATGCATATATTTTTCTTCATTCATTTTTGTCTTTATATATTTCAGTCTTTATTATTTTTTCTCTTTATTTCACTCTACAGTTGTTTCACTCTTCATTTTTTCTACTTTTTATTGATTTTACTCTACATTTATTTTACACTTCTCTTAATTTACTCTTTATACTACTCTTATAACTTTATTTGTTTTACTCCTCTGTAATTTTTTTCAGTTATTTTCGGCTTAATTTTTTCCACTCTCAAAATATCTTAGTCTCCATTAATCATACTCTTCATACATTTTACGCTTCACTTTTATTGCTCTTTATTCCTTTTATTTTTTTTATTTATTATTTCATTTTTAGTATATTTTACTTGTCACTTGTTTACCTCTTCATTTATTGTACTCTTCATTCATTTTACTTTTCACTCATTTTTCTATTCACTTATTTTACTCTTCACTTATTCCATTCTTCATTTATTTTATTCTTAATTTATGTTACTTTTAATTAATTTTATACTTCTCTTAATTGAGTCTTGGTTTTTTTTCTTAACATTTATTTTACTCTTCATGTATATTTTTCTTCGTTTATTTTCGTCTTCATTTATTTCACTCTACAATTATTTCTTTCTTCACTTATTCTACTTTTCATTGATTTTACCCTTCGTTTATTCCATGTATATTTTTCTTTAATTACTTTCATCTTTATTTATCTCATGCTACACTTATTTTACCCTTCGTGTAAATTTTTTTTCACTCAATTTACTTTCAGTTATTTTACAATTCAGTTTTTGTATCACTTTTCATTTGTTTTATTCTTCTCTTTATTTATTATTTGTCTATTTTACTTGACATTTATTTTACGCTTCGTAAATATATTTTTATTGATTCTTGTCTTTATATATTCTAACTCCATTATTTTCCTCTTCATATTTTTACTCTCTATTTCACTCGATCTTCATTAAAATAAATCTTTATTTCTTTTATTCATTATGGATTTCCACTTATACTCCGTTTTAGTAATTCTCAATTTTTTCACGTAGGTCTATTTTGGGCATCTTTTATATCATTCTCCTAATTTGTTAGAATGGAATTTTACGCACCTAGATTTTTAGATTCATTAACTCTTCATTAAATCATACATTTCAACTTAAAAAAATATCAAGAGTGACATGAAAGTCACATTCTGTACATTTGTTCCATAGTTTCCGAAAAAAATGTGAGTAAAATGTTACCTCCAGGCTGCGCAAGTAAACTGAATCAAATAGATTAAAAAAACTCCGCTTTTGTACTTTCCATCAACACTCTCTAGTCAAATATTAGTCTTTCATCGTTCAGCGTTGCGTTTTTTCGATAGTCAAATTTCATCCCCCTCCCCACTCCTCCTGGGTGGGAGAACAAGAGCGCACCAGCAGCAGTGCATTTGTGGCAGTTGCCGAACTTTTCAATCGCACAACGCGGCCGGCGTTCCTTTGCACACCGGCAGTGTTTGCGCTTTTCATTAGTCCAATTGTGTTGCGCTTTCGATTCCAAATTCGACCGGTTCGAGGTGTGCAAGCCGAAACTACAAGGCTACAGTTTCAAATTAAATGCTATTTTGCAGTTACAGTTCTACTTCGACAAATTGCATTACCGGGCGAGTATTTTCCGAAAGCCTTGCTCCACGGAGATGAAATAAAAAACTGCCTCGCCAATAGCTGACTGCATTCGCCTTTGTATAGCAGCAAGTTTTTTTTGCGTTGTTTCTGAACGGAGTTACTAATGCTGCAATCAATTATGCAACTCTACTTTGTCTTTTCACTTCAGAGTCCGTTTCCATCGAGAAAGGGTCCATTTGTAGCTGCCGTACAGCATGTCGGGTAGCAATTTTCTAATGACAAATTAAAACTATTCTGGAAAACTTTGTTTTACAGGCGCTGCTTGATGCTACTTCGAACTTATCCGGTAATGCAACAGTTTTCAGTTTTTAAATAGTTCTGTCAAAAACATTGGAATTGATATGTAACAATTATTCTTCCATTTAATCGGATTTCACTGCTAGTAAAATAGAAATTTGTTTATTTTATGACAATGAAATAAATTTAACTATTTTACCAGTCACCGCAGAGTAACAAAGCACGTATCACGGTAACATACGAGCAATTTCTCGGTCTCTGAACATACACGCCCCATAGGAAGCACTCAACCCACCGTTCGTGACAGCAAATTTCGGTGAAAATCACTGTCAAGTTGGAGAAAGCAATTCAATGTTTCCACTTCGCACATCGTACCATAATCCGGTGCGTAACCTGTGATGGCGGAAGCACGCGTAGCGGCGTGCGGAGCCGGAGGTGATATTAGCACTGCACACTTTCCCAAACTAATTAGCGAAAAACAGCGAATATGCGTTACGCGTCTTTCAGCGGACACATTTGGTGGGAGGATGTCAACTTGAAAATGTAAGAAAAGTTTGGTCGGCTTTCCGGCTGTCAGTTATTACTCCAAGACCTATGCTTATGTGAAAGTTTGTTTTATTTTTTTTTCTCTCCACGCAATAAAGTGACTTTTACCACATGCTAAAAACGACAGACTAAGCGGTTAACCCGACCGGAACCTTTTCCTTTTATACTCGCATTCAGAATGGCAGAATAATTTCCCCGGCTAACAAACTGTTGGAATGGGTCTTTGGTTAGTTGGAATGGGTCTTTAGAAGATTGAATATTTCGAATGAATAAAGTTTAATGATGTATGCTGTTTTTCCATTATCAACTTAATAACACCCAAATGAAAATCAATCGTGAGATTTCGGACCATTGTCGCGGCATTCTAAGTACTTTCGTTGATGTTGATATTATGTCGTTTTTTTTCACAGTGAATGACTATTTTTTTTTTGAAACATTTTTATCCACATATACAATAAAATGGTTCTTTTCAGGGCTGCCAATGCCAATGAAAAGTTAGGTGAACAACAATTGTTGTAGTTTTTCGCCAATGATACTGTGGTATCTCAAATACAACCCTCTATTTCTCCCACAAAAAGCGAACTAATGTTATAATAATGCTTCTACAAATTCAACTTGCACCAATTCTTCATTGAAGTTCTGATCAACTCAATACGTTTTTAACCATATAGGTTTCAATTAAAATTCACTTTACTACAGGTTTTGCGTTTGTACTATAGCATCTAACGACTCACAGGTCAGCATACACTAATTTAAGACAACGTTTAACCCGAATAAAGCAGCGCCATTAAAAGACAGAATAGATAGTAGCGATCCAAGATAACTGCCTTGTGGGACAGCAAATTTACTTGGAAACGGTCAAGGCAAGATTACGTTAAATATTTTTCTGAAGCATCTGTCTGTCTGCTTTGAAAATTCGTATGTCGATCCGATTTATTTTGTCTGTTTTCGCATTTTATATCTTTACCTTTTCTGGTTTCTAATTATATTCTGAGATCAATCTTGGATCAATTTTAATTTTGGTTTTTCCTGGCCTTAAAAAGTGTTTTATGCGGTACATTATAAAAAACTGGGATTAAATTTGCTCAGATGGTAAGATTTCAATTTTAAATTACTGCACGATGTTAGATAGATAGAATGGTAGACAATTTTGTGACCTGTCGGTTATCATTATTTCGTCCTCGTTCAGCGGTTAATATCGATGAAAAGTTTCGAGGTAGAATTTCTGATAATGCGGGCATACGTGGCACAAACGCCTTGAGTGGACACTAACCATAAGTTGTAGTATCCTTTCTTTCTCTGTCATAATCTCCCAGTCTATTTTGATGTCCCCAAGGTAGAACTTTTCAATATGTGCGAGAGAGATCGTAAGATATTTCTCCGTAAGAAGAGATATTCGCTGTGTGGTACTGTTCTTCATTCGTTGCGTGCTGATCCAAAGACAAGCATCAAGCACCGAGTGTTTATTAGGTAGGACAGAAGAGCAACATTTTAGCTCCACCTTCAGTGATGTGCGTATCAAGTTTGATGTTGCCTGTACCATCATGTTTTACTTTAAGATATCCGTTCAAATAACATTAGAAATTACTCCCAAGTAAAAAGTTGAAGCGATCGTGCTGTGCTGGTCCTGATGGTATACCAGCTACAGTTTTTGCTCGCCGTGCTTCAGCCTTGGTAGAACCCCGTTGTCGTATTTTCAATAGGTCGTTTGAGCAGGCTAAGTTTCCGGCGATATGGAAGGAGTCGTATATGTTTCCTGTTTTCAAAAGTGGAGACCGTAAGAATGTGAGGAACTATCGTGGTATAACGAGTCTTTCTGCCGCATCCAAGTTATTCGAGATAGTTGTAAGCAGCTTTATTCTTGGGCAGACAAAGTGCTACATTTCTCCCGATCAACATGGTTTTATGCCGAGCCGGTCCGTTTGTACAAACCTACTGGAATTTACGTCCACTTGAATTTCTCACACGGAACGAAAGGCGCAAGTTGATGTTATATACACCGATTTGAAAGCAGCATTTGACCGTATTGACCACAAGATATTTTTGCGAAAATTTGAACGGCTTGGCGCTTCTCGAAAATTAACGGAATGGCTCAGTTCGTACCTGCGCCATAAAGTTCTTCGTTTGCAGATTAATTCCTGTTTTTCGTCCCACTTTACTAATATATCCGGTGTTCCTCAGGGCAGTAATTTGGGAACTCTGCTGTTCATACATCTCCCAGATGGTCTCGAGGTACGATGCTGGCCTAACAAGCCAGTCGTCGTAGGTTCGAGTCTCGGCTCGGGAGAGACTGTCAGTGTCAGTTGGATCGTAGCGCTAGCCCCGAAATTGTTCTGTACACTGAATGGTCGGCTGCGAAGTCTGTGTATAAATAAACAGAAGGTCGAGTTCCGTATCGGAATATAGCACCAAGGCATTGTTTTGCTTTGCTTTGCTGTTCATATTATTCTTCAACGACATCGTCTCGCTGCTTGGAGTTGACTGCAAATTAGTGTATGCTGATGATTTAAAATTATATTTAGTAGTTCAATCTGTTGATGATTGCAAACGTTTACAAGCGCAGTTGAATACGTTTGTTGATTGGTGTCGACGAAATAAGCTTGTCCTTAGTGTTTCTAAATGTCAAGTCATGACCTTTCACTGAAAAAGTATCCCAATAGTTTTCAGTTACTGATTCGATGGGGATGACCTTGAGGGAGTGGACCAAGTTAACGACCTTGGTGTCCTAATCAAAAAATGCTGATACAGACAATAGTGAACTTAGTAGTGTATTCATAGCATTGAGGGTGGAGCCAAAATGTAGCTTTTGCTTATGATGTCAGGTATACCACACACTGGGTGCTCGATGCTCGTTTTCGGAACGGCACGCAACGGATGAAGAACAGTACCGCTTTGTGTAGTTTTCTTATATTCTGATTTTCCTTTGCTACTTTACTTGTTTTACATTGACGATCTCCTTATAACTAGTTTTTGTGAATTTTTTTTTTGCTATTCTTCGTTGGTCAAGCTCCGCCACTGTTGGGTCAATCACTGACGCCTGGGGAGGCGACTCCACCCAGAACCCTAACTTACGACCCGTTGATTAACGGCACAGCCCCAACGGCTTTACTTCCTCCTGCCTCCTGCCGGCCAAAATTTAGCTACGTTTGCCATATATAAGTAATTCGGTCAATTTTTAAATGGCCAGAACTCCACGAAAAATGAATCAATTTTGTCGAAAATGGCTTCATTGTGCTGGAAAACTTTTCTAGTTTCCTAGTATTACTTGCGAACTTGACGTGACCAAACTACACTGGAAATGTTTTGGATATTTAAATTTTGCCAGTCCTAATTATTTTATCTTTTGTATCATTTTTAAAAATAAAGGAAGTAATACAATTATTGCAGTAAGAGTTAATAAATTAAATTGCACAAATATGATCTGTTTATATAACAGCAGATCCTAGCGTGTAAAATGTCGAATTCGTGTTAGTGGTTTGAATTTTAGCTGTCGTTTTAGTTTTCTAGGTAGTGAAATCCTACTACTACGCGCTGGTCAATGTCGTCACTATAACTCTGTACTAAAAAGCACTCTAGTTACACTATTTAGTCCTTTGTCATCATGTCGTAAAACTATAAGGGCTGTATAGCTTTAAGTATTTCTACGATTCTGAGATCATTTTGCCAACTCTCCTATTTTTAAGTGTTTCACGATGATTCTGACCCTAATAGGAGATCAATTTTTCACCCTCTAGTGCCCAAATTAGTTTTTAAACGGACTTCGAAAAAATCACTATGAAGCTTTATGAACATGTTTTGAGTTCTCATTGAAGTTTTTTTAGAGGTTCAACTAAAGGCCGTCTAAAGGCGGCACTGGGCACTAGAGAGTTAAGCTTTTGGAAGCGTTTTTCTGTGATTCTGAGCTTAATTCTGAATAAATTTTTATTTTAGTTTCAAAAGCGTTTCTCAAAAATTCTGATCTAAAATTGAAATCGTTTTCTATTTTAACCATTTCTGTCCTAAAAATTTTTTCGGTGATTCTGAACTAGATCTGGGATAATTTTTTATTCACATAAGTATGGGGTGTGTTATCATGGATGACGAAACCTACATAAATCTGGACTATAACACTCTGCCAGGACCGCAATTTTATACATCACCGAAGGGAAAGGATGTCCCTGGACCAGTGAAAGCCATTTACACCGAAAAATTCGGCAAGAAGGTAATGGTTTGGCAGGCCATTTGTAAATGTGGGAAAATATCTCGTCCATTCATTACGAATGACACAATGAATGGTAAAGTTTACGTGAAAGAGTGTTTGCAGAAAATGTTGTTACCCATGGTTAAGTAGCATAACAATCCTCCAATCTTTTGGCCCGATCTTGCTTCCTGCCATTACTCTAAGGATGCACTAGGGTGGTATAAAACAAATAATGTCACATGTGTCCCAAAGGAAATGAATCCTCCAAACTGCCCTGAAATTCGCCCTATTGAAACTTTTTGGGCTTTGACCAAGGCAAAGCTGAGGAAATATGTCAAACCAGCGGACAATGTTGAAAAATTTAAAAAAGATTGGCTTAAAGTGGTAAAAATGGTCGGAGAACACACTGTGCATAAGCTTATGAGTAGTGTTAAGAGAAAAGTTAGAGAGCTCGCGTATCCTACGAAAAATAATCCCAACTTGAATTAAAACTGGAAAAAAACACTTATTATCTATATTTCAGAATAAAATGACCCGAAAAATCCTGTATTTTTTGTTTTATTCAAGAAAGAAGATGTATTTATAATTTTCGGAACAGTCTATACTGGAAAACTGTTCTAGTTTCCTAGTATTACTTGCGATCTTGACGTGACAGACTGCAGTAAGAGTTCATGAATTCAATTGCACAAATATGCTCTGTTTGACAGCAGATCCAAGCGTGTATAATGTCGAATTCATGTTTGCAGTTTGAATTTTAGCTGTCGTTTTAGTTTTCTAGTTAGTGATATACTGCGACTACGCGCCGGTCAATGTCGACACTATAACTTAGGTACTAAAAAGCACTCTAGTTCGTCACCATGTCGTACAACTTCAAGGGCAAGGTATACCCTATACCTTCCAGTATTTCTACGATTCTGAGATCATTTTGCCAAGTTTGCTATTTAAAAGTGTTTCACAACGATTCTGACCCTAACAGGAGATCAATTTTTCAGCCTTCAGAAGCGTTTTTCTGCGATTCTGAGCTTAATTCTGTATTAATTTTTATTTTAGTTTATAAAGTATTTCTCAAAAATTCTGATCTAGAATTGAGATCGTTTTATATTTTTACCATTTTTGTCCTAAAGAGTTTTTTCGGTGATACTGAACTTAATTTGGGATAACTTTCAATTTCAATTTCGGTTCAATTAGATGAAATTTTCTAATTTGGCTTTCAGATGAGGTTTTCAGCAAACATGAGTATAGTTATCAATCATTTTTGAAATATTTTCTCTACATCAACATGAAGCTCAGTTTGGGATCATTTTCTATTTTGACCTTAAGAAGCGCTCACGGCAACTTTGCGTTTTATTTTGGATCACTTTTTACTTTCGTCTTAAGGAGGTCTTTGGAGCGTTTTCATTTTATAATTTGGCCTCAGGCTTGTCCTTTCTCCCCAGAAAATCACTAGCGTGTAGAAGAATATCTTTCACTGCGAAATCAACTACTCATACACTGGTTGGCAAAGCGACGCACTTGCTTGAAGAAAGCAGCGAATCGTGTGTATCTGAGTAGCTTGCAGAAAAACCTTGCGGTGGAATCTGAAATATCTCTCCAGAGAGATAATGAACTGTTGTGATATTTCAGAGCGTCTGACTAACTCGTCTTGCAAATTTTGGTACTGCAGATGGCGACTCGACTGGATTTTAGATGAGCAACTCGTCTGTCACTCAGCTGTCACTAGCCAAGTTTCACTCGCGTTCCCTAATTCAACATCTTTCTCGCCTCGTTGTTGTAATAGGGGCTTATGCTTTGGATAATTGAAAACACTTTTAAATGCAAAAAAAAAAAAAACAATAGATTTAAAAATCTACTCTAAAAAGATCTTGATTTCCTAAATACTTAGCTGTAAACCGCTCAAAAAACAATTAAGTAACCAGAAATTAACGTCTTAAAACTCTAAAACGTCTTTAAAAACTAGTGAGAAAGAATACAAAAGTTTACACTGGAAAAATGTCCCTGATATCCAGAAGAAGTCGAGAAGAAAATAATTCTGAATAAAACTTCAAGTGATGAAGAACACGTTAAGGAAAACACAGCAAAAATTCCAAAAACGTATGTGAGGGTAAGTAAAAATTAAAAATGAAAGCAATTATAATATTTCGAATCTTTTCTAATAAAACAAATTATCTAAGTGTAGTTCAATACACAAAAATTACTTTTAAAAACAGTTGAGACCAAAAATTAGATATTCCTAACTAACTTGAAATGCTTAGGAACGCTCCTGAAATGCAAAAATAAAAAAATAGGAAAGTGATCGTAAGTTTGATTCAAATTATTAAATTAATTCTATGGAGAGGAAAATAGAAGCATTTTGAATGAAAAATTGATTCCATTGATTCCAAATTTGTCAAAATGTGGATTGATAGATGGAGGCTAGAGACAAAACTAATTTCAAATTAAGGTTAATTGAAAGTGCCCCAAACACATCTGCTAACAAAAAAAATGATTAGAAAAGAAATTGTTCGATAGCTACCGGAGAACGAGTGGTCTGTAAGGAATGGGGTATCACTGCGCTGACATCCTGATAGGGAGAAAATCTTTGCACCTTCTGCTAATGACACTGCTAGCCCACCCGATCAGAAGAGCATAACTAAAAATATACAGAATTCTATCAACGGGAGATACAGTTAACATATTTTGATACGATTTTGTATTTTCTTATTTACTTTTGATAAAAAAAGTAAATCTGAATGAGTTACAATAACAAATCCTGAAATGAAGTTGATCTGAAATAAATCTAACAATTTTTGCGTCTCTATCAAAACCTGTTGTTTGTAACAACCCGATCAGAAAGACAAAACCAAAATGTAACAGAGGCTGTTAGTTTGTTATGTTAAAAACCTTTCAGATTGTGTTTTAATTTTGATCCGGTTAGGTGTTAAAATAACAGAAATCATAACAATAAATATTCTACTAATATCAAACTTCTATCATACTTTGTTACTAACGTATCAGCTTTCTAACAAAATTAGCTAGCACATAGGACAGTATAATAATAACCATTGTTATAAACAACAGGTTTTGATAGAGACGCAAAAATTGTTAGATTTATTTCAGAACATCTTCATTTCAGGATTTGTTATTGTAACTCATTCAGATTCAATTTTGTTATCAAATGCAAATGGAAAAATACAAAACCGTATTAAAATATGTTATTGGAATCTCCCGTTGATAGAATTTTGTAATATTTTAGTAATGCTCTTCTAATCTGGTAAGCCTAAGTACAAATAACCATTTACAGAGATGACAAGTGATTAACGGCGACTGTTCTAAGCGTTAGATATGCCACCTTATATAGCCTTCTCCAATAGCCTCATTGTAGTTAATAATAAGCTCATTGTAGTCCAGCACGCGCACAAACTGGCATCGCTTGACTGTCGATCGTGGACGGCGTGCACATTCAGTCCTTCGCTTGTTCGGTTGCACTTCCGAACAAATCTATACTGCCTATAATCGCATATCAGTCCCTTATTTATTTTCATCAAGTTGAGAAAACAGCGCGTAAAGGTATTTTCCTTGCTTAAGTTATTTCAGCTGTTGAGCATGGACATGATATAATGAGATAGCCATTTACCATAACTTCTCTATAAGAACGACAAGAATGCAGGAGAGACTGGTATGCGATTATGGGCAGTATAGCCAGCTAAATTTATCCCAAATACAGCTGACAACCCCAATAACAGTAAGGGTTTTATCAAAGTTTTATAGTGCTCAATAAAACCAAAACAGCGCTATAAAACTTTGATAAAACTCGTTTGGTTATTTGGGAACGACTCTAAAATCAAAACAGCTGTAGATTTTTTATTGCAGGCCAATTTTTTGGCAGATATCCTTATTTTTGGGCAAAATATCGTGTCCACGTTTACATTATCATTATCCCTTTCTTCGCTTCTACCGTGAAAAGGCGTGGACATTTGCGTACCGCGATGTAATTCTGTGTGTTATCATGAGAGTGATTTACCACTTCTGTTTCGTTCAGCTGTCGTGTAAGCAGCAATTGTATTTTTTTTCCAGCAAGTGGTAGAAACGTAGCTCAAAGCAGAATGAAGAAATCTAGTGCAAAAACTAGCAATTTTGCCTTTTCATGGCGATTCTAAGCGATTTTTTAATACTTTTCGTGGCATTAAGGTGCGTTTATTCAGCAATCCTGAATTCAATTATTGAAGCATTTTGACGTAGAATTGGCTGGAGGTTTTCTGGAAATCTCTCGAGTTTTCGCATAAACTTTGTTAATTTGGCGGGTGGTCCACTATAGGTTAATTTACCCTACATAGCTTTTTAGCTCTTGTACTAAGCTGAGAAAAAAATAATACTCTCGTTGTGCTGCGCGTATCTAGGTATTAAGCGATATCACCGAGCAGCTCGGAGCGGTGCTTTACTAAGTCTGGCTTTTAGAAGCGCTTTTGGCAATTCTGAAACTGTAATCATCTTTTATTTTGGTCTTAATAAGAAGTAAATAATGTTGGTGTAGCTAGTGAAAACTCCAAATTCAAGTACTCTTGTTGTCTGAAAAGTAGAGAAGGGAGTTTGCGGAACATTCTAAGCAAGATAAGTGACATTAGCTTCTTAGTCTCTATTCATCTAAATATTCTTAAATATATTGCTTTGAATATTACGCAAAAATTTTCCTAACACAACAGCCTTAATACTGTAACATCTATGAAGGTTTTATGTTTATGCTACAGGTAATTTCCGATATCATTCATAAATAATAGAAATAAATTCTGAAAATGGAAAATTACCAATTGGCTCATTTTCCGTATTTCGATACAAATATAAATTGCAGTTGTCTTTTTCCATAGTTTTTTTTTTGTATTTTCGTAGAGTCTAGGATAGTAAAATACGCTTCCAGTATGCTTCAATATGTTTCTAGTAGGCAATATGAACCACTCAATAAAACACGAAAGCATATTTTCAATCAGGCGAAACAATTCAGTTTAATCACAGAATCTATCCAAGGAAACAGCCAGAAAAGTTTTCAGTCAGCCGGAATTTTCGTCACTGTGTCCGTATCAATGAGCGAAAAGAGATAGCAAATTTGCGCTATCTATATTTTTTCACTTGTATTCAAAAAAGGCTTTTTATTTACAATTCGGCTGAATTTCTAATAAAATCTTCGCTAATCAGTAAATGCCATTTATATATTAGTTTTTTAATCCCCTTCAAATTTTGTGAATTGAATTTAAAGATTTAAAATATGATTAGCTGCAACTGTGTTACAGTTATCATAGAATACAACTTCTGTCTGCCGTAAACCAACCAAACCATCCGACAAACGGTTTTATTTCGGGAAAGTAAACTTTTCAAAATAACATGACATGATTTGCAGTTGCAAACGGCATCTGAACGACTTTTTTTGCGCCAAAGCAAATCCCTCGTTCCAGTCAGTCTTTACAAAAGGTAGAATGAATTTACCTTCAGTGAGAGACTAGAACCTAACGGATGCGTACGGATGCCAAAACGCTGGTTTATTGCTGTGGGATTCGACATCCAGTTTGCAGTTAATCAAGGCGCCGATCTGATTGTGTTGATCCATTCAATGATGGCTGATTGTTCTTGCTTTTCCAATCAGTAACTGACCGAAGGGTTCCAATTCGGAATGGCTTTCGCATGATACAAACCATTCCTCGGAGACCAGTTCACTAATTAAATCTAATCTCGATCGATTGTGTTCATTGTCATCTACGGGCTGGCTGAATGCTAACATGCCTTGTACTAACAACAAGCTTTACATTCTTAGCCAAGAATGGCACGGAATTCAAAACAACTTGATAGAATACTTCATGATGCGTAAAATAAACCCTACTGTCATTCAAATGCTAACGACCCCAAGCTGGCCGACTAAGTCGGAATTAAGAGCATCCGTTTTGAAATATTTCAATAACAGTATTATCCCAACCTATCTGCATTTATGATAAGATCTAATTCCGATAGATAATGAATAGAATTTGTGCACATTTCTTGTTCACATCGAAACAAAGAAGAACTGGTCGACATCTTTGCCTGCTTGCCAGCTCCTGCAAACCGACATCGAATGACATGTTTCAATCCATGCTTTGGCTGGGCCACCTACCACAGAGCGAGGGAATATCTCCATAATATCATATCGACATAACAGAACTAGCCAGCATCCACCAGCTCGAATGTGGACCAGAGAACTGCTTGCACACGCTATGTAAAGAACGGAATCGAGTTGCATTATCTCTAGCAGCTCAATTTATTCAATGTACTTTTCGATGCTTCGATTTCGGACTGTGTTATAAACCCTTCCCACCGCTGCACTTGCTCGTCCTGTCGTACTACGGTACATACAAGGTACGAGCAGCGAAGGAATTTGGGTGCTGAACTGTGCAGATTTAATAAAACGCTTACCACTCGAAGTGATGGTCCTAAGCAGCTGTGATGGACGGTGTGATTCGGTTGGAATAGATTTGAAAAAAATCGATGTTGAACATTTCCATCTATCAACGGATTTGCTTTCTCCTAGTTTTAGATGCAGGAGTTCTGAAGTGTGTTGAAAAAACAAAACCGAAGGTGTTTTCCAGAGAAATTTTAAAACAAAATCACCGTCTACCATCGAAATTGGGCTGCTTAACCAGCAAACACGAATCTGGTGTTGTTTCTAACGCACGGAGAATCTCGACGATCATAACCCGCAATCTACTTGTCGCCCGACATATAAATTCTGGCACGGTGTGATAGATTTGCTTATAAACTAAACAAACGTTTTTCAAAGCATATCTCTTTTCTTCTATAAGGTTAATAATTAAGGTCTTGCAAAATTATACTTGTGGATTAAATTTCGCAAAAATATCGATTCTTGTTTTCTCACAGTGCTTTGCCACACTCTGCCTGTTTACAGCAGCCATCATGCGACCGACAACCGCATTGTCAGCGAAGCAAATCGCACAGCAGCATGTTTGCTTATGCTATTGGGTGCAACGAAAACATGCACTTCAGCAGACCTGAGCTGGCTTACGGGGACGCATTTACGTAAAGGTAACTCGGTCCTAGCGCCGAGAATGGCTGCTGCGGCATGTAAGGAACGACGATTCACTACTTGTCCCTGCTGTCGCGGTCGTCCCGTTGGGTGTTTATCGATGTTTATTCCAAATGCCGTTGTGAGAGCAGCAAACAAACGGCGAATCAGATACGGTAGCGACAACGGCGTATGACAACAGCGTCATCAACTGCACAAAACCAATCCCGGCCAGTCATCCGATAAGTTGGCGATGTTGTTGAAGCGATTTTCTCATTACTAATTCACAGAATAGTAGCTAACTTTTGTTTAACAGGATATGTGGCTCGCAGCGGTAGCGGTACGCTTTTCCTGCGGTTGCCGTTCTTGGCTTGAAAATTCGCTGCAGGGATATTGATTGGCAATCGTTCGCGGGAGTGACTAACGCTACTGGGATGTGAAGAAAGTCCCAATAAAAATCATTATTTACTCAACAAGCCTGTGTAATGACATGAAATTTACGTTTGAAGCAAGGGATAAGTAAAAATCGAGACTAACAGTTGAGCAGAATGAACAACGTACGGTATTTTAAATGACCGTAGAGGTTTGGGCTGTGGAAAAGAGCATTGATGAACAAAATTCAAAAAGCTGTTTCGTCAAAGCTGCTTTGGTTACTAGAATTCGATCCCTGCAAACTGTAATAACTTCTAGCATTGACTTCGTTTTCATGAGAACGACTTCTAGTGTAACAATGGGCTTCACGTTCAACCTCATATCATCACGCAAAGCAAACTGTTAATTAGTATGTTATTTTTATTTCATTTTCATATTGGTTAATTCATATTATTACGAGAAAATTAATTACACAAAGGACGCTTTTTACGCGGCTTCAAATAAGTTTAGTATAAGTAAATCTAGTAACGTAAAAAATCAATTGTTTTCTGTTTTTCTTTTATCTAAATATTGAATATTTCTATTATATTCGCTGTTATTATCAAATAATAGACAATTTCCATTGATTCGGAAAAAAGGAACAAAAAAAAAATTCATAATTGTATAACGATACGAGTCAAGGTCGTTGCGATTAACTTCCGATTAAGAAACGAGAGCTTAAAAATATGGTAAAATCATTATAAAAAAGTTATTGTCTTGTTTTTCAATTAATTTTCATTTTGCAAGCATTACAAACTCATTATGTGTGTCTTGTTACCATTTTTATATTATTTTTCAAGTTTATATTTCCTTACGTGTTATATTTTAATCGGATCTTTTTATTGAATAGAGTTTTTTTTTCAACGCAATTTTTTCAAACTGCGCGTTTTTTTATACGTGGATTTTTTCAAATAGGTACAACCAACCGCGTATAAAAAAGACTCCATGACACAAAACATCGGCGAAATGAAGAGAAAAACTTGCATCACTTTTGAAATAAAATTTCAATTTTTGGAAATAAGTTGAAAGAAGAAATTTTGGCTGCACTGCTGCTAAAGAGAAAACAAAATCAGGCTCCATTATAACCAGAAATTTTGAATATTGAGAATAGGTTATGTTTCCATTTAATTCTACTACAAAAAATCGAAAACCCTCTAATCGAATACCGTCCGCAGATATGTATTTCGGCTGCTACATGCAACCATCATCAGTGCTTATGTGGACTGTTTGTAGTTTGTTGTAGTAGAATTAAATGGAAACATAACCTATTCTCAATATTCAATTCCATTCTACTAAGACGCTCAAAAAGAAATTTTTTCAGAAATTTTGATGCATTCTAATTGTTTGATGAAAATTAAGGAATTAAAACTGTTCCCATAAAGGTGTTATATCGCAAGACTGACTTATATTAACTGGTGATAGATTATACTTACATATCATTTTCAGAGGAATACGATGAAACTATAGAACTTAAATAAAAACTGGTTGCATTTGTCGAAAAACACAAACTAATTTTAAAATACAAAAACAATTTATCTGGCAAAACTTGCATCAAAAAGTTCAAAAGTCACAATTTTGTAGATTTCTGGATTTCCTTACTTGAAAAATCACTTATCGGTGTTTTTCGGTTATCTTGCAGCTACACATTGTAAGGAAAAGAAAGCTACACATTGTAAGGAAAAGAAAACTCCCTCAACTTTGAGCAAAATCGGCGATGAAATCGATCATTTGAAATTTGTACTTTTTCGGGATCGCTTCATTTGGAATTACTCATATAAAAATAGGATTTTTGACTGTCTATCTGTCTGCCCGATCCTGATAGACTCGTAAATTACCGAACCGATTGGTGTGAAAATTTACATGAGATGCTTTTTCAGGCCGAAAAACGGTTCTCATCAGGATTCGTGACCTCTGCTTCCTTTTTGGAGGAAGGAATCCTATACTAATAAAACACAAATTTAAGCTTTACTCGAGAACTAATCGAGCAAACGGAGATATGTTTCAAAGATGATTTGAGATACGTCTCTGCTCTGAAAATTGGGGCTTCCACATTAAGTGTAGAAGGGCAGACAGTCTAGAAGGGCAGACAGTCCAGAAGGGCAGACAGTCCAGTAGGACAGACAGTCCAGAAGGGCAGACAGTCCAGAAGGGCAGACAGTCCAGAAGGGCAGACAGTCCAGAAGGGCAGACAGTCCAGAAGGGCAGACAGTCCAGAAGGGCAGACAGTCCAGAAGGGCAGACAGTCCAGAAGGGCAGACAGTCCAGAAGGGCAGACAGTCCAGAAGGGCAGACAGTCCAGAAGGGCAGACAGTCCAGAAGGGCAGACAGTCCAGAAGGGCAGACAGTCCAGAAGGGCAGACAGTCCAGAAGGGCAGACAGTCCAGAAGGGCAGACAGTCCAGAAGGGCAGACAGTCCAGAAGGGCAGACAGTCCAGAAGGGCAGACAGTCCAGAAGGGCAGACAGTCCAGAAGGGCAGACAGTCCAGAAGGGCAGACAGTCCAGAAGGGCAGACAGTCCAGAAGGGCAGACAGTCCAGAAGGGCAGACAGTCCGACAGTCCAGAAGGGCAGACAGTCCAGAAGGGCAGACAGTCCAGAAGGGCAGACAGTCCAGAAGGGCAGACAGTCCAGAAGGGCAGACAGTCCAGAAGGGCAGACAGTCCAGAAGGGCAGACAGTCCAGAAGGGCAGACAGTCCAGAAAGGCAGACAGTCCAGAAAGGCAGACAGTCCAGAAGGGCAGACAGTCCAGAAGGGCAGACAGACAAACAGACAGACAGACAGACAGACAGACAGACAGACAGACAGACAGACAGACAGACAGACAGACAGACAGACAGACAGACAGACAGACAGACAGACAGACAGACAGACAGACAGACAGACAGACAGACAGACAGACAGACAGACAGACAGACAGACAGACAGACAGACAGACAGACAGACAGACAGACAGACAGACAGACAGACAGACAGACAGACAGACAGACAGACAGCCAGACAGACAGACAGCCAGACAGACAGACAGACAGACAGACAGACAGACAGACAGCCAGACAGACAGACAGCCAGACAGACAGACAGACAGACAGACAGACAGACAGACAGACAGACAGACAGACAGACAGACAGACAGACAGACAGACAGACAGACAGACAGACAGACAGACAGACAGACAGACAGACAGACAGACAGACAGACAGACAGACAGACAGACAGACAGACAGACAGACAGACAGACAGACAGACAGACAGACAGACAGACAGACAGACAGACAGACAGACAGACAGACAGACAGACAGACAGACAGACAGACAGACAGACAGACAGACAGACAGACAGACAGACAGACAGACAGACAGACAGACAGACAGACAGACAGACAGACAGACAGACAGACAGACAGACAGACAGACAGACAGACAGACAGACAGACAGACAGACAGCCAGCCAGACAGACAGACAGACAGACAGACAGACAGACAGACAGACAGCCAGCCAGACAGACAGACAGACAGACAGACAGACAGACAGACAGACAGACAGACAGACAGCCAGCCAGACAGACAGACAGACAGACAGACAGACAGACAGACAGACAGACAGACAGACAGACAGACAGACAGACAGACAGACAGACAGACAGACAGACAGACAGACAGACAGACAGACAGACAGACAGACAGACAGACAGACAGACAGACAGACAGACAGACAGACAGACAGACAGACAGACAGACAGACAGACAGACAGACAGACAGACAGACAGACAGACAGACAGACAGACAGACAGACAGACAGACAGACAGACAGACAGACAGACAGACAGACAGACAGACAGACAGACAGACAGACAGACAGACAGACAGACAGACAGACAGACAGACAGACAAACAGCCAGACAGACAGACAGACAGACAGACAGACAGACAGACAGACAGACAGACAGACAGACAGACAGACAGACAGACAGACAGACAGACAGACAGACAGACAGACAGACAGACAGACAGACAGACAGACAGACAGACAGACAGACAGACAGACAGACAGACAGACAGACAGACAGACAGACAGACAGACAGACAGACAGACAGACAGACAGACAGACAGACAGACAGACAGACAGACAGACAGACAGACAGACAGACAGACAGACAGACAGACAGACAGACAGACAGACAGACAGACAGACAGACAGACAGACAGACAGACAGACAGACAGACAGACAGACAGACAGACAGACAGACAGACAGACAGACAGACAGACAGACAGACAGACAGACAGACAGACAGACAGACAGACCGACAGACAGACAGACAGACAGACAGACAGACAGACAGACAGACAGACAGACAGACAGACAGACAGACAGACAGACAGACAGACAGACAGACAGACAGACAGACAGACAGACAGACAGACAGACAGACAGACAGACAGACAGACAGACAGACAGACAGACAGACAGACAGACAGACAGACAGACAGACAGACAGACAGACAGACAGACAGACAGACAGACAGACAGACAGACAGACAGACAGACAGACAGACAGACAGACAGACAGACAGACAGACAGACAGACAGACAGACAGACAGACAGACAGACAGACAGACAGACAGACAGACAGACAGACAGACAGACAGACAGACAGACAGACAGACAGACAGACAGACAGACAGACAGACAGACAGACAGACAGACAGACAGACAGACAGACAGACAGACAGACAGACAGACAGACAGACAGACAGACAGACAGACAGACAGACAGACAGACAGACAGACAGACAGACAGACAGACAGACAGACAGACAGACAGACAGACAGACAGACAGACAGACAGACAGACAGACAGACAGACAGACAGACAGACAGACAGACAGACAGACAGACAGACAGACAGACAGACAGACAGACAGACAGACAGACAGACAGACAGACAGACAGACAGACAGACAGACAGACAGACAGACAGACAGACAGACAGACAGACAGACAGACAGACAGACAGACAGACAGACAGACAGACAGACAGACAGACAGACAGACAGACAGACAGACAGACAGACAGACAGACAGACAGACAGACAGACAGACAGACAGACAGACAGACAGACAGACAGACAGACAGACAGACAGACAGACAGACAGACAGACAGACAGACAGACAGACAGACAGACAGACAGACAGACAGACAGACAGACAGACAGACAGACAGACAGACAGACAGACAGACAGACAGACAGACAGACAGACAGACAGACAGACAGACAGACAGACAGACAGACAGACAGACAGACAGACAGACAGACAGACAGACAGACAGACAGACAGACAGACAGACAGACAGACAGACAGACAGACAGACAGACAGACAGACAGACAGACAGACAGACAGACAGACAGACAGACAGACAGACAGACAGACAGACAGACAGACAGACAGACAGACAGACAGACAGACAGACAGACAGACAGACAGACAGACAGACAGACAGACAGACAGACAGACAGACAGACAGACAGACAGACAGACAGACAGACAGACAGACAGACAGACAGACAGACAGACAGACAGACAGACAGACAGACAGACAGACAGACAGACAGACAGACAGACAGACAGACAGACAGACAGACAGACAGACAGACAGACAGACAGACAGACAGACAGACAGACAGACAGACAGACAGACAGACAGACAGACAGACAGACAGACAGACAGACAGACAGACAGACAGACAGACAGACAGACAGACAGACAGACAGACAGACAGACAGACAGACAGACAGACAGACAGACAGACAGACAGACAGACAGACAGACAGACAGACAGACAGACAGACAGACAGACAGACAGACAGACAGACAGACAGACAGACAGACAGACAGACAGACAGACAGACAGACAGACAGACAGACAGACAGACAGACAGACAGACAGACAGACAGACAGACAGACAGACAGACAGACAGACAGACAGACAGACAGACAGACAGACAGACAGACAGACAGACAGACAGACAGACAGACAGACAGACAGACAGACAGACAGACAGACAGACAGACAGACAGACAGACAGACAGACAGACAGACAGACAGACAGACAGACAGACAGACAGACAGACAGACAGACAGACAGACAGACAGACAGACAGACAGACAGACAGACAGACAGACAGACAGACAGACAGACAGACAGACAGACAGACAGACAGACAGACAGACAGACAGACAGACAGACAGACAGACAGACAGACAGACAGACAGACAGACAGACAGACAGACAGACAGACAGACAGACAGACAGACAGACAGACAGACAGACAGACAGACAGACAGACAGACAGACAGACAGACAGACAGACAGACAGACAGACAGACAGACAGACAGACAGACAGACAGACAGACAGACAGACAGACAGACAGACAGACAGACAGACAGACAGACAGACAGACAGACAGACAGACAGACAGACAGACAGACAGACAGACAGACAGACAGACAGACAGACAGACAGACAGACAGACAGACAGACAGACAGACAGACAGACAGACAGACAGACAGACAGACAGACAGACAGACAGACAGACAGACAGACAGACAGACAGACAGACAGACAGACAGACAGACAGACAGACAGACAGACAGACAGACAGACAGACAGACAGACAGACAGACAGACAGACAGACAGACAGACAGACAGACAGACAGACAGACAGACAGACAGACAGACAGACAGACAGACAGACAGACAGACAGACAGACAGACAGACAGACAGACAGACAGACAGACAGACAGACAGACAGACAGACAGACAGACAGACAGACAGACAGACAGACAGACAGACAGACAGACAGACAGACAGACAGACAGACAGACAGACAGACAGACAGACAGACAGACAGACAGACAGACAGACAGACAGACAGACAGACAGACAGACAGACAGACAGACAGACAGACAGACAGACAGACAGACAGACAGACAGACAGACAGACAGACAGACAGACAGACAGACAGACAGACAGACAGACAGACAGACAGACAGACAGACAGACAGACAGACAGACAGACAGACAGACAGACAGACAGACAGACAGACAGACAGACAGACAGACAGACAGACAGACAGACAGACAGACAGACAGACAGACAGACAGACAGACAGACAGACAGACAGACAGACAGACAGACAGACAGACAGACAGACAGACAGACAGACAGACAGACAGACAGACAGACAGACAGACAGACAGACAGACAGACAGACAGACAGACAGACAGACAGACAGACAGACAGCCAGACAGACAGACAGACAGACAGACAGACAGACAGCCAGACAGACAGACAGACAGACAGACAGACAGACAGACAGACAGACAGACAGACAGACAGACAGACAGACAGACAGACAGACAGACAGACAGACAGACAGACAGCCAGACAGACAGACAGACAGACAGACAGACAGACAGACAGACAGACAGACAAACGGCCTTACGGTTGATACCGATGATATCGATGTCGTCCGCAAAACCTAGAAGCATGTGAAATTTCGTGATGATCGTACCGTATCTTTCCCCGTTTACTCTTCGTACTGCACCCTCAAGAGCGATGTTGCACAGTAAGTTGGAGAGCGCATCCCCCTGCTTTAGTCCATCCAACGTTACGAACACGGCTGATGTCTCCCTAGCTACACAGTGGGAAATCGCTGGCTATCACCCAAAAAAAAACTATTTTGTTAGCTGTTTTATAATATTTTTCCTTTATTGCTATAACATTCAAGTGTCTTAATCCAAAATTTGGGCACAATATCATGAAATCTGAATTTTTTATGACTTTTCAAAGCTTGGCGAACTGACGTTTTTTGTCTTTTTTTTTTGAAAATAAGTACATTACTTTGAAACGCCCTGTAGCTTCAATGAAAGCTTGAATTTTTTTGACGTCAAAGGGAAAGTTGTTGTAAATATTGTACAAAACAAACCCTTTTCATTAGATATTGTAAATAGGCCTGACACTAGAAAAATTAAAAAAAACGTGATTTTTTGTAGGAAAGTAGCCTAAATGTTCAGTTGCCGCAGTTTGCCACGGTTGTGACTACATTCAAAATTTAGGCAAAAACGTAAACTTTCAAATGCATACTGTCCGCTGTAGCGCAAAACTTCGCAAATTGTCACTTTAGTGATGAAAGCGATAGCAGATTTTTTAGTTTTTATTTTTGAAGTTGAAATTTCATCCAGGATTAATTTTAATCATAACCATGATACCCCATTAATGAAAATTTATGGTATCGCACTCAATCCGTAAGGATAAAATACAAATTTGTCAAAACCACAAAATTTTTCAATGAAAAGTGATAAAAACTTAATAAAATAAATAAAATAAATTTCAATTATGTCAAATTTTATCACTTTCTGCAAATTTAAAACAATATTGAAAACATTCAACCCTTTTCAATTTATTGAATATTTCATGAAATTCGCTAAACTTATTGAAGTGTCAAATACTAGCAGCAAATTCATACCATCAAACTCCAGCTAACAATAGCCCGTTTGAAGATTGCTTCGCACTCGATTGCATACAAAAGTAAAGCACACATTTTGCTTTATGAGAAAAAAACAAAGAGCAGTCGTCGCCCTTCGCCTTTTCGTATTCATTTAGAACGTTGTGTCACTCCAGTGTCTTGGGTTTTAAATTTATAAATTCGTTGAATTTTATTATGGAACCTTCGACTTCAGCGGCACCACCTAATTCAATGTCTAGTAAGTTGTCAATTCATGGTGTTATAATGGTATTTAAGTGCCCTCTTTTAACCACAGAAACCGGATTAGGAATCTTCATATATATAACATATATATGAAACAATGAAACATTGAAAATTACTACAAGAAATGAAAATTGCAGCGAAAGACATTTTTCCTGATGATAAGTATAACGAACTTTAAATTTCCTGGAAACAATTCAACACGATATTTAAGCGATCACAGCGGAAGATGATGATGCTGATGATGATTTTTTCAATTTGTAATTAGTTTGTATTACTTATGTTGTTTTAGTTTATTTAAAATATATATATTTAGGCAAAATTTGATTAGTTCGAGGGGTCGTCCATAAATTACGTTTTTTTTTCAATGAGGATAATTCAATAAAAAAAGGAAAAAAGTGCCAAAAATTATTAAAAATTAGATTTTGTGCTCTATTGACGGCCCCAAACAAAATGCCAAATTCGTGTTCAGCCCCCCAAAATTATGTAAATACCAAGTTTTTATCGCATTTATCGACATTTTTCCAAAGGGTACTACAATTTAATACATTGATATGAATGGTAACCTACAACACAAAAACTTAAACTTGCAGTATAATCTGCCATTTTACGTTAACAAGCATTAATACCTAATGCCAGCATAATTCTTCGGCTTAAGATAAGCCTGTTTAAAGAAAACGCAAGTATACATTCGATTGACACAATACATTATTAAAATTGCGGTGTTATCTGGAAAAATATACATGAACTTATCATCATTCACTTGGCGGAAAATTATTCACTCATCAAACTGCAACGAACTTCCAAAATGGAGAGCGAAATGCTTTATGGTGAATATTACTGTGAATCTGTGGGGCTATTTGATAATCTATTGGGCTATTTGATGATCTTTTTGTGTTGAGAACAATATGTGATCTGAGAGAGATAGTGTTTTCGTAAAGCGTTCGCAGTTGAAAAGAAATTTCTTTTCCCACCTCAATACCGTAAACTGGGGCTGACTTTGATCACTTTTTTGATTGTATCTTAATTTTTTTTCGGAATATACTAAAAACAATATTGTTTGATATTTTTAAAATAAGTACCGGCATGCATTGAGAAAGATTCAGTCACTACTTCAAAAGTTTAGTAACCATTTTGCTGTTTTTAAATAAGCTCTAAAATTTTAAACCAATCATCATTCCGGAGTGACTTTGATCACTTCATTGTTTTGATGAATTTGGAGTGACGCTTTGCTACTCTCACTAAATTAAACAGCCTAAAACGACTTAAACGAGTTCATAAATATGGAAAGCAATTTAAGAGCCATTCACATTCTACGTGAACAGTTTATGTTGACAAATGTCCAAGACTCATACAAAATTTTTAGAATATTTATGAATGATTATCCACTGAGAGGGAAGGTGGTCTAAAATCATCAAAAACCAGTCCACGTGAAATATGACTTATGCAACTGTCCAAATTTGCATGTTACTTTACGTCTTGGGTTTTTGTTAAGAAGAAATATGTAATACGCTGTGGAGATTATTGGGACTCAACATTGCCTTCGAGGAAAAACTTGCAAAAATAACAATGAAATGCATTGTTATAATATTTGTTCGTCTTAAGACCTAATCTGGGAACAAAATAAAACAACTTTACGAATTGCAACTTGTTGTTTTGAATCTATTGAACTGATTGTTTGTATGCAACAAAAATCGCCAAAAATACACTTTATTTTCAATTAATATTTTAGCATGAAAAACACTGTTGAAATAGCACGAAATTCATGAATAGTAGCAGTGCAGACACATATCCACACAATCAGTGAAGATTACGACAAATTCTAAGCACTACGAGCGCTTTTTTACCACATTTCCAAAAAAGAGGAACAGTGATCAAAGTCACCCCGGTGATCAAAGTCACCCCAGTTTACGGTACCATGTAAAATTCAGGCATCGAAACAGGCAATGAAATTTCTTCTTATGACCGGTACGCAGCTGAGAAGATATCAGGAACCGAAAGTGACACTAAATTTCTTTTGGTGTGAATACTACTGTGAAGCGAAATGTCACTTATTTTGGTACAGGATAATGAGCAGCGACATTGTTCAGGTGCAGAAAGAATCAGGCAGTTAATTGTTTGCTCATTTGATCGTCTCTCAGTACCAAGATGTTTTGATTTGCAAAAGATAAAAGGAGCAACCAAGTTAAACCGAGCTCATTGACCACAGTGAACTGTGAACTGAAAACTGATTTTATCATCTTTGATCTCCCTAAAAAAATTTTTTATTCTTCATTTGTTAAACATGATAAAATCCTAATATTGCGTACAAAATGGAATGAAATATATTTATTTTGTTCATTATTTTCAAAGAATTTTTAGCATTACCAAACCTTAAGTCTAGTTGCAACCGTTTTCAGCTATTATAACTTAGAATCAATTGATTTTGATTTGAGATTCTATAAATTAGAAAATAAACACTACATTTTATATTGATACAGACAAGAGTTGAATTTCCCTTAAAACTTACCTCTCGTTGAAACTCGATTTTACCCAAATTTCTGGTGAATAGGAAATTTCCAACAAATAATAATTTTCCTGTTCCTATAAACTTTTTTCTCTACATCTGTATTGAATTCCAGTATTAAAGAAAACAGTAACAGCATTTCATTAACACGCGATTACAATGGATGTTAAATCGCGATTACTACCCCAGCTGAATTTCCTCAATATTCATCCCATTAATTCATAATCTGAATATAACCGGCAGCATTTTGTTTTTTATCTCACCAGAAGTAAAGTGGGATCTCATCGAGTGTGCGTGTGAAAATTGGTTAGTTCGGATAAGTTGTGGGATCAACATTTCGCTAACTTCGCCGCTGACGCTGCAGGTGTGAAGTGTATAATTCAGAATAATTGAGAATGTTAGGTTTAACAAAACACTCCATTTTAATGACATGTCGTTATTTTAATGATCCTTTTTTTTCTTTTCATGCATATGTGAGTAAGCAGCATACGCGCGACTGGGCTTTCATTCAATGTGCTTAATCGTGAGCTAGGATGGTTAAAAGTTGGATTTTTTCCGTTAAAATTCACTGATTTCATAAAGCTAATGTCAATATATCGCAAGCAGCCTTACCAAACTATGAAATAATTTCTTAAATTTACTCAAGAAATAACAATAAAAACTAAAGAAACACCCTAACGCGGGTTGGATAGAATTCAGTGATGCGATTAATGTACAAGTGAAACCACTTGTCTGCTTTTTTATGTTGCGAGCCATTTGTTTTACAAACTATGAGTTCTCATTTGTTCACATGTCTGCATGTTTCTACATTGAAATATCTCTCCTTTTTTTCAACAATAACCATTGCAGATATTATTTCGAGAGGTTGAAGCAATTTAATATTTATTCATCGTAATCTGCTACACTCGGCTACATTCGGTGCTCGAATCAAGTACCCAGGAAGGGTAACTTGCGAGAATATACACAGGAAAAAAAAACTCCAGCCTGTCTGGAAGAGTGGAGTAGATAAAATTTCCGTGTCAATTACCAAAATCACTGAATTTCACAGCTCATCAGCTCCGAGCTTACAGCTTTTCCGAACGCGGGACAGTGCAATTTATCAGGATCCACACTCGGCTGCATTCGGTCGGTACTTTTGATCTTTCACATTCCGCAATAATAATTATCATCTCGGCGGAAAAAATCATCACAAATAACGCACCGCTCAAGTGCACCGATATATACGGATTCTGCCGCGGGAAAACAGTTTGAGCACGCATCGGTCACTAATTCGAAATTAATGTAAATAATTTTTTCCGCACTCGACATTTATGAGTTTCATGTAATTTCATTCTGTTTCCAATTATTTGCACTGTTCATTTGCATTTATCATCACGTGTCTCATTGTGGCCGAGCCACCGAGAAACAGGACGGAACAGGGTCGGTGAGTCTCAATCCTCCCAATCTGGTGGCGCTGTTCGAGACGGCGGAGAAGCACAGGAAAATCTGCGGAACCCGTTGAAAACAATTAAAATTGCAATAAATGTGTAATTATAAATCCGAACGAGGCAATCACTCGCAAACACCGACCCAAACATGCATGCGCGAGCCGGAAAACAAAATAAATATGATTTAATAATTGAACAACTCGTGGGACAAACAGACGACCATTTCGAACCACCGTTGGAAATTATTAGTGATTGTGGTAATAAATAAAATTGGCGACAGCAAAGAAATGAGTGGCAATAAAAAAGCGGCGAATTGATACACGCGACGAACTCCCACACCGGCGGTGGTGCGGCTGGTTTACGCCCGATTCGCTATGCGAAGGAAATACCGCGCGACTGCTGGAAAGAAAAACCGCGAATCCAACCAGGCAGTGACAGCACCTGATGGTGCTCCATCATCCACCCGAGTTGTCTCCGTGTGGTTCCAAGAATCCCTGGTACCATAGGATGCAACCAATATACTTCGCGTGTGCCAGCAGAAACACGTTCAATTGATTGAGAAAATAGAATCTCCGTGAATTCAAATGATTTTTTTTTGAAATATATTGGCATCGGTATTGAACTCAATGTATTTGTTTTTTTATCATTCTTTTTTTTGGCATGATGGAAAATATTCAGTATCGAAAATTGTTCCTTAATAACGTGATTCTAATTAAAAACCTCATTGTGATTAAGCGCCATTGTAATGCTTGATCTGAGTTCTAATACAATATCTTGAAATTGAAATGGCCTCCCTGATGATCTACGGGCACTGGCGCTTACTGTCCAACATACATAGTCTTGGAAGATGTAATACGAATGGTCGAAGTCTCACACACTTCTAGGCTTCATGGACACCATCGATAGCGATGTTAATCGTAGATCTACGGAGGCGGTTTTTACGGTTTTCAAAAAACAGAAGCCGCGTGAATTTGACTCATCACAAACACTACCAAAACGAAGTACATGGTATCTGGTAGCGGCAGAGGCGTACTAGTTTACGAGCGTTGATGCTGCGCTATTACGACACCGCTATTACTATTCCAGGTTTCGTCTCCAGTAACGCTCACGAGGGGTCTGAGCTAAATCCGGAATGAAATCGTGCTAGTATTTTGGAAGCTCACCTTCACGGTCACACAGCCGATAGAGACATTAACAGCTTACCCCGAAGGAAACACTGAATCCACCTACCCAACTTGTAGATTCCACAGGCACCGATCCATCATCTTGGATGTCCAGTTAGCGTCTTATTTGGTTACACTGGGATGCACGTAACGACGTTCAATTGAAGTCCCCTATGACTTTGTTTCGGTTTAACCATCTCTCGTATTGAGTTCAGAGAAACAGAGGAGGTCTTCCAGCCTGTTATTTCAGGCAACTAGTTGACTCGGGCGTATGATGACTGCATTTTGCTTCCTGACATTATTCAAAATTTCAGCGTATAGAACGAGCATTCCAATATTGAAAAACAGCTACAATTATCGCACCCGGGACACACTGTGTAAAGCAATATGGAAACCCTCGGTTCCTCTGCCCCGGTCGCGCCTTTTGTGGATCGGGGGTCTTCCGACCTGCTTCAGCATGCAAGTATAGTAACGATTCAGCCGATAATGGGAGCATTCTTCTGAACAAATTGTTATTGGAGGGAGTACTGGCTGATGTATCTACTACTGATGCTGTCCGCTACTGTACAAAGGCAGCTTTTTAGTCGCTGCACTAGCTGGCCCTGCCACTGTCGATACCGATACCCGCTGCAACTTGGTGCTGCTATCCGCTGCCACAGGTGCTGGTGTTGCTAAGTAAGGACTGTTGTAGTCGCTGTCTAAAGCCAAAATGACCAGTTCAGGCTGAAACAGACTTTTATATGTGCTAAATAGTACATTTTCGATTTACTAGATCAATAATTCAGTCAACCGTTCTTGGAAAAGTAAGTAACAAGCGGCCAAGCACAGGTAGAATTTTGCATTTCAACAAGGTTTGACAATTTTCAACAGTACGGATGTCCTAATAATCAACTTAAAATTTTCTGCATTTTGGAGAATTCAAAGTAAATTTTCCAATCGATTGCGGCAAAAGCGGAGGAAATCCATAGACAAGTATCCGATTTATTACATTTGGAATAGGACATATTTTGCGCTGTTTTTCGTTTTTAAATTTTCATTTAACTTCCCCGAACATATATAAGAACGAGAAGCTCCCGAGTCACGACTAGCAGTGTAGAAGTGTTACTTTACGCCAGAAAAATTGTTTTTAACCCTAGTTGTAACATTCATCGAAACGGCTCTGCAAGCTAATGAAACTCGTTTCAAAGATAAGTACATATTTTCATATTTATTTTTATCACAAACATATTCTACTCTGAACGAAGGTTCTAGTGAACAATATATGTATTAGTGCTTGTGTTCGCAAAGGTATCCTCGCATGGAATACAGGACCGTATGCACTATATTCAATTCATATATTATTTTTTTATTCGTTAACATTAAATCGATACAAATAAGATCGATTTTGAAAAAACGGTAGATATAAGTTTTATTTTGTATATAAACGCAGTGGCAATTTAATGATCTGTCCATTGTTTCCTTAATCATTGCTTAAGACAGGTGTTGTAGACTACGAACGAGAGGTTGAAAGAGCCGTTTAGCCATCTGCAGCGTCTGGCTAAAAATTGAAGAATAAAAAATCCTTGTCTTGTGTTTGCCATCGAAGGCGGCTATTTAGATTTTTTTCCAATAGTGAAAAATAGAGTAATTCGACGCTTTAAGTATCACATTTTTGACTAGTTATCGCTGCTCAATTTTTGGTTTTGGCGAGCTAGAAGTTTATGAAGAAATGGTTCCACCAAGCGAAATTGTTACTGGCTGCTATAGATATATGTATTGTTGTGCAACAGCTGTCACAGTGATAGCGGAGAAGGGGTTTCATGATTTAGAACTGAGTCGAAGTAAGAATTTATGTTGATGTCAGGGAGCACAGGCTAATGAATCTAAAGTGCATTTTGTTTTATTTTTCTCGTACCTTTTGTAATTATGCTTTGCACATTCTATATTTTAAATTTAAAACATTTATTTTATAGCGTGAAGTAGACAACATCAGTAAAATAAAACTGGGAAATATTTCTTCAATATTTATTCAATTTATACCATGCAAATTATCTTATATTACTATGCAGGAAGCTGTCAACAACTATATAATCTAACATTCATTTGTCGCGCGTGGGATTAAGAGATATATATCATTACCTGTTTTGCAATTCATGATTTCTCTAGCTTTTGGACAAATATTGTCAAATATTTTCAATTGTAAGTAATTGTAATTGTTGAAATTTGTAAGAAAACATGACACTAGTTCATGTCAACTATTCGGATTTTGTTTGGTTTGGCTTTTTTGTAAATAAACTTTGTTCATATAGTAACTACTTTGTTAAATATGCATAATTGCATTTCTTTTATTAATTTTTGAGATATATAGAAATTGTATATTTTACGATACAAAGCACGCTCACTTATGTGTAACCCCATCAGTATCTTTGCTGTTGGTTTAAACCGGTTTGAAATCGTAGAATTTAACACACCTTCGAAATTTACACAAACTCTTGCGTGACCCCAACAACATTCTTATTGCTATTGATTTAACTCGGTTCCATAAATGATATATCTTTCGAAATTTTTGTGTGTGTGGTTTAACATTTGTGAGTGGCTCCAACCGTATGATATTTTGGTTTAAATCGTCCACATCGTGTAATATAATATTTTGCATTTCACCAAGATATGCAACACACACGTGCGCGGCCCCAATAGCCTTCTGCCTAGTCTTTTTGCTTTGAATCTGTCTCAAATCAAAATATCACTTTTTAAAAATGGACGAACCCCGTTAGTCGATCTATTGAGCACAAAGCCGGATATCCGGGTGAGCGATTATCTAGAGACTTCGCGTCGATATCTTCCATGAGGTCGTATTTTCTAAAGATAGATAGGTACGCGATATAATTTTCGGTATAAAAAGGCTCACTTTACGAGGAAGTGACAGGAGTGGAGAGACGTTAACGTGAATACAACTTCCTTAGCTTTCGTGACATTGTGTAGAAGGCTGAGATAAATCAATGGGAGATACGTTTAGGTAGTTGCATAATGACTTCGTAAGGAGATGTTGAAATTTTTTAGTCTGTTTCAATTTAGTCAAAGGTCCGGTATTCTCGCATGCGCGTTCGCGGAGGATGTAATAAACTTGTAGGCGCGATATTTGTTTTTACGAACTCGATACTTGAACTCAGCGCATCGTTGACCAAAACGAACTCTGCTGCAAACCCTACCATTTTCCCCAACACCCCAGTGATTTCTCGTGGAAGTGCAGAGGTGTTCTCGGCTTCCAATATAGCGAGTATCACGTCAACATATTCCCATATACACTCCTTCATTGACCTGCATTCGGATGCGGCCGGCGCTGGTATTGCCTAATAGAAAGATTATGGTCACCAGTTTTTACACATTGAGGATGAATGTTAGTCCCAAGCATCATCCCTTGGTTCTCTGTCTAAATACAGCTGATCTGGCAATAACGGAGTAGCAACCGCAGGCGGTCAATCATGCTCATGCTCATGCTCATGCTTTTAATTTTCATTTAACATCCCCATGTGGGCATACTTCCTGAGAGACGAAGTTCTACGTCAAAATTCGATTGATAAATTACAAGACAAAGCAGGGCGCTCTTGACGTTCAAGATTACAAAAAAAAAAACTGCTTTAGCTATTTGTACAAAATTACGTTCGATAAACATCACAGTCATAATAGCCAAATGTTTTTTTTTGACGTAGAATTACGTCTTACGGTAATGTAGGGGTGCACAATGTAAAACTGAAAACATCGAAAAGCCTTGTTGAATGCATATTTCAACTAATTGAAGCAGAAAACAAGCCTGAATATAAGGCGAAATTCTCAGTCTCAGCCTGAATAAAACTAAACAATCCTACACTACCTCTCCTCTCTAGCACATCCGACACTAAAGTATGCAAACGATTTGACTTTCCACACGATTTTTTGTTGTTATTGTTTTTTCTCGTTCAAGTGCACAACTATACACTCGCCAATGTTACTCGGTATATTCCAGCATAACTCTTGAAAGTCTGAGCCGGTTTCCACCAAACATGGTATACGTATTCTTTGTACAAAGGAGGCGAACATAGAAATATTGAAAAAGGGAGGAACAACTCAAAAGGAAGGAGGGACTCAAAAGTGAAGAATTTTCATGCATTATGGAATCTTTTTAAGAGAGTACAATGATTTTCAGGTTCTAGATCGTGTCTGGAGACCGGAAGATGATGTCCAGAAACCATAGGTCATTTAAAATCTAAGACTTTCGGATTCTGGGAGGATCTAGGAAACTGAGGTAAACATTTGAAAACCCCCAAAAAATGGTATTTGCGTAACCGGAAATCGGTATCCGAAGACATTGTGAAAATCTAGATTTTTAGACACTTCCGGTTTCTTCCGGTTTCCATTACAGATATTTATAAACTAAAAAAATTAAACCGAGACTCTGGTGAGGATCTGAAAAACGGAATACAATGCTATTTTGAAATCCAAATTGGCTTCTTCTTCCGATCTGTGGAAAGGTGTGAAGCTGATGAAAATATTCATAAATTTATTTCCAGAACCGCTGCCTTAAAATAGAAAAATTGGTGTCGTGTGCCAAAAAATAGGGCTCCTAAAGTTCGATAGAGTTGGTGCAGATAAGTATGATATGTACTTATTTATTCCTTTTGTAAGGTAAAGTTTCTATTTCAAGTGATATTTTTTGGACTTAAAATCGCCATTGTTTCCATCGATGACAAAATTGAAATAATGGGTTAGGTTTACGACCAAGTAGAAGAAAAAGGAAGAGAGTGAAAGAGAGAGGGAGAGAAAAAAAAAGAGAGAGAGTGAGATAAAAAGATAGAGAGAGGGAGAGAGGGAGAGAGAGAAAGAGAGAGGAGAAGAGAAAAATAGAGAAGGAGAGAGAGAAAGGAAAAAAAGAGAGAGAGAGAAAGAGAGAGGGAGAGAAAGGAAGAGAGAGAAAGAGAGAGAAAGAGAGAGATAGAGAAATAGAGAGAGAAAGATAGAGAGAGAGAGAAAACAAAAACAGAGAGAGAAAAGAGAGAGAGAGAGAGAGAGAAGAGAGAGAGAGAGAGAGAGAGAGAAGAGAGAGAGAAGAGAGAGATACAAAGAGAAACAGAGAGAGATAGAGATAGAGATAGAGATAAAGATAGAGATAGAGATAGAGATAGAGATAGAGATAGAGATAGAGATAGAGATAGAGATAGAGATAGAGATAGAGATAGAGATAGAGATAGAGATAGAGATAGAGATAGAGATAGAGATAGAGATAGAGATAGAGATAGAGATAGAGATAGAGATAGAGATAGAGATAGAGATAGAGATAGAGATAGAGATAGAGATAGAGATAGAGATAGAGATAGAGATAGAGATAGAGATAGAGATAGAGATAGAGATAGAGATAGAGATAGAGATAGAGATAGAGATAGAGATAGAGATAGAGATAGAGATAGAGATAGAGATAGAGATAGAGATAGAGATAGAGATAGAGATAGAGATAGAGATAGAGATAGAGATAGAGATAGAGATAGAGATAGAGATAGAGATAGAGATAGAGATAGAGATAGAGATAGAGATAGAGATAGAGATAGAGATAGAGATAGAGATAGAGATAGAGATAGAGATATAGATAGAGATAGAGATAGAGATAGAGATAGAGATAGAGATAGAGATAGAGATAGAGATAGAGATAGAGATAGAGATAGAGATAGAGATAGAGATAGAGATAGAGATAGAGATAGAGATAGAGATAGAGATAGAGATAGAGATAAAGATAGAGATAGAGATAGAGATAGAGATAGAGATAGAGATAGAGATAGAGATAGAGATAGAGATAGAGATAGAGATAGAGATAGAGATAGAGATAGAGATAGAGATAGAGATAGAAATAGAGATAGAGATAGAGATAGAGATAGAGATAGAGATAGAGATAGAGATAGAGATAGAGATAGAGATAGAGATAGAGATAGAGATGGAGATAGAGATAGAGATAGAGATAGAGAGAGGAAGAGAGGGAGAGAGAGGGGGGAAAAAGCGAGACAGAGAGAGAGAGAGGACGAACAGCAATGGTGTTGGGAGATTATCCTCAACAGCGTTAAACTTTGGATCTCTCATTTGTGTGGGTAGCACCGTCATAAATACCTGTCTATGTATAGCACTGCTCTATATATCCGCACATGTTTCTGTCAGGATCTGGCGCGTTTACTTTTGGTAGTGTTGGCACTGCTATTAGTTAGTTCGAATCAACAGTTCGTTCATGAAAATGAACGGAAAATTCGTATGAAAAACACATTTGACACTTCTCGATCAGATACATACCAATGTTTCCGTTGCTTCACAGTACACACAGTATAGACCGTTCCGATAATTATAAATACACTTACGATCAACCGTCATTTCAAATAACGTGCAGTATTCAACCAAACGTTTGCTGCGTCCTGTTGTTTACATCCAAAAGAAACAGATGCTGTCATTTTTTCTAACATTTGGTGTGAAATTTTGAAAATGCATGGCCTTTCTCCCGAGCAAAGAAAGCGAATTGTGCACAAATGGGGCACCGTGAGTGGTCTTTCTATGAGAAAATTAGCCAAAGAAGAAGGTATAAGTGTCGAAGCAGTTTAAACCGCATTGCTAAAGTATTGTGAAGAGTGCACATTTACTGATGCCCCAAGACGTGGTAGAAAACCCGGGCCTGTTGATCCCACAATGGACAAAAAGGTTAAGGAATACTACAAGCGGCATCCTTCAGTATCAGTACGAGATGTGGCGAGAAAGCTTGGAACCTCGGCGAGTAACGTTATGCGTGCCAAGGGAAGAATTGGTCTGCAGACCCGTCGGAAGCAGAGGCAGCCAAAACGAAATCCAAAACAAGCTGAATCTGTGAAACCGAGATCTCGGAAGCTTTATGACAAACTTCTGACCAAAACAATGGGGTGTGTTATCATGGATGACGAAACCTACATAAAACTGGACTAAAAGACTCTGCCAGGACCGCAATTTTATACATCACCGAAGGGAAAGGATTCCTGGACCAGTGAAAGCCAATTAACACCGAAAAATTCGGCAAGAAGGTAATGGTTTGGAGGCCATTTGTGAATGTGGGAAAATATCTCGTCCATTCATTACGAATGACACAATGAATGGTAAAATTTACGTGAAAGAGTGTTTGCAGAAAAGGTTGTTACCCATGGTTGAGCAGCATAACAATCCTCCAATCTTTTGGCCCGATCTTGATTTCTGCCATTACTCTAAGGATGCACTAGGGTGGTATAAAACAAATTATGTCACATGTGTCCCAAAGGAGATGAATTCTCCAAACTGCCCTGAAATTCGCCCTATTGAAACTTTTTGGGCTTTGACCAAGGCAAAGCTGAGGAAATATGTCAAACCAGCGGACAATGTTGAAAAATTTAAAAAAGATTGGCTTAAAGTGGTAAAAATGGTCGGAGAACACACTGTGCAAAAGCTTATGAGTAGTGTTAAGAGAAAAGTTAGAGAACTCGCGTATTCTACGAAAAATAATCCCAACTTGAATTGAAACTGGGAAAAAACACTTATTATCTATATTTCAGAATAAAATGACCCGAAAAATCCTGTATTTTTGTTTTATTCAAGAGAGAAGATGTATTTATAATTTTCGGAACAGTCTATAGAATACAGTACAAAGAAAATTGCACCAGAAAAAAATCGCAATGAAAGAAACGCACGAAAAAAAGATCGCATAAAAATTGACTTCCCACAAACAGTGTGCAGCGTAATACGTCCTCATTTTTTCATTCCTTCATTTCATCAATTAAGCGGGACCACCTGGTTGTGGCACCACACGCGTTATTTGCTGTTGGAAATCCGCAATGATGAGAAATTAAACAAGTTTTTATCCGGCATCACTATTGCCCAGTGAGATGATCTGTCGAATTTCCAAGCTGTTCTGCGCTTAGAATAACGTAAAAGAAGGCGTAACTCGATTGATTCCCAGCTTTATGAATACTAAACCAACCGTACTCTCGAGGATAACTGCATGTTTTTACTTAAAATCAGTTAAAAAGAGTTCTTTCTCCTAGATAAAATTTGAAATTTAACATGACATTTTTATCGAGCAGGACTCAGTTTTTTTTTCTCGCTTGTTTTCCGTCAGTCTAGTTCCGCCACTGTTGTGGCCAATCACCGACGCCCAGGGAGGCGACTCCACACCCAGGACCCTAACTCACGACCCGTTTATTAACGGACCGGCACCAACGGCTTTACTTCCTCATGCGATGAAAGGCGTGATCCCAGAGATTTTTCGCCTCAGAAAATCTCCCGGTGTCGGCTAGGATTGAATCTAGACCAGTTGGGTTGGTTGTGAGTGGATCACGCCACCTCACAACTATCGACACCTATGTCGGCGGTGGGATTCGAACCCAGGCGTCGACCGTGGTTGGCGGAGACGTTACCAACCACACTAGGCCCCCGCTCGAGCAGGACTCAGTTCCACTCTCGTTTATTTGCACTGGAATTGAAATGTTTGTGATTTCTTGTGAAATCATCATTATTACACAAATTTTATGGGATAACCATTATTGTTGAAAACTACATTTTTTGAACTTATTTCAATCTTTACTCACTTTACCGAACTTCACATAATATATCCTGAATTATGATTACTTTACATAAATTTTATATTTTGTTGTTATTTTGAAACTTGTTTGATCAAATTTGATTGAGTTTTTACTGAGTTGGAGTTTTTTTTCGAAAATATGAAAAATTGCACCGGGCATACAACAGTTAACTTTGACAAGTAGGTGAATCTTGCAAAAAGTGCATTTTAGGACAAGTTAAAATTGTCTAGTGTTGTAAAAAGCGTATCTTTTGATCAGTATTTTTTATCACGATTTTTCAGGTGATCAACTTCACCCCACTGTTCGATTTCTTAGGTGTAAATACATAATGTTGAACAATGATTCCGGCAAAATTGAAATCAATCAAAATCTACTGTTATGATAAATAAAAAAAAGAATAGAAGTTTACGACTACAACGAGAATTTTACGTCTATGTATCAGTTTTTTAAAGAGAACCAAACACTCTTGAAAACTCGAACTTAAAACCATTTTTATTATAACAGTGCTCCTGCTTATTCGGAACAAGATTGTGGAATAAATTGAACTAGAAAATTATTTGTGTTAAAAGAGTCACTTTACTTCACAAATGCCAATACCCAAGGTTTATAAATTATTAATTCGACGTTTCTAAACTAACCAGATTTGTTTGTTTTTATCCTGGCACATGTGCCTACCACGCAGCAACTGGATAACGCTGCTAGACTAAATCAAAACGTATGGCTCATTTCCGAGCAAAATTTGCATTTTTATGAACCCTCAATTTGGGATTAGCTTAGAAATGTCCTCTCCACCAATCCGGATCACAGAAGTAGCAGGCTGACACAACCATAGTATAGTAGCAACAAAAAAAAAACTGTGCACAGCATTATTAAGGTTATTCCGGCGGTAGAATGCGTAATCAAGCGCACCTGTTACTGAGCAACCAACAACCCACTTCCCTTTTCAACCCGGATGTCAAGTTGTTGCAGCAGTCGGGCCCATTAGTTTGTTGTCTTCGGAAGCTCAACTTCAACCACGGCACCTTGCACGCGGGCTTTCTACCGTACCGAAGGGGGAGAGAATTATGAAATTTTTATGCGTGTAAAATGTGTTTCATGTCGTTTCTTTACTCGTCCCCATCCAATTGGTTGACTGCTTTGTTTTCGTACTCCTCGAGAGATGACATAAAAATTTGTATGTAAACAAGCGCACTTAGGTGTTATTTACGATGCCCGGTCTAATTTAAATAAGCGAATCTAAGGTTTCATCTTGGCCAGACCTGTAGGGGTAGATTTGCACCGGGAACCGTAATCGGCCAGAGCCGACAAGAGAGTGCGGTTCCTAATGCATTTTGGCTTTCATAAGACGCTTATGCAAATGGAACGGGCACCTTTCAGGATCCACTGCCCGTAGCTTTTATTCCATTCCCATCGGACAGTTCCCGGAGACGAGGTCCGTCTGTCCGACAGTTCTTCGCTTTCCGTCTGGGTGCTGATCATCGGAGGTTTTGGAAAATTAAATTTGCATAATTTCCCATCCTCGGAGGGGTGCACCACGGCTTTTGCTACAACTCAACCGTTACAACCCCCAGGGCTAAGTGGCTAACGCCAACATCAAAAGGTTTCAATAAATCTGAAAGCCTTTGGTCTTTGTGGCCTTTGCGTTTCCGGAATAAATTACGGATGCCTTTGCCGGGCGAAAATAGTTTTTGGTAACCGTATTGTGGTTAAGAATATGCAATGGAATTGACGGTCTTCCATCCTGTGTTTCGTGGGAAAAAATTTCCAACCAATAACGGTTGAAATACTTTTCATTCAAATTGGATAGTGTTTCTGTATCACATGGTCGTTTCGAAGTGATTATTCAAATTTGTTCGATCAACAAAGTTAACAAAAAGTTCCAACAAACCATCTCACTTCGTCAAATTGGCAAATCGAATTGTTCTAGTCAATAATATTAAATTCATAGAAAATCAGTGCGCAAGTTGCATCCACATTTGAACGAAAAAGTTTGTCCGCTTTCACGTGAAAAATCAAATCAACTCCTCCGTAGATCCCGCGTCGAATCGGTTTAGGTTCTCCACACATCCATGGCACATCGGTACCGACCGATATAATGGATCTGGAATTGCTTGCCTCCGAGGAAAAGTTGGACACCATCGCAGAACGCCACACCGAGGACCTTTGGCCGTCTCGCCCAGCCTGCGGTGACTGATTTCACATGCAAATTGAAATGCAACATTTACAATGGAACCCGGGGAGAAACCTTTCCTGTAAGTGGTACATGTAGCTTTCCTTGGGTACCGGTCAATTGGTGATTCCTCATAGTCTAAGCGTTCGTTCCAAAAACAGTGCCATTTATCCTAAAATGGTTTCTTTGTGGAAAACTAGCACTCGACACGCTGATTTTAAGTGGTTGTGTGAATTCTATTCCAACGTTGCTGACGGGACGATTGACGGTTTGCTTGTCCTGTTGCGATGTTTTGCGGGTGCCGCAAAAGTTGCTCTGGGACTTTGTGGTCAGTCTGGACAGGAGTAGTCCATTTGAAGGATATGCATGCTAAGCATTTTTTTTCTTCTGTGTAATAGATAGCGTGCTGTGCCAAGCTCATCCTTTCGATGAAGAAAATTTTAAATGTTTTTGATGATACAATAGAATTAGTTTTCGAAGGTAGGTAACGTTAATAGAATGAATTTTATTCACAGACATTTCGATGAATTGAAAAATCGTTCGATATTGGCATACACAAACTGTTGTTAACTGAAATCAGAAAGAATTAGCTCTTTATATATTCCTGAAGCGTATTAGGTTCACTTTTGCAAATACATCTCAAATACAAATACCCTTCGTAATGACGCAACTTTAGTGTCGGGCAATTGGTGATTTCTCAAAATCTGAGTATTCGTTCCTAAGTACTTGAAATTCTTCTAACGAAGATGTACTTCAAGCCACCTTCTTCTTCAGTTAAACCTGACAGTATTCCAACTTTTATTTTAAAACGATGCGTTATGGCGCTCCGTGTTAAGAATGGTTTTTAATCAATCGGTATCAAGCGGTGTGTCATGGTGGTTGGAAAAAGTTGGCTCTGTTTCCAATTTATAAAAGGGTAACCGATATGATGTAGTGAGGTACAGGAAAATACTTTTCTATCAACTGGATCAAAATTATTTGAGATTCAGATCGGAAATGTCATGCTTCGTGAATTCAAATCAAGTATTTTGACGGTCTAGCATGGCTTTTTCCCTGCTAGATCGACGCGTTGCATAAAAACATGCAAATAGATACCATCTATACAGATCTGAAAGCAGCATTTGATCGTGTTGATATCAACATTCTGTTTGCTAAAAACTAAAATCTTGGTGCATAACATCATTTCACCAAATGTCTGAAATCATACCTCATAGCGCACTCTGTACATTAAATTAGGCAACACTGAGTCGGATAGTTTTGGGTGTTCCTCAAGGAAACAACCTTGAACCACTGCTTTGTAACCTTATTTCAACGTCATTCCTATCGGCCATAATCTCATTTATGGTGAAGAGAGAATTACAACGATATCTTGATGACGTCTCTGATTGGTGTAACCGGATTGAAACAAAACATGTCAAATTCTTACATTAAGTTTTGAGATTACTTGTATGGCGTGATCCTGCACAATTACCACCTTATGTCAATCGATATCATTTAATTGGCAGTGACACAATTGCAAAAAAAAAGAAAATGTTTTCAAGGCCGTGTTCGTGGGGAATACCTGAATTGGTAATATTGACGTTTTAAACTCGAAATAAACGGGAATGTGCACCTCTTATTTCATCGTACTAAATGTGGTCAAAATGAGCTCATTATGGTGACTCTTGCTACGTGACCAGCCCACTGCAACCTACCGTATTTTAACAACAGATTAGTAATATCCCGTATTGGTTTACTTGGTACACCTCGTGGTTCATGCGCCTGCGGCACATATCAGTCTCCTATTTGCCGTCAAATATGAAATACACAATCCTACGCTCCAATACTTCAAGGGCTCGCCGGTCAGCCTCCTTCATCGGTCGACACTAATGGCCGTAGTGTACCAACGGGAGAACAGCGTCCTGTAGGGTACAAATTTTACCATGCTTTTTTTTTGAAGGGGATGTTTTGTGATGAATTAATAATTCACTAATATTTATTTAGAATTTCTATTGTATGTTCTGGCACAAACGGTGACATAGCAACACTATTACATATACTATTTAAAATTTGTATTCATTAAGAGATAGTAACTGCTTCCGCAGTTGTTGTAAACCTGCTTGTCAAGAAAAGAAAAGGAATTTTAAATTAAACCTTAATCTAATCTTACACCTATCTTACTGACTATAAAGTGAGCTAATCGTTTTATTTGAGGATTGCAACGATTTTTGTCGAAACTTATTGATAATATTATTTGACATATATTCTAATGTTTACACATTAGTAAGCCTGTGTAGTTCATTCGTTCTAAACCAGCGAGGGCGCTTCAATATCTTTTTCAGAAGTTTATTCTGCATCCTTTGAAGCATCTTCTTTCTGGTTGTACAACAACTTGTCCAGATGGGGACTGTACATAACATTACTGGTCTAAATATTTGTTTGTAAATTAACAGTTTGAGACAAAGTCTAGAAACTCTGTTGATAAGAGGATACAAACATTTTATATATTTATTGGACTTCGTTTGGATATTCTCAATGTGCTCCTTGAAGGTACGATTTATGTCATAAATAAGCCCTAAATATTTAACTTGTTCAGACCAATTTAAGATTGCCTGCTGCATATGACACGAAAGCTCTTTCCTTTTACGGAAATGCTTGTATCGTCACTAAACAGATATTTCTCACATCCTGGTGGTAAACAGAAAGATCAGGAGTAAAAATATTATAAAAAACTGGGCTCAAGATACTTCCTTGAGGTACACCAGCTCTAACAGGCAATCTATCAGATTTACCATTTAAGTAGTTAACCTGGAGAGTTTGGTCAGTCAAGTAACTTTGAATCATTTTCGTGATGTAAAGAAGAAAACGGAAATTGTACATTTTAGCTTTCAAATCTTTATGCCAAACACTGTCGAATGCTTTTTCTATGTCTAGAAGGAATAACCTTCAGATTTATTAGTACCGTAAACTGGGGTGGCCATGATCACTTTTTTGAATATATCTTAAATATTTTAAGAATATACAGGACGCAAATTTATTTGATATTTTTAAAATGAGTACTGGGCTGCACTGAGCAAGATCCAATCGTTATTTTAAAAGCACAGCAACAATTCTGCTGTTTGTAAATATTCCCTAAAATTTTTTGATCAATCATTATTCCGGGGTGACTTTGATCACTTCATTATATTGATTAATTTGGAGTTAAACTTTGTTACTTCGACATATTTGAACAATCCAAAATGGCCTGAATGAGTTTATAAATATGAGAAGAAATTTGGGGGCTATTCACATTCCACGTCGACAGTTTCTGTGGACGAATATCCAGGATTCATACAAAGTTTTTAGAATATGTATGGACGATTGTCCATGGTGCGAGAAGGGGGTCTAAAATCACCAAAAACTATGGGTCATTCCATACGAAGTCTACATGCCTTTTTGACACGACCATCATGGATTTGGCTCAAAGCTGGGGGAATTATTCATCTAGGTTCACTACGAAAAAATCCCAATTTTGGTGTCGATTGGAATACCCCCCGCTCTGTGGGACCCCCCTCTTTGTGACAAAGTCAGGCAATTTTTGTTCAAAATTTCGTTTTTCTTTTCCTTACAATTCATAGATTCAGGACGTCCGCAAAATACTGACAGATGATTTTTAAAGGAAATAAACCAAAGTATCCGAGTGGAAATTGGGTACTTGGAACGTCCGATCTCTCAATGAACCGGCGCGGGCTGGCTTGCTTGCTCGAGAACTACAGCGGCAGGGAGTCGAAATCGCAGCGATTCAGGAGGTTCGGTGGCCAAATTCCGGAGAAAGGGAATTCCGTGCAGTAGACCCTATTGCACGCACTTCTTTCAAGTACCACATCTACTACAGTGGCGGAAAAGCAGCGGAACGGGGCGTCGGTTTCGTAGTGCTGGGAAATCAGAAAACAAGAGTCATCCGATGGAGGCATGTAGATGACCGTATATGCGTGTTGAGGAACTACAGTTTAATCAACACTTACGCACCGACAAACGACAAATCCGATGAAGTCAAAGATGAGTTCTATGACAAGCTTGAGCGAATCTATGACGAGTGCCCAAAACACGACGTAAAAGTCGTCATCGGAGACGCAAACGCACAGGTTGGGAGGGAGGAATTCTTCGTCCGGTCATTGGAAGACATAGCCTCCACTCGTCAACCAATGAAAACGGCCTGAGGCTGATAAACTTTGCTGCGGCCAGAGGAATGGCCATATGTAGCTCCTATTTTCCACGTTTGAATATTCGGGAACACACCTGGAGGCATCCAAATGGAGAAGCCTGCTCCCAGATCGATCACGTACTGATTGACGGTCGGCATTTTTCGGATGTTACTGATGTTAGGTCTTTTCGGGGACCAAACATTGACTCTGACTATTATCTCGTCGTTTGTAAGATCCGCGCACGGTTGTCGAACGTGCTGAAATCTCGCACAGAGAGGACGACGCGTTTCAACATTCATCGGTTGAAAGCTGATGGCGTGGCAGCAGAATACGCCAAAGAGCTGGATCAACGGATCGCTGAACAGCAGGAGGAAGGAGTAGAAGACATAAATGGGCTGTGGAGCAGTATTCACGGGGCCATCGAAACGACTGCGAGAGAGGTGGTAGGTACGACGCGTGGAAGACAGCCTAACGGCTGGTTCGATGCTGAGTGTAAGTTCCGGGTAAGTTCCGGGAGTACAACTTATCGACTCACCATCTGTTTGTGGACTTCAGGGCGGCATACGACTCAGTGAAAAGAAACGAGCTGTGGCAGATCATGCTGGAACACGGTTTCCCTACGAAACTAATAAAGCTGAGTCGTATGACACTGGAGGGATCCAAATCGTGCTGGCGAGACATCAGCCGCGTTCGTAACGTTGGATGGACTGAAGCAGGGGGATGCGCTCTCCAACCTACTGTTTAACATAGCTCTTGAGGGTGCAGTACGAAGAGCAAACGTCGAAAGAAACGGTACGATCATCACGAAATCTCACTTCTTGGTTTTGCGGACGACGTCGATATCATCGGTATCAACCGTAAGGCCGTGGTGGAGGCCTTCGTACCTTTTACGAGAGAAGCAGCGAGATTGGGACTTGTCATTAACTCTGCCAAAACGAAGTACATGGTAGTTGACAGAGAGCGAGAAAGTCCCCGTGGTGTTGGTGCTGAGGTGGAGATAGACGGGGAACGATTAGAAGTAGTTGACGAACTCGATTATCTTGGTACGCTTGTGACATGTGACAACGATATGAGCCGTGAAGTGAAACGACGAGTTGCAGCTGCGAACAGGGCTTTCTACGGACTGCGTAACCAGCTAAGGTCCCGTAGTTTGCAAACTAGCACAAAACTAGCGCTGTACAGGACTCTGATACTCCCGGTGGCCCTTTACGGACATGAAGCATAGACGCTGAAGGAAGCTGATCGACGAGTGCTCGGAGTTTTTGAGCGTAAAGTTCTGCGATCGATACTTGGCGGTAAATTGGAAGGTGGAGTGTGGCGCTGACGCATGAATCACGTGTTGTACCAGGTATACAAACATGCTGATATAGTGAAGGTAATACACCGGGGCAGGCTTCAGTGGGCTGGACACGTAGCCAGGATGCCTGACGAGAGAGCCGCCAAAACTATCTTCAGTAGAGAACCAGGAAGAGGCCGTCGACTCCGTGGTAGGCCTCGCACGCGGTGGATGTGCGCGGTGGAAGAAGATACACGATCTGCTGGTGTACGGGGAGACTGGAGAACGGCTGCCCAAGACAGAAGACGCTGGACATCTCTAATTCGTTCGGCCCTAGACCGGTGAACGGTCCGTTAGCCAAAAAAGTGAAGTAAAGTAAGGTTACAATCTAGGGTAAGAATTTTATTAGGCAATTAGAATTAATATTCAGCATACAAATTAGATTTAGGAATAGTATTTACTTAGTAGTATTAATAACATATGTTGAACATTATTTGGCTTTAATATAATACGCCCTATTTAATGTAATATAATTTTAATAACTTTTACGCACGGCATGTGCAAATTGCTCAACCACTCTTATCTTAACTTATTGATCGCTTTTCTTCCGTCTTCTGACACTATTGACGTTTGTGCCTTGGATGGGTTGTCAGAAATATCATCCTGTTCAGTATGTGAGGCGCGTCGACCAGGGGGTCGTCACAGTTTCAGTTTTAATTTTTTTTTAAATTGTCATTTTTGATTTGGCTGAAACTTTGCACAGACGTTTCTATAGGCAAAAGATGCCATTTTGTGCTATTGGTTCAATTTTTTTTAAGACATGATTCATTTTTGAGAGGCTATTGAAAAATGCTATTTTGGGAAGGTATTGATGATAACGAATATTTTTAGGGCCAAAACGGCCTCGTTTGATCGGTGTGACGTCTTCGGCAAAGTTGTAGATAACAATTTTGTCTTTCCAATAAAATCATACACTCTAAAAAAAATTTTTTTTTTTTTGAAAAAAAGTTAAATGAAAAATTAAAAATGAATTATTTAAAAACGCCAATTTTTAAATAAATTCAATTTTTAATATAAAAACTTCAAAAGATACCTATACAATGCAATCGTTACGATTATGGAGAAATCAAGAAAAAAAGCTGTGATATTTTGAAAAAAAAATTATATATTTGTTCACAGTATAGATTTTTTATGGAAAGACAAAAGCATTTTTAACAACTTTGCTAAAGGAACTATGCCAATCAAATAAACCGTTTTGAATGTAAAAATATTTTTAATTCCCCATAGTGAGCTCTATTGGAAATTAAAAATATTTCTACAACCAAAACAGTTTGAATGGTTGGCATAGTGTGTTGTGCAAAGTTGTAGATAATAGTTTTGTCTATCCAAAAAAATCTGCGCCTCGAAAAAAAATTTAAAAAAAAATATTACTTTTCTCAGAAAATCATAACTTTTTTTTCTTGATTTCTCCATGACCGGACCGGTCGCAGTGTTTAGGTATTCTTTTGTAGTTTTTATGAAAAAATATTGGATTTTTTAGAAAAGAGCTTCTTTTGATAATTATTTTTTAATTTTTCTTTTTACTTTTTATCAGAAAAAAAAATTTCAGAGCGTATAACTTTTTCGGAAAGACAAAATTATTATCTATAACTTTGCCGATGACGTCACACCAATCAAACAAACCGTTTTTTTATTGTGGAATTGCTCTAATAACTTGCCGATTGGCCACATATCTCAGTAGCTACTATCACAGCAAACGTTTCGAAATATTGGTTAAGTCCTTCTACCACGCGATAAAGTTTTGCTTTACTTTGGCAACAACACTTTCTGTGTTGGATCCCAAGCTAGATTTACTAAGTTTGAAAACATCTTTTATAGTTGGTGTTGTCAGAGTGCCTTCATTCCCCTCTCTTTCGAGGTAGCACAACGGTTGCGATCAGCACTACCGATTTTGAACAGCAAACTGCCCTGTTAGAACGCCGTAACAAAAGGGAGTAACTCGACTTTACAGAAATAATTTGAAACGATTCAAACAATCATCATGAACAGGACTTTGTTGTCTCTCAGTTGCTCAGTTGCAACATGATGTACCCCGCAACAGCAAGCAAAATAAATCGCTTTATGTTTCAAACCGCAGCACGTTACGGGTTAGAAAAAACAATGCGAGTTGTGGAATCTTTCGTTTAAAGAAGATGAGAGAGTGTGGTGAAACTTAGCAAAACGGCGGAGCCTATTTCATAGCACCCTTTGGCTATAAAACAGTGCTTCTGACCAAACTTGTTACATTCTTTTGTTGGATAATGGGACGAACGCACGGTAGCATAAGCGAAGTGGGTTGTGGCAATAGCAGCAGCTGGTTGCGCCAGTATCTGCTGGCTTCCCGGATTTGCTTTCGGCTTAAACATATCACTTGCTCGAAGTCACATATCTCAGCAGCAGCGCGAAAGCAGCAATTTTAAACATTGTCACAAAATATTGAATATACAAAAAAGTACCTCTTTCAAAAATCGATTTTTCCAAACATTGAAGATAAAATTGTGTACCTAATACAATACGTCAAAATTTGACAATGGTAAAATGGGAAACAACAAAGTTGGAATTTAAAAAAAAATTAATTGAGCTAACATGTTTTGTTTGATTTATGTAATGTCTTCGGCAAAGTTGTAGATAGTATTTTTTTCTTTCCATAAAATATATACAAAATCTCATAACATTTTTTATATGTATATTTTTTTCTGGAATGACAAAAATACTATCCACAACTTTGCTGAAGATATAAAAAATACTTCGAGAGTTTTAACTTTTTTGTTTCTAATTTAACCATCATCAAATTTTGACAAATTGTAATAAGCATTGTTATCTTAAATGTATTTTTATCAATACGTAAGTAAACGCATTTCTACACTGACTAGAGGCACCAAAATTCACAGTAATGTTTAAAGAACTTTAATATTCATATTCTCCAGTTTGGGCTCAAGGGCCACACATATGTTGACCAGTGTTTCACTCCATTACCCTACTTGAAATTGAGAAACTAATTTTATTGTTTCCTATTTATTTTATTGTTTCCATTTTTGTGCATAAAATCTATTTTGCTAGCGAAAGTTGTGGCTCATTTTAAAAAAACAGCTTTGTCCATACTTTTTTTTGCTTATTTGAATTGAGTTTTACAGCGTTTTTCATAGAATGCTTCCTAAAATCAATATAACTTTTTCATAGTGATTATATTCTACTTTTTCCAAATTTTGTATATTTTACAATGTTGTTTGCTTTAATAAAATACATAATTCAACCAAAGAAAGTTCAATTTTATCTCTTATAGTTCTTAAGTTAATAAAGATTTTTATTATAATAATGTATTCAATAGAAAGCTCCAAGAGAGTGTCCATTTATATAGGTAGATGGAAATATCGTGTCTTCGACAAAGTTATTTCTTATAAAATGTGCTACAACTTCACTGCACAAAGTAGATTTTTATATGCAAAAGATAGAAAAATTTAATTCGTTTCTTACTTTTAAGTAGATTACTCAAGAAATTGCAACTTCTATGAAATGGGGAAAAATTAATTAAATAACTTTGCTGGCTCTGAAATCTTTTTTTGAATCGAAATAATTTCGATCACGTTTTGTGAATTACTAAGTTGTGAATAGTAGATATACTTTTAAAAAATATGTATTCAGCAAATATGATTCACAAAGTTATTTATGGTGCCAAAAATCAAATTTTGATGTTATCTTCGAATCTGAGTGTTTATTGCTAATAAAAAAAAACATTTTTAAAGCCAAAACGTTTGTTTGATCGGTTTAGTATCGGCAATGTTTTATGCATTATTTTCCCTATGAACTGCAAAAATATGGTGATAGTCATTGAAGTGGTATAACAATCTTGTACTTTTTAACAGTCCAACGTTTCATTGATTACATTCTGTTTAATTTTTGTTGTTTAGCTATTATTGTTCGAAAACACATCCTCTACTAATGCGGTACGTGCAGGTTCATACGTCATACGTCCAAAAAGCAAACTTGTGTTCAATCAGTTAATTTAAATATAACTTTATATGTCATATCATATCAAACTTGCTCTACTAATGGTAATGGCGATATTCTTTCTGCCATACGAGAAATGTTTTTTATCAACGTAATTGTGACTATTATCAATCGCTTGGAATACCAATATACACTCATCATCCTAAATTAGATTTTTGTTGTCAAGAAAGTATAAAGACCACAAGATTTGAATGAAGTGAAATTTTTCAATTTTATTTGTATTGTTTGTTTATGACGAAAGCTTCAATTTACTGATGTATCTATTGGCTTTTAAATGCGGAAGTTATTAAAGTGCATATAAGCCTTCATGTAGAATTTTCCCAGCTAACCCTGAGTTCACTTTGATACAATCGAACAAATGCTGAACACCCCTAAACACTGGAACTAACACCAACGTCTCGCGTTTAGATCACTTTCGATACCAACCCGTGAACCGATACCCGCGCCATGAACCGCTTTCTCGTGCAAATGTTTTTGTTCACCCACAGATTGAGGTCATCCCGAACCGCAAGTCCTTGAAAGGTTGAATACGCGGTTCATCACGCTGGAAAGGACCAACTGGAATAACGGATGAAACATATGGATTTCCTCGCAGTACGCATGTCCTGCCGGGATACCGAGTTCATTCCGAATGGTGCTCGCCGTTAGTGTTCGTGGAATGCATACTGGATCCGGCATCGGCAGATGTTCCGGAATGAAACTGCTTTCAGTTGGGTGTTATAGTTCGTACTGCACAAAGGTTGTGTACACTGAGAGAAAAGTGGAATCGAGCGGAAAACTTGTAGCAATTTGTAATATTTTGTCACCTGGAAGCAGCGTTTGGAAGACACCAACGGCGCTCAACAACTATTTATTAATAATTGTTTGTGACTTTTTGTGACATTTTCTTATACTTACATTGATTGTTTATAATAAAATAGCTCAATTTTTAAATAGAAACAAGTGCAAACAACATGATGACACAATCCTCTACAAGGGTCCGTGGCTGCAAGTTGCAGCAGTTCGTCAATCCGAAGCAGAACTGAATGACGTGTGGTGCGTCGATTCCGGCTACCGATTCGCGCCAATATGCGAACCTGAACATATATAATGTACTGAAACGCGTAATCACGACATTGTTTCACAGGTATAACCAGGTCTTGCCTGGCCCATAAACGCACCCCTTGTTGAAGTTCGAACGACTGGCTGCTGCTGTTACATTGCTGGAATTATGTCTTTATTGGGGCACTCGGTACACGGGAATCGTTCGATGTCGCGTGTCTTATCGCAATAAACCGTGCGAAGTTGGTGGTGAAATTTATGCACAGGATGTTCGAATGGAACGCAACGTGTTGCTAAACTCGTTTCTGGTGGATTAGCTTATCAGACGCTGTACTGTGTATACTGTTGAGTGGATCGACAGTGTGACACGGCTCCCAGAGAACTGCACCTGGGGTGAGGTTTTTGGCAATGACAAATCTATTACCAGAAATGTGTTTGTGTGCTTTTGTTTATGATGCCCGAGCTGGTTAATGAATGAGTTTGCTAACAGGGTTTCTTGTGATTGCGATAAACATTTTAGGTTTTATGTTTGTTTACCTCTGAATAATGAAGCACGTGATGACCGATGACACTGCCAATAAAATATTCGTGAATGGTGGAATAATTTATTCGAACAAGTAATTTAAAAAACATCAATTGTTTCGGGTAGTGGAAAACAAAAACTGTTATTTATTTCAAAATAGATTTGAATTTCAAACAGTGCTCACGAGTATTCACATCCACTAGGAATTAACTAGTACCCCCATCCGAAAAATCCCATGACCACTTTGAAGAACTTATCCACATCGATACCATGTTCATATAGCTTCTCGAACACAGATTTGAGTTCAGAAGAATTCTGTGAATCAAATAGAATACGTTTATAAAGTAAACCAAATTTCAAGAAATTCCCAAACTTACCTCAGCCGAAGTTAGCAGGCTCTGGAACTCTGTGCTCTGAAGCTTCTTGACGAAGGCCTTAAATTCGGCACTGGTAGCCAGCTTCTCTTCAACCAAAGCTAACAGCTTCTCTTTGGGCAGGAGAGCCAACACATCATCGATCAGCTCGTCTAACCCCACGGGTGCTTACGGTGTGACGAAGAGGTTTCACCGGATTCACTCCAAGCAGGGCAGCCAATTCATTCAGTGCATCATACACACTTACACCTGCTTCTTCCAGAAAGTCTAGGATATTGCGAACTTCCTTGAGGGCAAACGCCTGATCCCAAAGGGCTGCAAACTCCGGTCCGGTGATGAATTGAACGGCCGCTTGAACTTCTTTGTCAGTTAAAAAGTAACGAATGGCAACATTGACGATATCATCGAACGGTAGCAGAGCGACGAAGTCTTCCAAATCCTCCTGCAGACTACGGCTAGTCGGTTGACTGAGGGCCACTGCAGCCACCAGTGCAAGGGAAATAATCGAAAGTAATTTCATTGTTTCAGCTTGTGTTGTCTCTTCGTAGCGAAGGTTGATAACTGTACGTATGTTATTGGCTGTGAGTTTGATTTTTATATAGTTAACTATACAGTTTGTTATCACCCGTTTTTAAAAACACTTTTACCATTGTTCCCCAGGAGCGATCTCGAGTGGGTTCCGATTCCACTCAAACTGTTTGGAATATTTCACTATCAAGTGGTGGTACTTGAAAGAATATTGTCGTTGGCTTTATTTATTAAAATAGCTTTGGAAACAAGCTTCCACTTTTGCTAACAGGTAGGTGAGTATTTGCTCCTTCAGATAATCTGCCGGAATCACGATTTTTATAAACAAAACGTGCTTGCTTCAAGAGTTTGTATTTGGTATATTTTCGAGTGAAAATTATATTAAGATTATTACTTGAAAACAAAGCTATAATCTTAAAATTGGCGTGAGTGAGGTGGAAACCACGCTTAGTATTGTTATTCTTTGATACTCATGATATGGGATTAGTCAATAAATAATATTTTACGAAATTTGTTCCTGAAATTAGAAACGCTATAAATCTGCAGAATTGTGCATTTGTTTTTCTATTTCACAACATTAAGCAAAATTTCCGAATAAATGTTGAAAACATGGAGGTTTTTTGCCTAACTAATAATTGAATTATAATAACTGCGAAAAGCCCGATCATAATTTGACGTCTATATTAAACAATTTATGAGTTAGACAAAATTAAAAAAACAGAACCTTCTTCTCGCAAAAGATCCAGATAAGAAAAAGTCAGTAAACTACGATTAATAAATTCCTAATACTATAAATGCAAAGCTGCTGAAACATTTCTCGTTTAGGTATTTTATTAAAAAGCGTAGCGTAGCATGGAGCAAACCATATATTTACTATATTTATTTATCGAGGTATTTTTTTAATTAAAGTTAGAGGTACAAATAGATAACTCAAATATTTTTCTTCATAGCCATTTCCCGTAATTTTCTCAAACAAAAAAAATCGGCAGGTCAACACTGTTCACTACAGCCTATTCCAAAACATTTTTTAGAGACGCGATGACATTACTATGTGAAATTATTGAACTGTCCTATGTACAGCTTGTTGTCAGTTAGTTTTGAGTTTCAAATGACGAAGACTGCGACCATTCTTAGATATATTGTACTCTATGAATCTTTCCGATTATCATAATTCCTTTATGACATGCCAATCATCGCTCTATTCCAATCACCGAGCTCAGCTGGATGAGACTCCATGAAAAGGTACTAGACCAACAAAGTTAGTGAATGACTCTCTTCTAGCTAGTGAGTCATCTTCTTCATTGCCTTCGATTCCAAAGTGACCAGGAACCCAATTTGAATTGACCTGATTTTTTCTAGCCAATTTTCTAAGCGATAGGATGCATTCCCACACTAGCTTAGAGTGAAAAGAAAGGAAAATTCAGGGCTTTAAGAGGTGTCTGATCAGGATGGCGAAAGTTCTTTAGAAAAAAATTCCGGTTTTCGCTAATATTCTTTGAAATATAATATATTTGGTTTTCGGTATTTTTTTTAGCATTTCACCTGAAAAGTGCAGGTTCGTTCGAAAAACGGGATCGTCGGCCTTTTAAGTATAAAAATGCCATTTTTGTGCTAGAGTGTATTCGACAAAGTATTTTTTTTTTCATTTCTCAAGGAGCAACTTTTGATGCACATAGATTTTTGATTGATCAACCTACGAGTGAAGTGAAAATTTCATTCTTTTATTATTTATGAGCATTAAGCAAGTAATTTTAAGTGGAAAAACTTCGATGAAAACACTTTGGGTCTATTTCTCGAAATTCGACCACATAAGGTGGTATTAAAACAGAAATGTTAAAAATTTTAAAAATCAAAAAAAAATATTTAACTTAACAGAGGTTCTAGACATTTTTTTATACTTGAGAAATACATCATTCTGTCGAACATACCTTTAAGCATATTTTAAACTTTTTCATTGGTTTTATGACGTTTTTGATAAAAAATGCCTTTCATGAACTAAAATTTCTTGGAAAGCTGCAAAATGATGCAAAAACAACAATCTACACTTGAAACATGGAGGTTAGTATTAGCTATTCTAAGTGGTTTCACTAGTTTCATGCAGTCACTTGGAGGCTTACACGTTAGTGAAAAAAATGTTTATGTTTATGGCACCGTTTTTTTTCCTGTATGAACTTCCTCACTGCGACCAGAATTGTTGAGCTATTATGAGATATGCCCGGGTGTCTGATGTATCCCGCACTTCTATTATTAGCAATACCGCTATTGATGAGAAGCGGTACGCTTATTATTATTATTTTTCATTAGTGCTTGTGTGTAATGTGCTACCCTTCCTTTTACACGCTTACTGTTCTCCTGTACCGAGCTTCGTTCCTCCTGCCAAATATCACCAACTATAATTCCCTGGAGAAGTTTCGTCATGCGTCCTTCTGGCCAGTTTTATTGATAAGAGGGACTTGTTTTTGTTAAGAGGAGTCACGCAAAGTTATTGTAGATTTCAGCGTAAAGGAAGGGTAACTGGTGGGGAGCCTGAGAATAAACCCATGCTATGGCACCGTTCATAATTTGGAAAACATGAAAATATTGCTTTTAACCGAAAATGGTTGGGTGTCACTAGTGTGTGTAGTTGCCAAAGTTTTTCTCAACAAAATCAGCAGCATTTTTTAACTTCTTTCAAAACTTGCATTCATAAAAGGAAATGTCAGCTCTTAGATTAGATACCCCATTTTTGATATCTTTGACCATACGGAGGTACCTCAAAAGGCCGAAGATCACGTTTTAAACCACTGTGAACCCCGCTTATTGTTGGAAAAAAGCGAATGATCGCACGGTAACATCTTTTCAAACTCATATTCGTGCATTCTATTATAGCGTATATTTACGCCTGGAATTTTGTTGGCCAGTGTCCCATGGTAAGAATTTATGTGCATTTCTCTCCCGCGGAATCATTTATTTTAGAACCGTCTGTGTGAGCCTTCCTGAATTCTGGGTCCACCTTGTTCACAACTTTTACATTGTATCTCTAATATTCTGAAGAGAGGGTCGAAGTTTATTTTCACTATTATTAGTTTACTTATTTGAAAATCTTTCAGTATTCCTAGTAGTCCTGTTAAATCTATTTCTTTTAGAATGGTCTGTCATCAAGCTTAGCTTGAGTAGTCTTTTTGGGCCACCAAACTAAAAACAACTTAGATAATCCTTGGACTGAATATTGTGTATTATTTGTATTTTATTTGTAGTCAATCATAAGTAGAGCATACTAATTATTGTCTCACTCATAAACAGCACGCAACACCTCATGTGAGGTTCTCGTTGCTACCGATATCACAAACTGGGTAATTCTCCATTCAACCTATTTCTCGTTCTTCCTCGCTATCTTCGTTACTAGCATTCGCTCCCGAGTTCATAGTTACACACGCGCGTCTACTCTTTTACTCGTGTGTACTCCCCCACTCGCGAGTACAAGCCGAAGACAATTGTTTCAAGATGCTTGCGATGGTTGCGCAGAAACAAAAAAAAAATCAAATAGAGTCACGGACTACTTCGGATGCGATTTAATTCGGCCTGTTTCGCATTAGACTGCTCCAAAAAACTTGCCTAAGTAGCCCGATACCATACACGTCCCAGTATGCGATACTTTACAGGTTCTTCCCCCACGCTCGACTGCTCGACTGTTGGTGCACGAATCAAAACCGGACAGATGTAGAAGGCTTTTTCGCTTTCGAGCACGTTTTTTGAAACACTCTTCATAAAGTGTGAGGAAAAAAATCCGAACAACTTTTGAATTGGTCTACGATATCGAAGTGTTGTACAAATCGAAAAATCATTTACCACCAAATGAAGATCCACTTTTATATAACTGGCAAAACGATCAGTCGATTCTGTCAAGTGTCGCTTAGTTGAGAAAATTGCGTTGTTGGAAGAAGACCATCGTTAATTAATTTGCAATTTTTGTGAGCGCAACAAAGAAAATTATAAAAGGTAAGTGTCCCACTATTTTATAGATCTTGGATGTAAAAAAACATGTATATACATTACTGTCAAACTCTCCGAGAATGGAAATACCTTCAAAAGAAAATCTGGTTCCGGACGAGAATGCACTCTGCAATAGAACAAACTTCGAGCGAAATTGAGGGCGGAAACGGCTGGTCAGTCGGCGAAATCATATCGTGAGCTGGGCAATAAATATCAGATTGATCCAATAACAGTGAAAAAGTATCTGCATGAAAAGGGTATAAAACTTAGAATATAAGTACCATAAAAATGACAAAGTAGTGTTCTGGCCAGACCCAGCAGTGTCACACTATGCTAATGCAACTTTGGCGGATTTGCAGCAACGCAATATCGAATTTATTCCGAAAGTATGCAATCTCCAAATTTGAAGCGAATGGTCTAGTATAAAGGTTACAGAGCAAAAAACGTCGATTTTTATTTATCTAGAAAAAAACGTCGATTGTTTGATAGAAAAATCAAGAAGGAGCCCAGAACAATTGAAACATCTGGAATTCAGGAACCTATGAGGCAAGTACCCCAGAGGATCAGGAAATCAGCGCGATGTGGAGCTGAGTTTTTCTTATGAGGTTTGCTAATGAGTTACACTACTTGAATAAACAAACAACTTTAAAAAAAAAATAGTTGCGCAAGATTTTTTTTTTGGAATTGAAAGTTCGCTCGGATTTTTTTCTTCATACGTTAGTCGAACAATTTTCTCGAATACTTCTACTCGCAAGCAGAAACTCGCGTACTTTTTCACAGTCGCTGAGTAGCAAGACAAAAGAGTTTTTGCGTGCTCAAAAACTAGTCAGGCGAGTACATGAAGAAGAAAGAGTATCTCCGAATCGTGTGTGCAAAAGACTTGAGAAGCGTAGCATGTGTCTCGTTCTCAAGCAGAAAGGAGGAGAAAGGTTTTGCTTCTCGCTCGCTTTGCAACGCTGATACTAATACATATTATTCTTAAATGGCTAATCTTTATAAATAAATGGAATTACGTTTTTTTACATTCCGCTCCAACAGGCTCTTCATTAGGCTGTCCCAAAAAAAATCGATGTTGAAAAAGTCAAGATGCTCAGCCCTAAATTGAAAGATATTTTTATTTATAGCATTTTTGTAGAACATTTCGGCTTTCCACAAAATTGTTCTCAGGTAGCCCAAACGTTATTTATGAAAAAATGACTTTTTCTAGCTACAAAACCACTCTTTTGCATATTTTTCAACTCTGTTCGATTCCCACATTCTTACATATATTTTTTTATTTTTGTGGGGTTGTTTCTGAATATTTCGCATGGTTTGATTCAGCATCGCATTCAATTATTTGGCTCACAGAGCCCATTGAACATCTCAACAAAGTGAATTTTTCTCATAATTTATAGATAAAACCCTTCAAAACACATATGAAAAATGAAGGTGCTTTCGACAAAGTTTTAGGTTATTTTAAAACAAGAAATTTTGCCGAAAACATCATGTTTCTATCTCTTACATATCACGAGCGAAATAAAGTTTTCTATTAGAAGGCACTAAAAATCACAATTTTCGTTCTAACTTTTTTCGCAGATTTTTCCGAATTTTTAAACCTTCGAATAAGTTATCAGCCATCCAAAAATGCATTTGTTTTCTGAACATTATTATTTTTTATCTCCCAAAATAAAACAGTAATTTGACAAAAACAAATGCATAGTTTTTCATCACATATAAAAATGCCAATATCTCAGCCCCCCGATAAGACAACAAGGATCTTTTCTCATGTAAATTTTCGTCATAAATTCCGCTTCGCAGTGAAAATTTCAGTTTTTGATCAAAAATTTTTTTATTTGTGTTTTGAAGGGTTTTATCCAAAAATTATGGGAAATAATTTTTCTATGATGTTTAATGGGCTGTGTGAGTCAAATAACTGAATGTGATGCTGAACCCAACCAGGCAAATAATTCAAAAACAACCTTACAAAAATAAAAAAAAATATTAAAAAATGTAGGAATCGAACATCATTGAAAAAAGTGCAAAAGAGTGGTTTTGTTGCTTAAAAAAGTCATTTTTCCATAAATCACGTTTGGGCAACCTGAAGACATTTTTTTAGAATGTCGAAATGTTCTATAAAAATGCTGTAAATAACATTACATTTCAATTTAGGGCTGAGCACCTTGACATTTTCAGCAACGATTCTTTTTGGGATTCCCTACTATTCATGCACCATGTGTAAAAATGATCAACTTTACATTAAAATACCCCAAGGTCAGGTTACACTGGTCAACAAAAGTGAAAAAAATGGTACCCTAATGCTCGAAATAGTTTCCCTAGGAATATTATAAATTTTTAATCATTCCTGTGAATTTGGTGCCCCTAGCCATTACAAAAATGCGTCAACTTACGTGAGAGTGTTGTATACAAATTGCTCGCCGGGTTCGTCGCTTCAACGTTATGTTTATTAGAAAACTTATTTAAGCCTCTGGAAAATAATTGGTGGCTGGGGGCACTAAAATTCACTGGTATGGCTTAAACCCTATAATCTTTCATTTTTTTCAAGTTTGAGCTTCAGGGCCACACCTGTGTTGGCCAGTGTTATTCATGTTTCATGTCGTTTGCCTTTATCAAAATATTTAGCACGTTTAAAATATGTTCTATATCGTTTACAAATAAAATTCTTAGTAGTGACAGGCCCGGATTTAAAGGGATGGCAAAGAGGGCAAACGCCCTTTCATCAAACAATAATAAAATAACTCCCTAGAAATTTTGTGCTGGCCCTGAAAACTTTCAAATAACATCTGGGGCCATGAGACATGGACTAGGCTCTTCTCACATAATGGTGACAGCGGTGGGATAACCAGTGCGCCCTCGCAGTCTCTGAACGAAAGGTACTGCATACCATCTGCGATGGACTGCTGATGGACAACGGAACGTGAACAAGGCGAATGAATCACGAGGCACTTAAATTGGCAGGTTGCGGTGGGCTGGGCATGTTGTAAAATTGTCGGACGACAGCTCGGTAAATATGGTTCTTGAAACCAATACGTAGGGACGATACGGAGAGGTGCACAGTACGTAAGGTTCATCGATCAGGTGGAACACAACCTACGGATCCTATGCAGAATAAAGATGTTTTGGATATAAACGCATCCGTATCCGCAATTGCGGAGCATCGGCAAAAGCATCACGAGATATCATACGGATGTTGAAAAAAAAAAAACGCTTCATAAAATTATGCAGCAAAATTTTCATTGGTGTATTTGCTGCTCGCTTCAACAGCTCTTGCACTTTTCTTTTATCTTTTACACCAGTAAAATGTCAGTCAGCACTCAGCAGTGGGTTTTTGTACGTATATAGTAGTCTGTTAGAAACAGTATTTTTTGTTTCGTCCGTTGCGTCGACGTTGTGACATAAGTAATTACTATTGTTTTTTTTTTGGGAAATAAATTTATTTTGTTGTTTTTTATTACCATGATAGAGTGGTAAAGTTAAAGTTGAATTAGTTCTATTCAAATCTTTCGCCTTTGCATTCGATTACGGCCCGCAAACGCTTCTCGTAATTATCACAAGCCGCATGCACGACTTCGATCGGCATTTCATCCCAGATTGTCTTAAAACTGTCCAAAGTTACGTGTTTTACCCAGCTTCCCTAACATAGCATGTATCCCCAAATGTTTAAGTCCATTGGGTTCAAATCGGGAGAGGATTGGACCATTCAGACGTTCTGATAAAACAATTTTTTTTGCACCACTTCTGAACAACCAATGCCTTATGTGCTGGCGCTGAATCTTGTTGAAAGCAGAAACATTCCCAAGTAACACGGTTAGTCTTTAATAAGTTTAGGTAATTGATATATAACAAATCTCGTCACTATAAAAATAACGTATAAACTTATATACAACTTGTTAACAACTCAAAAAGCGCAAGGTACGGAGCCAATATACAACATACATTCAACTTCAAATGAATTGTTCACACGACTTATATAAAACAACTTTATAACGACTATAACCACCACTCTTACATTTCCAGTACCAACAAATGGTGGCCTGTTATTAATAGGTCATAAGCAAATTGCACAAATGAGTTGAAATTTCACTCGCTGATGATTGTTTCTAATACATACAAAACAGATGACCCACGAAAATAATCATGGCTCTTCATTTGAGAAATTATCAAGACAATTCATTGATAGAATAGACTGTTAGTATAGTGTTTACATACAATAAATCTACGTGCGATTTCAGATTTGTCGTGAATATTTGCCTTGTACTTCGTTAAAATTTACACGCTTCGAAAATACCACAATATGATAGTAATCAATATCAATTTTTTTTTATAATTTGAAATAAAGAAAAAAGTAACTGATGAACTCTAGAGGAATGAGCCTCAGGTATATATTTTCGATAGAATTATATTATGAAACGTGCCTTTAGCACAGAAAAATGGTGTTGAATATTATTTTAGCACGCCGCTTGCGCTAACGAGGCAGCATGAATGGGTACACCGATTGCCCAAAGATTTTGTCCGTTAATAACCACTATCTATAAAGTTTATTTCGGTAAAAATATCGCAAAATAATTAAAAAAAAAACATTGAAACATCAAAGTGAACTAAGATGTCATGCACTATGTACTAATTATTTGAACTTTCTTACTCTTTTAGCAAACCAAGCGTGGAGTAATTTCTGCCAAAATTTGGAGATGGAATCGTGAAACCAATTAAGCAAGGCTATATAAAGCTACTACAATCTATAAAAATAATCGCCGTCACCATCTTGATTATTGTAGTAGAGAAAATAATATAAAAATTCTACTAACTAAACCACGCATTAAGTAATATATTTTGAAATTTAAGTAAAACAGAAGTATTCAAACATTGATCTGAGGTTATTAACGATGATCAAAATAATAATAATAATAAAACCGAAGATCGTTGAGCTAGACAAAAAAGAGAATGGAAACAAATCATGGCCGATCAAATCAAACGATTTTCTTGTTTTAAGAAAATTGAATGATAAATTGATTGATTATAATTTACTGTCAAATTTATTATTTATGTTTAATCAAACATAAATTCCCTGGATGTTTAAATATTTTATATAATTTTGAATATTATAACAGTATTTTTGATCTGCACTGTATTTGATGAAGAAGAAATAATTCACACCATAAAATCACATTTACAACTGATTTAAAACTGAACTACAACTTTTGCGGCCATTTTTCAATTTTTTATCCACTATACGTTTTGCTGTCAAACACATATTCACCACTGTTGTCTCTCTTGCATTCTCAAGAAAAAAAAACTAGTTATAAACATGTTATAAATCAGTTTTTACAGCAATTCGTAATGTATTTACAACTTCAACTTGTTATTTTGATTTAAAACATCATTCCGATTTAAAACATCAATGCGAGTGAATTAAAACCCAATGTTTTCCCTGTAACTTATTTATGACTTATTTATAACTTTTTCCTTTCATTTTTTTCGTAAAGATGTTGCATGTGTTACTTAGGTTATTCTCCGAATAATTCCTTGGCAGAAAGCAGCAATCGAGATCTGGCAATCCTGTCGGCATTATTTCTGCAAAATAATCCGTGTTTTTTCTTGTTTCTTGAAAGCTCCGCATACAGGGTACAAGCCCAACTTTCCGTCTGTCATCACCGAGAATGAGTGGCCTCTAAACTGGTCAGATTTCAACGTGATGGACTTCTCGGTTTGGGGAATGATAGAAGCAACACACAAGTTGGGACGAGTTGAGGAAGTCTCTGCTCCATTTGCTGAAAGAAAATTCCTCAAAATGGCATTCGGTTCGCCGTCGAGTCTTATCCTGAGCGTCTTCGAGCTGTCATCAGAGCTGTAGTGGGGCACTTTGAAGAGTTGTTACTTTTTACTTGGTAAATTATTCTTATTTTAAAAGTTTTCTCTTATGTACTTGCCAAAAACATGGTTAACGATTTTCCTTTCTCGTTGCAATAATTATGGCGCACCCTGTAGTTTTATGACTCTTGTTTTTTTAAAAACGATTTTCCTGGCCGATGAGGCTGGATTCCGCCGAACACGTTCTTTAAACGCGTTGGTCAACGCTGCAGTCCGCGCACTCCGTTTTTTGCGTTTGATGGTCTTGTACACAAAAAATAATCAATCTGTAACAATCCAATTCATTCCAGCAAGATACAAAACCTTGATCCTCTCTGCTTAAATCCATTCCAATTTTCCCTTGAAAAAAAAATTAAACACTACCTTTATCACTAACAAGTGAACTATTGTCAAGTGTCACAATCAAAACAAACACAGTTGATTAAGAGGGTAGGCCTTCTGATGCGACAAGAGGCACTCAAATGTGTGCATCACTTTCACGGTCCTGTAGATTGGTGAAATCATTGCTGTATAGGACCTTTTTTTAATCTTGTTAAGAGAATAAGGTTTCGGAGGTTGATTCAACACATAGCGCTCAAGTACTATTTGAGCGGTGGAATGTATTTCTCTGATTTGGTGTGCAACTTATTATACGGAAGGAAAGCTGACAAAATATAAACTATTATTCATGAATTCACTATTATTAACTTAACTATTATGCATGAATTCATGCAATTTGCAGCCTAATCGAGTGGAGATGACTCCTCAGTACAGCTAAAGTCACATCTTGGACTGTTTGTAAAGTAAAAGGTCAATTTTTGACCTCTGTGCACCATCCCGATTACGATAATCCATTCATATTTCATTCATATTGGATGAAAGTTAGCCTTGTTCTCAGCTCTTATTGGTTCGAATCTTCGTTCAAGACACGACTCTGCATTATTCAATAGTACACTATATAGAATCAGAATATCACAATTTTCCTCATTTTAGTAAACGCGTAGCTAACTTTGCTGCATGAAAATTGAAAATTGATTGAAAACTGACTGAATCACAAGCTTTTGAAATTGGACAATTTCGTGACGCGCTCGATGTTTAGATTTTTATTTTACACACTCTTTTAGAGTGTTATCGAAAGTCGTAATCCTCTGTCCATAAATATATACACATCGACTTAGATTGCCGATAATGTCTCAATCAGTGCGTAAACAACACAAAACAGCCAGTTCCCGAAATATCTATATTAAGCAGTATTTAAACAATCCTTTCACTTTCATTGAGCTTTCCAAGAAACGAAAGTCATTATATAAGATCATTATTTGATCTTTGGGCGTCATGCTTATTCTGAAAATACTCATACTGCGGAGATTTTCAGGGGCTTTCAAGCTGTTATGTTGAATTTTAAAATGGCCTTAGAGTCTGATTTCCGGTTTCATAGTGTCATTTTAGTTTGAGAAATAGTATTTTTGAGGGTTGTTAAAGTTTCAATATCCCCCTTAATTATTGAAACTATCGAATGCATTTGCTCCAAATAGGATTAAATAGCGGTTTTCATCCTTTATTGCTTAACTCGATGAGGAGTGGCCTATACGATTTAATCTGTACATCTGATTGAAAGCGTTTAATAGTTGGACTGATTGCCGAAACAAAATTTATCATAAACAATTTCCACCGATCACTTGACTGGATATTCGATTAATCCTACAAACATGTTTCTGAATTATTTTCCACTTGTAGCGCCGAGCCATTTCCTGCCTACGGTAATTTCAATCAGTCGCTGCCGTAACCGGAATCTAATTGGTATTGTTCGGGAAAATCAAAATTTCAATGAACACTTCAGTGAGCATCCCCAACCGATTCGCAATCCAATTGCGAGGAAAGCCTGGCCAGGCCAGACAAGCGGTTCCCACCACAAACACCGTCGAACAACGCGCGCGCGAATGCCTTTGATGAAGAATGCGCTTTTGCGCTTCCCGGTGTTCTCCTAGCCTTGATCCCAGCAATTAACGGCCACGAATCGAAACCAGCAGCGGCAACCAGCAGCGTGCGACAAGAGTTTTCAATTAAAACAAATGATTTCCAATTACTGGGTTTCCCTGCGGCCATCGGCACTGCAACGAACGCCTTTATTGCTCAGCGCGGCGGCGGCGGTCAGTGCCTTTCCTAGTGGTTCATATAGCCGATCGCCATTCGTTTCGCGGCGCTCGCTTTCCACCTTTCGAGTGTACGTCATCCAGTCCGAGAGCATACCGTTTGATTTTTTTGGAGAATTGCATTCTGTTTCTGACGTGCGTTTCGATTAAGTCGAATTAATGATTTATCGCTGTTCTGTACGATGAAGGCTTTTTAGTTTTCCATTGCTTCCGGTCACTTAATTACAGGCACGGAACTAACTAAAACGAAACTGGGTACAAAAAAATAAACATTTGAAAACTAAAAAATACATTCTTGAAGTGAACCCAAAACACTTTGCAAACAGTCTTTGAACTCGAGCATCCAACGGAAACAGATAGAATGTCAACAGAGGAAGCACTTGACATGGTGCTCCATCTGTTATTTTTGTTCTGGACATGCACGAAAAAAAACATTGAAATCAATACCAGGCACTCAAATGCTAGATGCAGCAAGCAGGCAGGTATTCTATCCTCACTACACGGAATGAAAGAAAAAAAAAACAAACTTTGATTGGCGAAAGTTTGATCTCCCTGCAATGTTCCACTCAAAGCTGTTGGTGTTGTTGGCTGTTGGAGTCAGATAGATGCAGAGCAAACTTTCGATAGGACGATAAGTTTTCTATTTCAGGTTTTTTTTTTGACACCTCCAGCGCTAAGATGAATGGTAACTTAGCGGATTTGTTGGCGAAAGGGGAAAATAGTTTTCAATGTACTCTCGTTGACAATGATTTTTTTACGATCGAAACTTTTCCCCGCATTATGTGAAAGTGTGTGTTCTTTCGAAGCTGTCTTATTGCTATCGATTTAGAACATGTTTTTCTTTTGTGCTATTCCTAGAATACTCTGCTTGGTAGTCTAGAGAGAGAAAATTATAGTTAACATAAATTCCTCAATATTCAACTTGAATGTGGTTTCATTGTTTATTACATTGGATTTTACACAATTTCTCAATCTGACAATTCAACTTATTGTTTATAAAAAGGTTTTATGGTGTCAGTTAACTCAAAAATAATCATAACTTTAAAATTGTTTCAACGGTTTTTCGAAACCTGTAGCAGTTATACCTTTGCGGCTATGAAAAAGTTTTTATCACGAGGCGTTTTACTGCAATATAACGATGAATGGTCAATAAACCACCTCGACGCATTTTTATACTTGTCAAAGAATAAAATTTAATGATGTGATTCATTTCTACAAAATATTTGACGTGTTTCACTGTTGCACCAGCCACAATCTATGGTTCAAAATAGTTTTTTACATAAACATTGAAAATAGTTGGTTTTTAGTTTTGGTTATGGTTTCAGTGCACTTGAAAGCTGATTTTACGATAAACTAGAGCGTGAAAGTCCACAACTCATTCGACTAATAATTGGTAAACACAGTCTCCATTCGTAGGCCAGTGAAATTGGCCTGAGGTTGATAAGGGGCCATCCTTATACCACGTGGACAGATTTTTAACGATTTTGACCGACCCCCCCCCCTCTCTATCGTTATGGCTTTAGCGGCAACCTGCTGCGCTGGTTAGAATCGTATCTATACGTACGCTGAGTGTTAAAATTGACTACGAAATTTCCCAATCGTTCTCCGCTAGTTCCAGGATAGCCCAAGGCAGTTATCGTGGCCCACTAGTATTTCTGCTTTATTTCAACAACGTGCACTACTCCGTAAAATGCCCTCGTCTAGCCTTTGCCGATGATTTGAAACTTTTCAACAAAACAACTCAACATATTCGCCCACAGGTCCGAATTGAATCGCATGATACTAAATGGATGGGTTTATGCTCCGTGATCACATTCACTCGAAAACACCGGCCACTACATGCTGATTATGCTCTTAAGGGTTCTCCAATACAGCTAGTCGAGTTCACCATGGACCTCGGAGTACTTCTGGATAAAAAACTCACCTTCAAACAGCATACATCCTTCATCCTAGCGGAAGCAAATGGGACTCATTACCCGAATGACACGTTATTTAAAAAATATCCAGTATTGTTCTACGGTCTGGATAGCTCGCTACAATTATAATGCTATCCATCGAATCGAAAGCATTTAGCGGCGGTTTGTACGTTATGCGCTTCGAATGCTCCCCTGGCAGGAACCCATGCGAAATACTTGGTACGAGGATCACTGTCGGCTTCTTCAGATTGATACTCATCACGCCGAGACACAGCGCGTGCTTTGCTAGTATCAGATATCCAGGCATCACGAGTTTACTGCCTTGACAGTCTTCGTCAAATCAACCTGAATGTTCCCAATAGAACTCTGCGAAGGATGCCAGCATTGCACTTGCCCTTCTGTCGAACCAATCACGGCTCTAATAGTGCCATCATAGGTAAACAACGCGCTTTCAACAGAGTGTCATAAGCCTTCGATTATTATTTATCACTAGTTGAACGTTCCCGGCGATGCTCGGGATTTCAATCAATGAACATAAAAGAAAGGTGAGGAAGAAACTTACTAACACTTGCTTAATGTTTAAGTTGCATCCTAATTGATATTCAAACCGATAAAATGTGGCCTATCTTCCAGCTAAATGTCCCAAAGTCTATTCTGGGTAATAGTAAAATAAGTAAAAAAGTAAATCGATTCCCGTAATATGTTACTTGCCAGGGTTGAATACAGTCCCTTTTGTGTGTGTAGTTTTTTTGTCTAAATTGATTGTCGTGCCATCTCCTTATGTAGCTAATTAGGAGCGAATATTCTTATGAATGTATAGTTGTTTTTCATTATTATTTGATTGTCATATTTCATGTTTATGATATTACTATAAATATTTTTTTTCTATTTCTAGCTAGCTGTTTTAAGTGATTTTCAACCAATGCACACTGGGAAAAATTGAACCCAAATTTCCACTAATTAGAAGCCGCTGGGCTGGCAACCTGAAATATAGCATTTCTTATGTAACATTTGTCAATAATTCGATTGGTGATAGTTGCATCCTGTGCAGGGCATAGGAAAGGGTCTATATTACCAGAAATATGCAAAATAAGGGGGAAAGGAACAAAAAAGACCATTTTTTTATTAAATTTTGGTCATTTTCTATTTCTTTTTGTCTGCCTCTCTATTAATTTTTTTTCTTCTTCTCTCTTTCAATCTCTTTCTATTTCTCCTTCAAAAGGACTTACTGTTTCTTGATTTATATTTTATCTTATCTTCTCTTGAGTTACATTCATGTAGAACAAACAAATTTAACTTCAGAGTATTTTAATTTGAGAAAAACAGATTGAGGAAACAGATAGCAGGAGTAACATCCAGAGAAATATGAAAAAAATTATATCTAGTTTCAAGTTCAACGAATCAGCACCAAGAAACAAAGCAAGAGAGCAAAAGCTGATATAGGATCTCTCTCTCTTTATTTCTCTTCTCTCTTCTCTCTTCCTCTTCCTCTTTTTCTTTCTCTCTCTTTCTCTTTTTTTTCTCTTCCTTTTTCTCTTTCTCTCTATCTCTTTGTCTCTCTTTTTTTCGTTTTTTTCTTTAGAGAGATAAAGAGAGAAAGAGAAGGAGAGTGAGAGAAAAAAAGAAAGAGAGATGAAAGAGAGAGATAAAAAGAAAGAAAGAGAGAACGAGAAAACGATAGAGAGAAAAGAAAAAGGGAGAAAGAGAAAGAGTAAGATAGAGATTATTCTTTCTCTTTCTCCCTCTTTCTTTTCTCTCTCTCGCTTTCTTTTTCTCTCTTTCTTTCTTTTTATCTCTCTGTATTATATCTCTTCCTATTTCTTTTTCTCTCTCACTTTCCTTCTCTCTCTCTCTCTTTTTTTATCTCTTTATCTCTTTCACTCTCTCCTTCTCTTTCTCTCTCTCTTTCTCTTTCTCTTTCTCTTTCTCTCTCTCTCTATCTTTCGCTTTCTCTCTCTCTCTCTCTCTCTCAATTTCTCTCATTTTATCTCTCTTTTTCTCTCTCTCTTTTTTATCTCTCTTTCTCTCTCTCATACTCTTTTTCTCTTTCTCTATCTCTTTCTCTTTTTCTCTCTCTCTCTCTTTCTTTTTCTCCTTCTCTCTTTTCTCTCTCTCTCTCTCTCTCTTTATTTTGATATCTTTTTTCACCATTCCAATCTTTTCTTTTGTTTCTCTATTTCAGCAATAGCCCTTACCGATCGATATAAGCGACGTCAATATCAAGCTGGATCGATACTTTTGCCCCGAAATTTTTTCGATATTCGAGGGAAATGATGATACTCGAGGTAAAATATAAAATATTATTGATTACTACAAACTACCTCCTTGCAGAAGAGCCCGGATACGACCAAACGCGTTAATGTGTTCTACAAAAAAAATCACAGGTAGGTTGTGTGCAAAGCCACGACCGCAAGGTTGAAGTAGCATACTTTTACCAGAAAGATAACCCGGCTGCTTGCGTGTCAGTCATTTTTTCTAGTAAATAAACGTTCACTTATCAGATTAACCAAATTTTGCACATCAACAAGGATTGACCAATTTCAATAATAAAGTAAGTTGTTTGTCATGATTGGGGCTTGACAATTTTTTAATTTTGGCTATGCGAAAAATCATTTTTTATGCAGATAATGAGAGTTTTTCGGATGTTGTGCTCATGACTGAAGAAAAAGATAATTCAGTACGTTCTGACACCCGGAAATGAAGTAAAATTTATAACTTTTACATTTGTAACATTAACTCTTCAATCAATACACTCTTTAATCCTGAGAAGGACAATTTGTTGTTCAATTCAATATCGGTTAAGATACCGATCACATCTTGGCGTTATCACTGACAGTGCGAATAAAGTATTCCTTGTGATAGAATAAACAGTGAAAAGCTGATTTAACACTCAGAACTAGACGACTCACGTGTTGTCAAAAAGAGGCAACTTTTCATTGAATGCATTTACTAGTAACCGTTATCGCACAGAGACTGCATTTCACTAAAGTGCTCCACTGCATCAGCTGCTATCGCTGCTGATACCCGCTGCAACTGCTACGCTATCCGTAGCCATGCTACAGTTGTGGCCGCTATACACTGCCATTAGTATCCGCTGTCCCTGCATCAGCTGTCCCAGCTGCTATCGATACTGAGATCCGCTGCAACTAGTGCGCTATCAGTGTAATGCCAAAGCTGTGGCCGCTATCCCCTATCGCTGGTATCCACTGCACTGCTACTGCTGCTGTTAAGGAAGGACTACTATTATCGCTGTCTAGAACTATTATGAGCGGCTTCGGCTGAAACAGGCTGTTATATAGGCCAAATACTTACTTTACTTAACTTTTTTTGGCTAACGGACCGTTCACCGGTCCAGGGCCGAACGAATTAGAGATGTCCAGCTTCTTCTGTCTTGGGCAGCCGTTCTCCAGTCTCCCCGTACACTAGCAGATCGTGCATCTTCTTCCACCGCGCACATCCACCGCGTGTGAGGCCTACCACGGAGCCGACGGCCTCTTCCTGGTTCTCTACTGAAGATAGTTTTGGCGGCTCTCTCGTCAGGCATCCTGGCTACATGTCCAGCCCACTGAAGCCTGCCCCGCTGTATTACCTTCACTATATCAGCATGTTTGTATACCTGGTACAACTCGTGATTCATTCGTCTGCGCCACACTCCGTCTTCCAGTTTACCGCCAAGTATCGATCGCAGAACTTTACGCTCAAAATCTCCGAGCACTCGTCGATCAGCTTCCTTCAGCGTCCATGCTTCATGTCCGTAAAGGGCCACCGGGAGTATCAGCGTCCTATACAGCGCTAGTATTGGGCGAGTTTGCAAACTACGGGACCTTAGCTGGTTACGCAGTCCGTAGAAAGCCCTGTTCGCAGCTGCAACTCGTCGTTTCACTTCACGGCTCATATCGTTGTCACATGTCACAAGCGTACCAAGATAAACGAATTCGTCAACCACTTCAAATCGTTCCCCATCTATCTCCACCTCAGCACCAACACCACGGGGACTCCCACGCTCTCTGCCAGCTACCATGTACTTCGTTTTGGCAGAGGTAATGACAAGTCCCAATCTGGCTGCTTCTCTCTTGAAAGGTACGAAGGCCTCCTCCACGGCCTTACGGTTGATACCGATGATATCGACGTCGTTCGCAAAGCCAAGAAGCATGTGAGATTTTGTGATGATCGTACCGTTTCTTTCGACGTTTGCTCTTCGTACTGCACCCTCAAGAGCGATGTTAAACAATAGGTTGGAGAGCGCATCGCCCTGCTTCAGTCCATCCAACGTTACGAAAGCGGCTAATGTCTCGCCAGCTATCCGCACGCACGATTTGGATCCCTCCAGTGTCATACGACTCAGCTTTATTAGTTTCGTAGGGAAACCGTGTTCCAGCATGATCTGCCACAGCTCATTTCTTTTCACTGAGTCGTATGCCGCCCTGAAGTCCACAAACAGATGGTGAGTCGATAAGTTGTACTCCCGGAACTTATCGAGGATCTGTCGCAGGGTGAAAATTTGATCCGTCGTGGAACGCCCTTGTCGAAAACCAGCTTGGTATTCGCCAACAAAAGATTCCGTTAACGGTCTCAATCTTAAGAACAGGATACGGGAGAGCACTTTATATGCGGAGTTGAGCAACGTTATCCCTCGATAGTTGCCACAATCCAATCGATGGCCCTTCTTATAGATAGGGCATATGAGGCCTTCCAACCAGTCGTTCGGCATTTGTTCGTCCTCCCAGATTCTTAGTATTATCTGGTGGACCACATAGTACAGCCGCTCGCTTCCTGCTTTTAGAAGTTCGGCCGGGATACCGTCCTTCCCAGCGGCCTTGCCGTTTTTCAGCTCACTAATCGCCTTTTTCACCTCCTCCTGTGTTGGTGGCTCCACAGCTTGTTCGTCATTCATAATCATCATCCTGTTTCTGCTCTGCTCATCCGGCTCCTCACCGTTCAATAGCGCCTGTAAATGCTCCTTCCACCTGGTTGCAACCGTCGGTTTATCAGTAAGCAGGTTGCCGTCCTTGTCATTACACATGACCGGCACCGGGAAATTCCTGCTTCTGACTCTGTTGACAGTTCTATAGAATCTCCGCACGTCGTTTTCAGCATAGCTGTCCTCTGCGCTGGCGAGCACCTGCTCCTCGTACTCGCGCTTCTTCCGATGGTGAGTTCTATTTTCGGCAGCTCTTGCCACCCTGTACCTCTCTCTGTTCTGACGCGTAGCCGCAGTGAGCATGCGGCTCCTGGCACGGTTCTTCTCATCTGTCGCTCTCTGGCCCTCAGCATTGAACCAGCCGTTAGGCTGTCTTCCATGCGTCGTACCTACCACCTCTCTCGCAGTCGTTTCGATGGCGCCGTGAATACTGCTCCACAGCCCATTTATGTCATCCACTCCTTCCTCCTGCTGTTCTGCGATCCGTTGATCCAGCTCTTTGGCGTATTCTGCTGCCACGCCATCAGCTTTCAACCGCTGAATGTCAAAACGCGTCATCCACTCTGTGCGAAATTTCAGCACGTTCGACAGCCGTGCGCGTATCTTACAAACGACGATATAATGGTCAGAGTCAATGTTTGGTCCCCGAAAAGATCTAACATCAGTAACATCCGAAAAGTGCCGACCGTCAATCAGTACTTGATCGATCTGGGAGCAGGCTTCTCCATTTGAATGCCTCCAGGTGTGCTTCCGAATATTCAAACGTGGAAAATAGGAGCTACATATGGCCATTTTTCTGGTCGCGGCAAAGTTTATCAGCATCAAGCCGTTTTCATTGGTTGACGAGTGGAGGCTATGCCTTCCAATGACCGGACGGTAGAATTCCTCCCTTCCAACCTGTGCGTTTGCGTCTCCTATGACGACTTTTACGTCGTGTTTTGGGCACTCGTCATAGATTCGCTCAAGCTTGTCATAGAACTCATCTTTGACTTCATCGGATTTGTCGTTTGTCGGTGCGTAGGTGTTGATTAAACAGTAGTTGAAGAATTTGCCCTCAATCCTCAACACGCATAGACGGTCATCTACGGGCCTCCACCGGATGACTCTTGTTTTCTGATTTCCCAGCACTACGAAACCGACGCCCCGTTCCGCTGCTTTGCCGCCACTGTAGTAGATGTGGTACTTGAAAGAAGTGCGTGCAAACGGGTCTACTGCACGGAATTCCCTTTTTCCGGAATTTGGCCACCGAACCTCCTGAATCGCTGCGATTTCGACTCCCTGCCGCTGTAATTCTCGAGCAAGCAAGCCAGCCCGCGCCGGTTCATTGATAGATCGGACGTTCCAAGTACCCAATTTCCAATCGTTTACCTTAATCTTTTTCCGTGTCCCTAGCCTAGGTCTTTGCCGATTGATCCGTTCCGTATTTCTAAATTCGTTGTTCGTGGTTGATGAAAGGTTTCGGTATGCTACCTTACCAGGGTCGCGATACCTACATCCTGCCATCTTAGGTGTAGCTGGCGGGATAAAGCATTCCATAATTCAGCCGCCCGCTCCGGGTCAGACGCTGTTATACGCTGCCCCTATGGGGATACAGCCGCGTACGACCCCCTTCCCAGTCAGCATACGACCATAGTTTTCACCGGGGTTGGTTACCCGATCTCCGCTAAGGTTACTCGTATTCCGGTCGGCACCACGTGGAGGTTGGGATAGGAGTTGCTGGACAGAGGTGAATGGCCATATTAGGGTCACAAGTTACACGTGTCCAGCCATTTTCCAACCATATAGGTCAAATAGCATATTTTAAATTGCAAGATATATGATTCTGTAGACTATCCTTGAAAGCAATTATATGACGACCATTCAAAGGTCGAATTTTGACAAGGCTTGACTTATTTCAATAGTACAAGAGTTTGAATAATAAAATTACAAATATCTTCATTTGGGAAGAAACTTAAAAGATTTTCCAGTGTATTGCTGCAAGAACGAAGGAAATCCATCGAATACTAACCGATTTATTGGCATTTGAAATTGGACATATTTTTCACTTGTTTCGGTTTTAGATTTTCATTTCACATCCCTATGTAGCCGAACTTCCTGAGAGAAGTATTCTACTTCAAAAACCGGAAATTTGTGCACTTTTTGTACAAGACACTTTAAAGGCGGTTTTTATGCCTCTTGCGAGAAAAATTCTCCCACAATTGACAATACACTTTTTTACGCGGGTGTTCCGTAGCGCGTAAAAAAATTTGTGTAAAAAAATCTGCGTAAATTCCGAAGTTCGCGCAAATTTCGAATTCCTTGGAAAAAAATTCACTTGCGCAAGGATTTTTTATTAAATTTTCTCTTAAATTTTTTTTCAAAAAGAATCAATAGCAGTGTTATTTCCACCTGAACAGCCGGCTGAATATCGAAGATAAATATAAAAAGGTTAGGCCAAATCAGTGAATTTCGAAGTCCCCATAAGAAAAAGACGCGTAAAAAGACCTAAGTGTACTGTCTATGCAGAGCAAAATCGGAAACGCCCACTAGCTCAACTGACAAGCACTTCGTAGTGAGTTCTATAGTATCCTAATAAATAGGGTAATCGCTCCTATATTCATCTATGCACCCCTTTTTGATTAATTTATCGTCAAGTTTTACCATATTTTCAACGTAAACTTTCAGCCCCTTGACAAAATCAAGAAGCAGATAGATTTACTTTCAAAATTTGTTGAAATTTGACGGTAAATTGGACAAATGATAGAAATACGATGAATATAAGTGCACCTAGCTGTTGAGATGAATAGTGGAGCGATTACCCTATTTAATGAAAATGCAGTATTGCAGCTCCTAACCACAACCGGGTTTGGTTATGGCTATCGTAGTTTAAATACCCTCGCGTATTTTTACGTGGCGATTTTGTCTCACGTAGAAGAGATAACGTAGATACCGTTTAAAAATGTTTCAGCTTTGTTTTAATGCGATAGCGGTCAGTCTTAAGACCAAAATTGCGATTTTTTGAAAAAGGGATATATAATTACTCCAGACGTTAAACAGAAAACGTGATTGAAATAAGGTATCCTCTCGAGGACTGTTGGGACACAATTAAAACAGCCATCAATAGCGTAGCGGAGAAGGTCATCGAGCATGTGGGACGAACCCAACGGAAGGAGTGGCTCGACGACGAATGTAGGAGGATGATGGATGAGGAGAATGCTGCGCGGGCGACTACGATGCGCAGTGCCACTCGTTAGAATTTAGGAAGACACCGACAGAAGAAGATGCAGCGAACCCAGAATTTTCGGGATAAGAAGCGCCGCCGAAATGTGTCGCGATAAAGGTGGAAGTATTCCGACAGACGATCGTGAGGTGACCGAAAGGTGGAAGCAGCACTTCGACAAACACCTGAATATTCTGATATACACCTGTATATCACAAAAAAGGCAGCATTTCATAGCCCTGTGCTGCCTATAATCGCATATCAGTCCCATCTGGAAAATCATCGAGTTGAGAAAACAGCGATTGAAGATATTTTCTTGTTTTGGGTATTTCACCTGTTTGGAGTGGGTTATTCTTATTTTTTCGACATAACGTAATGAAATAGACTTCTTCATTAAAGAATTGCTTTTTTCGTGAAAATTACTATGAAAAATAAGGATGAGACTGGTATGCGATTATTTAGGTCATCGAGCAGCAAAATAATCGCATATCAGTCTCACTTTCAACCGCTCGGTGTAGGGTCTCAAGTATTTTGAATATGGGCAGACGTCCACCCATTACTTAGCCCGACTTTAAGGTCGTCGTTGAAAAAGCAAAATATACGGTTGAAGTCTTGGATATGCTACAAAATAGTTTTCTTTCTTACGTCTTAAGTGTTTTCGCAATACGTGCAATACGTATTATTCCGCATTAGCCCGTGCATTTCGCATATTGGAAAAGTGGTGTTGAAAAACGGAAGTTTCCAATTTCATTACAATAATGATTTGACGAAAGACGGCGGCGATGAAAAGAGGTACAAGCTTTTTTTCGCTAAGCAACTAAAAACGATTTCTTCTGAGCTCTGACAATTTCAACTTGAATGATCATTTGAAGTGAGCGGATCATTAAGCCCTCACAAAAAGCAGCATTGCTCAATGCTTATTCGTCTGATTGACGAAACAAATAACCTTTCAGGAACGAACTTTCAGGAAAAGTTGCAGTTTATTTGAAACAACCTTGCATTTATTAATTATTTGATTGTTTTTTAACAGTAAAAAGCTTGAAAAACAGCACCAAATATTTGTTATATGGATTGAAGAAAAAAAAATATGACCATACTTAGGAAAACATTTGGTAGGACTGATATGCGATCATTTTAAAGATAAGACAATCTGACCTCACATTTTTTTCTGACTTTTTCAAATAAAACATACTCTTTTGTTTCCATAATCGATAGTACAGCAAGAAATAGATGGAATCTGATATTTAACTCACAAACGATGAAAATACATGTGGGACTGGTATGCGATTATAGGCAGTGTGTCAAGTACCAAGTAGAGTATCGGCACAGCTGCACTTTTCTTTTCCCGGAGTTATTGAAGTTTCTGCCTTGGGTGGGTTATCAGAAATTCCAGCTTGTTGCGATACGTATGTCAACCAGCGCAACGCCACAAACGGTGATGCTTGTCTACTTAGTAGATAAGGAATCGCCATTGAATATAGTTGCAGCCAGGCTGGTAGAAAAATGATATAAAAGCACTCTCGAATAATCGCTATCAGTCCATGGTATGGAACGCATTGTTGGTATTTTAAAAACTTTTTTCAGTTGGCATCTACTTCACGACTGAGGCCGTAACATATATTTTAGAAGTAAAAACTAGTTCACATTACCTCCACGGTGCAAAAATCTAAATTGTCATAATCAATTGGCAGCAATTTCTATCCGTACAGTCAGAAAAAAAAAATAAAACTTGTACATAAAACAAGAGAATTCTTTCATTACTTCTAAAAGAAAAGAAAACTTACAAAACCACTGGACAGTGATTAACTAGATGGATTAATTAAAACAATCCACTTTTTAGGATTTAACTCAAACTCAACTCAAGCGATTTTAATGCCTTTACGGTTAATGCCTTAACCGTTATGAGAAACAGCCATTATTAGAGGGAAAATGATTTCATGAATGCGACCCTCCGGAAATATTCAGGTTAATGTGCAATATGCAAAACAGAACCGGAAAAATCGAATCTAAAAACGAGCAGCAGCCCTTTTCGAATTACCGTTACTTTGGATTTGAATAGAATCCCGCCGCCGCATCCGCTAAAGGCACAAAGATACCCCCGCACCTAGCAATAACAAATGAGGAATTCTGCTTCGGAAATTCAACTTGCATCGATAACAACCTCAATAAATCATGCGACTCACTTCGAATCGCATCCTGCACGAAGAATTCAATTCGCATATGCACAACCCGGCACGGCACGGCACGGTACCATATGCCGGAATGGGGGTTTATTCGAGTTTGAATCATCGTAAACATATTCACACTGTAGTGGTAATCTGTGCAGATTTGCATATTTTGCCGAACTTCGCTAGCCACAGAAAGCTTCGAACCCTTCATCATCCGCGTTGGAGGGTGGAGGCTTCCGAAACATTCCACCCACTTTGGCATACTGTGGTGAAGCTTTGGTAGAGGGCTAGAGTTCATGAAAAGTTTTTTTTCCTCCCTGTCTCTCTCTCGCTCCGTTCCCCCACCCCTTCGAGCGAGTGGGGGTTTGAGCGTTAGAGCGGAAGTTAGTTCTGGTCCAGTTAGTGCAGCGTGTGTTGACGCGCCAGTAAAGCACTCCTTCCCTCCGCACCCATTTCCACCCGATCTCGTTGACTTCCGGATGCGAGAGTAACTATAACTCTCCATTCCTTTCTGGTGATGATTTACAACTGTAATCCACGCGAGTGCTTGCTGCTGGATGTACAATAAAGAGCATAATCCGGAAAAATAATATTTCCGCATGTGAGACTGCCCGCAGAGTGGCTACCGAGGCGTGGGGATGGCCCACATGTCAGCGCTTGTTTGTTGATTTCATAGTAATTGCTGGTGATTTCCGTCTAATCTACTTTCAAAGAAAAATTGACATGAAAAATATGACTTGTTATGTTCGATAATACAGTGTTCGTGTCTATTTTCCTCAACCATTTCAGAGAAAAGTAACTGAAAGTCACAGTAATCCAACCGAGAAAATATATTTGTGAACGTTCCTAATCCAACGAATGCAAAGCTCGGTAGTTAACTGTGGACTGTGCCGTTTGACTCTGTTATCGTCGCGTAGCAGACTCTAGCTTAGGCTGGCCGGCCGGTATTTGTCATCCTGTTTCACAGCACATACACACACACACATGGTCGAACAGTCGTTTTTCAGGAGGGAAGCGCACTTATACTAGACGCTCCCACAAAACGGCGACACCCATGGGCTTCGAACTGGTTTACGATGAGCGAATCTTCCAAAGCACCCGAATTGCAGTACGAGAGAGAGAGAGAGAGGGGAAAGGTAAACGAGACGGAAACTGTGGCCCAATAATCCGAGTCGGGGCTCGGATTTATATTCATCTAGACGGCTTCCCTTTAATCCTTTCAAATTGGTTCGCCACAGTATGGTTTCGAATGGCAGCACCGCGGTATCGCGATCGGAATTGAATTTCAATTATACATTTTTCAGGCTTTGTTTTATTATAAATAATTGATGGTACAGCGTAAAATTCATAGTGTCGCTGTTCGTTGATCCGATCGAAATGGGTTTTCACGTTTTCCGGGGTCCAGAATTTTGGTTTTCTGATGAACAATGTTAACTGAAGGATTGTGAGTTATTACAGGAATTTCAAACATCCGAAAAGCCTCAACTGATTCATTTTGACCTAGATACCAAATTATTCCAGCGAATCGTTGCTGAGAGTAAATTAATCATACCGAACAAACGTTCCAAGTATGCGACATGATAATTGGCACGTAATACCATCGTAACGCGCTCGTCTTGCCTTCCTCGAAATGTCATTGTGTCATTCGTAGATGTTCAGCGAAGATCCTTGTTCTAAACTGTGAACCGTGTGCGCGTACGTAAATACGTCATTCCGACACGCATCACCGCGGGAGAAGAGCCTTCCCATATGTCAGCGGCTGCCACCACGCCAAACTATATGTGGAAGCGCACATACGCAGACATTATTCTAATTAATCAAATCCGATGGAAATGAAACGCCAATCCTGTTGGCAGCAGCCACTTTGTCACTTTGCTCTTCCTTTCATTCGACTCAAGAAACAACGCAAGAAATGGTGCGAAGGACGCTCAACATCCTTCCGGCCAATCTCACGCCACACTGTGTGTCACTTGCACTGCAGCACTACTGTGACTTGCAACGCCCGCCCAACGCTCGGATCTGTCGCATTCGAGCGAGCGATGTTAATGAAAATATTTGCTTTTCATCTTCACCTCGGTGGGATTTAGTGTTTGCCTTGTCGTCTCGGGCTGCCCTGTCTGCCGGCCTAGCAAAGCGGGGCACAGTTATCTAATATTATGAAATTATTGCACTGCAAGAAAAAGCCGAACACGTTCACTTTTAATGTTTGATTATTTATTTGTATTATTTAAGATTAAATCAAACATTCATTAACATATTTTCTGCATATTAAGTTATTTTTTTTTCATCAGTGTCACGTGTCACTAGATTTTAACGCCAGAGTGGGTAAAGTTGTGTTGCTTGTGTTACCTCAGATGTGTGCTCGAAGGAGGTTGGCGTAATCAGCCTTTAACCTTATATAACATTTTAGATTTATTTGATCCAGCTCTCAGCTTAGTCTACTAAATTTAATCATTACCAGTATTTGAGACTGTCTCACTGGCCTTGTCGTTTGGCCTCATTTGAGTTTAAATGATCAACCCGAGTTCAACACAAAAATGTCTGAATGCTTAATTTAGCATATGGTTGAAGGTGAATTGTCATTTTCTGTTATTCAGTCTGTTACTTAAGAGCATTGTCACTGTTGTGAGAAAATGATACATTTATAACAGGTTCAATACCTGGAACGCTATTTTCCGCGTATTCTTCTGAAAACGAGCTTCAAATTTTGTGAATTCGACGAACAAGCAGCTTCGAATTGTCGGTTCATTCTATGCTTCATCCACCCGTCGGGATGGATGACTTAGACAGCCAATTCAAAGTCACGACAACATGTTGCTCTCTGGCCCATTCGAGATATTTTTGGATATGTTTTTTAATCAAAATCGTTTTGAAGTAGAATACTTCTCTCAGGAAGTTCGGCTACATAGGGATGTGAAATGAAAATCTAAAACCGAAAAAAATGAAAAATATGTCCAATTTCAAATGCTAATAAATCGGTTAGTATTCGATGGATTTCCTTCGTTCTTGCAGCAATAGATTGGAAAATCTTCTAAGATTCTTCCCAAATGAAGATAATGGTGATTTTATTGTTCAAACTATTGTACTATTGAAAACAGTCAAGCCTTGTCAAAACGAAAAATTTGACCTCTGATTGGTCGTTATATGATTGCTTCCCAAGCACGGTCGACAGAATCATATAGTTTGCAATTTAAAATATGCTATTTGGCCTATATAAGAGCCTGTTTCAGCCGAAGCCGCTCATAATAGTTCTAGACAGCGACAACAGCAGTCATCCCTTAGTAGCAGCAGTAGCAGTGCAGTGGATACCAGCGATAACGGATAGCGGCCACGGATGTGGCATAGCAATGGATAGCGCACTAGTTGCAGCGGATCTCAGCATCGATAGCAGCTGAGCCAGCTGATGCAGGGGCAGCGGATACCAATGGCAGCGTATAGCGGCCACAACTGTGGCATGGCTACAGATAGCGTAGCAGTTGCAGCGGGTACATCTGACCATGAAGCGTTTATGCAATAATTGAATGAAAATTGCAATTGCAGCAATCGGCCTTTTTCAAGGCTACTAAATGTATTTGAAAGAGCATAATGAATGCTTATCAATAAACTGCAACTGAGGTTTGATGCTGCTGCAAAATCACAGCAGTGTGATTTTTATTACGATTTGTTGATACTGTGCTTAACAAGCGGTATACACGAAACAAATCCGATTTCCAACAGAAAAGTTCGGCACGTTCTGCTCACGATGCTGAGTCTGTTTCAGAAAATTCACAACACTTCATTAACAAGGATGTAACGTCTTGAAGAAGACGGTTATAGTTTGACATCACAGCAGAATTTTGACCTTCATACTCATGTCTACCATTGGCAATATCAAATACGCAACAATCTGCATCCATGCGACACGGGGACAGGAACATTTTCTTCTTCCAAGCCGCGCAACACGACACAATACATGTTATTTTGCTGCCTCAATGAGAGCTCTATCGGTTTGGCTCGACAGAATGTCCACAAGAAGTCGTTTTTGTACATCCGTATTACGAAACTGAGAAAATCTGTAGCAACTGAAGATAAAGGCGGGGCCAGAATGGATGAGATGTATTTTTCGTACATTAGTATTATGACATACGAAATAAAATTTTTCGAACGTTGTAGAATGGTATAACTGGAAATAATTAAGTCACACCTATTTTTCCAGTTATATCATTTCACAACGTTCGAAAAATTTACGTTCGTTTATTTACTAGAAAAAAAGACTGACACCCCGGACGAACACATACGATTCGCATAGATTCTCTAGGATTTCTCACATTGGATTCCTGAGCGTCCTTGAAAAGGATTCCTGGAAAAGAATCCTCAGGAATGCCCTGTATATGGCTCTAGGATTCTTGAAATAAGAATCGTGAGTGAAAATCCTCCGGATCGTGTTTGCGATTCCTTTCACGATTCTGTCACCGAGTTATAGGTATCCTGGGGATGGATTCTCTGCGTGTTAGTAAGGGACGCAAGCAACCGGGTTATCTTTCTTGTAAAAGTATTCTACTTCAACCTTGCGGTCGTGGCTTTGCACACAACCCTCCTGTGATTTTTTAAAGAGTATTTCAAAATTTCAAGTTATTTGTGATCAAATGTCTACGAACAACTTCGTAAGACATAATCAAACCATTTCGAGTCAATTTTAAAGCATCTTCTTGCAATGTTAATGTTGGTTCAAAAAAAACGGGTCACAAATCACCATCGCATGAAAATAATAAATGAAAGTGTACCTAAAATAGCTCCTACATGCGTATTTATTAAAAACTAGTATTTACAGATTTTCTAAAATATGGTGCTCGTCGTGAACTCGTAATCTGAATGAAAATATAACTGTAAAGCTTAAACGGATTCGTCTTGTCAATTTGTGATTGGTGTCGATTACATTGTACCAAAGTTAAACCCAAAAAAATAATTTATCGATTATAATAATACTGATAAATATTCTCATGTTTCCATCGAAAAGTCTCAGCCATCAACATCAGAGTACGGAGCGGTTAGATTGACATCTGCTACAACAATCATATCATCATGTTCTCGAAAATAGCATTCAACAAGAGTAGAATTTTACTAAGATAAAAATGGAAACCGATACCATATTACTATTACCTGTAGTATGAAAAAACATATTTTCTGTTCTGAATTTATCGTAGTAGAAAGCGAATTCCGCAATCAGGAGAAATCAGTTCTACGCTAGAAAATTTCAGCGAATAAAAAATAGGAAAATTATTGGTTTTATGTCGAAATAATAGATCCTGAAAATTTCACTAAGCAGACAATATATGCAGTAGGGAAAGCGAAAAATAAGCGAGCTAGAAATATGATTCAGATTTGGAAAAATATACCGCATCCCGACGGGACGAATGAAAACTTTCTAAATGAAATAGATGGTTAATTTCAGGGTGATGTTCGACGTCGTTTTCATTCATTCCAAAATACCACTCTCTTTCGGTCTCTGAAAAGCTGTGTGAAACTATAGAAAACGTTCAAAATTACCTCCAGAATAATATTTTTGATATCAGAATGATGCTTAGAACATAGTGTACAACGATATTTTCAAAGTCAAGGTGGCTTACGGTCAATGTTCAAAAACCCTTTAACCGTTATGTACTCGGCAGGGTACCCAGGTACCTTTTCAGACTTTATTGCAATTAAAACAAGGATAACTTCATGTCAGCCAGCTGAAACTTATGGAATGCTCCTATTTAGTGGAAATAAACCATTTTCCATCAACAGACTGTTCATAGCAGCAGAGGGGTTGAAGGAGAAGACTTCAATTTTTTTTACCCCATAAGTACCCGAGTACAAAAATGAAATGCTTCTTGCTTCTTCATTTTGTGACCAATTTTCGATCTTGGCCTGTCAAAAGATTGGAAAATCTATCTACTTTTAGAATCCGAGACTGACATGAACCAGTGACCACATCTGGTTTCTTTAAATCAGAAGCTTCGGGATCATGTTCCGGTGGGACAAATCAGTACAATTGTCAATAAAACCGACCAACATTGGTATCAAAATTCATAAGATCACTCTGGGAGTTTATTTTCATTCAAGTTGAGTACATCTGATAAGTTGTCCGAGTGGCAATTTCGGAACAGATTCCAAATCTTGGACATGGGCCCAAAAATCCGGATTTACGGGAATCATATGGGAAACATCTTCAGGTCTTGTATGATGAAAATAGAAAAAATTTTCAATCTTTTGACGGGTCAAGATCGAAAACCAGTCATGAATTGAAGAAGAAACAAGCATTTCATTTCGGTGGGTACCCGGGTACCCTGCCGAGTACTTACGTGAGTACTTACGGTTAATATTAGTGTTTTCGGAACAAAGATCACGCTTAGAAACAGGATCAAGTGAAGAGCTAAAAAAATATTCATATACACTATGGTACCATGGTCTTGAAGGAAAAGCTTACAAGCTGCAATCTCGTTTGCTTGCTTGAGGTTAAACATTGAAACGCACAGCCTCTTTAGGCGTACTTTGGTGATCTTGATAACGGCTAAAAACTTTTTGAAAAGGTTCCCCAATATTTTCTACTATATTTAATGAGTTTGCTTCGGGCCGAAAAAACACAACCCAAGGACCCGTTGTACTCCCCGGTTACAGCTTCACAAGATTGATAAAATACCGTTTTTGACCATTGTATCCTGAATTTTTAATAAATCAGGGTCAGGATGGCACATTGGAACCGAATATTAATACCTGACATCATTTTGAACTTGAAGATGACGTCTTCCTGTTTCTGTAAAGCTAAAAATACCTCAATGGTACAGGGTGTTAGGTAGCTCACTGAAAATCTTTTGAGGGGTGATAGAGGACCTTGTTTAAAGAAAAAAAAAACCTTCTGCGCATATGTCCAAAACTTAACTACTCCAGAGTAATTCACATTTTCCAGTTCTTGGTTATGTTTGCCTTTAACGAGGGCTAGCACAAGAAGTATGATAGCTAGCTCAATTTTGTTGGTTTTCTTGGAAATGTGAGAAAAATTCATTGTCAATAGTTTTCTTAAAACGTCGAATTAGAGAGAATAAGAAGCACTTAGAAAGAAACAAATGTGAAATCAAATGTTTTTCGAGAACTAAACTGCAATTATGTCTCTGAAATGTGTGATAAACATGGGTTTTGTTGTTAACCAAATTAAACATTGAAGCCTACTCTACAAGTTGTTCTTTGACACCAAGCATCTAACCCTTCAAGTTCGCTCTCATTTCACTTGAAAAGTAATAAGCTGCACCTGCATTTGTTATTTTTTTTGTGTGGACCCCACTGCGACCAATAGTTGTTTGATCTATTGTGGCATTGTCCGGACATTTTTGCTGTTTGCACATTTCTGTTTTTTTTACCATTTTGCAGTGCTGAGAAGTAACCTGCTCCGTGTTATAATGCTTTTTGTCTTCTCCTTCAGACTTAATAACCTACTACCTTCCTTATCGACCTTATCATATCCTCCTGCAGGCTATCACTCTAAAAGCATATCGTCGGCTTCGTGCAACACTGGCACAACTCAAAATTTTGCATTTTTGAGTTTTTGATGGCAAACGATGCGAAATCTAGTTATGTTTCATCCCACGAAACCCCGTTTCAAAATTCCTAAAAAATCCAGAGTTATGAGTAGATGTGCCTTTGCTGCACAAATCGAAATTTCTCCATTAAGTTAGTAAAAATAGGGGTTTAACTTAGACAACGTGCTCATAATATGTGCATAATAGTGTTACATAAGGATTGGTGATCTTAAACTGCAAAGTTTTCTTGAAAATCGAAAAATAAATTTTCGACGCAAATTTTCAAACGCGTTTTTCTCGAAACTATGATTTTTGAGTTGTGCTAGTGTTGCACGAAACCGACATTATAACGTGCTATAGTCTATGATATTATTGAAGCTTTAGATCAGTGGTTATTAAGTCTGGAGGGAAGTTATAGTACTTGTTGTCTTCTCATTCAGATTTAGTAACCTACTTTCTTCCTAATCGATTCTATCATATCCTCCTGCAAGCTATCCCTCTAACAGCGTAGACGTGCTATAGTCTATGATATTATCAAAGCTTTAGACGAGAGGTTATCAAATCTGGAGAAAAGGTTTTGTGTGGAAGAGCCTGAGAATAAACCCATACTTAAAGTTCTTTTTGCCAAAGAATGGTTTGGTTCTACTAAGATTCGAACCTATCACCATTCGCTTGTCAAAGCAGACTCTGTAACCTTGCGGCTACGAAGCTCAACTTGCATTTAGTTTAGTGAGATTTACAAGTTTCAACTTATTGCTACAACTTATTGCTAGGTAGATACAACTTATTGCTTTTAAAGTGAAATAACAATGAAAATAAAAGAGTTTTTAGTAGAATTGTGGTTAACGTTTTTTTACAGACTCAAATGATTTTTTTCGTAAGCCCGTAACTTGGAGCTATTAAGCTGTAGTCTTTCTAGGGCAGCTGTGCCGAGCTTTAGGGCAGCATTTTTTCGCTTTTGTCGACCAGTGCTGTTCGAATTCGACAATAAATTGCATATGAAGTTAGAGTACGTGAAAAGTGCAAGACTCTTGAGTGTTTGCACTTACTTCATAGCAACACAAAGTATAAAACAAGATGTTAAGTTCTAACTGTATTTAAAAAATTATATGAAAAATAGAATGAGTATTGATTGGAAAATAATCATAATCTAGCTATCATATTCGTTATGTTCGACTTATTATTATGAAAGATGTTTCAGAAAAGTTTTTCGGTCATTTACGATGATGATTTTTTGATTGTAAATCCGAAAGCAATTCCCAATTTTATTTAATAGTACAGCGTCAACATTAATCCGTTTAGTTCTAATTTGAAAGTAACATAGAAGAGTTTTGGCATTTGTATTAATAGTTTTTCCTGCAATTCGGTTAATTGAATCTCGAATCTTGTTGTTTGAGCTCATTCGGATGTGACGTTCATTCAAATTAATTTTTTGATTCAAATAATATTTTATTTCATTTTTGAGTCAAAAATACCTAGTTTTCTATAAAGTTTTAAAAAAGGAATCATCTACGACTGTTGCACCTCACAGTGCTTTCTTTTATAACTTTTAATTTTTTTTATGAACAATAAAACTGCTGAGAAAACATTTTTATTCATTTTGTATTCTTCACCTATTTAACCATCTAACAATTAAGGATAATGGTGATTTTTACAGGGTGGGAAGATGCTCGCTTGCGATTGCGAGAGGTATACTCAAAACAAAATAAAAACCCAAAGTTTCTACATACAATATTTCATTTATTTTCTCTGGGGAACTGCTCCATTATTCATCTCATTAGGCGGATATTCACGTAGAATGCACAGATTTAACACCAAATTTTCACAAAATCATTGAAAAAATAAACTAAACATGCTTACGTGCTCTTATGGAATCGTTCAGCATTGTATATTTAGTAAAATTAGCTAGATTTAGCCTGAATTTTGTAAAACAAACCATTTTTCACCAAGCTTCCATATCCATCTCAAAACTTGAATCACTGCTCAATTATTCATCTCACGAAGCCCCCATGTTCACCACACTGTTAATCATGAATGAATCACATTATACAGAATGAACGTAGCCGCATCCCGTCGTAGTAGGTTACCTAGATATCCGCTGCAGTTGTTTCCGTGCAAAATTGCTAACCTAGGTAACCACTGCAGTGCTATCGACTTATGTCAATTATTATGAAGGAATAATTCAACATTTTCAGTATGATTTTTTCGTATTAACAGAAACTGATTTGGCAACTTCTGATTTTCTTCAATTCAGTGAAAACAGATGAAAATACATACAGTTGAAATTTAGTAATTGTAGAAATTCATCTCATATATTTCTGCTAATCCAAGCTTGTTTTTTGGAAATTTGAGGTAAACATTCCAAAGAATAATGTATTCTTAGTGTAGTGAGTGATTTTATTTAGTGATTAAAATAAAAATTAAATGGTCCGCAAGTGATGAAAATACTTTGGTTGGCTGCTGAACGAGTCCCGTTGTAGCCGTTTAGAACGATGCGCGGATTTTGTTTTCTGAGGTAGTTGATTAAATTAATTAAGTTTCCGAGTGCAGATGCCCGACTATAATATCAAATTTAGTGATTTTAAGTGAGTTTTTGAGGATTATACATTATGAGGAATCTAAAGTGAGCTAAGAAGAATCCATTCCATGGATAAGCAGATTGGTTTAAGGAGAAAATATGCGTTTTTTCCTGTTTTCTATTGTGTTTTAATGTTGTATGAGATGAATATATGGGCTGAGATGAATAATCGAGCAGTTCCCCTATAATTTATAATGGGGACTCAAACCGAAAATGATCCATTGGTTTTATTCGGCTATTGTTTGACGCTACTTTTGACACACTTTTGAAATTTTGCACCTCAACAATACGGGTTTTCGGAATCACTGGGGATTCACATGATAAATCCCAGGTTTCTATCGCAGTGAATATGGAATGGTATTTGATAGTCTGGTAGTACACCAAAATCTTTTACAATAACCACCTCCATTTATTGTGTAATCTTAAACATTTTGATTTTTCTTTCGAGTGAATTAGAACACGGAGCGTTTCGTCACAGTAAGTTTTTGTAGCAGGTTAACAAGCCGTTGCAGCTCACAACTGTTTGCAACAAATTTTATTGCGAAATTATTTCAATATCATCTTTATAAAACAATCTGCATCTTAGCAGCTAAACGACACAAATATCGGTTAGAAATAACGTGTAAAGAAATGGACCTAGGTTGCTTCCCTGAGGCACACCAGATGAATGTTCAAAACTATTACTCCTACAAATCCGCTATAAAACAAAGATAAAATCCTTCACCTCAGCTGATGAATAAGATATCGGAAGTTATGCAGGCTACATGGAAGGGCCATTTAGCTGTTTACTACTTCGAAAACAATTTAGCTATAGGCAGTGCCTTAGATTATCGATGTTTATTCACGAGTAGACAAATTGATTTTTTCTCAGTGTCAGCACATTTTTTTTATGCAACTCAGTAGCCTATGCTCATTGCGATGACGCATGAATTTCGTTTACCATATTAAATGACAGAACAGTGGAATGAATATCAAAGGTCTCGAAATAATATTCAGAGAAGTTTTGCTGATTATCAATCCATAGTAGTGGAAGCCTGTTCATGCGATGTATACCTTACGGTACAGTATAATTTGTCGAATGAGGCAGTTTTGATTATCACTATTTGGAAATGATTAACATTTTTGACGATAAAAAGACCAACACGGGTGTTAATGTTTATGCCGTCGGTGTTCAACGGTTGTTTGGAATATCAACGTTCGCATGGGTAGTATGATTATTAAAATAAAGGGGGCTGAAAATCGTTGCTTTAGAATATCATGACAGTGAATGATTCTCAGCACTGACAGCACTGAAAACAGATTCTCTAGCTGAATATTTAAAATCAAACTAATCAATAAGACTTCATATAGATTATGGGAAACCAGTTTGGTGGTAGCGGCCTTTTTGAGCATTACTTCGCTTCAAACGCTCTTCCAGAGACCGCTTGATTGGCGCTTTTTTAAGCGAATTATGTGGACAGCTCATGCGGAGTTTAATCATAATAGAAACACTTTCCAGCACCTTTATCACAGGCATCCGAAATTTTTACGAGGATGCGATAAATGAACAAGACCAGACAGGACTTCAACCCGCGATCTCTGATGTATCCGGCATAGTGTTTTCACCGATCGAACTACTGAAAAAAGACGGCGTGTATGGCTGTATGATTCAACTGCTTGTACTTGTGGCAGTTTAATGCCCATGGTACAAACAATCGCAAGAGTAGACTCCTCTTGTCTACGAGAAAATAGCACAGCAGAGTAGACCCGACGAAAGTCACATGAAAAGAGTCTAAATTGAGTATATGTTTTCACACCCTTGGCAAGCGATACTGAATGCAATCGCTTGCAATCCAGTATCATTTCCGTTTAAAAGCTAGAATCTTTGAAAACGTTGATTCCAGTATCAGCAGATCCTCGACGGTCAGACTCGAATTACCGACCACGCTGTCAATATCCACTACGCGAGCTGGAATGTACACGTTGTACTTCCGCGGGAAGAACTCACAAGTATTAATCTCGTTTGCTTGCTTGAGGTTAGACAACGAAACATTCGGTTCATGCGGGCGTACTTTGGTGACCTCGGGCAGGGCTGAAAACCTGAACCTTAAAAATGTGCATAATATTCGGTGCCTTTACTTTGAGCCGAAAAAATATAACCCAATGACCCGTTGTACCCTTCGAATACAGCTTAACTCGATAAGTCAAATCTTGTGGGGCTTCGTTTTTAACCCTCGGAGCCTTATATTCGGGAAAGCTTGACGGTGAAACCGGTTCCAAATATAAATAGGTCGCCAACAGAGCTGGTGGAGACACGAAAAAAACTACTTACCTTGTAAAACACGGATTAATTTCGCTCAGCGTAGTATAAAACCGGGAATGGGTAAACAATGCCTGTACACACCAAAAAATATCGAGACGATCACCAGATACAACCGATGTGTCGAATGTTTGACACGGAATGACTTTCATTTCAAGGCGGTTTTCATATTATTTTCCTATTTTCGTTTATAATTTGTCATGTGTTTTGTTTTCTGATATATTTTTTATTTTTTATTCAATTTAGTCGTTCAGATCAGTTAACTCCTAACGAATTGGCATTGTCGTTTTAAATAATTTTATTTATTTTATACCTGGTTCCATAGTTGCATTGATTTCTCTCAGATCGTCTAGTGCAGTTTAATGATTTTTAACGATTTTCGATTGTTTTTTTTGGAGCTTGCGACTAAATATTATGTAATTTATTTCTTAGTTGTATTCATAAATAATTGGATGATACACTACTAGTTACTCAAATTGTTTGAGGCTCATTTTTTTAAATTCTTGCATTACCAAGGATTAAAAGTGGTATAACGAATATCTGAGCTCCATGCTTTAAAACTATTTGTATTTTTACCATCTATTTTTTATTTTGTTATTTGTTATTTTTTATTGTTAAAATCATCTGACACATTGGTGGTCTTGATGATAAAATTTCTTAGGGCTTAACACACAAAGTATTAGGGTTGCCGTCGACGGAGGAGTCGCCTGAACATTGTTATGGACATGTTGAAGTCAAATAGTGCTGCGATGTGGCAGAGAGAGAATGTTCCTTTATTTTAATGGCCTTTCCGGAGCGTACACACTTGGCTGCTGCAAAATTCTCGGGACGTCAGTCGATAGCGATGCATCCAGTGTAACACCCAAATCTCGAACCTGATTAACACTAGTCAAAGTTTGACCAAACATGCTATAGCTGTACCGTATCGGGTTATTTTTTATATTGAATGAGATCACACAATATTTCTGGATACTAACTGTCAGTAAGTTGTTAGAACACCAGTCATGAAAAATGTCGACTAGTCGCTGGAGGTCTTCACAGTCTGTTAATCTTTAACAGCTTAACATCATCCGCGAAAAATATGCGGCAATTTTCTGGCAGTACTAACGATGCATCATTTATATACAACGAAAAAAGCAGTGGTCTTAAATTACTGCCTTGCGGAACACCCGATAAATTCGAGAAACCTGGAGATTGTTGTGATCCAATTCTAACGTATAACTATCTATCTACTAAACAGGACCATAACATTGTACGACAGCAGAAGCTGCTTCCAATTTTTCCATCTTAGTAAGTAGGTTTTTGTGGTCTATTTCAATATTTTTCGTCGCTTCTTATATTTTTTGATTTTTGTAAAATACTTATATTTTGTGGACATTTGTAAATTATTGTGAAAATTCAGTCAAATCAACGTTGGCACATTTTTCTCAAAAGTGCTGAAACCCTATTTCGTCAAATTACGACATAACGAAATCATTTGTAATTCCTCGTTCGATCGTTAGTAGCGTTCTTAAATGCTTCAATAAGCGATTGACTTTTGAACGGAAATTAGAATCCAGTGGTAAACGTGAAGACGACTGGCAGTACTCAGGATGGTGAAGCAAAACCCGACACTTTCCGTCCGAAGGAGTGAGGATGCCGTCGACTAACGTCCAACAGTGAAGAAACTAATAGGAGATAAGTAGTTCAAGTAAGCCGTGATGTCATTTGTGTGATGTCTCAGCTTGTTTCCATTCATTACTGGTTCAATGCTCATCTGCGTCGTATAGGACTCACAGAGGATCACCTTTGCACCTGTGGCCAGGGTTACCACTATATTGAACATGTTGTTTGATCATGTCTGTTATATCGCGAAGCTAGATCCAATTTAGAAAATTCTCTCAAAGCTCGGAAAAAACAACCAAATGTCCTTGTTCGTGATGTCCTAGCCAATTTAGATTTCCCTTATATGCGTCTTCTATATTACTTCCTCAAATCAATTGATGTTCTTATTTAGTACATTTTTATTCTCTTTTCAGATTGTATTCACGTGCTCAACTCAACGCTCCAGAAATAATTTTTGGTTTTTGAAAATGCAAAAATCATATTTGCCTAGATTTTCTAGTTTTAAGTTTTGTGATTTGTAATATATTTGTAATTGTATTTTTATTTATAAAAAGATGAGGGGGTTTTCTTGCCTATTTGAGGAGAAATATTCATTGATTTTACTCAAGCAGACTTTGTTCTACTCCAACAGTTATTTCGGCTCCGTTATGCTCTCTGCGATTGAGCCTTCATCTCATTACTTTTAACTTAAATAAAGAACAAGTCGTTCAAGACAGTTGAAACACCGCTGAATCAAAACAAAATTTTACTACGAGCAACTTCCTGGTCTTGAATATCACACAGCATTGAAATGTTGCCAAAATAACGTGAATAATGTTTCGAAATTTTCTAAAAAATATTTGGTTTTGTGGGCCGAAATTAGTTGAGGAATAAAGAGCAACTCTTTTATTATTACAAGCGAATTAGCAAATTTGTGTCAAAGAGTGTGTACAAAATCGACTACTATCTCTCATACAAAGGTACAAATGTTTTGTGTTGTTCTGGTCCATTTTTATTTGGTTTTTATTAAAAACCATGCTCAGAAGTGGCATGCGGAATGATATCAATATCGTGCATAAAGATTGAAAATCTCCAAACACTCTCATATCGTACGAAACTGATGAACTAAGTGTTTTTTAGGTTAATCTAATATCTACTGCTCTCTCATTAGGATGCGCTCTCCCTAATTTGAGAATATATGGGAATGATTTTAGACTGCGAGTTTTCTTTGGCAAAATTTTGCTGCCACCGTCAAATTGAAAGGAATAACTTTTCTAATGATGTTTTCCATCAATTCTTTCCCCAGCAAGATATGAAATCAACCTTTCGAGCCTTACCACCGCTGCAGGCCGTATCCACAAAACGCGAACCGCGCCGCCTGATTTTTGATTTATTTGCATAATTTAATTAAAATGCACTGCCATGCACAGAACACCGGTGTGACACGGGCCGGCAGCTTTATGCAGTGGAACAAACCTGTGTCCGTAAATAATACACGAGCGAGTTGGTTTCGTGCCCAGTGGGCAGTCAAAAAATCCAACCCGCCATGCACTCCCAGGCAAGCGAAAGCGAAAGTGAAGTGTAGGCGAAAAAAAAAAGTGCAGTAAACCAAAAAAAAAAAACATTTCACTGCAGAAATGTGGAATTGATTACCAATCTGGGGATTTTTCACGGTCTGTAGACTAAAACCGGCAGTGGCGAGATTGTCGTTCTGAATATGAGGGGGATGTGCGGAGGTTGGGAATGTAACTTTTGAGCTACACAAAAATGGAAAATGGATATTGAGTGAATTCATGCAACGGTGTACGTGCAATCGATACAAATTAAATCGTTTAGAATAGATTTCCTTGTCAATGCGGTAAATGTTGGCAGCCAGGTTTGGGACTTTAGGGCGAGACTGCTTCAGTCGTTTTCACCTGTTCAGTCGATGTACCTAATTCATTATTTATGGCGAATGTTAATTTGTTCCCTTTCCGTTGAATTTTCTCCGTACGCTTGTTGCCGTGGTCGTTTTGATCTGAAACTAGCAGTTTCGGCTAAACGTATAATGCGCCTCCACCGAATGATCTTCAAAGGAGACGCTTGGCAATCTGTATACAATTACCATACAACAATATGTTTAGCATTATTTATTCACAAACATCAACGACAGTTTTTCTTTCATTGATGACAAACTAGAAATTAAGAGCTGCGTAAATAGAATATAAAGTTGAAAACTCAGTTATTCATAGTTGGTTCAACGCACTTGCTTTGTGTGCACACATGTATTCGTACAACGCGTGCAGGATGACTCCGTGCCGTGTGCAAACTAAGAGCATAACATTAGTAAAATTAGAATCCATGAACATTCCAATGCACGTCCCGTCCCAAATGTATGGGCGTTTCCGGTAAAACACGTGCTTATGACGCTTGTGTTTTTTTCTCACTGTTCCTTGCACACTCGTTTTCCTTTCTCCTTTGACGATCGTGGACCAAACGTGCAGCTGTCCTGGATGCGGTACCCAACGTTGGTTTTCCTGTGGTGCTACCGAATCCTGGCCACTTGTTGTCAGTCAGGAGAATCTACATCTGTCTACATCTGGGCGGACATTCAGATTCTGCTCCATGTGCCCTGATTATTTATTTATGGACGACACATATAAATACGGCTATCGTCGGGCTGAGTGTCTCGGCCGCTAGACAAGACCCGCCGGTCTGTGGCGGCAAAGTTGGGTTTTTCGTTAGAACACGGACGAGACATTGCGCCTCGCTTACCGAAGGCGCATGCATATAAGAATGAAAATAAAAAAATAAAATGAAAGCAACGAACGAGCTGTACGTGATGTAAAATTGTTACCATTTGCGAAACGTGGAGGACATTGCCATTCTTTGCCGGCGCAAGCAGAAAGCAGAGCGAAAGAGATGATATTTATCCTGAGTCGGCTGGCTGGTAGCTAAGACGTACTCTAGTGGCTCCAGAGGTTCTAGGCAAGCCTAGAGGTGTATCGATATGCATGGCACAGGCGATTTTAGTTTCTTCCTGTGAACCGCCTGCTTGGAAGGGATCGGTACGGCACTTGAGCCCAGGCGGAAACTTACCGACCGGTGGAGATTTGCTTGTCTAAGTGGTTTGTCCTTCTTTCGCAGGCCACTTGAAACTCTGGATCATTTGCTATTATTTGATGCTATTAAAGCAGCTCTGCAAGAATGCTGAAAGGTTGATGTGAAAAAATTTCAATGAAAATACTTAGGTTGGCTTTAACGCTGATGGTAATTTATAAGTTTCCATGCATCGAAAGAAAATGTTTGTACACTTTAAGGACTTTTACATGGAAACAAGCGGGGAGTTTTTGGAATGGTTTTCTTAAAAGATTTCCGCACTTGTGTTTTCCGACTAAGAGGAAGAAAGTAATTCCGACATCGCCTAGCAGAAGAGTGTGTACATTTTATTCGCAGATTTCTTACTTCAAGTTTCCGATTCTTATTGCCAACTTCAATCCGGAAAACGTGCTTTTGTGGTGTAAACAAGCACGCACCCACTTGGGTTTGAAGCATTAGAGAGTGCGAATGCAAGTAACATATGTACGTACGTATGCTGGCTGCCTCCCACATACAGTAAAAATTTCATTCGCTCGAAGCGCTTTCGTTAGGCCAATGGCAGATAGGGTATGATCACCTGTTGTTGCTCTGGAAGCAAATCCTTTTTGATTTCTTTTTCTTTATCCAATACAGAGTTTGTTTTTTGTATGATTTTAAAATGTTAACTTCCAAAATTAAAAAAATTGCAATATAGAAACTTAATTTACTCACCCACCTTACTAATAAAGAATCGAGCCCTTGACTTGCGGTTGCCTGGTTAGCATCCCAAGAAGTTCTTTACCTGGTATAACTTCTCGATTCTCGAAACGCCAAGCCAAGACAACTTGGCTCGAGTGGCATTCGACGCGTTTCCATGGGAAACATTCATTTCGAGCAAAGTAATAACCGAAATTGCGATACCGAGCAGGCCGTACGGTTGGTTGGAGCCCGTTTATGGCCGCCGTACCGTGAACTCTTTCTCCCATCCCTCTCGGAGCTCGCTCCCGGTAAAATGATAGCTTTACCGCGGAAAAATAACCCGCGCTAGCGAAATTTGATCCAAAAGATATCTTTTTAGCAAAGACCTAATTGCACTTGTCCGTTAATTGGATAAAATTGGTTTGTTTCGCAACTGCCAATCAGCAAAAGAAGTGGAAAATCGGTTTTCATTAGATGAAGTTGTATGGTTCAGTAATTTGGGTGTCGGTAAGTTTCGCCGAAACGAATATTAAGGGCTTGATTATTTGTTTTCTTGTTTATAAATAATATTTCGTTTTATGTTGAGTTCTCAAACGACTAGATATGAAATGTCTAAGTCTTTTTTCTTCGCAAACATTTTCCAACAAGCAATTACTCTTTGGCACCAAAACTCACAGGAATGGTTAAAAGCTATAATCTTCAACATATTTTCCAGTTTTGGTAATGGGGCAATTTTTGCTTCTATCAACCAGTGTTATTTTGGAGCATAGCCTTTCCAGAAAAACTAGCAGTCAAAATCGATTATATTCTGATAACTTCTATTCGTAGAAAAAAATTAACTTTCGCACGGTCATTACCTAACTTTATAGTAAAAATCACAAGAATCTAAAATCTAAAACATAGAGCTTCATAAAACATGAATAACATTAAATATGGCGTTATTCATCTGTTTAAGATTGTTTCCATGCCATAAAACTCATCGTCCAGTTTCGAGTGGCCCCAATTTGGATGAAGCTTTTTCACGCATAATTGGCTCAAGAATCTGAGTATTTTCTACAAGAAAAAGTACTTTGAAATCTAATGTATGGAAAAAACCTCCTTTTAGTTATTATTTCGCCCGATTTTTTAAAAATATATCGACACATAATGTTTTTAGGGAATTTTCCTGGAGAAAACTCTTCTATAGAACGTTAAGAGCTACGATGTTTGTAAGAAAGTTTTTGACGTGGGACTACGTCTTTGTTTACTATACTGGGATGCATTTTGTAAAATTAGAAATGAAACTGGCAAATGTTGCGTCAGATTTCAAACGTTAATAACAGCACAACCACATGATGGATAACAATAACCAATATGTTGTTGGATAGATAAAATGTATAACAATTTTTCAGTATGCTAGTTATCACTTTAATTTCATTGTAAGCGGTAAAATTGATAAAAACTTTCAATAACAAATTTGCGCGAATAATGAACCAATTACATGCGAGCATTCCTAGCACAGACGACGTGAGTGGACACCATCCATTCCCTGTGATATTCTCTGTATCAATATCGAAATTAAAATTGACAGGGTCTCCCCGTCCCAATAGGTCAATTTATTTTTGCTTCCATGAGCTTAGACTAATATGATGTCTCGAAGGTAAAAGTTTTCCTAAAAGTTTGAAACAATACCCATCCTTGAACAATTTCTAAACCTGCGCTGTAGGTTTCGAAGAACCTAATAAAAACTGATGTCTTGAAAGAAAACATGCCGGTAAAAGCAACAGTACCAGTGGAGTAAAGAACCGCAGGTCTCTCGTCGTCTATGATTGCAGTGGTACTCTTCTATTCGTACTGCAGCGGTACTATTCGTATTGCAGTGGTACACTTTTGTTCGTACATTTCTATTCGTGCGCAGTTGAGGAAAAACTGCAATGCTGCTGTTGTTGGTGATTGAAAGTTTATCTCATAAATATGATTACCATAATTTACTCAACAAGAATTGTAAATTTTTGCAACGGATATTTATTTAATTTTATCTTCGATATTAACTAAATAATCGTGATTGGATAGTATCGAAAGAGTAAATTCCTAAATATATTCATTTATAAAAGAGTAAGAGCCTGCGAATGCTTGTGATTTTATTGTTTATTTACTAAGATTGATACAGAATCTCTTTTTATATTTCAAAATTGTTAGATGATATATTATTATTCTAGGCTTTACCATAATAAACGTATATAAGCTGTCTTCGTAATACAGCGAATGTAGTTGTAGGCAAAAGAAAAAAATTGTCAAGCAAAAAATAAAAATGTAATTGTGGATTGCTACGATTTTTTGCTGGAACTTGTTAATGGTTTTGTTTTAAATATCTTCTTATGTTTGCCAATTAATGAACCTTTGTTAGGGCTTCCATATTATTTTGAAAGTAAGATCCATATTAACGATTTGATTTAATTAGAGTTAAATAAGACAAATCCATTCATTATGATAACGTCAGTATTATTGGATTTGGTTTTTGAGGTTATAGAGTTAATTCTGACTTTGACGCATTATGAGAAATTCTTGGTGCTTCTTCAACAAGCACGATATGCTTGTGCCTTGTCAAATACATGTTATTTGCACGAAAAAATACTACAGGCATAATATCGTCAGATATAAACGATATTCTTTCGATTGTTGTTGAATATATATCAAAAATTGATTTCCAGGGGAGGCAGAAAATAAAAATACGTACAGTCGCTGAGCAAACACATTGATTCTGTCTGCAGACTCTGTATATTTTGAAACAAAAAATCCCCTAAGGGGCCATCCACATACCACGTGGACAGCTTAGGGGGGGGGGGGTTTGGGTAACGTCCACGGTCCATATAATTTTTTTTTTAGAATTTATATGGGCAGTTGTCCACGGAGGGGGAGGGGGGGTCAAAATCGTTAAAAATCTGTCCACGTGGTATGTGGATGGCCCCTAATTACAGTGTTTAGTCCCACGTCACCATTTCATACAACCCTAGGGCTGTATACCTTGTAGTATTTTTTAAACTAATTGAATATCTGACGAACGGCTCAACTTCAAATTCAAAGATGACTGTAACATGAAACTCCCGGGGAAAAACGGCTTTTTTAGTCTTAACGGTGTATCAAAACGCTAATATGGTTTATGTCCAACGTTCCGGCCTTTGGACTTGTACTTTTTCATGGGTTATAACGGTACAACTTTATATCCCCTGAGGAAGGCCAAGTCCTGAGGCCGAAACGAAGGACATAAAACATAATAGCGTTTTGATATACCGTAAAGCTAAAAAAGCCGTATTTCCTGCGGAACGGCTCAACATTGGATTTTGCTAGCAACACTGCTGAGGCATGCTGAGAATTGAGCATAAAAGCCCTACCAAAAATCTCACTCATTTCTCATCAGCAGCATGCTGCGAAAATGTGGTTGGAAAAATTGGGACGATGAATTTGGGATAATTAACTTTTTTACAAACATCGAAGCGCTTTCCGGTCCTCAGAAAAAATTTTCCCTGGAAAATCTTTCGAAATATCATGTATCGATATATTTTTTTGAGCCACTACCGGTCGACTGAAAAGTCACACAGTTGTTACAGAACCCATAAGGAACCCATAAGGAGCGTGCATGGCAGCTAACATTCATTTTTGTACCACCCTAGTATCTTTATAGTTAAAGTGCCCTATATTCCACCTTTCCAGAACATAGCATAGCATAAACTATATTGCACAATATATTTTCCATCTTTTCAGATCGGACCGAGTTAAAAAATGTGAGCTAAGGTTCAATAAAGGGGTTTTGGCTGTAACTTGAAATTCAAAATTTTTGAATTTCATGTATGGACGCAAGTAACACTCGACTAGAACTGTAATCTACAATTAGGGCACATTAGAATATAGTGAGAGAAATAGTTTAAAAATAATTATGTGTTGAATGCCAATCGTTTTTAAAAAATAATTATAGCTCACATCAAAAAACTACGTCTGTTTGATGTGTTATTGAATATACTTCCAAAATACTAGATTGTTTGCAGTACTTTTCTCATAAAAATAAGAGACAATTTTCAGGAAAATTTGAAAAATTGCGCAAAAAAGTACAGAAAATTATATTTAAACTCAAATAACTCAACATATTTGACGAACAAACTGCTCAAATATTAAAAAACCAAGCGCCATTTTTTTGAAAATTGAGTTTTTAACACTAGTGGATGTTGAAATTGATAATCTATATTTCATGAAGAAGCGAAATCATTTGAACAGTTTATAATGGTATTATAACAAAATTTTTCTGCAGCAGTTCGCAGGAAGCATACGGGGTGAGTAAACTTTGATCGCCGATTACTCGAAATAATGTTTTTGGCGCTTGGTTCGGTCTGGTCGCACGCCGACCAAATGACCGAATTAAAAAAAATTGTATGTGCTGAGATCCAAAAAAGTGTTTGGAATATTTCTAACATGAGAAAATGTTACACTCAACGACACTAGGTCAAAAGTTCTAAATCGATGCACACTCTTTGACCTACCAATGAAAACCCAAATAAATCCACCTAGCGTTGAGACCCAACCTCTCTCTTTCGAACTCATTACTTGTTAAAATAGACTTTCACGAACACTCCAATTTTAAGAAAAATATACACTTTAATAATTTCTGCTGGACTTATTTTTCACTCTAAATCACAAATTTTTGGTAACCAACAGCACAATTATACCGAACATTTAAAACTTAACATTCACACACATATGAACATACATTAATACATACACATGCAAATAACATGAAATCAATATGTATGACGCGAATATATTTTTTGATCGTGGTATTATCATAACGTTACTGTAGTCATATATAGATCGGACACGATTATATATCATTCTAAATTCCTCTATTTTTATTTTAATTTTTTTATTGTCACAAATGTGTTTAAATTTAATTCACAATTCTAAAAAAATATATACATGTGTTCCTATTCCAGTTCCATTGCGAACTTCAACGCCTCTATGCTGAATACACTGTCACACTTGTCAATGAAGTCTACATATTTTGCGACTAGCTTTAGGATGCACGTCTTGATACTGCCCGACACGTGGTTTAAAGTTGGTTTCGTAATGTCCCTGAACTCCAATCTTCGCCGTCCTGGCAGCAACGAGGCGATCGTGTTTCGTAGCAAGGTCCATGCGCTTGTTACTCGTAGACACCTCCTAAATTTGTGCTCGATTGTTTCGGCTACAAGCCTGTCCCGCTGTATTACCTTCACTATATCAGCATGTTTGTATACCTGGTACAACTTGTGATTCATGCGTCTACGCCACACTCCGTCTTCCAGTTTACCGCTAAGTACCGATCGCAGAACTTTACGCTCAAAAACTCCGAGCACTCGTCGATCAGCTTCCTTCAGCGTCCATGCTTCATGTCCGTAAAGGGCCACCGGGAGTATCAGCGTCTTATACAGCGCTAGTTTTGTGCGAGTTTGCAAACTACGGGACCTTAGCTGGTTAGGCTGACCGTAGAGAGCCCTGTTCGCAGCTGCAACTCGTCGTTTCACTTCACGGCTCATATCGTTGTCACATGTCACAAGCGTACCAAGATCAACGAATTCGTCAACCACTTCTAATCGTTCTCCATCTATCTCCACCTCAGCACCAACACCACGGGGACTCCCACGCTCTCTGCCAGCTACCATGTACTTCGTTCTAGCAGAGTTAATGACAAGTCCCAATCTCACTGCTTCTCTCTTAAAAGGTACGAAGGCCTTCTCCACGGCCTTACGGTTGATACCGATGATATCGATGTCGTCCGCAAAGCCAAGAAACATGTGAGATTTCGTGATGATCGTGTTGTTTCTTTCGACGTTTGCTCTTCGTACTGCACCCTCAAGAGCGATGTTAAACAGTAGGTTGGAGAGCGCATCCCCCTGCTTTAGTCCATCCAACGTTACGAACGCGGCTGATGTCTCGCCAGCTATCAGCACGCACGATATTGATCCCTCCAGTGTCATACGACTCAGCTTTATTAGTTTCGTAGGGAAACCGTGTTCCAGCATGATCTGCTACAGCTCATTTCTTTTCACTGAGTCGTATGCCGCCCTGAAGTCCACAAACAGATGGTGAGTCGATAAGTTGTACTCCCGGAACTTATCGAGGATCTGTCGCAGGGTGAAAATTTGATCCGTCGTGGAACGCCCTTGTCGGAAACCAGCTTGGTATTCGCCAAAAAAGGATTTCGTTAACGGTCTCAATCTGAAGAACAGGATACGGGAGAGCTCTTTATATGCGGAGTTGAGTAACGTTATCCCTCGATAGTTGCCACAATCCAATCGATGGCCCTTCTTATAGATAGGGCATATGAGGCCTTCCAACCACTCGTTCGGCATTTGTTCATCCACCCAGATCCTTAGTATTATCTGGTGAATCGCATAGTACAGCCGCTCGCTTCCCGCTTTTAGTGAGAAGAAGCTCCTCACCGTTCAATAGCGCCTGAAAATGCTCCTTCCACCTGGCTGCAACCGTCGGTTTATCAGTAAACAGGTTGCCGTTCTTGTCATTACACATGACCGGCAAAGGGAAATTCCTGCTCCTGACTCTGTTGACAGTTCTATACAATCTCCGCACGTCGTTTTCAGCATAGCTGTCCTCTGCGCTGGCGAGCACCTGCTCCTCGTACTCGCGCTTCTTCCGACGGTGGGTTCTATTTTCGGCAGCTCTTGCCACCCTGTACCTCTCTCTGTTCTGATGCGTAGTCGCAGTGAGCATGCGGCTCCTGACACAGCTCTTCTCATCTATCGCTCTCTGGCACTCAGCATCGAACCAGTCGTTAGGCTGTCTTCCACGCAGTCGTTTCGATGGCGCCGTGGATACTGCTCCACAGTCCATTTATGTTTTCCACTCCTTCCTCCTGCTGTTCTGCGATCCGTTGATCCAGCTCTCTGGCGTATTCTGCTGCCACGCCATCAGTTTTCAACCGCTGAATGTTGAAACGCGTCGTCCTCTCTGTGCGAGATTTCAGCACGTTCGACAACCGTGCGCTGATCTTACAAACGATGAGATAATGGTCAGAGTCAATTTAGTAACATCCGAAAAGTGCCGACCGTCAATCAGTACGTGATCGATCTGGGAGCAGGCTTCTCCATTTGGATGCCTCCAGGTGTGTTTCCGAATAGTCAAACGTGGAAAATAGGAGCTACATATGGCCATTCCTCTGGCCGCGGCAAAGTTTATCAGCCTCAGGCCGTTTTCATTGGTTGACGAGTGGAGGCTATGTCTTCCAATGACCGGACTGTGCGTTTGCGTCTCCGATGACGACTTTTACGTCGTGTTTTGGGCACTCGTCATAGATTCGCTCAAGCTTGTCATTGAACTCATCTTTGACTTCATCGGATTTGTCGTTTGTCGGTGCGTAGGTGTTGATTAAACTGTAGTTGAAGAATTTGCCCTTAATCCTCAACACGCATATACGGTCATCTACGGGCCTCCACCGGATGACTCTTGTTTTCTGATTTCCCAGCACTACGAAACCGACGCCCCGTTCCGCTGCTTTGCCGCCACTGTAGTAGATGTGGTACTTGAAAGAAGTGCGTGCAATAGGGTCTACTGCACGGAATTCTCTTTCTCCGGAATTTGGCCACCGAACCTCCTGAATCGCTGCGATTTCGACTCCCTGCCGCTGTAGTTCTCGAGCAAGCAAGCCAGCCCGCGCCGGTTCATTGAGAGATCGGACGTTCTAAGTACCCAATTTCCAATCGTTTACCTTAATCTTTTTCCGTGTTCGTAGCCTAGGTCTTTGCCGATTGATCCGTTCCGTATTTCTAAATTCGTTGTTCGTGGTTGATGAAAAGTTTCGGTATGCTACCTTACCAGGGTCGCGATACCTACATCCTGCTGATGGGGCTGCCATCTTAGGTGTAGCTGGCGGGATACAGCATTCCATAATTCAGCCGTCCGCTCCGGGTCAGACGCTGTTGTACGCCGCCCCTTTGGGGATACAGCCGCGTACGACCCCCTTACCAGTCAGCATACGACCATAGTTTCCACCGGGGTTGGTTACCCGATCTCCGCAAAGGTTACTCGTATTCCGGTCGGCACCATGTGGAGGTTGGGATAGGAGTTGCTGGACAGAGGTGGATGGCCACATTAGGGTCTCAAGTTCCATGATCAATTCATAAAATAAAAGAAAGGAACCTAAAAAATTATTCTTGTATAAATTGAGAAAAAAAAAGAAAAAAAAAAGAAAATAGATAAAAGTAAAAAAATATAATATATGGGTCATTCCATACGAAGTGACCAAAAAAAAAGCACAAACTTGGACACGACCGTCACATATTTTGCTCAAAGTTGGGAGAATTATTCATCTACTGTCACTTTGGAAAAATCCCAAATTTGGAGTCAATTGGAATACCCCCCGCTCTGTGCCCCCCTGTTTATTGCAAAGTCACGCATTTTTTGTTCAAAATCTCTTTTTTCATTTTCTTACAATTCATAGACCTAAGATGTCCGAAAAATAATGATAGATGAATTTTGAAGGAAATAAACCAAAGAATCCAGAAAAAATATAAGTTTTGACCGGAAGTGTTGCCAGATAAATTATTCTTGTATTTGAAAATTAAATTCGAATTTTTTTATTTAGTTTTATTTCAGTTAGTTCAGTTTAGTTTTATTTCAAATTTGATGGTTTCGTCGTATTTCTTCGAAAATTTTACGTAAGAAACACTTATCACCCCGTGGTAATATGAGCCAAACTCGAGATGTAGCATTTTTACGAAAATAGTTCTGAATTTCGTAATTAATTTTTCGTCAAAATGTTATATGTCAAAATTGGCTCATATTACCACGGAGTGGTAAGTGCTTCTTACGTAAAATTCTCTGAGAAATACGATAAAACCATCAAGTTTGAAATAAAAATAGCTGCATTGGCAATTCCGGGCAAAACAATATTTTTCTCTGGGTTCCTTGGTTTATTTTCCTCAAAGTTCACCTATCACTATTTTTCGGGTGTCTTACGTTTATAAATTATAAAATAAAATAATGACGAAATTTACAACTTTTTCCGTATAAATGTTATATCTCGAGATTGGCTAATATTACCTCGAGATGATAGTTGTTTCTTTTGTGAAATTTTCCAAGAAACACGATGAAATTATCAAATTTAAAATAAAAATGGCTTCAATTGCCGAAAAATGTAAATTTAGTTTTCAAATACAAAAATAATTTATCTGGCAACACTTCCGGTCAAAACTTATATTTTCTCTGGATTCCTTGGTTTATTTTCTTCAAAAATCATCTATCACTATTTTTCGGACATTTTACGTCTATAAATTGTAAGAAAAAGAAAAAAGAGATTTTTAACAAAAATTGCGCGACTTTGCAATAAAGAGGGGGGTCCTGGATAGCGAAGGATATTCCTATCAACACCAAAATTGGGATTTTTCCAAAGTGACAGTAGATGAATAATTCCCCCAACTTTGAACAAAATCTGTGATGGTCGTGTACAAGTGGCATGTACACTTCGTATGGAATGACCCATATGCAATAATTTAAAAAAAAAAACACAATTGAGAAAAATAATAAAAATAAATTAAAATAAATCAAAGTTAAATGAAAATACATAAACTTTGAAAAATAAAAAAAAAAACTAGTTTACGTCTAGGGTTAATAGTAAACAAATAAATACACACTGATCAAAATTTCTCTTTATGTTTGAGTTCAATTTCAAGTACTTTTTTGCAAGAAATTTTTTTTTTGACTTTCTTTATAAATTTATTTAATTAATCTTGTATTTAAATATGAATTTCCTTACACGGTTGCTCTTCCTTACACGTTCCTGGTTTCCTTACACGGTTGCTCTTATTAGAGCATATATTATTAGAATTGCTCATTATTATTATTCCCTTCGTTTCTGAGGTGAATTCGTGCACCATTCAATATGAGTTTTTAAAACCGGAATGTTACACAGAAGCCAGAATCCGACCTCAAACACCATTCTAAATCCAGATAACTGCTTATGGCTAGTTCAATACCAAGTTTGAATTATGTCGAGGCCACATATTTTTGATCGTTCAGTTTCCCTTTTTTGCATCACATTTGAGTCACGTATCATTATGTTACTACATTTGTTACTTGTAAGTTCGAGAGACAGCCCGTAGTTATGTTCAAATAAGTCGTGTAATCTTTTAGATAATAGACTTTCATTGTTTCTTCAACTTAATACACAACCGTTGAAATAAAATTTCAATTATAATAGAATGAAATGGGTACCAATAGGGCAGCTAAACATTTTAATTGACAACAAGATTGATGAAATTAGTCCAGCCATCTTTGGGCAAACGAGTGAATTTGAAAAGTCATCAGACCACGTTCCTTTCCATAATTTTTGAACCACGTGTGCAATCATTATAACAATCATCAGTTAACCCTTAACTAGCCCGTTCATTTGATATCAACATTGTATTATGTAGTTTCGAAGATAATGAAGTTTCGTGATTTTCACATTTTGACACATTACAGACAAATTTACAGTCCGATTACAGTGAAATTTAATAGGGTGTTATGAGATAATGATGACTCGTTATTTTAACGTTTTGGTACATAATCTCTAAACTAAAAATCCGAATACAATGAAATTCAATCGGGTCTTATGGGGCAACTAGACCTTTCATTTGAAATTAATTTCACGAAAATCGGTTCAGCCATCTCTGAGAGAATCGAGAGAGAATGAAAGAGCGTTACACACACATACACACACATACAGAAAATGGTCAGCTCTTCGAACTGAGTCGAGTGATATACAACATCCGGCCCTTTGGAGCACTTTTATACCTTTAACTTTTGCAGCGATTGCTATACCTTTCTAGGAGAAGGGCAATAAACAAATAAACAAATATTTCGTTATTAGGTACAGTGCCTCCACAGTCATGGGTCAGGGTAATTGTATATGGGTCACTTTCACGATAATACGTTTATTCTCGCGAAACTGAACAATTTTTTCTAATATTGGTATTTTTTGTAACTCACTTGTAACCTTTTTATACGATTGAAATGATTTAAAGTTGAAAATGTCACTAAAAACAATAATTCTGCTCGGTGCAATAAGTGAATTGACCCATAATTGTAGTAATGTTACACTTTGCGGTGCACAATTGTGGGTCAGTCCATATTTTGGTTACATTTATCACTTTTACATGATAATGCATCAATACTGAATAAAATAACTTATTATCAAGCTTTTATAACAATAAAATAACTTGAGTTATGTATTTTAATGATTTTATAGTTTAAATGATTTTGAATGCCAAAAGTGACCCATAATTGTGTCTTTGGCTATGTAAGTGGTATTTTTCTTCCCAACCGATTTACACGCATCAACCGAAGTGAAACTAGTTATTGATCGAGTACAGATCAGTACACATCAGAACACAGAGGTAGATAGTAAAACATTCGTAATTGATATTTTTTTCCGATTTTATACCCGTTTTTGAACATTCAGACAACACGTTGACTGACCCTTAATTGTAGAGGGACTGTATATATCCCCACCAGATTACGATGAGACCTGGGATTGCCCGAACTACCAGGCTACTTGGATTAAATACTTTTGAATGGTACTTTCGTACCATTATTGATGTTGGAGACTACTTTGAATTGGACCAACCAACCCGATAAACCCGATACATATTTCCTAATCGGTTGTAATACCACCATAGAAATATTTCTTGCTTCCAAGAACCTCCATATTCCGAATTTGTTTCCAATTGCTTGATTAGTTTTCCTAGTGTTTCATTTGTATGGCAGCCGTCTAATACATTGAAAATACGCTAGAACATTAAATGCGTCGTGAACAACAAACAATCGTCGTGCTGGTTTCAAAACTAATCAATAATGGTTGTGTTAATTTAGCACAATATTGATGTGGTTACGCACCATCCAACTTTTGCATGTTTGTATTGTTTGTCGTAACATGCGCCACATGGGATGCTGTACACACCAATAATCTGTTTCATTTTGGATACAGCATATTTAAGTTTGGTGGAAGCGACATTTTTCATCTCATCTGACGCCGTGACTTCAAAGCATTTCAGTTTTTTCTTTTTTTTACTAAGTCCCGGTGCATACGAAAGCGGTTCCTTGGTTCTTCCTTCGGTTTACCCTAAAGCGTGTTGTAGTAAGTGAACTCTTCTCTCAAGAGTCTGTTTAATAAGCGCTTCGGAATTGTTGTTACGCAGAATATTTCTCGCTGCTCTTCTCTCCGTATTCGTGTAAGTCTGAGTGCGCGATCTAAAAGAGTAATGACATTGTTTACCTTATGGGTATGTGAACTCTCCGAGTTTTAGTTCAGATAACGACCAAGATGGGCGGAAGCAAAAAAGTAACTCGAAACGTAACGGAATAAAGTGGAAGTATTCGATTAAACCACCGAAAAAAGTCAATCGAATTCCGCAAAAAAAAAAAAGATTTTATTTAATGCTCATGGCTTCTTACAGTCTCCTAATTGGAGACACTTGAAGTTAGTCCATTTATGTATTCTTTATGTACGCCATTGCCAGTTGGGCAGATCCCTCCGCCTTTGCTTTATGTTCAATGGTTTCACTTTAGGCCGGAAAAACACACACCAAGGACCCGTTGTTCTCTCCGGATACAGCTTTACACGATTAGACAATTTTTGTGTAATTCCTTTTTTGACCCTCAGAACCTTCTATCTTGGAGAGTCCGATGGTGGAACAAGTTTCGCTTCACGGACAACCTGAATATGTATAATAGATTGGGGCGTCGTTATATGGAAAAAACAAAACTTGATAGCAGAAAGCCAGATTTTTTTGTTCTTTTTAGGGCCTCAAAAATTTTTATATTTCTCGGAAGTCGATTGGTTTTGTCTCCGCTTGGCGCATTGCTTTTCAAATTTGTATGGAGATTTGTATGGAAAAATAAACTTTTATGCATTTTACATTCTAAAGAGCTCACGATGGCTCAAGCCATAGGTTTCGTGACTTCAAATGGTAGGTTTTTTGTTGCCTAACAACTTGGCCGAAGACACTAAGGAGCTAGGGTGTACCAAAAAAAAATGCAGAGCTGTTCAAAGTTGACTATGTAGAAATTAACGTTGAAAATCATTTTTTTCTGCCAACACTACCAGAGTACCGGCGTCAGTCAGATTTCTATCGGAAGTAACCTCTGAAACACGTAGATCCTACCTACGCCTAGAATGTTGACCTTAATTTATTTGCTTGATCCAGCTGAGTGTACTAAACTCGCTACAACAGGTTACCTCTGATGGGAATCCTACTGACGCCGGTACATTGGTAGGGTTGGCAGAAAACAAGATTTTCAGTATTTAAATCGACATACTCAACTTTGAACAGCTATAGCTCTTCTTAGGGACATCCTAGCTCTTCAGTTTCTTCTGCAAAGTTGTTGGGCATCTAAAATACTATACATTAACGTAATGTAGTGCATTATTTGAGCATTACTGAGTTCTCTAGAAAGGTAAATGCAAAAAAGTAGGTTTTCCCATGCGAATTTTCATACAAATTTGAAATGTAATGCGCCAAGCGGAGACAAATACAATCGACCTCCGGTAAGTTTAGGATTGTTCGGGAACTCAGAAGGAACCAAAAAAGACTTGGTTCTGGAAAATCGATCACTTTGCCCCACCGTAATGTATAAGTATGTATATTGCAGAAAATACACAATAAACTACTTGGCTTTTATTGTGTGGATTGATTCCATTCTGCGCCGCACAAAACCGGGACAGATGCCTGCACACACGTAATTATATCAAGACGATCGCTAAACACGAAACTGTCCAGTGTTTGACATGGAATGACTTCTATTTTTTTAAGGACGAGCCAAAGCAAAGCAAAGACAACGGAGAAGTGATGCGTGAGCAGTGATGTGTGTTCGTAGCGGTGCGTGCTTGCATTGCGGCATGCTCTTTTCCTCCTAAATCGTGAATATTACCCAGGGAAATGCCGTTGCTGGTGCCTCTTTACCATGTTTATAGAGTTTTCCTGGTAGTTTGTGCTTTCCCGCAACTCTAGTGTTTTTGAGCGACTCAATTTCTCGTATGATCTCCAGGATACCGGTAACTGGGACACTGCGATCGTTTGGAGGAACTTCAAGGTTAGGTTCCTTTTCGCCTTTTCAGTTGCTCCGCTATTAAAGTGGCTTATTGAATGACTGTTTCCTTACCGTCGAACCAGTTATTCCATTGGCTCGAGGTTACCTCGCCTAGGGCTTCGGTTGCGGGCTGAACGAAGCTCGCCTCATCGTCGAAGATTGAAGCTTGATTATGTTGCCCGTAAAAGGTAATGCCTGTTCAAGTAGGCGTAGTCCTCGGTAGCCTTTGGGATGTGCAACTACCGGGTACTTGACCGAGAGGGCGACTTTGTCGTGTGTAAAACACCTTGGAAAATTTTTGGCGCACTTGTGCTGCTGCTAAGCGGCATAAGTTTGTGATGTTTGAGAAAGACCGACCATCGATTAGAACGTGGTCAATTTGATATGACGTTCGGTGGTCAGGTGAGCTTCATCGTGCTTCGAATCAACAGTTTTCGGAAAGCTGCGAAGTTAGCGCAAATCGAAGTCGATACATCAAGTCACTACCAATCTGGACGTTTATATGCCCGATGACGATCTTAATAACCCGTTGCAATCAGCTCTCATGTTGATAATGTAGTAGTTTAAAAAAACGACTTTTATTCCCCAACAAATAAAGCATTCCTCGTTATTTGCCTTCATTCGATCACGCGATCCTATCTCCGCCTACAAACGGTACCGAGGTATCTAGTTTCCACTCGTGGCTTATTTTGGTCCATGCCGAATGTTTCACGTTATATTTTCATGATTGCTTATTTGAAAAGGCTACCCTACAAGGGCCACGCTACCAAGCCTCGTGGTGGGGCTGCCACCTTGGATATAGTATTCGAATTCAGGCGGGTTAGAGGCTGTCGTGGGCCGCCCTTGTAGCCACCTGCTGTTTTCAACGTGAGAACCGAATCGCAAACAAACCTATCGTTTCCATATGGTGTATTCCTTTTATACATGAAAAGAATGTTAAGACTGGGGATTAACAAATTAAACAAATTTAAAAAAAACATGATCGCTTGACGTATGAACCATAATAATATGTTTACTGCTAGAGAATATTCAGTTTAAAATTACTATTCATTTTATCAGTGTGAATAATATGTGTAACTAAAATGTATGTAGAGTAAAAATTAGACATTTTTCTCGGCTGGAAGACTAATATTACACTCTGGCTGGTTTTTCGATAATAAACCTGTTTCAAACTCATCTTCGAGTGACAAGTTAAAACGAATGTTTCCACTTCCACTTGTTAATAATAATCAATTTACGTAAAACAACCCTTCGTTGAACATCAGCTTTGGCTTCATTCACCAGCCTGTGTTCATTTCTATTCACATAATCTTGACAGTGTATGTAAATAAACTGTCAGGCTTTAGGAGTTTGCATGCTTCTGTCGTTGATACACACCTTGGCCGTATACAATCTGTGGCATGCAACGATAGGACAATTTTACTGTAACACGATGAACCCTTTCTTGATCCGTTTGTTTTCAAACCATGCAGGAGATAGCGACCATTGTACGTTGCCATAGCTGAGCTGAAGCACTAACTCCTGTTGTGGTTCGTAAATTTCGGTGAACCACGAGACTGTCGACATGACAAAATTTTACACGTAGTCTCAACCTCTATGAGCTCTATTTCAATTACTAAAATCGTTCGCGCATTTCCTGACACTCTGTCAGGTTAGAAACTGATCATGATTAAAGCATATGGTGTAAGAACCTGAAGGTTTATGGTTATTAAAACGTTAACAGTTACACCGAATGGTCAAAAAACCGGTACACAGAATTAGAAGGGTATTTATAATGGAAAAACATTCTTGCCACCAGTATCTCCTGTATATCCCACAGTGCTTCTAGTCCTAGTTCTTGGGGAAGACCGCGCCGTATTGTAGACGAGACAAACCGGGCCGCCGTGTAATATGGCGGCTCTTATCACCTGCACATACCGCATCGGCTGGCTGTCAGTTCGTGTCAGTACAGTACCTATCGGAAGTTGGCATCTCATGTTGGCCCGGGATAAACTATGCTGGATATCTCGGCCCGGGCGGCAGTTTCGAATTTCAAACGCGTCTTTCAGCGCTCAACAACACATATTGGAATTGTTTTTCGTGCCCCGATGGGACAGTGAAAGATAACACCTTGTGAGCAGGGGTGATTTATCTTGCGAGACCCGTATTCGCTATCTTTGTTTTACACTTCGTTGAGTTAAAAAGCAATCATTGTAGTCACGCAGGAACAGCGCAGAAATAAAATATGTGTTATTTCCTGAAACTTCTAAATTTTATTATCCGAACGGAATGCAATAGACACTTTTAACATTCTTATTGCAGCATAATTTCTTCGGGGACACCAAATATTCACATCCCTCAAGCAGCTCTCCAAGTGAGAAGACATGTGATTTTTTTGCAGTTATTTGTACCGCTCACAAACCGGAAGAAAACTTTCCCGGTGCAGTGAAGCAAGATTACACGATTACCGGTTGCAATTCGCCGTTCTGCACATTCCGATGCTGTATGCTGTCCAAAAAAAATGAAGCTGAATTTATCCAAACTACACCTTGAAGCTTCGGTAAACAAAATAAAGAAAAATAGATTCTATTTCCAGCTCATGTTGCAGTGACGGGAATCGTTTCACACTTTTGTGCTGCAGAATTGTTCATGATAAAAGGAGAGAATTGCGCAACAGAACAAGCATTTAATTCAATATTAGCTTCTCTGTCACTACGCTAAAACTAAACAACCAATCTCAAAGCTATTCAGCTGCGTTCAAAACTTGTGCGCAAATCATCGCAAATATTTGAATCATCGAGCCGAGAGAAACGTAAGGAGAAATATACATATATAAAATATAACACAGCTTGACGAAGCATACAGATGATGCACCTGCACGACGTTGCAGCTCCAGATGCCGCTGCTGCTGCCTTCTGGTGGAGCTCTATACGAAAAAGAAAAATCGAATTTCCATCCATTATTTCTTGGATGGCATCCAAGCGAAACTTACCATTTCGAGAGCACGACGATGATGCACGGGAACGAACGAAGCGTGCGGATGTTTGCAGAGTAAACTCATAAAATAGAATTTACAGAGTTTCTCGCTCGGCTCTAGCACCTATCCTGGCGGCGGGAAGCGGGGTGTGACTTTTGTGCATCTCCAAGATCCTAATTTGCACTAAAGGAACCTGCAGTAAGACTTGCGGGAAACTGTTTTGAAAGTGCAGAGATTTCCGGCAAAGATGATAAGCTATTTGCTATTGCTACACACAGTCTAAACCGATCTACGATTTGCGAGCTGAGCTTAGCTTTGATAGCTGCTGTTTCGTATGAGTGCTTGCAGTGCAAATCCTGAAGAAATATTTGGACGAATTTTAACTAACGGAAAATTAGTTTGCTCTACCTAAGTGCTGCGTGAGCCGAGACGGCATCATGCAATTAGAATTAGGGTATGATCATATTGACGTATTCCATATAGTAGCTGGTGGATAATGAAAATTATGCTGATTAATATTGCCAGCTCTCTAGTATCTATAGATCAACAAACCTTCGAAATCAATTTTACACCTGTTTAAAAGTTGAAATAAAAAAAAAAACGCTTCTTTAGGACAAAAACGAACTTTATTCCAAAATAATCTGTGAATAGCAAACGACTCTTTTAAAGGCTTAAATAAGTTTCCCGAATTGCGCGAAAAGTATTTGATACTTTTAGACCACCTTATCTTGACCATGTTGAAAAAAGAATAAAAAAAATGGCGTTAAACATTGTGAAGCTCTGATACTGGAGCGCTCATCTGTCTATTTTATTCAAAGAATTTTATTTTTTTGCATGTACTCATTGAAATTTGATTCCTAATTACCTATTGCATAATTCGTGGTTTTCCTTTTAAGTGTCTTCACAAATCATAGACCCAAATAAGTTCAATGAGAATTAGTAATTCTTGAATTTCAAACTCGTTATTCTCAAAACTATGTTGAGTTGTGCAAATTTTGAACGAAAACGACGATATGTTAATTTTGTAACAGTTTGTTTGTTATTCGTTCTGTGTACGAACCAATCACGGATGACGCTTACAGTTTACAAACGTAAATAACTCCCCATTTCTCAATGGTAAACTCACAATTACTGTAGTACTCATAGGGAACCCCATTTTTCCTACTGCGATTGGAATTATTTGGTTGTCCTTAAAAAACAGGTGATTTACGTTTTCACAAAGACTCGTCTGTATAACAGTGTTTCCCACACAGACGGGATAACTAAGATCTAGCGCTATAGAGGGTGAGGTGCAATGTTTGTTCGTCTGTTATAGAAATCTGCGAGATATTTAAAATCGCCATCCCAATAAATCATCCTTTTGCTACAGTGATCGGGTACACGATTAAGACTAAATTTCTGCAAGCTAGTTTTTATACGTAACAACTGCGAGTTACATTGGTGGACGCAAAAGTAATTTTCCAATCGATTGCTGTAAGAATAAAGGAAATCCGTTGGAAACCAATACAGTTGTAAGCATATTAAAGTGGACAATTTCGTGACGCTCTCGATGTTGTCGGTTCTTCAATTTGCACCCTAATGTTGCCATAAGACGTAATCCTACGCCAAAAAATTATTCCAGCAAAACATAAGTAAATTTGTTCAGTGTTACGTAATATTAGGGGGCAGTTATTTCGAACGATACTTATTGTTACATAGGGGGGGAGGGGGTCTTAAATCTAGGTTTTTAGCGTTACGTAATTTGTATATGACGCCTAACCTTCCTGAGATTAGAAAAGTAAACTTCTAAAGTTCAGAAGGTGAGAAAAATATCTCTGTTTGAGTTCGGAACGACAATGAAACACAAAAGGCTCAAAAAAGGATAAAAAGAATATATTTTCTAATCAAGCTTAGAACAGTATAAAAGACTACTCTTAGAAAAGAAAAGAAAAGAAATATACTGAAATGAACTTTGAATAAAAGAAACCTTTCTTGTGACCAAAATAGATTCGAAATAGAAAGCGGTGGAGGCTTTTTATAGCCAGAACAGGTAAAAAATAATCAAAAATCTTAAATAGGGGAACTGCTCCATTATTCATCTCATTAAGCCAATATTCACGAGGAATGCACGGATTAAACAACAAATTTTCATGAAATCATTGAACAAACAAACAAAATACGCTTACGTGCTCTTATAGAATTGTCCAGTATTGTATATTTAGTAAACTTAGCTAGATTTATCCTGAATTTTGTAAAACAAACCATTTTTCACAACGCTTCCATATTCATCTTAAAACTTAAATCACTGCTCAATTATCCATCTCACGATGCCCCCATATTCATCACACTGCAATGCACTGTTAATCATGAATGAATCACATCATCATGAATGAACGTAGCCGCAGCCCGTCGTAATAGGTTACCTAGATATTCGCTGTAGTTGTTTACGTGCAAATATAGTAACCTAGGTAACCACTGCATTCCTGTCCATTTATGTCAATTATGTCAGAATAATTCAACGTTTTCAGTATGATTTGTTCGTACTAACAGAAACCGATTTGGCAACTTTTGATTTTCTTCAAGGCAGTGAAAACGGATGAAAATACATACAGTTGAAATTTAGGAATTGTTGAAATTCATCTCATATATTTTTGCTAATTCAAGCTGGTTTTTGGAAATTTCAGGTGAACGATTCAAAGATTAAAGTATTCTAAGTGTAGTGAGTGATTTTGTTTAGTGATTAAAATGAGAAATGGTCCGCTAGTGATGAGAAAAACTTTGGTTGGCTGCTGAACATTAAATGCATTAAATGAGTTTTCGAGTGCAGATGCCTGACTATTATATCAAATTTAGAGCTTTCAAGTGAGTTTTTGAGGATTCTACTTAATGAGAAATATAAAGTGAACTAAGAAGAATCCATTCCATGGATTAGCAGAACGATTTAGTTAGAAAATATGCGTTTTTTTTGTTTTCAATTGTGTTTTCATGTTGTATGAGATGAATTTATGGGCTGAGATGAATAATGGAGCAGTTTCCCTAAAAAAGGGAAAATTATTTCCAAGCGACAGGATAAACCAAAAACGAGAGTGATCTCTAAGCTCAGAATAGTAACAAAGGAGGTTGAATGAGTTTTTGTGGTGCTTCAGTTTACGAATTTTGATTTTCTTTCATGATGATTACACTAATTTTTTATTTTTGTATTTTGATTTTAGATTAATTTTGTTACCTTTTTCCTAAATGCCAGTTAGTTCAATTCTTAATTTTTAAAGTTGTCTGCTTGTTATTGCATCTTTTATTTTTTTATATATTTTGGTATTATTATTATTTTTTATTTCGTGTTTAGCCTCCTAGTTGGTCTTGAGGTACGATGCTGGCCTAACGACCCAGTCGTCGCAGGTTCAAGTCTCGGCTCGGGAGAGACTGTTAGTGTCCGTAGGATCATAGCGCTAGCCCCACAATTGTCCTGTTCACTGAAAAGATGGCTGCGAAGTTTGTGTATCATAAACAGAAGGTCGATTTCCGAAACGGAATGCGGCACTAAGGCTTTGTAATTTCGTGTCTGTGACGGCAGACACACACGGCAGAACTTTTCTTCTCATCTGTGGTCCCAAACAAAGCTTGAAATGCCGGAAGAAAGCAGGTTAAAACCGAGTGTTGTAAAATATTACGAATTCAAATCAAAATAGTGCAAAAATGCTTCTAAAGAACAGAGAAGTTCTGAAAATTTAATTTCCATTTCTATTTTGACGTAGAGCTACGTTCATAAGAAAGTTTTGCTACAGGGGCGTAAATGTGAAATATTAAAATAGAGAGGGGACGAAATTCACTGATAACTCGGTTAGTTTTCTAAGGATTCCTGTTGTTCTCGCAGTAATCGATTGCAAAATTAGCTACGCATCCGCCCAGTGGCATGAAATTGTAATTTGATTCTGCAAACTCTTGTACTATTGAAAATTGCCAAGCCTTGACAAAACACAGATATCCGACCAATCAGAACTGAGCTGCTTATCTTAGCGCGGTCGACAGAACGTTATAACTTATTAACCGCGAATACACTCTTAAGGCTATAAAAGGAAATTAGTCAAGAAATCTCAGACAATTTTTATTTGGAGCGACCTTGTTGCCATATATATTCTTTAGCATCTTCAAGGATTAAAGTCCAATCTCCTCAGATTTGCTACTAATATCTTATTCTATTTTGTTATTAGCTATGTTTTGTTTATAAACATTTTTGACTGAGCCCGATGTGTTCTCGATTGCTTGGATATCCATAGAAAAAGATTATTTTATGAATTTGGATTTTTAGGCTCTAACTCGGAAATCGGATTCCTTGATCAATTTTTTCTTTGATTTTTAACAAATTTTTCAAATGCTGAACATTATGTATGTATGTATTTATCGTGTATTTGTGGCAATATTTAAAAGAAAACTTGGCACTTTTATCAAAAAAGGAGCTAGGTAGTGGTCGAATCGGTACCAAAGTTGAGGTTTTTGGATAACGATCGTATATAATTAATTACCCAAGTACTGAGAGTGCAATACCTACTGCTACCCGCTTCCATTTGACACGAACAGAATTTTGTCTGTCAGCCGCACAGGTGCGAAATGCAACACGCAACAATGTTATGAGCTATTGCGTGGTTGAGAGTGCTGCACCGTCTGCTATCTGCTTTTATTTAAAAAGACATCGGTTGTCGTTTCAAGCCGCCACACAATACATGTTATGTTATTGCGTATGTGAGAACCCCTTCGATCCTTTCTCGCTAACACACGGAATGAAATGTCTTTGCGTCTTACGAAACTGAAGTATTTGGTTTCCCGTCATTTTTCCAATTTTCATGCTTTGTTGGCAGTTTTAAGTACGCCAGTAGTAAACCATTTATAACATGAGGGACACCCATGCACATGCACATGCACAGAACCCTTGTGATGTTTGACGTAGAGCTACGTCTGGAAGGAAGTTTCGCTGCAAGGGTGTAAAATGACATTTTCAAAAAAGGGACAGAGGACGAAATTTGTTCCTTTTGTAACAATAACGTTTGAAAAATTAAAAAAAACATTTGTTTAACTGTAATGGGATAGTTACGTATTTTGATTAACTTTGTAACGAATGTAATTTTGTATGAATAGTTTAAGTATATTTTTTGGTAATCATAACTTGAAAAAAAAAAGAAAGATTCCAGTTGATCTCGAGATACGATATTGGTCTAACAAGTCAGTCGTCTTAAGTTCGAGTCTCGGCTCGGGAGAGACTGTTTGTGGCAGTAGAATCCTAGCGCCAGCCCCGTAATCGTCCTTTTCACCAAACAGTTAGTTGGTGTTTAATAAATATAAGGTCAAATCCCAAATTCGGAATGTAACACCAAGGCTTATTTTTTGCTAGCTTCCGTATCCTATTTCATATATCCTAGGTAAACTGTTGATTTTGTTTCAACAATTGGCAAATTTGAAAAAAAAAAAAATTTCTTAAGAGAAAGTGATTCCGACCTCCAACACTTTCGACCTCCAAATCGAAACACTTCGCCGAAGCAATTTTGGTTTCCACTTTGTAGCACCGCCAAGATTGACCGGGAGAATTCCTAAAAACGCACCCAAACCGTTCACGTTTCCGAGATCTGCCACACACTTTCGCGGCTCCATTGAAAACCACTGGGATGGAAAACTACATCAAATTGCATTCAACGCCTATGCTGAAATGCTCACCCGCCAACGTTGTCCGTTCAGCTAAGCAAACTTTTCGGTGTGATGTACTACAGTTAGGAAGAAAAAAAATCCGACAAGCATCATCTCTCTTCACTCGGTTTGCCTTTCTTCTTCAACTTCTTTCTGCTTCTCACTCTTGGCGCGTCTATTGTTCGACTTTCTTGGTCCGAATTTTCCATGTACATTTTTCGCATCACTTTTCCTGTACTTTACGTTACCGTATAATCAATAAAAGTTCGTCGGTTTGAATTGCCGTAGGATACAACGGCAGTAGACGGAATCGAAACCAGGAACCGGCATGCTGCCAAAGGTGAGAGGGGGTATATGCGGGGTAAACTTTTGATTTTTATTGTTATTTCGAGAAAGAAATAAATACACAAAAACACGATCCGGTGAATCAACCATCCTTGTCGGCAAAGCATGGGCTAACCATCGGCCGACTCCGGGGATGGAACAAATTGTTGCGGCGGGAAATTGTTAGGAAAAGTGCACGAGAAACTGACAGAGAGAGAGTAGACAGAGCGGCAAGGTCTTATTGAATAAAACAATATCGATGTACATTGTAGATAGCTGCCAGCCGGCGGCCACCGGACTTGTGCAATGCTTCAACGTATCGGAATCGTTCGCGATGTTGTCGACGTCGGTGGAAGAAGAGGGAACCGGGACCGGTTGGCTATTGTAAAACTTTCACTGCCATTGGCGATTGTCGGTGGTTCTTTACCGGTTTCAATTTCCACGGGAATGCTTCGAACGGGCGAAGCGACCGAGACAAGTTTACCAGGTGATATTTGTTTGGTTCTTGGTTTATTGGTACCCTTTAGCGATTAGTGATTCAGCACACGATTTCGTGCAGTACTGTAAAAGGTTTTTAATTACAACCCTTGCATTATTGGCGAGAAGGGAGGGCGCGGATGCGAATTGCATCAGTAAAATTTCGCAACGTTGTATAAGCTCCAATGGAGCGATCGAAACATTTATGGGGTCGCATGGTACTTGATGGTTGGTCTATTCCAACGACACTTCATTGTTCTGAGAAGTCGTATAATGCTACTAAAGTATACCACGACACTCGTAAAACTATCATCCACAACTTTTCATCAAGGCAGTATATATTTTTAATCTAAAATCACAACCCAGCGAACAAACTTGGCAACTTTTTTTTATGCAGTGCAACATTCATTACTTCCCAGCGCAGTTGTAAAAAATTCAAATAATTCATCACGCATGTGTCACCATGACAAACTGCCGGGCAAACCGTAGACTCGGGTACCGACAAATGGCCATCTCGGCCAGACGTGGTTATTTCTCGCAAACGTACGGGTACATATTCAATTTTTTATACTCCTGCTGCACGCTTCAATGGACCCCCTAAACGCCCGTAGCCACCTATCCGGTCAGGTTGATTTCTGCAGTTGACAGACCTGGACACCATTTGGCAGCCGGACAGTGCCGATTTGCCATACTATTCGAACCACTGGGAAAAAGTGCGAGTTGCCTGACATCACCCCCGCAAGCCCTCCCTTCCGTAGCGCACTAAATGGACAGCAAATAAACAAACGGTCACAAATTTATGCTTCGCACGGTTTGGCCGTGATGGATTTCATGAAGACTAGCTGGCTGCCCACAACCAGATCGGTTCGGATTGCATCCAACCCACACGAAGTACGCGTACGGGATGGCGGACAGTTTTTCGATTTTAATCGATAAACTGTTTCCGGGTTTATTTATTCAATGGTTTTTTTTCCTCAAGTGAAATTCTGTCGGCAGATGTCACTGGCCGACCGGGTTGTGAATGGTAAAAATTACTGTTTGGACTGGACTGATCAGTTTTCGCTAGCGTGGGTGAGAGATATGATACGAGCGGAATGATTGAACACCCGATGGATTTGGCTGTTTGCTTTCGAGCGGATGGTTTGAAAGTTCCGTGATGGTGTAAATGATTTTCGGCAAATATTTAATCGAAAATATTTTCTAATCATATATGTTGCTTGTATTTATTATGGTAATGGTGGTAATTTAGGAAGTTGTTAGAAAATTTTATAAAATAAACGATTTTTTCCCGATAAAAGATTGTTCTTGCTTACCACTGTGAAAAGCTACTTGTCTATTTTGAAAATTTTTCATTCAAGAACACAACCTAAAAATACCAAAACTTTTACGGAGTATCAACCCGAATCAGCCCAATGATGCCATATGGCATCATTCGACAAATTGAACGTTTCGCAACTTGAAATAAAATTTGATGACATTTCTATCATTTGGCAATACTTTTATAAGCACTAATAAAGGTCCCTTGACAGAGAAAATCACATCAAGTTAGTTTTGATTTGTACGTGGACGCAGTAGCCATTCAAAGTTTAAAATAGTGAAATGTTCACGGAGAATCACAGGCCTTTGGTAACACATGTTTATATTTCAAAACCATGTATGGATATTCTTTGGACTAGGTTTTTATTATATTTTAGAACAGCATTGATCACTTTAATGCAGAAACAACAAATTTGCAGAGGACATCCATAATCCAGGTTGAGAGAAGAGAGAAGAGGAAATTAGGGTTTAGCACGATTGTTCACGAAATTTAGATTGAATCCAGGTGAAATTGATAAAACCCTATCCACGTAGAATATGGATAGCCTCTAGTTAAAGGCACATAATTTGACCCATCTCTCTTTTTTGAAACGCCTGTAAAATACTTTGGACCAGCTCTGAGAAAACTAAGAATAAACCATTAATTGTGATTTGGTTTAGGTAATAACTTTTAATAGTTTCCTCCGAGATTTATAACTACTACGCAAAAACCCAATTATTGAAACAATTTACAGTCGACCTCTCTCACGTATTCAAAAATAAATTTATTGTGGTAATTCTCTTATGTCGTTTTCGTTTTCGCGGTGTACTACACTTTTTCCGTGCTATACTTTGCAGCTTCAAATAAAACATTTTCAGTGTCATTGCATTGGTATGCGTAATAATGGGATAGCTGTCAATTCGTTTTGTTTTGGTCATAATCGCATTCGTCATTTTGTCTCGTTTCCATTTCATATGTCCATCTCGCAAATGTGCTGAGAAAAAATTTACCTGACTCTTTCCCACGTGGAACGAAAACCAAAACAAACCAGTTTTGACACATACGTGTGAATGTGTTGGTAATTTCCTACAGCACACTCTGCTTTTTTCGGGTGTCATCAGTGGCAGAAAAAGTGTAGGGAGAGACAGAAAAAGGGTAACACGAAAAATCAAATAAAACATTTTCGGTGCAAAAGTGTCATTTGAGTGTAGTACACCGCGAAAACGACATTACTGATGCTGTCTATCGTTGTATGATATATAGCTTGAAAACCAATTCAAAGCGGTTTTTGTTTCATGAATTCAAACGAGATTAATAAAATAATCATAACCGTCAAGCTCATTCATTCAAACATATAGAATTTAATACATTTCTGATTTTTCTGTTTTTACGGTCTTGTTTAGGTTTATGTTTTTTTACACTCATGTTTCTTATTTAGTTCCTTAACCTTAATGCTAGTTTCCTCCTTTTTCACCACCTAATGACGGATTTCACTCCAACTCGGTCGTGGGAAGTGCAGGAAGGTTTCATTCATTATCTTGATTTTTGCTCACATTTCTTCCTCTACCTGTCAAACGCCTTGGAGAACTAGACTTTCTCTCACACAGAATGAGTTCATAACCACATTTAGTCGTAGAGTATTTCAGTTCCAGAGTGTCACATTGAAACCACGTTCTAACAGAATTTGAATTTGATAAATATTTATGATTTCTAATTCATAAATTCAAACGAGATAAGATTCGATGAATAACCTTAACCGCCTTTAAACGTAATAATTCAAAAACATTTAGTTGAAAACATTTCAGATTTTTTACATTTTTATTCCTGTTTATACGTTTAATTATTTTTTGATTTCGGCTCTTTACTACACTCGTGTTCCTTCTTTTGTTCTTCAACCTTCCCTTACTTTTGTTCAATTGCCTTTTTCTTCGCCACCTGAAGATGAATTACACTTCAACCCAGCCGTAGGACTTGCAGCACTATCTCATAGTTTGACTAAACTCTGCGGGTGTTTTTCTAGAACAAATTTCTAACTTTCAGTCGAGACAGACAGACAGACAGACAGACAGACAGACAGACAGACAGACAGACAGACAGACAGACAGACAGACAGACAGACAGACAGACAGACAGACAGACAGACAGACAGACAGACAGACAGACAGACAGACGACAGACAGACAGACAGACAGACAGACAGACAGACAGACAGACAGACAGACAGACAGACAGACAGACAGACAGACAGACAGACAGACAGACAGACAGACAGACAGACAGACAGACAGACAGACAGACAGACAGACAGACAGACAGACAGACAGACAGACAGACAGACAGACAGACAGACAGACAGACAGACAGACAGACAGACAGACAGACAGACAGACAGACAGACAGACAGACAGACAGACAGACAGACAGACAGACAGACAGACAGACAGACAGACAGACAGACAGACAGACAGACAGACAGACAGACAGACAGACAGACAGACAGACAGACAGACAGACAGACAGACAGACAGACAGACAGACAGACAGACAGACAGACAGACAGACAGACAGACAGACAGACAGACAGACAGACAGACAGACAGACAGACAGACAGACAGACAGACAGACAGACAGACAGACAGACAGACAGACAGACAGACAGACAGACAGACAGACAGACAGACAGACAGACAGACAGACAGACAGACAGACAGACAGACAGACAGACAGACAGACAGACAGACAGACAGACAGACAGACAGACAGACAGACAGACAGACAGACAGACAGACAGACAGACAGACAGACAGACAGACAGACAGACAGACAGACAGACAGACAGACAGACAGACAGACAGACAGACAGACAGACAGACAGACAGACAGACAGACAGACAGACAGACAGACAGACAGACAGACAGACAGACAGACAGACAGACAGACAGACAGACAGACAGACAGACAGACAGACAGACAGACAGACAGACAGACAGACAGACAGACAGACAGACAGACAGACAGACAGACAGACAGACAGACAGACAGACAGACAGACAGACAGACAGACAGACAGACAGACAGACAGACAGACAGACAGACAGACAGACAGACAGACAGACAGACAGACAGACAGACAGACAGACAGACAGACAGACAGACAGACAGACAGACAGACAGACAGACAGACAGACAGACAGACAGACAGACAGACAGACAGACAGACAGACAGACAGACAGACAGACAGACAGACAGACAGACAGACAGACAGACAGACAGACAGACAGACAGACAGACAGACAGACAGACAGACAGACAGACAGACAGACAGACAGACAGACAGACAGACAGACAGACAGACAGACAGACAGACAGACAGACAGACAGACAGACAGACAGACAGACAGACAGACAGACAGACAGACAGACAGACAGACAGACAGACAGACAGACAGACAGACAGACAGACAGACAGACAGACAGACAGACAGACAGACAGACAGACAGACAGACAGACAGACAGACAGACAGACAGACAGACAGACAGACAGACAGACAGACAGACAGACAGACAGACAGACAGACAGACAGACAGACAGACAGACAGACAGACAGACAGACAGACAGACAGACAGACAGACAGACAGACAGACAGACAGACAGACAGACAGACAGACAGACAGACAGACAGACAGACAGACAGACAGACAGACAGACAGACAGACAGACAGACAGACAGACAGACAGACAGACAGACAGACAGACAGACAGACAGACAGACAGACAGACAGACAGACAGACAGACAGACAGACAGACAGACAGACAGACAGACAGACAGACAGACAGACAGACAGACAGACAGACAGACAGACAGACAGACAGACAGACAGACAGACAGACAGACAGACAGACAGACAGACAGACAGACAGACAGACAGACAGACAGACAGACAGACAGACAGACAGACAGACAGACAGACAGACAGACAGACAGACAGACAGACAGACAGACAGACAGACAGACAGACAGACAGACAGACAGACAGACAGACAGACAGACAGACAGACAGACAGACAGACAGACAGACAGACAGACAGACAGACAGACAGACAGACAGACAGACAGACAGAAGCTCTCACACTGGTTGGCATAGTGTCGCACTTGCTTGTAGTGAGCAGTAAACCGTATAATAACAATATAACAGAGCTCACTGCAGTGTTTCTACTGTGCGTTTCTAAGCGTTTATCAAATGAGAGAAGCATTTAGGTAGGAAAGTAGATTGCGTTGTTTGCTTTGCAGCCCGAATCTGGAAACAGCCATCCGCCTGACCTGAAGTATGCTCTTCGAATGCTATAGGGGAAAGGGGGGCAGTTTCAAACGGGGGCTGTTTCGAACGGAGTTTAAAAAAAACAAATTGTGCAATTTCAACCAAACTAAAAATATAAGTAAGTTGGTAGTCCTTACACCAACATCTACCATATAGTTTGATAGCTCTTGGTTGTTTATTGCTTACGAGAACAACACAGTGCCATTTTTAATTCATGTTTTCAACCGTTTGAGCTTTAAGTTTTAAGTATTTCTCTAATTTCTTTGTGAACGATTAAAAAATTTAGGTACACCACCTTAAATCGTAAGTAATGTGCAATGGAAAAACGTGATAACATCGGGGAAACAAAGATCTTATTCATTAGATAAAATTAAGGTTTGTCTTCGGATGGTGGTGGGGCACATTCGGACATCGTTCATGGGGCACATTCGGACACTTGCCAAATTTGTGTTTCATTGTAATATCGATTTAGACTGATTCTCAATCCTAAAAATGGTTCGGAACTATAAAAGGAAAACCGATAGAGCAAGCATCAACGAAGATAAGCTGGGAAGAGTTTCTTATGGAATAATGTCTTTGAGACACGCTTCTGATACGTGCGGAATTAAAAGAAGTACCTTGGTCTGTCGTCTGAAAAATCAAAGAAACGAAAAAACGGAAAAATCAGAAAGCTTTTCGTCCAAAAACTCAGATCAACAAGTATTTACGAACGTAGACGAAACATTTCTAGAGGAATATTTGATCTAAAGTTCCCATATGAATTATGGATTGACGTACTGTATGCCAAGGCGATTGGAAAATTGTTTCTCAATGTTCTGGAACACTTGAATAAGGTTCCAGAAAGCAGCGTATTGAACCAATCTTACTGTTGCTTGACAATCACGAATGCCATTGTACTTTGAACCAATCAAATATTGCTCGATTTGTATTTTATGGAATAAGTTTGGAATAAAAGGATGAGTTTCGAAGTTTGCAAAGCGTTATTTTAATTTTCTTGTCTATCATTCCAAAAATTCGTTGAAAGGAAAAGTTTGCTCCGAATGTTTTTATATTTTAACTTATTTATTTGACCCGGCACAATGCACTTTAGCTTAACAGTGCCAGTTACAAAAAGAAAAAGAACACTACTGCTGCTGTTTATTTGAGCAAGTAATAAATTTTTTCCTAGGCGGCAAGGCAATCTCTGCTTCCGTCTCCTTCGAAGATGGGCCATCTGAGTTTATGCTTTCATCTTCGCTGCTTCCTTTATCGTTTTGGTGTGGCGTTGGTGGTAGTTGTTCATTTGTCTTCTTCATTTGCATGCGGATCGCATTCGACTCTACCTGAAAAGGCAGATCGTGTACCTTCACTTCAATGGCATCGTCTTCAATATGAACTGCTCCGAATGTCTCGGTCAACTTTCCACACTCAAAAAGTTTTGTAACATAACATAAGGTATTTGTTCCATTATTATCTCAATAAGCCGACGTTCACAAAGAATGCATGGATCAAACACCAGTTTACACGAAATCATTGAGCAAATAAACCAAATATGATTATATGCTCGCATGGAATTGCCGAGAAATGCAAATTTAGTAAACTTAGCTAGATTTATCCTAAATTTTGTAAAATAAACCATTTTCCTAAAGCTTCCATATTCACCCCAAAACTTAAATCATTGCTCAATTATTCATCGCACGACGCCCCCATATTTATCACACTGTTAATCATGAATCAATCACATTATCATGAATGAACGTAGCCGGAGACCGTCGTAGTAGTTTACCTAGGTATCCGCTGTAGCTGTTTACGTGCAAAATTGGTCAAATCACTGCAGTGCTGTCGAATTATGTCAATTATGTCGGAATAATTCAACATTTTCAGTATTATTTTTTGTATTAACAAAAACTGATGTTGCAACTTTTGATTATCTTCAACGCAGTGAAAACAGATGAAATTACATACAGTTGAAAATTGGGATATGTAAAAATCATCTCATATATTTCTGCTAATTCAAGCTTGTTTTTGGAAATTTGAGATGAACATTTCAAACATTTAGGTACTTTTGTGTAGTGAGTGATTTCGTTTAGTGATTAAAATGAAAAGTGATCCTCTAGTAATGAAGAAAAAAACTCTTGCTGCTGAACGAGTCCCGTTGTAGCCGTATAAGACAATGCGCGAGTTTTGTTTTCTGAGGTAGGTGATTGAAATAAATGAGTTTTCGAGTGCAGATTCCCGACTATAATATCAAGTTAAGAGCTTCTAAGTGAGTTTTTGAGAATTCTACTTTGTGAGAAATCTAAAGTGAACCAATAAAAATCCATTCCATGGATGGAGTTAGAAAGAATGCGTTTTTTCTATTTTTCAATTGAGTTTTTATGTTGTATGAGATGAAAATATGGGTTGATTTTTACTATTTTGGTTAATCATTTTCTATGTTCTTTTGAAGATTCACATTGGTGTTTTCTGTGATCGTTACTATCGAGGGTATGATTTTTGCAACGTTTACAAATGCAGCTTTCTGCATCTTTAACCTTATATCGTTGCATTTTTGCTGGTTTGTAATTATATTGTCGAGTAAATAAAAACAGTGTGGATGTCTGTCTTCTACTAACAAATAGGTACAATTAGAAAACTTCCATCGAGATATCTTATCTATTACAAAACCTTGCTGATAGATTAAAGCAGTACACGCAAAAGTACAAGCTTTAATCATCCAATGTGTCCTAACAAAACGCACGATGATTACTCTGATTTCGCACGAAAAAAGTGTGAAATGCATAACGCATCAGTTGTACAATGAGGACAGAGATCGGAATTAGAATATGTATCATACAAAATCGTGATGTTTCAGTAAACTTCGGCTTCGGGCTAACGATCTGTTCTGGGGCGCTCAAAAAACCGCTGCTTACTTTCGCGAGCCGGTGCGTATCAAAGGCTAGTGCATCCCTAATAACTGTCATCAAACGAAACAGCCAATAGCGAGCCTTGTTGCAACAGGATTTACTGACGCTGGTGCTAGTAATGTGGAGCCAAATGCATATGAATAAAACCAGAGCCGTTAGTTAAATTCTAGTTAAATTCCAGAGGTAAATTCTAAAATGTTTTGAACAAACTCTTTTTGTTTGTTATTGATTCGATGATGTTTTTGAATGACCGGATTTATGAAAGTAAAACGATCAGTTGATATTTTCATCAATTCTTTCATGACCAAAATCATCAGTACTTGTTGTTGGTTGCACTGCTTCAACGATAGCAGCCTTCTGAAGAACATTACCAATACCAGTACAAATCATCGTGACCATGACTCTACCAACACCGGTTGAAACTTTGGAAGTATAGTGATTTGGAGGTGCTAAATACATTCAAAATACGCTAGAGCATCAAATGCGTTATGCCCTGCACACATTTGTTGTACTGGTTTTAAACTTAATCGGTAAATGCGCTAATTTCGCTCATAAATGATCTGGTTACGGACATTCCAACTTTTGCGTGTACAGTTGATCAGAACAGTACTTCAAATCCACGCTCTCCATTACATGTAATTCAAGCGAAAAGTTCAAAATTTTAAAAATATTATCATGCTCTTTTCGTGTTTTGGTAAATCACTAAAATTATGATTTTTCTACCTAAGGTACATGTTTATACAAATATTGATAAAAGATTGTGGAAAAATGTCCAGTCTGCTTCGGGAAGTCTATTGTAATCGGCGAAAAACGCTGGTCGACAAAAGCTAAAAAACTGCTGCCCTAAAAAGTTTATAGCTTTCGACCCATCCTGTGAATTTGGGAGCCAGTGGGGTATGCAAAAGTATCTCAGAGAGCGGCAGAGTAATTACTCGCTGGGTTCGTCGCTTCTATGTTGGTTTATGGGAAAACTCATTATAGTTTCTGAAAAAGTTTCCTTCACTAGGGGTACCAAATTTAGAGTGCTTAAAAAGCTATAATCTTTTGTTTTTTCCTAGTTTGAGCTCTAGAGCAAAAGCTTTGTTTACCAGTGTAATAACCAGCTGTAATATTTATGTTATCATTCCCATGACTAACCAATTTCATGACGATACTAGTATTCTGAAAAAAGTTGATACTAAACGAATCCCAGCATAATTGGTGTTCCTTTCAGATCTCACGAGAGTAAACTAATTATTATTTGATTTTTATTTTCAACGTGTATGTATTTCGTTAATAATTTTCATATAACATAAGAATCACATTAATTTCAATAACAACCAAACTAGATGCACTTGAAGGTAAAATAGCTAAAAACCATCATTCAACCAAAATTTTCGGGAAACTCCGAGGTAACGCTGCTGGGGGAGGCGGAAATTATTCTCGTAATTTTTTCGCTAACTATAAGGGGGTTCTCCCTTATCATCATTATCATCATCATCATCATTCCACTCAAAACCAGTGTCAAACAAAGGCCAGGTCAAATTTGCTTTTTGGAGAAACTTTCGAGCGCTACGCCACCGTAGGTGCCTTCCATCTCCGGCCGGTCGGCCGACAGCCCGAAAAGCAAGCGAGCATAGACAAAAGTTAAAACCAGAAAGCTCACCGAAACCTCATGTTAGTGTCGAAAGTGAAAATCGAAAGTATTTTCACTCTGCTTATTCCTGGTGCCGGGCCAGGATCTGCAGTCAGCATCACGTTCGGTTGTGTGGTCCGTAAGCAAGCGGAGGGCGGATGCCGAGAACGGTTAGCACATGTGAATGTTGTTTGCTGGCTGTGGAATTTCACCGCTTTTCTCGCTCCAGACGATGTGTTTATGCATTTTGCTATGCTTGTGGTTTGTCTGACTTTTGCCTCATGTGGAAGCGCAAGCGGGAAGGCAGACAGGCAGGAAGTTCTCTGCATGGAAGAAAACCTTTTCAGACCTGTACACGGTTTCCTGTGTGTTAGTTCTCTTCTGTTTGTGTGTACGTTCGTGTGAATGTGCTCTTTCACGTATGGCTAACAGTTCTTTGCTTACATCCGAAATCTGTTTCTAGAGAGAGAAAGAGAAAGAGGCAGTAATCGGTTGGTTGATAAGATGGCGGGAACGAAGAAGCTGGTGGTGGCAACAACAGAGTGAAAAACAAGACTTGGCACATAATTTCAATACCCATGCCGAGGCATTCTTTCTTGTGGCAGAAAAAGCTGTGTGCAGTTTCGGCATCCCCGTCGCCGGTGCGACCGAGAAAAGTTGAAATTTTCCTCCTCTTTGTATTTCCCGATGGGTGAGACTTTTTCAAATGTATAGCATTCGAGCGGTTGGATGTTTACCCGCTGTTTGGCATATGCTTTACAATAAATTGTCTGTACTTACGGGTAAGGATCTCCGGTGTTGGTCGTAACGCGGTGGTTTACTGGTTGGCTGGGCGTGTGTTACAACACGATTAGAAGTGGAAAGCGTTTCGATTCGATGCTTTCCGAGTTGTTGTCAATCTCAGGTAAGGGCAAGCTTGTTACGGGATATGAACATGTAACAGGAATCCACCAAAACAAAAACCACAAACGTAGAACTTAATTGTATACAAAAGTTGTTTTTCTCTTGTCCTTCTATAACACCCCTCCGATACGGAGTCATCACTCATACATCAGAAATTTACGAGCTAACAGTGTTTGACCTACTTCTTTCGAGCCTATCTTCCATATTTTTTCCAAGTCGACGCCTTTCCAATCTCATTTCAATAATTGATAGTAATTATCCCCGGTCAGAAATGAGCTTTACACACACACAAGTCAGCAGTTTTCGATCTTTCGTACGGTTCATTACCAACGTATAGCCTCGGTTGATGGGCCGCATAAGATACTACGAGTATGAGGTAGCGTTGAAGGGGGAGGGGCGCAGTTGTGGTTGGATACGGGTCATTTCTTCGATGAGCCGCTCTCCGGGGAAAACCGGAAATAATAGACAGCAGGGAAAAGTAACTCAATTTCTTTGGCCAGTAATGGGCTTACGTGTTTTTTTTTTCCTTGCTGGATTAGGGGCGCTAGACCGGAGACTGACCTATGACTGGTCAGTAGAATCCTCTTATCTAATGAATTCTTCTGTTAATTAGATAATGAGAATAACCAGTTTATTGTGGCTTTTGATCTGGGTTATTTTGAATAGCTATGACGAATTTGGTAAATAATTTTGGCTTTCGCAGGTTATAACAGTCTATTTGTTTCTATATCGGGAGGTATGTGAAATCCATCCCTCACATCTTAAGTAAATGAAAATTCACATACATGTAAAAACCTCGGGAGATGATGTAATCTCTTTCTATATGGTATCTTAGAAGTTAACGAGGTTTGATTGATTCAGCTCGAAAATTGATATTTCTTGTTAGCACTTAAGCTATAATTTTAAACCTGGATTGAAAGAATAACATTTCGCCAATTTGAGGCCAGTACTTCGATAACCATCATCTCATATCTAGAAACATCTGTACACAATTAGTTAGAGAACACTTCATTTTTATATAGATTGATTTCAGAAGCTGTTATTATTCAGCACCAGAAACTTTCTTTAACGAATTCTCCGCCATCAAAATATTATTATTATAAGGAGTGGTAGCGGTGGAAAGAAAACGTTTGATACAAAAGTCGATCAAAGCGGATCAGACGTTTCGAAATGCTTCTTTAGAAATATTTTTAGGAATGCTCTAAAAATCGCTGGAAATGTGAAACCACTTACTTTAGATATTCCTAAAGTGGCTGCTAGCTAAACAGTCAAAAGGCATCGAGAGAATCAACGGTGATTTATGTTGATGCAGAATACCGAAGTATCGATACTACTTAAGGGGTAATATCCACCAAAAAAAAATTATTTTCATTATTTTTTTATTGGCCTAAATCATGCTAAAACTATCCTAGAATCAAAATCTACATCGCCCAAGTACAGATCTAAACTCAAAGTTTGTTTAAATCAATTTTTACCGAACAACTTTTATGCTCCAAAATCACATTTTTCGTTTAATTTGGCGATGCTCGGCTTTGTAAACTAGTAGAAGTTACCTATGATCGATGTCGTGTTTCAAATTTAAAGTATAGAGGTCGCTACATCAAGTTTCGACCGTTACATGGTCTCTACAACACGAGTTTACTCACAATTTCCCTTGATTTAGTTGATCAGCCGTTCCCATTATGTACGTTCTCTATTTGAGTTTTTTATACTTTTTCACTGTGAGTCATAGTCAAAAGTATTTAAATATGAGCGAAAAAGGTGTACAGTGGCCTCAAAGGTAGTAAAAGAAGAGGTACCAGAACAATCCGGAGTAAAATTAGTAACCGACAAAGGCGATTCGAAGTACTTTAGTACCTCGGCGAAAAAATTTTAAACTTCTGATTTAAACCGTGATTGGTAGGGATTTCGGCAACTGATTCATACATTTTCCGCTGTATTTACTGCCCTTTCTGAATTAGGAATGTGTTAGAAATGTAATAGTGATGTGCGGTTTTTACAGTCGAGCAAGCGTGGACTAGGCTTCAAGATTCTTGTGTCTTGTTCGAACTGCGGTGATGCCGATATTTTTTACTGTCCTCTAATACATAATCATGCTCTTGGGTTAACCGTTGGACCGAAAATGTATGAGTTTTGCGTGGGATCGGACGCCAACCGCGTCAAAGTCGCTGAGCATCGCATGTCCGATGTCGTGAAAGAGGCGCAGTCTTACATCAGACAAAAAAAAGGAACAAGAGAAAATAAGGCCCAGGAAGGACAACTTTACGGCGCAGGGATAGCTGACTGAGGGTAAAAAAATTATTAAGGGTTTTACTGTTGCGGTTCTTAAGATTTTTAGCAATTTGAAACTTTTAACGCGTTTTTCTCAAAACCATGTTTTCAAAATCGACGAACAAAAAAAGCGAAGCCTTGGTGCTACATTCCGTATCGGAACTCGACCTTCTGTTTATTATACACAGACTTCGCAGCCAACTGCAATTGCGGGGCTAGCGCTACGATCCTACTGACACTAACAGTCTCTCCCGAGCCGAGACTCGAACATACGACGACTGGCTTGTTAAGCCAGCATCGTACCTCGAGACCAGCTGGGAGAGTATATGAAATCGGCGAACAGTAGAACTGAAAAAGTTTTCATCCGATTGACTTGGAAATTTAACTGTAGCTTCTTCAGCAGATTATCTAGTGAAGTACACACGATTTTAGCGATTGATTAACAACAACTAAAGTTATAAACAATCAAAGTCGATTTTTTTTGTCGAAACAAAACTTTTTTTGCGAAGAAAAATTCTACTAATATAATCATGTGTACTTCACTAGCGACACTTATGTAAATAATGAAAAAAAATTTGTTTTGGTTATAGGTGGAGCTGGGCACGACTTCTACTGCTCACCGCGAAACAACTTAAAAAAAAAACAGTTCACGGCAATCGCTGCACAGCCGCCATTTTGTAACAAAAATAGTAATAAAAATATTTTTTTCTATCCTGCAAGAGTTGCTCAATCCAATGATATATTATTTATCTGGAATTTTTTTTTTGCAAAAATCGACTCTGGGACTTTTTTCAATTATGAAAGGCGAGGTCCAAAATATTTAGAATTTATCTTTTGAAATTGATCACTACTCTCTCGAAATAGCCTGTGTAAATAATATACACTATAACTAGCATCGAATACATTATGTTTCATTAGGGTGGTTAATTTATTCGGCATAGGGTGGTTCATAATATTGTGAAAAATGAGCATAAAACTAAAAAAAGCACTTCGGTTCGTTTGATTGGTGTGACGTCTTCGGCAAAGTTGTAGATAATAATTCTGTCTTTCCAAAAAATTACACTTAAAAAAAATTATTCATTTAAAAAAAAGTTAGAAGAAAAACTAAAAATTAAAAAAAAAATTAATTACACTAAAGTCGCTTTTTACGCGGGGGATACGTGCCGCGTAAAAAAAACGCGTAAAAAAACCGCGTAAATTCCGGAATCAGCGTAAAAAATCGCGTAAATTCCGAAATCTGCGTAAAAAAAACCGCGTAAATTCCGGAATCCGCGTAAAAAAACCATCGTTAATTTTGCATTCCGAGTGAAGGGAAACCGAAATCCGGGCAAAAAAAATACCACGTAAATTCCGGAATCCGCGTAAAAAAACGCGTAAATTCCGGAATCCGGGTATGAAAAGCCGCGTAAAAAACCGGCGTAAAAAAACCGCGTAAAAAGCGACCTTAGTGTATTTATTATAAATCTGATTTTTTTAATAAAACCTACAAAAGATTACCAAAGCAATGAAACCAGTTCGATAATTTATAAATCAAGAAAAGAGTAGATTTTTCAAACAAAATAAAAAAAAACCTAAATTAATCCACCTAGCGGTCAGACCCAGCCTTTCTCATTCAAACTTTTATTTGCAAAAAAAGATTTACATGAACGCTTCAATCCAATAAATGCATATTCACTCTTAAAAAATATTGATGTTGTAATCTAAACATATAAAAATGCAATCCGGTCTGTCTGTCTGTCTGATCCATATAGGCTCGAAAATTACCGAACCGATCGGCGTGTAGGGGTTTTTGGTGCCGATAAAGGTTCCCATGATAGTTTGAGACCCCTCCATTTTCTGGAAGGGAGGATTCCCATAAAAATGAAACATAAATTTCTGCACATCTAGAGAGCTAACCAACTAAATGGAACCAAATTTGGCAGGTGAATGTTTTTGTGGTAAAAATATGTTCCATAATCGACCTTAGGAAACATTTTGGATTGTAAGATAGCAATTTCCGGTTTCTGGAAATCACCCTAAAATGGACGATTCCCGTTAAATATGAGTATCTCCGGAACCAGAAAGATGCACAGAAGCTAAAAGTTGATCACAGACACAATCTTTAATTTTAAGATGGTGAATTCCGGTGTCTGGCAAACATCCGGAAATGACCAAATACCATTCAATATGAATGTTTTCGGAACCAGAATTACGCCAAATACCACCCAATATGAGTATCTCCGGAGCCAGAATGTTGCAAGAACACCACTATGAATTGTAGGATGGCAACTTCTGGTTTCTGGAAAACAGCCAAAAATGGCCGATTTCCGTCTGATATGAATATCTCCGGATCTAGAATGATACACAGCAGCTGAAATCGACCACACATCCCATTTTGGGTCCTAGAATAAAACCTATGCCAAAAGGCATACGCCCTATTAGAATGTAACTCATGGGTGTAAAAAATCTCTCCATCTGTGAAAAATGCTCAGTTTACTAAGCCAAATACGTGTGCAAAGTTTCATTCAAATCAAAAATGGTCGATATTCGACCATAGGTCATTTGGCGCGATCTTGCTCATAGTTATTATTTCAGGCAAGCTCTCCGATAATGAAGATAACGTGAGCAAAATATCATACCTTCATTCTTAATCCCACACGAAAATGTTTTTCACTACGTAGGGGTGTTTGGAAAGCTGATTTTTTTACTTTTAGGGCTATAAATCAAACAACGAATACTATCAAAATATAGGGATTGATATTCTAAGTATTTCCTCCGAAGATACTATGAACAAAAAATCACGCTTTCAAGCTTAATTCTACGCGAAACTGTTTCTCATCACGTTGTTGAGTTTGCAACAGCAGCATGCCGCAGCAGTGTTGCTGGAAAAATTCAATGTTGAGCCGTTCGTCAGACATTCGATCAGTTTAAAGTCTCTACAAATTTTGTAGCGCCTTACAGTCTTCAGAAGAATTATTTCCAGGATAATTTCCTACAAATATCATGTATTGCTATATTTTTAGGAGCCAACTGGAAATTTCTAGAGGAAAAGTTCAGAAAAAGTGGATTTTCCCATATAAAATCGTATGGAAAATTAAAAAATCGGGCGCAAATCAGGGGTTCCACCGATCGATCTGAAAAGTTACACAGTTGTTACAGGACCCATAAGGAACACGAAAAGTGCATGGGATCTAATATTTATTTTTTGTCCCACCCTAATGAGTATATCTGGAATTAGAATGATGCAATGAGCTAACAATTAACTCCAGGCACCATTTTGAATTGCTATATGGTAACTTATAGGAAACAGTCGAAAATGACCGAATAATACTCAAGATGAATATTTCTGTAATCGAGATGATGCATAGAAACCAAACATTGACCCTGGACCCCATTTTGAATTTAAAGACGACCACTTTTAGTTTCTGGAAAACAACCAAAATAACTAAATACCTCCCAATATCGGTATTTCCGGTGTCAGATTGATGCCAGAAAATCTGCTAAAAATGACCGAATACCACCCAATATGAATAAATTCAGACTAAAGGCGATGTAAAGAAGCCAAAAGTCAAGGATATTGTCATTTCGATAAAACCAATCATTTCAAACGATTTGTTATTTGACTTTGATCTTATCCTATGGCCGATTCGTCGTGCATTTGTAGACTTTTAACACATCGCAAGGAATCAATTAAATTGGAACGTTCAAATAGTACGATACCACATTTAAATTATGTTGAGGCCACATATATCGATCAAAGCAGGTATAGTTATAAATAGTCTTTGAATTTCTGTTTTTTCCATAACTTTTGAGCCACATATCAAATTGTTATGTAGTTTGTTATTTGTAAGTTCGAGAGATGACTCGTTCGTATGATACTAGTTATGTTCAAATAAGTCATGTAATCTTTGAGATAATGTTTTATTAACAATTTAATACATAACGGTTGCTTAAGTTCGATTTTATTTAAATGAAATGGGAACGTATAGGGCAGCCAAACTTTTAAACCACGTGTTCAATCATAATTCATTAGTTACCTCTTAACTAGCTCGTTCATTTTATATCAATATTGTTTAAATCGGTTGTGTAGTTTCTGAGATAATGAAGTTTCGTGATTTTCACATTTCGATACATTACAGACGAAGTTACAGTCCGCTTACAGTAAAATTCAATAGGGTCTTCTGAGGCAGCTATACATTTCATTTGACACTAATTTTGTGGAAATCGGGTCAACCATCTTTGAGAAAAGTGAGTGAGTCCAAGTAGTCTTCGGAATATGTTCTTTTTCATAGCCTGATTTCACATTTTCAAACATAACAGGCAAAGTAATAGTCCGATTGCAAAACGAATCAATAGGGTTTTATGGGGCAACTAGACCTTCCATTTGAAACTGATTTTATGAAAATCGGTTCAGCCATCTCTGAGAAAAGTTAGTGAAAATAAAAATCTGCTCATACACACACACACACACACACATACACACACACATACAGAAAATGCTCAGCTCGTCGAGCTGAGTCGAGTGATATATGCCATTCGGCCCTTTGGAGCACTTTTATACTTTCGGTTTTGCAAGTGATTGCTATACCTTTCTAGGAGAAAGGCAAAAACATATTTCATCAGTTTCCACCGTTACAAGTACTTTCAAGACACTTGGAATCGAAAACACTTTTCTAATATTAAATTTCCATGTTTCATGTTTAAGTCATTTGGCATCAAAAATAAAATTCGAAAACCGAAATTTCACGGAACTGTTGTCAAATCTGGCCTTTCTTTCTCCAGAAATACAAATATTAAAAAGTTTTTTGAAAATTTTTCTCGAGTACTGATCCAAAAATATTTAGCTCCAATTTTATAATGCTATTCATTCTGTGTTATAGTAATAAGTTTTCCTGCTGACAACATAAATACGGCCATGCTCATTTAACGTATTATAAATGAAATAAACTATATATTGCAACATGGAACAGGAAGTTCTACAGCAGGCACATCTAATTTTTATCATAGAACATGTAAACATATAACAAAAAAGTTTCGAAAAACATAGGAAAAGCACCTGCTAATTGCTACTTTGAATTAAAATAAGTGAGTCAAAATGTGACAAATCCACGACATGGCAATAATGTGTGTCGTACTAGTCTCATAAGCTTGAAATATGCGCGGAAGAAAAACATAAACGTTTTGCCACAAAGTAAACATATCGTTTACTGAAACATTGCCGCCCTTGCCCAGACGTGGTCGCTCCCTTCTACAACCGTTCACCCCATAAAGTCAACCAACCAGATCATCCACACGCTCACACATCTACTCCCTTCCAAAAGCCCAGAGCCCACTGACAAACACAAACGTTGTTGGCAAAAAGTGGCAAAAAGTCAGAACAACGAGGGTGAAGATTCCCATTGCGATAGAATTTAAAACAACCTTTACGGCAACACACGTTTGTCATAGTATGTCAGGAAAATAGCACTAAACTCTACAAACAGTGGCATAAAAATCGATGGCAGAACACTAGTATAAATCTAGATAAACATTTCAAAAGGTCCTATCTGCTTTCATCGTTTTTTCGGAGCGTCTTTTCATTTTGGTAATGGTTCAGCTTTAGTAACTCTCTCAAGCGTGGTTTTCGTTCAGAAGGCTAGAGTGATCGCTATCAACTTGTGCAAATAACAAGTCATGCTTACTTACTTTTATGGCGACAGATCATTAAGACCCTATGCCGAATCCAGAATACGTCTCCACAATACTCGATCTTGGGCTGCTACTCTCCAGTCTCCCCTTACACCCGCTGCTCTGGCATCCTCGTCGACAGCACACATTCAGCGCGTGCGCGGTTTGCCTCGAAGTCGTCGGCCTCTATCCGGTTCTCTACTAAATATTATCTTTGCCGGTCGCTCATCCGCCATCCGTGCTACATGGCCAGCCCACTGTAACCTGCCGTGTTTCATCAGCTTGACAATATCAGCGTGTTTGTATAAATCGTACAGCCTGTGATTCATGCGCCTGCGCCACACCCCGTTCTCTAGTTTACCTCCGATTATTGATCGCAGGATTCTACGCTCGAAGAACCCAAGCGCTCGTCGATCGGCCTCCTTCCACGTCCACGAATCATGTCCGTAGAGCGCCACCGGGAGGATCAGAGTCCTATAGAGCGCAAATTTCGTACGGATCTGTAGGCTACGGGACCTAAGCTGGCTACGCAATCCGTAATAAGCTCTATTCGTTGCCGCAATCCGTCTCTTCACCTCGTGGCTTTCCTCGTTGTCACATGTCACGAGAGTTCGTTCATTCGACCACTTCGAAAGTATCCCCATCCATCTCCACTGCAGCGCCAACACCCGCAGGATTACGCTCTTCGCCAGCCACCATGCACTTTGTTTTGGCAGTGTTTATGGTGAGTCCAATTCTCGCAGCTTCCCTTTTGAGAGCCGTACAGGCCTCCTCAAGTGCTCTACGGTTAACACCAATTTTATCAATGTCGTCCGCGAAGCCATGTTTGAGCATGTGGGACTTCGTGATGATGGTGCCGCTCCTCTGCACACCTGCCCTTCGTATTACCCATTTTAAAGCTATCTTGAAAAGTAAGTTCGCGTTCGAAAATTCGCCCGCTGTCTTGACGCATGATGTGAAACCGTCAAGCGTCGCATGTAACAGTTTAATTAGTTTTGTTGGAAGCATTATTTGCCACAGCTCGTTGCGTTTCACTGTATCGTACGCCGCCTTATAGTCAATAAACAGATGATGTGTCTGCAAGTTGTGTTCTCGAAACTTGTCGAGGGTCTGTCTCAAGGTAAACATTCGTTGTAGATCGTCCCACTCGAAAGCCGCATTGGTATTCTCCAACAGAGGCTTTCTACAACGGCCTCAGTCGCTGGAACAAAATATGGTAAAGAATTTTATCAGCGGAATTGAGGAAGGTTTTGCCTCGATAATTACTGCAGTCGATCGCTCCCGACTTTGAAAAGTTAGGCCGGTAAGCCGTCCTTCCCAGCGGCTTTGTGGTTCTTTAGCTTTGTGCAAGCATTCTTCACCTCGTCCTATGTTGGTGGGTCTACAGCTTTTTCGTCCTCCCCAATTTCTATCCTGTTCCCCTCGACGACTCTCCTACCTTCCTCACCGTTCAACACCACTTCAAAATGTTGCTAACATCTCCTGGCCACCTGCGATTTATCGGTATTCAGGTCTTTCTCCCTGTCAATACACATGGCTGGTACTGGCACGGTCCGGTTACTGATTTCGTTGATCGTTCCATAGAAGCTCCGCGTGTCGTGCCCGGTGAAACAATTCTCCGCCTCGGAGAGGACGTGATAATAATGCTTACGTTTCTAACGGCGGTGAAGCCTTTTTCCGGTAGCTCTTGCCTCCCGTTATTTCTCCCGCATATGACGCGTCACATGATTAGCCGGTACTAACGTGTTGGCGTAGGCTCGGTTCTTCTATTCCCTCACCTCTAGACACTCAGCATCGAACCACCCACTACACGTGGTTCCCGATGTCATACCTATCACTTCTTGCGCTGTTTCACTGACCACATCATGGATGTGCTTCAACTACACACTTAGATTTTATTGCCGAGAACTCAACAGCTGAGAAATTCAGCGAGATGTTCTAGTTTTCAGCAGAATTTTCCAGAGCTTCGGCAAACAAAATTTAAATACATGCTGGTTTACGGTAGATCGATATATTTACTGAATGTTCGTCGATCGAATATATTGCTGACATTTGTTAAAGTGTTCGCGGAGCTCGATCAGCTGTTGGGAAGTTTGCCGAGATAAATTAAGTGTGTACTCGTTCAGATCCACTCCAGTTGGTTAGACACAAAAACTAATTAAGTAAAAGTAACAAAATATTCGAACACGCAAAACTTTTCCTTATTACTTTAGAAGCAATAGCGCAAAATTGCCTCTAAGGTAACAAACCTATTACTTAAAAGGCAATAAAATTCTTCCCCAGTCAAGTAACAACACATACTGTCATATATTTAGCACATGTTACGGGAGTACGACTATCTAATAATTCAACCACATGCACGATTTTTTCTGTCAGAAACTGCTCCCTTTCCATCTCAAGAAAAAAAAAATTACACACCGTCGCATATGTTGCACATGTTACAAGTTCCTTCAATCTCCAATTCATCCGGTGAGCGTGTATTAGTTCGCTCGTTGTATGCATACGGAGTAGAGAAAGAATATGACAAGAGCTGCCAAGCAGCATTTTCCCCGTCATAGAGTATGCAAACGTTGATGATTTCGAAGACTTGGAATGCGTCTTCAATTGACATCACGATCTGTAAACTGCGTTAGAGAAAAACAAAAACATTCGCTTTCTTGCAAGCTATCCAAAACACATACTCATTGGTTCATGGAAACTCATTTGCACCTGTTTGCAAATACAAAATTCGTGCCCATCCAGAACAATATTCGCAACTTCGGCAACTCTGTTTAGACAGTATAACATATTTTCATTTCAAGTAAACACTGCGGGACGAAACGAAAGTGTTTCTAATTAGACATTTGAGGTTGACGGGTGAGATTCTCATTATGTGTGGATGAAGAGGACAAATATTAATCTGATCGTTGCATCAATACAAATGCAGCGAGTGAAGTTTTGCTAACACATGCATTGCGGTGCTTGGCTGTATGTTCTCCTGCAGAAACACATCCAAGCGTGTGGCCGTCATAATTTTTGTTACTTTTCGGTATTACTATTTGTGTATAATGCGCAGTCATAAGACACAATAAGTAATAAAAAATTGCCCCAAAGTAATAAAATGTTCCCCGTTTGCGTTGGGTGTACTATCCAACAGGTTCACGTAATTTTCACGTTACTGTACTTCTCTTTTGTTGCTAATCTTTTCACAATACGCTTCGGAACCCCATCGATCACCTTTTAGTTGACGAGCTCAAGAGTAATTTCGTCTTCCTTGCGATAGTCCAATGCGGTAGTAGTTTGTGGATGCTGCCAAATTAGTATTCATCTGCTGGAGGCCTAAATGTCTCAGGTCATGTGGAGAAAATGCTGTTCAAGTCACAGTATTAAGGCTTACATTACTACTAGTGTTTTACTAAGTGAAAAAAGTTACTTGATAATAGAAAGTAGCTTCTGTATTTGTTGTTGTCACGGCCGGTCACCAAATTGATTATTGAGTAGTTGTAAAATTCTAGTAGTTAGTGTAATAAAGTTTAAATAGTTTAATAAACGTTGTTAGAGTGTAAAGAGCAAGATCGCGCGAAATGACCTATGGTCGAATATCAACCATTTTGGATTTGAATGAAACTTTGCACACGCATTTGGCTTAGCAAACTGAACATTTTTCACAGATGGAGAGATTTTTTACACCCATGAGTTACATTCTAAAAGGGCGTATGCCTTTTGGCATAAGTTTTATTCGAAGCATTGTGGCCCAGAAACCGTTGGTTGTATAGAAAAACTGTCTGAGAATGAGTTGTAGGGAATTAAAAATGCACCATAAAAAAATACACTGTACAAAAAAAAAATTTTTTGACCAAAAAAATTAATAATAAACCTTAAATTTCAATTAAAAAAATGAGTTGAATTTTTTTTTATTTTTTTTCAAAGAAACTTGACGTTAATACGCAACTTAAAAAAAAAGTTCAGGATGGAGAAATGAAAAATATTTTTTTTTTTGGTAGATTAATTTTTTTATGAAAATTCTGATTCCAACATTTTTCAAAATATTTGTATTCTGATGATTTTAAAAGATGCAAAAAGTCATTTTGAATCAAAAAGTTTGTGGTGGTAAACATTCTAAAAGCATCGGTTTTCGAGTTATTTTAAATTCAAGCTCAAAAAATTATTAATATTTCGGAAAATACACGTTTTTTTAATTTGTCCATGGTTCTCCAGCAAAAACCATACGTTAATTGAAAAGCTTGATCAAAAATATACATTTCATTCTTTGACAACAAAACGTTCGGATAAATAACTCAAGCACTAAGCCTTAGCCTACCTACACGCTCCCCCTTGCCGAATGTTTTATAAAAAAATATGTTTGTCGTGCAACACAACCTACTTGTTTACTAATAAAAACCGTTTGTAAAGTACGCAACCAATAACTACTGGGTTACCTATAATACCTGTTTTCGTATATAAATACGATTGCACTACTCCAGATGTGTTAGTAACAGTTTGCATTTTGTGAAGATAAATAAAGTGAAAATGGAATACACCAAGCCCAAATGCTGTAAACCCTTTCCTGATAATCGGTGCTCATCAAGCTTACGCAAATCAAACAAAAACGTTATTGCAAAATTAAAAATATTGAACAGTCAAGCTCATTTTAATACGTCTTTATCAGTTTGTGATTCGTGTAGTTATTGGAATAATAGTCAAGCCACCATTCATCCCTTAGTTGTTTACTTTTCAGAATCTGGAACACTTAAGAATATCAGCTTCATCATAATATCGGAAGTACTCCATCATGATACTGTTGCGGTTCAGGTGTTCATTGCCAAATTAATGACTTTTTTGAAACAACAATAGAGTTGAAAACAGCGATATTAATGTCTGATGGAGCTGCCTCACAATATAAAAATAGAAAAAACTTTGCAAGTCATTGCAAGTCTTTGCAAGTACGAAACAAAATATAACGTCGATGCAGAGTGGCGTTTTTTGCGACTTCTCATGGTAAAGGCCCATGCGATGCAATTGACTGCATATTAAAACGAATGGCAGGAAATGCAAGTTTAGCTAAAGAACATGAACATCCCATTACAAGCGCAAAAGAATTGTATGATTGTAATAAAAATTCATCAAAAATGTCATTTAGTTGGGTATTATATGAAGAATATGAACAAGGAGTAACAGAATGGAGCAATATTTTCGAAAAATCTATAATAATAACTGCCACACAAAAGCATCACTCTTTTGTTCCGATTTCAGAAAATAAGATACAAACGAAGCTGTTTTCAAAAGATGATTCACTTATGATGTATATAAAATATAAGGTGAAACTAGTTCTGTAAAGTATCTATGTCATAAAAAAATATGTTCCTAAGATGATAAAACTCGAAAATAAATATTTGATTCTAATATATATTTATCTCACTTAGAACATTTAACTCTTTTCTCGAGAACCGTTCACCCAATCGTTTTGTTGTCAAAGAATGAATTGTATATTTTTGATCAAGCATTCCAATGAATGTATGGTTTTTGCTGGAGAACCATGGACAAATTTAGAAAAATGTGTATTTTCCTAAATAATTATAATATTTCGAGCTTTTATTAGAAATAACTCGAAAACCAATGCCTTTAGAATGTTTACTACCACAAACTTTTTGATTCAAAATGACTCTCTGCATCTTTTGAAATCATCAGAATACAAATATTTTGAAAAATGTTTGAATTAGAATTTTCATAAAACAAATTAATCTACCATAAAAAAAAATATTTTTCATTTCTCCATCCTGGACTTTTTTAAAAGTTGCGTATTGACGTCTAGTTTCTTTGAAAAAAAAAAATAATAAAAAAATTCAACTCTTTTTTTTTAAATTGAAATTTAATGTATATTTTTAATTTTTTTTGGTCAAAAAAATTTTTTTTTGTACAGTGTATATTTTTTTTTGGGTGCATTTTTAATTCCCTACAACTCATTCTCAGACAGTTTTTCCATACAAGTAACGGTTTCTGGGCTACAATGTTTCGAATAAAACCTATGCCAAAAGGCATACGCCCTTTTAGAATGTAACCCATGGGTGTAAAAAATCTCTCCATCTGTGAAAAATGCTCAGTTTGCTAAGCCAAATGCGTGTGCAAAGTTTCAGTCAAATCAAAAATGGTCGATTAAAATTTTCGCGTATTTCAAGGCAATTTGAAATGATTTAGCTCTAAAATCTTTTCGAGCCAATGAATTAGCAGCTGTGTAGAACAAAAATCGTGTAGTGAGTGCTTGAATAAAAAGAACTATTCGCATACTGGCGCTTTGGTGCGAAGTTAGGCAACCAGCTCGACTAGATAGGGAGAGCGTAATTTTATTCTACTAGAATTCGGGATTCGCGTCGGAGTCGCAGAATATCGCTATATCGGAAGTCACAACAGTTGTCATTATTGTGAGAAACGTTTGCAGCAGATTGGAATAAAGACATGCTGCAAATTAAAAGTTAAGTAATAAAACTGACTCGAAAAGATAACTGAAACTCTAACAGTTTTTTGTTTCCCTCCGATTAAGGGATAATATTTAAATAGTTGCAAATTTTATTGCTCTATTAAAATTATCTCTAATCAGCACCTGTTAGTATAAAAATCAGTTTGAAATTTAATTATTTTGCTGCCTCTTCTTGGCAGCGTGAACTTTGCGTCAACATCGTGTCGAATGTTAGCACAGAGTAGTACTCAGTAACTTTTTATAATTTATTACCATTAATCTAAATAGAATAAAATCGATGCTACGAATGTTCCTGAAACTTTGATGAACTGCTTTCAAAAACCCTGACCAATCCTGACCTGTTTGCTTCAAACGAAATTTAAACTTTCGCAAATTTGCAGCGAAATAGAATTTTACCATTGATTATTTTTTCTATTTACTCACCCCATCCAAGCGGCAAAGGAACGCTACAAATTTGGAAGTTTCGTTTTCTTTTTTCGCTATCCCTGCCGTGCTTCGCTGCTATTGTATACTATACACTAGACAGAGAGACACACGCACACGGTCATAGTCGAGCAAGTTTCAAACCGTGCATATGTTCGGGAACGGAAAATTTACCTGGCTTATTTTATTTGCACCCGGGAAACTTCGCCTACCGAAGCCGAGCGCGCTGGAAGATCGTAAAGATGGCACGGCAAGCAAACTGGCGAAAAGGCAAAAGTTTGTTTCCTTTTATGTCTATTTTTCCTGCTTGTAGTTTGCACATGCATCCACTTAGCGTCACATCCTCTCCCTTCCCCTCGTTGGTCACCCTCACCTTGTGGTGAACTTTCTTTTTCTCGTTATTATAAGACGAACAGTTTTCTCCCCTGAAGTTTTCGGGTTGATAGTTTGTTTTCTTCTTTTGCTTTCATTTTTATTTTATTTCCACGTGCCAAGGCTGGTAGGGGAGAACTGTACAAGACGCACCAGTTGGGTAAGATGGCCCATGCTATTAATTCCCCACAGTACTTACACATGTGGTTTTTTAAGACGAAATTCTTCGCTTTTCTCATAAAAACCCAGCTTCTCTACAGTTCTCATATAAAAAAGTGTGCTATAATGACCAAAATACTCAAGAAACTGTGCAATTGGCTGTGGCTCTGTCCAACATGTAATTATTCATGAATTTTATTTAAGCTTTTATGATTAACTGACTAGTAAATAATAAAAAAAACTATGGTACCCCTAACCTCTACACTTTTGGAGCTTATAATACTATGAGTATTTCAAACCAATTCACTAAATTTCGTCAACTTTTACCTAAAAACAATCAAAATTAAAATTGGGGCAGAATGCACTATGAAGAGCTTGCAGGAGATTGCTTGACAACTTAGAGCATGTTCCATTATTTTTTATTTTACTTTCGAGACTTCAAGCGCTTCTCACTTCGCGTGCTGATTTCTGCTAGTGGCATATTAGCCTACTGCTTTGGAGCATACTGACCTTTGTTGTGGTGCGTTTTGGTCACGGGCTTGTTTGGCGGCAATGGTAATTTTTATCAAAAAAGTCATTGAAATCGAGTATTTTATAATAAACTTCGTCATAAACATACAACAAATAGATCCTACAATCATCCTACACGTTCAATGTCGCTTTGAAATCATTTGAAGCGCTGTAAATCGCAAAAAAGCTTAACAGGTGCGTTTTGTACAATCCTCCCCTACATCACGATGCAAGCGGGAAGATAAAAGCAACACACGGTCGCATTTCCGATGCAAATTGAGTTAAGCGAAGTGATTCGATGGGTGGGTGCCGGACCTGCAGTAACCGGTAGTTGGAAGCTTTCGTTCGACTTGGAAGCGCTAGGCAGAAAAATTATGCCAGTGCACGCGACGAACTTTTACTTCACGCTGACATGTGAATATACTTTTTGGTGGATACGAAAGACTGGTGTTACAGGTATTTTATTATTTATTTAAAAAAACAAATATTTAGTTCAATTGTACAAATTATTCACCAAAAACGGTGTTAAAGCATATTCAAATCTTTCACGAGTTGCTTAATATCCCCAGCCGAAAAATCCTTTGACGAGCTCGAAGAACTTGTCAACATCGACTCCATGCTCGCGCAGTTTCGCGAGCAGAGATTGCAGTTCGGCGGAATTCTATAATCAAAAAAAGAAAAATTTTTTTTACATTGGAAAATCGAATCGAAAATTCAGAACTTACATTGGCAAAATCCACCAAACTCTGGAAGTCGGTACTCTGGAGCTTCTCAAAGAATGCCTTGAACTCAGCGCTGGTAGCCAGCTTCTGTTCGAACAGTGCCTTCAGCTTGTCCTGGGTCAGAAGAGCCAACACTTCCTCGATCAGATCATTCAGTCCACGGGTGCTGGCGATGCGACGAATAGCGTGACTGGGTTTCACCGGCTTAACTCCGATCAGTTTGGCCAACTCGTTAAGCGCATCGTACACATTAACACCAGCATCTTCCAGATAGTTCAGAACGTCACGGACTTCCTTGAGGGCGAACACCTGATCCCATACGGCAGCAAACTCCGGCCCGGTGATATACTGAACAGCGGCTTGCACTTCCTTGTCGGTTAAGAAGTAACGCATGGCAACACTGACGATTTCATCGACTGGCAGTAGAGCGACAAATTCATCGAAATCTTCCTGCAGGCCACGGCTGGTCGGCTGACTGAGGGCCACCGAGGCGACCAGTGCGAAGGAGACAATCGATAGTAGTTTCATCGTTGCAGCGTGTGTTGTACCAACGGGAGGAAGGTTAATAACTGAATGATAGTTTTTGCTGATTGTGATACCGATTTTTATAGCAAATTATGCTGTGTGTTATCGCCTCATTCGGAAGAACACTTAATCGTTGAGCTTCTCAAGAAGCAGAGTTCCTCTGTTACTAGGGTAACGGGGGTATTTTGGCCCACATGCATATTTTGGCCCACCCGGTAACATTTTACGCATTTTTTCTGATAAATTCAATGGATATTAGAAACCTATGCATGCAACATTGAATAACACACCTAAGAATCATACTACACTATAATTTTCGGCAAAAAACTGGCTCTAGGTAGTGTTATTTTGGAATTAGTTCATACATATTCAAAGTCATGGCTGAGTCAACCCAAAGTCAAGAGGAAGTGGTAATATATAAGTCAACGTCCGGAAGCTATTGTAACAAATATGTATGCTTTTAAAACATTTCGTTGTTGTAGTAACATCAATAAAATATCATAGAAACAGTTTGTATACTCTAACATGTTGGAAAAAGTTGAAAAAGTGGTTAAATGCATGGCCGAAATATGTTTGCCTCTTTCTGAAGCCAACATATTTTGGCCATGCCAAGTTTTACCATCTCTTCGATTACCGTTCGACCGTTGCACGTGAACAAAGAAGCAGCTTGTGACAATTTACAGGTAATTACTACGCAATTTATCACATTTAACGATATGAAATTGGATGAGAATGCCTGTTAAACCGCTATAAGCCAAGTCATTTCATTTTTAGATGCCTAAAGTTTACAAAAATTCACAGCAGAAGGATGTTCTCCTCAAACCCGCTATTTTTGCTCTAAAAATACCGATGATGATCTTAAATATAATTAGTCCGAACTATTTCCATACACGTCTGTCGATATAAAGGTGGGCCAAATTAAAAATTTTGTGGACCAAAATGTGTTTTAGTACTTCGTAGAAATTTTGATATTTCTAGGATATTTTTCAATATATTGCATTGTTAAACGGTGTATATTAAAATAGACACTTTGCTTTTAACAATGGTATAATAGAGAAGGTATTTATGTTGTAAAGTTGTGTTTGTTTTTAATGAACTGTGAGAACACTACCCAAAGCTGGCCAAAATACCCCCGTTACCCTAGTTATTGATAAACTCAAGTGGCCGAATGGATTCCCGTGGTTTGGGGTATCTCACTATCAAGGGGAGATACTTGAGAGTTTATTGATGATAAAAAAGCATGCATGTGTACTACGCACGGAGTCATTCACTAATGGAGTAATGCAATTCCTAGATAAACGTTGACGGCCGAGGACGGACTTTGACACAGTTATTTTCGCATTGAGCAACCGAAAATGTGATAGCGAATTTATTGGCTATCATGTGTGCGACTGTGCCTCGTTTTCGGTAGATAGTGTTTCGTATATTATGACAATAATTTGATTTCAAACAGTGACATTCAATATTCTGTAAAAAAAAGTTCATAGCTGGAAATTTGAAAAAATCATCACAGCGTTAATTCTAGCACTGGTAGCCGGGAATCATTCTCCACAGGACGAACCCATCACGGCAAAATTCTGACCCAATAAAAATTCAAGAAGCAAACTAGTAAAAGTTTATCCTCCACTTATAAGTGCTTTGTAATGACGAATTTAGAGCTGATTTACATAACATTTTATTTTATAATTCATTTCCATCGCCATAATCATCGTTATCATCATCATCATCATCAACAGCAGCAAAGTTCTCCCAGCCGTCATCACGGTAATAATTTTGAACTTGATGAGCTTCCTTTTTGCGCTGCTTTGGGTGCGTTCCTGGCGGTTGGCTGAATCGCTAATGAACATCCAATAAATCTTTCCGCCGCTCGGCGAGGAATCCCGGAATGGCATTAAAATTCACCGTGCGTTTTCATCGCAGGTTTTGCCTCCTCCCGTTTCCCCACCAGTATCAGTAATTGTTTTCTAATTTTCAGTATACTTTTCCCGTTCAAATATTTGCTACTTCGGTACAGTATCGAGTCATTCGTATCTTCTTACACTCGAGTGTTGCTTAATTAGTTCCCACTAAGCGAGTACGATTCTCGCTTAACTGGGTTGACATTTTCTTCCTACATTACCGTCAGCTTGTAATAAATCCGTCCGGCTTGTTTTGAGGCTGAGAAACCCGGTGAGTTTCTCTGCAAACCAACTACATTCCCATAACCCTCATACATGTTTACCCGAAAACGGAAACGTGCCACTCGTCGGAAGCTGCTGTGGTGATTTATTATCGTTTTGCTGAATCTGTGCTTCAACACGATCCGAGACCAAGTCCTGTCGACGTTTACGTCTTCGACGCAGTGGGACGCGGCTGCCGACAAGCGGCAACATATTCATACACGTCTTCACGATCGACCGACCGGCCGCCCAGCCCGACGCCCGCTGACCACGGAAAAGTGTGGAAGTGAACGTGATGACATAATTAGAATCAGGAACGTGATTTATTTGCGAACCACACGGGGCTGGCCAGCGACACCGATTTGCACTGATTGCGAGGGACGTCAGTTTTCAAAACCAAGAACCAGATCCCGCCGGCCCGAAGGATCATAGCCGGCCGTCGCAGATTCGGCGCTAGATGGACCGCTAATTTATTTCGGTCACAACCTTTCGTAATGTAACCTTTCCGTCCACGTTGGGTTGGGTGTTGTGTGGTTTTAGGTGGAGGAAATCCGACTGGTTGTGCAGAATGATCAATGAGCTCCGATGATGGGGTTCGATCCGGCCGGATTGGACAACCGACTCTGGTTCGAGTAGCGGCTAATTGATTTTTAAAAACCGGTCAGGAAATGCGAAGTAGCAAATAATTTCGGATTTTTATTGGGTGATGGAATACTCGAGTAGCATTCCAATTGGAGTCAGATAAAATAATTGTTCTTGAGGAAGGGAAAGAAATAAGTCATTAGCTTTGAATGTTCTTAAGCATAATTGGTATAACAGTTTCGACTAAATTGTAACAAGATTTTTGTAATTTTGATTAAGGCAACATAACAGTTTGTCGTGAACGAAAATATTTCCATCCATTTTCTATAAAAAATAAACACTAAACAGTTATCAGTAAATTGTTGAAAAAGTCATAAAAAAATGATTATTCTAATTTTCTGACGGCAAAGCACAGTAGTGGTCTCAGCTCGAAAAATCGTGATCGTTTTAGATTTGACTGTGAAATATTGATTTTATGTACCCAGTGTCTCCAGCAAGTTTATTCCATATAACAATGCCTTTCTTTTGGCGTTTTCGGGTTCGGGTTCAATCCCCCTAGTAGTTAGAAAAAAAAACTATTTTTTCGAATTTTCAAAATACCAGATTGCTTTCTTCAGCAAAGTTGTGGGAAAATCTATGAGAAAAAGAATTGCTGAGCGCTGTAATCTTCTATCTGTACGTCTGATATGACGTAATAGAGTTTCACGAGGAACACTCCTCAAAATTAGTTTTTCGTCCATAACTTTTTCTGTAATCGTCTCCGCGTATGCGTCGGTAAGAGAGAATAGAGCGGTCGCGCATAACTTTCCGGGGTAAACGTGTTTTCGGCCCAGGTGAGCTTTGCTCGAATATAGATTTTCGGTGTGTTGTGACTTCCGAGGATTATACGCGACTCGTCTGTCAACGCACACATCCTTTTTTTTTTCTTTTTCTTTCTTTTTTCGTTCGTTTCAAACGGCGATGGCCAAGCAAATAGGCCGTTTTTGAAGTTCTTATGCTGACCGCTTGCAGTATGTGTTGAGGGCCTATATATTTACTTTTTTCTTGTTTTTGGTTAATGCATATATGGTTGCTTCGTAACATTGTGTAGACAGCTGAGATAAATCAATGAGAGATACGTTTCGGTAGTTGCATAATGACTTCATAAACAGATTTTCGAATATTTGAGTCTGTCTTGATTAGGTTATAGGTCCGGTATCCTTGCGTGCGCTTTATTTTTGCGGTGTTACATCATCAACCGGAATGAGTTCGGATCGCGTTATGATTTCCGTAAAAGATATAATGAACTCGTACGCGCGATATTTGGTATTATGAACCCGGTATTAGAACTCAGCGCATCGTTGACCAAAACGAAATCTGCTGCAAACCTTACCCTTTTCTCCAACATCCCAGTGATTTCTCGTGGAAGTGCAGAGGTGTTCTCGGCTTCCAATAAAGCGAGTATCACGTCAACATATTCCTATACACACTCCTTCTTTGACCTGCATTCGGATGCGGCCGGCGCTGGTATGGCCTAATATAAAGATTAAGGTCACCAGTTTTTACACATTGAGGATGAATGTTAATCCCAAGCATCATCTATTGGTTCTCTGTGTAATTACAGCTGATCTGGCAATAACGGAGTAGCAACCGCGGGCGGTCAATCATGCTCATGCTCATGCTCTCATAACTTTTTCTGTAATCGTCGAACCGGAGGCACCGAGGACAAGGCACGATCTGGACGACCAAGGTCTGGGAGAACTCCAAGGCTGAAAAAGATTATACGAGACCGGATTCGCCGGAATCCCGCCCAATCTGCACGGAAGCTGGCCAGGAACCTTAAAATGAACCGAGAATCAATCCGCCTGCTTCTGCGCAAGGATTTAAAACTTACACCGTACAAAAAACAGGTGGTTCATGGGGTTACCAAAGCTACAAAGGACAAGAGGTACCAACGGTCGCGGGAGTTGCTCGGTTGGCGCGCAGATGACGAGATTATTTTTTCGAACGAAAAGCTGTTCGTTTTGGAGCAAACAGAGAGAGGCTGGCATCACGGCCAACTAATAATACGTGCCCCGAAAGCTATCCGTTTAGGTTATTAATTTATAAGTGAATTAAGTGGCCAAACTTGTTAAAAAGTGTCAAGTTGTGATCTGTGATGCTTTGTCTAAGTGAGAAAAGTGAAGGTTTTGTGAAAAATACAGTGTTCTTTGCGTGAAAATAGTATTTTTTCCTCGAATTGCAATTGAAAATTGTAAGGCCAGCTAAGTTGCGTGAGTGTGAGTGCCTACTTTGTGCGTCGCGCTAACTAGCGGTTCGTTATTAACATGCGAAAATGGAATGCATGGCGGTGTGAGCGAAGAGAACAATAATATCTGGCGAAAGAGCGAAGAGATTAGTGTTGCGCTGTGCTTGTCGGCGTTTGTTTCGCTGGCATAGGCATAACCAAAATAAAACAGTTGAGTATAAGTTTTTGTATCAAACATTTTAAGAATGTATAGGCTCTGTGTGTTGTGGTTTTTAGCGGGTTTAGGACTTTGCCAGAAGTGTAAATGTGTCATCTGTTGGGTGCACAAAGTGTGGTTGCTTTTCGGTTGCGGGTGGAGTTTTTTTTTATATTTACAAACCAGATTGTACGGTGCACTCTCACAGGTCAAAATTGGCAGTTTTACAATATAGTTTCAAAATTTATCATTCGAGCATGACAATGCGGCATGCGATTGATGCATCGTCTACAATTGTGAGTCCTGGCAGGGCGTTGACATTTTATTCAGTTCTATGTTCTTGTTTTATGATTTTCCTAGCTTTTGGACAAATGTTGATATACATAAGTAACTTTTATTTAATAATGTTGAAATCGTTTTGGGCGTGAAAATACTTCACGACAACTGAACTTTGATTGCAATTATTTTGGCATTTTAATAATAAACTTGGAACTCTGTTTTGTTTAATATGCTTATTTGCATTTTTTTAAGTTTTTGGGCTATGAATGCATGGAACTTTGTCAGTTTTTATATTCAGTAGGTGTCTTTTGTGCGAAACGTCGTGTCGCGTATGCTTCGGTAGGAGAAAATGGAGCGGTCGTCCATAATGCCCCGGTGAAACGCATCATCGGCCCGGGTGAGTTTTGTTTATCTAGGGGTTTCCGGAGTGCAGTGGGCACGCTATTGTTTACTTCGGGGGGGTCAGCTCAGTTTCACGCACGTTATTTTGACAGCGCTCAGTGTAACTATCTTAATACAGCGGTTTCGGAGCTCAATGACCATTACATCGTATAATGCTCGGGTGTGCCTTGTGGGTTTTTGTGACTCGCTCTAACGGTTCTTTGAGCTGGTACCAGTAGTTTGCGTTCGGCGTGCGGTGCGTTTCACGAAATTCATTCGTTTCGAGGTAAATTTTAATAGTTCACGGGATGAAACGCGAAGTTTGGTGTGATACAGACTGTTAACGATTGGTTGCCGATGATACCTAGAAACTTCGATTCTCCTATATGCCGATACAGCGATCGTGATGCGGTTCTTTTTATATCGTCTTCTGATGGCCGGTTGCGCAGAGACCGAGAAATATCCATATCGGGCGCGAATTTGTGTAGAAAAGATCGCACCATCAACCTCGATGGATCCAGATCAATTCCTTTCCACTAACACTAATTCTTTCCTTTGATACTTGTGGATGATGCAGAGGATTCCTCGGTCTCTAGTAGCAACAAGTATTAAACTAACACTCCCGATATCCCTTCCTCTATTGATCTGCATTGGGCGTGGCCAGCTACGTTATTGACCAGTGAAAAGAAAAATCACCAGGAATAGTACACTGAAAATGGCTTGCTACTCCTAGGCACCATTTTGACGGTTCTTTGTGCGATTTCAGCTGGTTCTGGTCAATCGCGGGCAACACACGGGCGATCAAATATGCTATGCTATGCTATGCTATGCTATAACTTTTTCTGTAATCGTCGAAACAGTTCAAGGTATTCTAAGATTTTGTTCATTCTGCTAAACCTCGCATTTTTGTAGAACATGTTGGTTTGATATTTTTATTTGTTGTAAAGATATTTTTTGGCTATTTTCAGCAAAAAACTGTGCAATGGTTTATATTTTTCAATTGTGATTCTAATAGTGATTTTTAATGGCAACTTTTTGGTAGCATCTTTTTGATGGTTATTTTATGGTAATTTTATTTCATTTAATGGCAAATTTTTGACAGTAATTTTCTGATGGTAATGAAAACTTTTTAATTACAAGCTTCTCAAGACAACTTTGTTAGGGCCATTTTTTGAAGGCAATTTTTTCAAAACAATTTTGTTCAAGCAGCTTTTTAATGAAATTTTTTTTGATTGAAACTTTTTGATGGCATTTTTTTGATGACAAACATTGTTTTTGATGGCAATTATTTTAAGACAATTTTGTTAGAGCAGCTTTTCAATGTCAATTTTTTTTAATTTAATTTTGGATACAATTTTACTGAGGCAATTTTAAGTGGCGATGTTTTAATAGAAATCTTGTCAAGACAATATTGCTTTCACAGATTTTTTATGGCAATTATTTGATTGCAATTTTTTCATGAAAAATTTTTATAACATTTTTCTATGGCAATTTTATTATGGCAATTTTTTAATGGCCATTATTTGATACCAATATTTTCAAGATATGTTTTATTGGCTTATCTTTGATCACAATTTATTTGACGTAGGACTACGTCATTGTTTTCTATACTGGATTACACTTTGTGAAATTTAAAATGAAATTGGCAAATGTTGCGTCAGATTTCAAAAGATTATAGCAAGCGAGCGACTCAATAGTCATTTATATGTCGGTTGATAGATAAAATCTGACCCAATTGATTGATATAATGTTCAACATTGTTGCTTTATTGCTTAATGGTGAAAAAAGGTGAAAAGTTCCAAGGTCAAGCTTTCCCATACATTTCCCTCGCTATTGGCTTGCTTTCCAAGCACTATAACATTAACATGGACGGAATAAACTCCACTGCCTACATGTTTTGACTCAACAAAGTGTTCTGGTTTTTTTGCCTTTCTCTAAGCTGCGTGGCCACGCCCTAATGGCAAAAATCTACGTTGAACTCGATACAAAAGACTGCGTGTAGAAAATTCAGCTTCAGTTTAGTTTATCACACAATAGCGAGTGGAGTATAGCTGTTGGAGGTACGCGACATTGAGAAACGAGAGCTGCATACGAGTCAACTTCCAGGCACTGCGGAAAATGTTACCTTTAATTTGCATACGGCAGCAATAGTTACTATAGTACGCTGCAGAATATTTCGCTGGCACAGCTACTGGAGGGCACAGCGGAGAGCAAATTTTATTATGCGCGGCCAAGAAAAATATTCAATACTACCGATGGTGCGATTATCAGCGTTCTGTAGCACGAATTTCTAACTGAAGATTATGGAATCGGTTCTTCTCAGAACTATAGATGCTTGAAGATAAGAGTAATGAGAATTTTCGCAACTACTACTAGTGTAAAATTTTCATGTATTCATGCATCGTTAGTTTTACAATAACGACCATCAAAAATTAACGGCAGTGTCGCCTATGAACAGTTTATCGCAGCATATAATATATACATTTAGTCCTGCGTCACCATTTGATACAACCTCTAGGGCTATGTACCTTGTAGTATTTGGCAAGTTTTCGATGGCAAATTTTTATGACGATTTTTTAAGACAATTTTTTTATGGCAATATTTTTAATAACAACTGTTTGATGGCAGTTTTGGTGGCAATTATTTTTTAAAGACAATTTTGTAAGGACCAATTGAGTAAGTAATTTTTTCATGTTAAATTTTTGAAGTCAATATTCTGTGGTAATTTTTTGCGGACAATATTTTATGACAATTTTTATGATAATTTGTTGTTTATTTTGAAGTCGATTGTTATGGCAATTTTTTTTTCATGGATTTTTTCTGTGGCACTTTTCTGAGGCCTATTGGCCATGGAATTTTTTGTGGCCATTTCCGAATAGCTTTTTTATGGCAAATTTCATAGCAATTTTTTGATGGAAATCTTCTAATGACAATATGTTGTTGACAATTTTGGATGGTTATTTCTTTATGACAATTGTTTCCATGGAGATTATTTCCATGGGAATTTTTCATGGCTGATTACTGGTGGTAACTTATTTATGGCGATTTTTGTTGTAATTCATTAATGGTGATTTTTTGTTGACAAATTTTAGATGGCAATTTTTTATGACAATTTTTAAGGCAGTTTTCTGATGACAATTTTTTGTTGGCAATTATTTCACGGTTTTTTTCGATGAAAAATTATCATAATGAATTTAATAGCAATTTTAAGAGGATAATTTTTATTGCAATTTTTATAGTTATTGTTACAGTAATATTAGGCATTTTTTTTCATGGCAATCATTTTTTTTAATGGGAATTTTTCATGGCTGATATTTAGTGGCAGCTTTTTACTGGCAATGTTTTGATGGCGATTTTGTTTTTGTTTGTTTTAGGACAATATTTTCGGCAATTAATGATGGAAATTTTTCATAGTGACTTTAATAGCAATTTATGATGGAAATTTTTATAGTTGTTTTCCCAGTATTTCTTTTATGGCATTTATTTATTGACAATTTTTATACCAGTTTATTGGTGACACTTATCTGGTGGCAATTTTTCGATGGCAATTTCATGGAAATTTTTTGCTGGCAACTTTCTGATGATTATTCTTGAAAACAGTTTTTTATAATAATTTCCAATGGCAATTTTTTTTCTATGACTATTTTTTATTATAAATTTTTGATGGCAATTGTTTTGTGGTTGTTCTCTGGTGGCAGTTATTTGATGGTAGTTGTTTTGATGCCAATTTTTAATAGTGAATTTTTATAGCAATTTTCAAGTGTGTTTCTCATGAAAATTTTTCAAGACAATTTCTTGATGACAATTTTTTACGACGATTTTTTGATAGCATATGTTCATTGCAATCCTTTAGTGCAATATTTTCATTGCAAATTCTTGACTATTTTTTTATGGTAAGTTTTTTTAAGTCAATTTTGTTTCTGATGATTTTTGCATAGCAATTTTGTATTACAATTTTTATATAAATTTTTTGGGCAATTGTATATAATTTTTTGATGAACAATATTGTGGGAATTTTTACGGTTGTTTTAGGTCAATTTTTTAGGGAAATTTTTGAAGACAACTTTTGAGAGCGATTTTCATGGATTTTTTATATTTTTTAAGGCATTTTTGTGGCAATTTTAATAACATATTTTATGGCGATTTTTTATAGTAAAAATTACGATCAAAAATTGCCAAAAAAATTGTCATAAAAATTGACATGAAGAATTGCTTTTAAAAAATCACCATAAGAAATTTCCACCAAAAATTTGCCACCACTAAATTGCCACCAACAATTTGGTGACAAATTCTCGATGGCAATTTGATACCAATATTTTCAAGGCCTTTTTTGATGGCTTATTATGGCAATATTTTTAATAACAATTGTTTGATGGCAGTTTTGGTGGCAATTATTTGAAGGCAGTTTGTTAATGGCAATTTTTTAAAGACAATTTTGTAAGGACCAATTAAGTAAGTAATTTTTTCATGACAAATTTTTGAGAGCAGTATTCTCTGGTAATTTTTTGCGAACAATATATTGTGACAATTTTGATAGTAATTTGTTGTTTATTTTAAGGTCGATTGTTATGGCAGTTGTTTTTTTCATGGAAATTTTTTGATGGCACTTTTCTGGTGCCTATTATTTGATGGCAATTTTTGTAGCCATATCCGAATAGCATTTTTATGGCAAATTTAATAACAATTTTTTGATGGAAATCTTCTAATGACAATATGTTGTTGACAATTTTTGTTGGTAATTTCATTATGAAAATTGTTTTCATGGCGATTATTTCCATGGGAATTTTTCATGGCTGATTACTTGTGGCAACTTATTTATGTCAATTTTTGTTGCAATTATTTTATGGTGATTTTTTGTTAACAAATTTTGGATGGCAATTTCTTATGACAATTTTTATGACAGTTTTCTGATGACAATTTCTGACGGAAATTATTTCGTTGCATTTTTTTATGGAAAATTATTATAGTGAATTTAATAGCAATTTTTTGAGGGTAATTGTTATTGAAATTTTTATAGCTATTTTTACAGTAATTTTTATGGCAATTTTTTTAATGGGAATTTTCAATGGCTGATATTTTGTGCCAATTTTTTTATGGCAATGATGTGATGGCGATTTTTTATGGCAATTTTTATTGCATTTTATTTATGGTGATTTTTTGTTAACAAATTTTGGATGGCAATTTTTATGACAATTTTTATGGCAATTAACTAACGACAATGATTGCAATTATTTCATGGCATATTTTATACAAATTTTCTGATGGAAATTTTTTATAGTGACTTTAATAACAATTTTAATGGCAATTTTTATTGCAATTTTTATAGTTGTTTTTACACTATTTTTTTATGACATTTTATATTGCCAATTTTTATATCAGTTTATTGGTGATAATTATCTGGTGGCAATTTTTTGCTGACAACTTTCTGATGAATATTTTTGAACGCAATTTTTTTATGATAATTTTTAATGGCATTTTTTTTCTCTGGCTATTTTTTATAATAAATTTTTGATGGAAAATCTTTTGTGGTTGTTCTCTGGTGGCAGTTCTTTGATGCCAACTTTTAATAGCGAATTTTTATAGAAATTTGTAATGGTGTTTCTCATGACAATTTTTCAAGGCAGTTTCTTGATGGAAATTATTTACGACGATTTTATAATAGCATATGTTGATTGCAATCTTCAGTGCAATATTTTCAAGGCAATTTTTGATTACTTTTTCATGGTAGGTTTTCCAAGTCAATTTAATTTCTGATGATTTTTGCATAGCAATTTAGAATGACAAATTTAATCTGAATTTTGGAGGCAATTTTATATAATTTTTATAACTATATAATTTTATATAATTTTATATAATTTTATATAATTTTTTGATGAAAAATATTGTGGGAAAATTTTGAATGATCATTTTTATGGTTGCTTTTATGGCAATTTATTGAGGAAATTTTTGAAGGCAACTTTTGATATTTAATGGCGATTTTTTATAGTAAAAAATTACGATCAAAAATTGCAAAAATACTACAAGGTATGCAGCCCTAGGGTTGTATGAAATGGTGACGTGGGACTGAACTCTGCAGTTAGGGTTTCTTTTATTACAAAATATACAGAGTCTGCTAACAGAATCAATGTGTTTGCACAGCGACTGTACGTATTTTTATTTTTAGCCTCCCCTGTAAAGATATTTTTGAAATATATTCAACAACACTCGAAAGAATATCGTTTATATTTGGCGATATTCTGCCTGTAGTACTTTTTTATTCAAACAACATGTATTTGACAAGGCACAAGCATATCGTGCTTGTTGAAGAGGCACCAAGAATTTCTCGTAATGTGTCAAAGTCAGAATTAACTCTATATCCTCAAAAACCAAATCCAATAATACTGACGTTATCATGATGAATGGTTTTGTCTTATTTAACTCTGATTAAATCAAATCTATAATATGGACCTTACTTTCAAAATAATATGGAAGCCGTTACAGAGGTTCATTAATTGACAAACATAAGAAGATATGTTAAACAAACTTATCATTAAGTTCCAACAAAAAAACGTAGTAATCTACAATTCCTCTTTTGTTTTTTGCTCGACTATTTTTTTTCAGTTGCCTACAACTACACTCGCTTTATTACGAAGACAGCTCATATACGTTTATTATGGTAAAGCTTAGAATAATTACATACCATCTAACAATTTTGAGATGTAAAAAAGGATTCTGAATGAATCTTAGTGAAAAACCAAAAAGTCACAAGCATTCGCAGGCTCTTACTCTTCCATAAATGTGTATATTTGGAAATTTACACTTTCGATACCATCTGGTCACAATTACTTGGTGAATATCGAAGATAAAATAAAATAAATATCCGTTGCAAAAATTTACAATTCTTGTTGAGTAATTTATGGTAATAATATTTAAGAGATAAACTTTCAATCACCACCAACAGCAGCATTGCAGCTTTTCCTCGATTGCACACGAATAGAAATGTACCAACGAAAGTGTACCACTGTGATATGAATTGTACCGCTGCAGTACGAATAGAAGTGTACCACTGAAATGTACGAATGTGCGGTTTTTTACTCCACTGGTACTGTTGCTTTTACCGGCATGTTTTCTTTCAAGGCATCAGTTGCTATTACACTGTAAAAAATCGACACGTTACTTCCAAGTTGATTCCACTTACTTCTGTGCCAATAGATGAAACATTCCATATTCACGTGGAATACACTTGAGTTTCAGTTCACAGCATAAAATCAAGTGTCTTACACTTCGGTTTGCCATGTCATGCACACCAAAATCAATCATTTTACACTCAGATTTCAATGGTTACACACGTCAAATGCCAAAAAACATTAAAATACCGTAGATTCCAATAAAAATCGATATGGGTTGACATAATATAATGATTAGGTTAATTTATTGACATTCATATGTGAAGAGCATTAGGGATAAGCGTGCGATTTATTTTCAGTGTAGGTTCTGAAAGCAGGATTAGCAATTGTTCAAGAATGGGGATTGTTTCAAACTTTTCGGAAAACTTTTACCTTCGAGACATCATATTAGTCTAAGCTAATGGAAGCAAAAATAAACTGATCTATTGGGACGGGGAGACTCTGTCAATTCTCATTTCGATATTAATGCAGAGAATATCACAGGAAACGGATGGAATCCATTCACGTCGTCTGTGCTAGGAATGCTCACATGTAATTGGTTCATTATTCGCGTAAATTTGTCATTGAAACTTTTTACCAATTTTGCCGCGTAGCAATGAAACTAGCGTGATTACTACACTGACATGCGTTCGTTTAGACGCAATGAAATCAAAAGCGACTATCTCATTTCTCTTAGTGTTACAAACCCCATGTCTTGTGTATGTATTAGTGACATGTCTAGTAAAAGAAACATGCATTGTTCCACTATTTCTATACTGTCGGTCTGGACTAAACAAAAGTTTTCCAAAATTTGTCACTTTTTTTGCGTTGCATTCGTTTAGACGCAGTCAGTGTATTTACATATAATTGCCCACAAATAACAAATTTTTGAACATTTTCGTTTACATAAGTTAAAAGAAGGTTGTTTCTTTGTTTATAAAGAATAATCCGTCAACATTATCCTTTTCGTTTAGGCATGGGCAAAGGAAAACTTTTGAACGACATTGAAAGGGGTCAAATCCAAGTTTTGGTGGAATTGGGCCATTCCAATCGTGAAATATCTAGGCAAATCCACCGGTCAGAGAAAGCTGTGCCTACTTGAAAAATACCCACAAGTACGGGATAAAGGCACGTACTAAGGGAAATACCAAATTGACCGCTAGGCAAAAAGGTCAAATCCGTCATGAAGCGACTAAAAACCACTTGAGTTGTCCGCAGATTATAAGTAAACTTGGTCTCCCAGTGCACAGAACAACCGTAAGTAGAGTTTTGAACACAATACCGAATGCCAAATGGACGAAACCCAAGCCGAAACCAAAGCTAACGACAAAGCGCAAGGAAATCATAAGCTCAGCAACCTTCGCTTGGAAAGTGACGGTTTTATTTACACTCGCTTCCGTAATTAATTTTTTCTTCAATTTCAGATCTGGATCGTCGATTTTATATCAAGATCATTGCTTTGAAGCTTTAAAGTACATTATAAACAATTATCAAGAGGTGCAGTGCATTCCGAGCTCAACCATTGTCAGCAACGGACGTGCGATAGACTTGCTGCGAGTGGCGAGTGACTTTTTTGCCAGCCTGTGCAAGTGTTGTTCGATGTAAACCAGCGTTCTTCCCCGTGCGCACCACTCCGCACCGTTCGAGTTTGCTGTTTGCTATTGTCGGTGTCGTCGCGTGGATTGAACCAACTGTACAGATAAATTTATTAGTTTTTAAGTAGTTTTAGTAGTTTTTTTTGTGAGCACCATGACAGACCACAAGGATCAAGCAATACCCGGATGATTCGTCCGGGCCCTGGACTGTATATTTCCGGCCTAAATCGAAACCTTTGAATATCATACAAATTTCCAAGGATCTGGTAAAGCAGTATAAAGCTGTAACTGAGATCTTCAAAGTTCGCCCAAACAAATTGCGAGTGACAGTGTCTGATCTCACACAGGCAAATGCGATTGTTTGCAGTGAGCTTTTCACGCGGGAGTATCGCGTAAACATCCCTGCTCGCATTGTGGAGATCGACGGTGTCGTCACTGAAGCGGGTTTGACAATCGATGACTTGTTGAGTGCTGGGGTTGGCCGGTTCAAGAACCCCAGCATTCAGCCTGTAAAGATGCTTGAGTGTAAGAGATTGCACTCGATGTCGCTCGATGGGAGGAACAAAAAATAGACCCCAGCAGACTCGCTTCGGGTGACGTTCACCGGATCTGCTTTGCCTAGCTACATTGAAGTCAGCAGGGTTCGTCTACCAGTTCGCCTTTTTGTACCGCGGGTCATGAACTGCCTGAATTGTAAGCAGTTGGGTCATACGGCCACCCACTGCTGCAATAAGGTACGGTGTGGTAAGTGCGGTGAGAATCATGCGGATGATGCCTGCAAAAGATGTGCTGAAAAGTGCCTCTATTGCGGAGAGACTGTGCATGAGCTCCCGTCGTGCCCCGCGTACAAACTGCGCGAGGAGAAGATCAAGCGGTCTTTGAAAGAGCGCTCCAAACGTACGTTTGCTGAGATGCTCAAAAAGACCGCCGCTGCTGACCCAATTCCCTTGAATCCTTATGATATCTTGTCTTCTGATGAGTTGGATTCTGACGATTCACCTGAGGAATTTTCTTTGGCCGATCTTGGGAAGTCTAGAAAAAGAAAGAAGCTTTCTTCTCCGAAACTTCCTAGGAAAGGATCCAGGATATCCCAAGGTGAAATGACAAATACATCGAAATCGAAAAATGCTGTTGAAAACCCGAAGCAAACTCCTCCGGGATTGGCTCGCTTGAATTCTCGTAAGGAGTATCCAGCACTTCCGGGAACATCCAAAATCCCAAATTGTTTCCCCTTTTCGTCCAAGATACAGCCAGAATCTGGACTTCTGAAACTCTCAGATATCGTGGACTGGATCTTTCAAACCTTCAATATCGCTGACCCTCTTAAAAGTTTTCTGTTGGCTTTTCTACCTACAATTAGAACATTTTTGAAACAGATGACTGTAAAATGGCCCCTTCTCGCTACGATTGTATCCTTCGATGGCTAATTCATCGATTGGGGTCGGTGGTTCAATCAATGTTTTACAGTGGAATTGCAGAAGTATCATTCCCAAACTCGACTCTTTCAAAATAATGATTAACAAATTAAAATGCGATGTTTTTTCTCTCTGTGAAACTTGGCTCACTTCAAATTTAGATCTTAACTTCCATGATTTTAACATTATTCGCCTAGATCGAGACACCCCTTATGGAGGAGTACTTCTAGGGATTAAGAAGTGCTATTCTTTCTATCGTATTAACCTCCCCTCGATTCCAGGAATCGAAGTTGTCGCATGTCAAATGACAATACAAGGTAAAGAGCTTTGTATTGCCTCAATATATATTCCCCCAGAGCACAGGTTGGGCAACGGCTGCTCTTTAATATTATAGAACTAATTCCCTCGCCACGTTTGGTTTTGGGAGACTTTAACTCTCATGGTGTGGCTTGAGGTTCCCCTTACAATGATAACCGCTCCTCTTTAATCTATAACCTTTGCGATGACTTCGACATGACTATTTTGAACAACGGTGAAATGACACGTATCCCGAAACCTCCAGCGCGCCCAAGCGCTTTGGATCTATCCTTATGTTCGACGTCGCTACGGTTGGATTGCACATGGAAGGTAATACCCGATCCCCACGGTAGCGATCATATGCCTGATTTAATTTCAATTAATAACGGGTCAACTCGCATGCGAACAGTTGACATTCTGTATGACCTCACACGGAATATCGATTGGAAGGTATACGAGGAAATGGTTACAGGAGCCGTTGAGTCGATTCAACATCAACCACCACTTGAAGAATACAACCTCTCCGCGGGCTTGATTCTCAACGCCGCGTTACAGGCCCAAACGAAGAAATATCCCGGCGTGACGATCAAAGAACGGCCTCCCACTCCGTGGTGGGACAAAGAGTGCTCCGATGTCTACACGGAAAGATCCGACGCGTTTTTGGCCTTTCAGAAAAAAGGTATACCTGGCGACTATTTACGGTATTCGGAGCTCAACACCAAGTTCAAAAACTTGGCTTAACAAAAAAAAGCGACTTTCGGCGACGGTTCGTGAACGAAACTTCGAGAGAGACATCAATGAGCACTCTTTGGAACACAGCCCGAAGAATGAGAAATCGTAATGTAGTCAACGAAAGCGAAGAGTCTTCAAGACGGTGGATATTAAACTTCGCCAGGAAAGTATGTCCGGACTCTGTTCCTGCGAATAACATTGTTCGCGACGCGTCTCCGGGCTACGACGTGATAGAATCACTCTTTTCGATGGCAGAATTTTCGATTGCCCTTCTCTCCTGTAACAATAACGCACCTGGGTTAGATAGAATTAAATTCAACTTGTTGAAGAATCTACCCAGCACTGCCAAGAGGCGCTTACTTGTTCAATAAGTTCCTGGAGCAAAACATTGTACCACAGGATTGGAGGCAAGTGAAGGTGATCGCCATCCAAAAACCGGGAAAACCAGCATCCGCTCACAATTCGTATAGGCCGATTGCAATGCTATCCTGTATCCGGAAATTGATGGAGAAAATGATACTCCGTTGTTGAACCATTGGGTCGAATCAAATGGTCTACTATCAAATGCTCAATTTGGTTTCCGCCGTGCCAAAGGGACGAATGATTGTCTTGCGTTGCTTTCAACAGAAATTCAGCTCGTGTTTGCTCGCAAAGAGCAGATGGCATCCGTATTTTTGGACATTAAGGGGGCTTTTGATTCCGTTTCTATTGACATTCTTTCGGGTAAACTTCACCGACAAGGATTTTCTCCAATTTTGAACAATTTTTTGCACAAATTGTTGTCCGAAAAGCACATGCATTTTACGCATGGCGATTTGGCAACTTTTCGCATTAGCTACATGGGTCTTCCCCAGGGCTCATGTTTAAGCCCCCTTCTTTACAACTTTTATGTAAATGACATCGACGAATGTCTGGCAAATTCATGCACGATAAGACAACTTGCAGACGACAGTGTAATCTCTGTTACAGGAGCCAAAGCTGCCGATTTGCAAGGACCATTGCAAGATACCTTGGACAATTTGTCTGCTTGGGCTCTACAGCTAGGTATCGAATTGTCTCCGGAGAAGACTGAGATAGTAGTTTTTTCTAGGAAGCGTGAGCCAGCTCGGCTTCACTTACAGCTGATGGATGAAACGATCTCTCAGGTTTTAGTACATAAATATCTTGGTATCTGGTTTGATTCTAAATGCATCTGGGGATGTCATGTTAGCTATCTGATAAAAAATTCCAACAAAGAGTGAATTTTCTCCGGACAATAACCGGATCGTGGTGGGGAGCCCACTCAGGAGACCTTATAAGACTGTATAAAACAACGATATTGTCTGTGATTGAGTACGGGTGTTTTTGTTTTCGCTCCGCTGCAAACACCCACTTAATCAAGCTGGAACGACTACAATATCGCCTTAGGCTGCATGCATTCGACCCATACGATGAGTTTGGAAGTTTTAGCGGGCGTTTTACCATTAAAAGACCGTTTCTGGGATCTGACTACTCGTATTCTCATCAAATGTGAGGTTTTGAACCCCTTGGTGATTGAAAATTTTGATAGGCTTGTTGAACTTCATTCTCAATCCCGTTTCATAACTGTGTATTTCAATCACATGTCCCAAAGTATAAATCCTTCCTCATACATCTCCAATCGTGTCAGCTTGTTAGATACTTCTGATTCTACTGTATTTTTCGATACATCCATGATGAAAGAAACTCGTGGAATCCCGGATCACTTACGCGTGCAGTAGATCCCGAAAATATTTTTTAATAAATATAGGAACATCAACTGTGACAATGCGTTCGCAAAATCAATCCAGATTACCTTAGCATGAGGTACCCAAACATACTTGTTCCATTCCGGGCAATGAGAGGGCTGACTCTCTAGCTAAGGTGGGCTCAATAAACGGTGATATTTATGAAAGACCCATCGCTTACAATGAATTCTTTGGAATTTCTCGTCAGAAGACACTTCTTAGCTGGCAGGCCTCATGGGACAAAGGGGAATTGGGACGATGGTTACACTCTATCATCCCTCTGGTATCGACGAAACCGTGGTTCGTGCGGTTGGATGTAGGTCGAGACTTCATTCGTGTGATGTCTCGGCTTATGTCCAATCACTATGGACTTGACGCGCATCTCTCGCGTATTGGGCTCACGGATAGCAGTCTTTGCGTTTGTGGACAGAAATACCATGACATTGAGCATATTGTTTGGGTAGGCACTGAGTACTATGGCGCCAGATCCCAACTTTTAGACTCCCTTAGGGCCCGAGGAATACAGTCCAACGTCCCGGTGCGTGATATTCTGGGTAGGCGAGACTTACCGTACATGCAGCTTATCTGCGGATTCCTGAAAGCCATCAAAGTTCAGATTTAATGATTTTTTCTTTCTTTATAGTATGGAAATAACAAACTGCTAATGAAATCGCCATAAACCATAAACGACCCATGCTGCAGTATCGCTGTTAAGCCACAACACGTATTTACCACCATATCTGCTGCAACAGACGAGAGTCATTAACACCAACATCAACTATCGATTCTACTTATATATCTACTCAACTATATATTAGGACGAACTTATATTGGACTGTCGATGCTGCAAAATTTATCAAGAGTTGAAGATCAATATTCTTTCCTAGTTTTGAATATTTTGATTTGTGATACATTTATAATTGTATTTATTTGTATGAAAAGATGTGAAGGTTTTTATGCCTATTCGAGGAGGAATAACTATATTTATTCTACTCAAACAGGCTTTTCCCTACTCCAACAGAATTTTCGGCCCCGTTATGCTTTTTGCGATTGGGCCTTCTATTATTATTGATATCACGAATAAAAAAAAAGCACAACGAAAATCGCCTAAAGTTCGCACAGAACTATATGTCCTGGACAAATCAGTGGCGTCAGGTATTTTTTTCTGATGAGAAAAAATTCAACCTCGATGGCCCTGACTGTTACAGTCAATACTGGCACGATTTGGCGGAATTAAATGTCACTCGATCCAAGCGAAATTTTGGTGGAGGAACGGTTATGGTAAGGGGAGGATTTACTTATAAAGAGAAGCTTCCTATCTGCTGGATCACCACCAAAATGAATTCCAGTAACTACTGCGAGCTTCTGGAAGATGTTTTGGTTCCATACTTGGAGGATCATATAGATGAATCTGCCGTATTCCAGCAAGACAACGCTTCTATTCATGTTTCCCGACAAACCAAGGCCTGGTTTTCTGAAAAAAACATCACCGTACTTGATTGGCCAGCATGTAGTCCGGATTGCAACCCGATCGAGAACCTTTGGGGTATATTGGCTGCAAGAGTTTACGCCAATGGACGCTAGTTCAACACAGTAAACGACCTTAAATCGTGTATACGTTCATGCTGGCAACAAATCTCTGTAGATACGCTCCATAACCTTGTCGATTCAATGCCAAGAAGAGTATTTGAAGTAATTAAGAATAAGGGAGGAGCTACAAAGTATTAGCCAACCGATTGACTCAGATAAGTTGAGCATTTACTACGTTGACTTGAGGTGCGTCTAAACAAATGCATCAGCTTATTAATTATTTGTCGTATTTCTTTATTCTATAATATGCACTTTTTTTGAAGAAATGATGCTGATTGTTTTAGTTAACGATAACGAATAATAATCAGTGCTGACATTCAGAATACAATTTGTTTTAAAAGAAAAACCTATTAAAAACATGGTGCGTCTAAACGAACGCATGTCACTGTAGCATATTACAAAATTGTTCAACATTTTATCTGTCCAACAATATATTGGTTATTGTTATCCATTATGTGGCTATGCTGTTATTAACTTTTAAAATCTGACGCAATATTTGCCACTTTCATTTCCAAATTTACAGAATGTATACCTATATACCTATATGTGTAGTAAACAGAGACGTATTCCCACGTCAAAATTGACATAAAAATTGACATGAAGAATTGCTTTAGAAAAATCACCAGAAGAAATTTCCACCAAAAAATTGCCATCAATAAGTTGCCATTAAAAATTTTGGTGACAAATTCTTGATGGAAATCTCCTATGGCGATCTATTTAAAGATTTAAATTAAAATTTAAATAAAAATGTATAAACAAATAATTGAATAACCAGAAAATTATGAACCAAGCAGAGAAAGCACAAACAAGTGTAAATCCCAAAAAAATCATCAACGAGCCCACAACAAAAAATTACATGGAATACTGTTCCCAGAGACGTTCAATTTAGGAAAAAAGATAGATAGTTTTCTGATATGTTGATTTTAATTAACTGTAGACCCTTCGGAAAATAAATAAATCTAAATAATCGATAAATCTTACGTTAAAGAGTCGTTTTCAACTTTCATATATTTTGTTAGGTTACCCATGGAATAACTGAAAAAATGGGAAACTCATTTCAATCGAATAGAGTTCTTCGGTAAACACCACAGTTTCTTCATTTTCTATTGCGACTTTTGGGATAAAACTGACCAGAGGTGAAGCATTAAGCTCTCCTCGGGTAATTGTGATTGTGACGCGGTGTTGGTAGGAGCAACGAGGTTTCGTTAAGACTCCTCCCTCTGGACAAAATAAGTCTTTCTTATAATAAAACTGTTCTGAGGAATATTAATCCTCTCCAGGGAATTGTAATTGGCGGTATGGGCACGAGGAACGAGGTTTCGATAAGGTTCCTTCATCTTGACATAATGGCCAGAGGGGAACGTTAGGTGTAGTCTCACTCCTGGGAATTGTAATTTGGCAATATTGGTAGAATAGTAAGAGGCTCGTTATAGTAGAGCAGTAAGCTTGAAACGAAAGGGTAAACTCTCTCACACAAGCACGGATATAAATGAAAAGCGTACATTTACTGCCAATAATATGAAGTGCGGAGTACAGAAAACACCTGGCCAATGTCACAATAGATCAAATGTCTCTGGTCGCAGTGATGAGTCCGCACAGAGGAAAAAAAAATAAAAATTAACGAGAAATCAGCAAAAAAATATAGTCGTGCTTGAAAATGTTGACGAAAAAACTATCTACAAAAATGTCTGTTTCAGCGCAATATGATCAACTATTTAATTTGCGCAAAACTTTCAGTGAATTCCCGCATTTTGATCTCCAAAAAAAGGCTTTGTATTTCAAAGAAAACTACCAAATAATTAATGAAAAAACACTATTCACTTTTCATAAATGTTTTGAACATTTTAAGACTGCTCATACGTTTGCATAAAAATAAAAAATACATTTGCACAAAAATAAAAAATAAATGTTATGATAACTGAAACAATTTTCTCGAAGCAAACTGACGAAATAAATCACTGATAATGACATTGATATTTTTGATTTTATTCGATAAAAAGGTCTGAATATTTATTGTCAAATATTGTATCAAATTTCCACAAATTAAAATAATTTACACTTAGGTACATTCGTAAATACACGCTCAGGAGAGGGAAAATACTTAACGAAGTGTTACACTGCGTGAGGCCACCATGCAATTGCATTACGTTGGGGTGAAGGGGTATTGAGAATTTCCAAATTCCGCATTACCTAATACCTATACGAGTGTTCCCTTATCGGCTGTGATTTGCGGTATTTCTATAACCAGGAAAAAATCCAGCATACACAATCACTATCGGCGCGGTAAAGATTTTCTCGGCGGCGCACCAATAATTTCTTCGGCGGCGCACCGAGTCCAAATCATCGGCGGCGGCGGCGGCGCGCGGAAAAGTGCCGCACAGGACTAATTTTTATACCAATTTTTAATTTGCAATTTTTATATAAAATTTCATAGTAATTTTTTGATGGCAATTATTTTATGTCAATTTTTTAAGGGAATTATTCATGCAATTTTTTTGGTGGCAACATTTGATGATTCTTTTTTATGCAATTTGCTGATGGAATTTTTTACGGCAATTTTTAATTATAAATTATTTATGGTACTTTTTGTTGACAATTTTTGTTGCAACTTCTATGGCGATTCCTTATGGTAATTTTTTGATGGAAATTATTTCCATGTCAATTTTATGGCTGTTATCTGGTGAAAATTTTTATGGCATTTTTCATGGCCCTTTTTGGATAGCAATTTTTCTATGGCAAATTTCATAGAAATGGAATGGAAGTATTTTGATAACAATATTTTGTTGAAAATATATTGATGGGAATCATTTTGGGGGCAACTTTTTGATAGCGATTTTTCAATAACTATTTTTCATGGTGATTTTGTACCATTTTTTGGCAATTTTTCGCTACTTTTTTATGGCAATTATCATTGGATTTTTCATGGCTGGTTTATCGCGGCAATTATATAATGACAATTTTTATAGCAATTTCCTAATGAAATTTTTATAGCAATTTTTCTATGGCAATTATTGCATGGCCATTTTTTATGGTAATTTTTCATGGTAATTTTTATAGCAATTTTTATGGTTATTCAAATTGCAGTTTCTAGAGTATTTTTTTGATGGAAATTATTTTACAGCAAAATTTTAATGGAATTTAATGGTATTTTTTTCTGTGTGAACTCAAGACTACGACCAGAGATTAGATCTATTGTGAATTATGGCTGTCTTTTGTTGGTAATTATATGATAGCAATTTCTCTAAGGTAATTTTTATGTCAATTTTTATAGCAATTTTCTTTCTTCAATTCGTTTCTTTGATAGCACATTGTTGTGTAATGATTTCTTACAATATTTTCATGACAATTTTTAATGAAATTTTTCAAAAGCAAGTTTTTGGTGTCAATTTTGTATCGGTAATTTCTAGCAATTTATCATGCAATTTTAATAGCAATTTTTATGTCAATTTTATGGCAGTTTTTTGGTGGTTATTCTCTGATGGTAATTTTATTTTTGGCAATTTTTTATGGTAATTTTTCATGATAATTTTTTTATGACAATTTTTTATGACAATTTTTTAAGGGATTTTTTTTGCTGGTTAGTTTTGATGATTATTTACCTATGGAAATTTTTCGATGTCAGTTGTTTATGGCACTTTCTTATGGTAAATTTCATGGCAATTTTTTTCTTGTCAGTTTTTGGTCGCAATATTTTGTGGCAATTATTTGATGGCAACACTGGGATTCTAATTTTTGATGGTATTTTTGAATGTTGATGATGATGCTGCCGATGATGATGATGATGAAGATGATGATGATAATGATGATGATGACTACTAAAACACAAATAATATTATGTTCCACGTACTTATTACTTCAGTAATACGCTAGTAGTTTGTCGATAATAACAGGATCGATCGGATTAGATTTTTCTAGTCTATCACAAACGAGGATTGCTGCAATTAGTTGCAATAAATAATTTACTGATTCCCACATAAAATGTTCCGTGACCCTAGTTCCATCCATCCGTCCGTGGAAAGCCATCATCCAGCTGGCAACTGCATGATTAAGATCCCATACTAGCAACAACACAAGACCGAAAAAAATTGCTAACTCTCCAACACCATCATCACGGATAAAGCTGCTGATTAGCAGCTTGTGAGCTTTTCCTCTCCCACCAAACCACCCTTGCGCTTGGTTGCGCACTGTAAACGATGCTTGCCAGTAGGACAATATGGAGCTCAGCAGAGACGGAACGCATGAATAACCAAAGTGATAGTCATCAATCAAGCCCACGGAATCCGGGAATCGTGCCGCACGCTACAGTGGGTAGCACCACGCCATCCCGAAACCAGTTGACCGAACCATCGACCTGGTCGCCATCAATTGGCGCGCTGAGTCATCCTGCGGTGACGCGGTGCCGAGGATATTCACCGTGCAACTTTAGCTATCCTGCCGAGAGCAATTAGGAAATGGCTAATTGTCGCTTTAAGTTCAATTGAGCAATGTGTTTGAAATATTTATGGGATTTAGAAATGGCATTTAGTGTTATCGCGAGCCATGTTCGGTCCGTTTCTTTGCTGTGTACCCTATCTTTAGCCGCTATCCGTGGTTCGGGCCCAGGTAGAGAATTGCGATTGCGTGATTGCCCGTCCCTCGGTAGCACTGATATTATGTAAATGATTGGGTTGCAATTCCCACAGCATTGGAAAGTATGACCTTCCACCCGGCGCCGAAGCATTTTCGCACGCCAAGCAGGCGGAAATAATCGGCTTCAGAAGGACTAATGATACCGAGTCCCGTTGCAGTTCGGTGCAATTCCCGGCAGTGAATGATTTATTAACTTAAGAGTCAATTGCTTTGAAAACTTTTGTTAACAGTTTATTATTTTTAGATAAAATTACTTCTCCTCCTTAAAGACTACCGGGTTGCCTAAAGTTCTCCTAAAATTTCCTTGACCGTAACGGCTGCAATTTGTGTTTATTTTATACGTCGTTCGCTGTAAACAGTTCGTGTAAAACTGAATTACGGAGAAGGTTAAACAACGGCGAGCCTGTAGTAGAATCTACAGTGAAAAAAAAAACACGAAGTCACCATTTCAGTTTTTCCTTTTTTCGTAAATCCTCTAAAATATCCCATTGCGTGTACGCACTGCGTTTCTCGGCTTATAAAATAATCTTGAAATAAAAAGCTGCCCCAAGATCCTCTCACTCTCTCACTCTCACACTCTCACACCCTCTTCGTCGTGCCACCATTCACGCGCAATGGTTTCGCCTGTAAGTGCCTGTAACATTTTTCCTCATCATTTAATTTCCCATGGGTATCGTGGACTTATGTACCGACACGGGATTAAGTCCGACGGCCGGTCGGCGGTGGAGTGAAGTGGACGAGTTTCTCACACCTTCTAACCAACCATTTTCAACCAAACAAAAAACTCCCGACGGGTTGACCGCCAACCAAGCGTTCACTTAGCCGATCGTTTCCACTTTGGTAAACGGGGCAGTTTTTAGTGCATCGTTTTCGGCGGCAAGTACACGTTTCTGAAGAGGCTTTTCTTTCAGTTTCAGTGGTCGGATTTGATAGCCTATAGGAGAGAGGGCCACACGAGCCGAAATTTCGGACCAAACATCATTTGCCGGAGGAAACCGTCCGGACCTGTTTGTTGCTCGTGTTTCTGTTTTTTTTTTTTTTTTTGGAGTTCGGTTGTTTTCAAGCTGACTTCTCCCTCCGGTCCGGTTTCACCAATCTGCCGACTCGTTAGACGTAATTCTAAATATAAACGGTAGCCTAATTGTTCTGATTCAGCTCACACAGAAGTGGACGGTAAATTGGGTTTTACTTGGCGAAGTTGGTTCGAGTCGCCTGTACACTTTTTGCTCCCCCTGTTGCTGGGTTTGTTGAAATTTCGAACAACGAATGCAACATCTCTGGTGCCGATTGTTGTGGACGGTCGGTTGTACCATTTGTGAAATGTGTGTTATGAGTCAGCAATCAAGGTTAAATTCTCCTTTTTTTTTCAGGGTAATTATCGAAAACTTGGTTGCAGGCAACACGTACAGTTCTGGGTAGAATATTAGTTAAGGAGGGGAAAAGAAGACCACAGCATGTGAATGTTCACATTAATAGTATAAATTGTGCACTAAGCCAATTCTAGCAATTGCCCTGATTCATTCGAATATTTTTTCGATGAAAGTTTGTTGATGAATTTAACAGGACTCAAGCGATTTTGAACTAGTTGATGCTGATGAATTAAAAAAACAGCTAATAATAATTTCCAACTTGCGGTGGAAGCTTCAGTCGTATGCTGACTGGGAAGGAAGGTCGTCAGCGACTGTGTTTTCAAATTAGCGGCGGCGTAAAACAGCGTCTGACCCGAGGCGGATGAATAATGAAATGCGATGCCTCGTCAACGGCAGCTCCGTCGCGAAACTAGGTACCGTAAGAGGGGGAGGGCACAACTTCAAAACCGTGTACAAAATTCTCTCCCGCCTCCAGTTTCACACACTACAGCCGTTGCAGGAAACCTTTGTTGTCGAAAGCCAATGTGGTATTCCATCACGGACCAAATGTTCACCTCGTGAAAATTCTCGATAAATTTTGTGAACATAACTTGTGTGTGTGGGAACCTTTCTAGATCCCACTGTCTGGCAATGATATAATGAAACAAAAGACAGTTGCAATTTTCTTTCATTTCTGAAACTATCTTAGTTTCGGGATCAAAAAGGTGTTAGCTCTACCGACCTTCCAAAGACCCTTTACAGAATGACTGAGTACTTGCAGTACATTCCAGAGTAATTTTCCATTCGGTAACCCTCGCCTCAAAATAATACTAGAATCTTAAAGATTTTCAGACTTTCAATTGATTTGATACATTTATATCAAAAAAATGGAATAGCATGTTATATTTATTAGCTCTAGCTATAGAAGAGGCAAACTAGTTAAAGGAATAAATCTTGCTATGTATACGTACCAAAATACAACAAAATTTGATGACAAATTGCTAAACTTGAAATAAATAATGTGTCAATCGATTGCCTCCGCAATTGTAACACTAAAAAAAATTAAACTAAAAATAGTAATGATAACATTTATTTGCAACGCATTTGGTCCATTACGGTGGAAACAGCAGCACTGCCTGTCCACTCGGACCTGCATACAAGCTTTCATGCAAGCCTTAATGTGGGAAGCAAATGACGTTCCGTTTGATTGTCATGTATGAAATACAATTTTGGGAGTAACAAAAAGATCACTTACCAACTGCCTCTCACATGTGCACTATACTCATCTTTAGTAGCATCGTTTTAGTGTTCACTTCCACTATCATACTATGATTCCACAGTCCCATATACACCACTAAAATTGGTTTTTTTACGAGCCGATGCAGGATTGACTCTGCACTTTTAGAGGCAGTGTTTTCGAATACCAATTTCGTGAACATAACTGGCTGACACAAAATTGGTTCAAATGTACTTCAAGGCGACATACGATGCAGTGAAACGCAACGAGCTGTTGCAGACTATACTTGAAAATAGTACCCCAACAAAACTAATTAAGCTGACAGCAAGCGTCAGGACTGCGGGTGCAATTTGGGACGCGTTTGTGACGTTAGATAATCGTAGGCAAGGGAATTCGGAGTTAATCGTAGAGCTGTGGTGGCTTTACTTAACAACTGTTAGAAGGAAAGCTGCGAGAGTTGGTACCACCATAAACACTAAAACGAGATACATGGTTTCTGGCATGGACCGTGGCAGTTCAACAAGCGTTGGTGCTGGGGAGTTTCTGCGTAAATGCTTTAACAACACGCTTGTGTTTCTAATCATCAATAGAATATCCATTTCACCCGCATTTCTCCTTCCAGACGATGCTCAGAGCTCCGCAGTAATATATAATCATATGGTTTACCGTTGACTGCACGAGCTGCAAAAACGTGATCGAAATTATTTTGACCCAAAAAACATGATTTTAGATTTAGAAGGAGTTGTGCCTTGGGTAAAGTTGTTCCATTAATTATTCTTCATATTATAGAAGTTACAGTTTAATGATCAATCCACTTAACAGTGAAAAGCGAATTTCCCTTTTTTCATTTTTGCATATAAAAATTCATCGTGCTGGGCGAAGTTGTAATACATTTAATAAGAAACAACTTTGTCAAAGACACCATACTTCTATTTGTCTATTTGGACTATGGACTTATGTGGAGTTTTCTACAAATTGCCACTAAAAATCAGTTTTTTTAACATAATGTTCAGTAGTGATTTTCTAAAATTTTTCAATGTTCTACAATGTTGTTTTCTATAGAAAAACGAACAATGTCTGCGAAGAAAGTGTATTTTTATCTCACATATTTCTCTGGTTATCGACGATTTTTATTAAAATAATGCAATAATTCACTAACAGATATCTTCAAAATCTGCAAATATCTGCAGACTAAACCATTTCTTTATTAAAGTATAACTAAAACATCGTTTAATCCAGATATAGGCATTTGTCTCTTGCTGTCTTCTGTGTTTATATCTGTAAGTAAATTGGTGCACTATTTCAATAGAAATCTTCAATAACTAAAAATAAAAATGAGCTTCGTGTGTTTATTGTATTGGAAAACATGGTAGAACATTAAAAAATTTTAGAAAATCACTATAAAAAGTTGTATAAAAAAAGATTTTTAGGAATATTCTAGAGGAAACTTCACAATAGTTCATTTAAATTGGCAGATAGAAATATGGTGTCTATGCTAAAACTTTACTCAGCAAAGTGGATTTTTATATGCAAAAACGAGAAAAATAATATTCGTTTCTCTCTTTTGGGTAGATTAATCACAAAATTGTATCATTCATTAAATGAAGAATAATTAACATAACAACTTTGCTAAAAACACTATGGCTCTAAAACCAATTTTTTTGAGTAAAAAGTAATTAGTGTGAATTATTGCCTTATTAAAGAAGAAATTGTCAATAACTAAAAAAATATGTGAGATAAAAACGAGCTTCCTCCAAAGAAAGTGTTTATTTTGTTATAGGAAATATTATTAAAGAACATTGAAAAATTGTAGAAAATCACTGCTAAAAGTTATATTGCAAGAATTGATTCTAAGTGGCAATCTGTAGAAAACTTCACATAAGTCCATTGAAATATACAGATAGAAGTATGGTGTCTTTGACAAAGTTGTTTCTTATTTAATGTGCTAAAACTTTGTCGAACACGATGAATTGCCTTTCTCCTAGAAAGGTATAGCAATCACTAAAAAAACTAAAGGTATAAAAGTGCTCCAAAGGGCCCAATGTCGTATATCACTCGACTCAATTCGACTAGCGGAGCATTTTCTGTATGTGTGTGTGTGTGTGTGTGTGTGTGTGTGTGTGTGTGTACTTAAACTCACTCACTTTTTTCACTATCTCAGAAACTTTTTTTTTCACTATCTCAGAAACTACACAGCCGATTTGAACAATATTGATATCAGATGAACGGGCTAGTTAAGAGTTAACTGATGAATTATGATTGAACAAGTGGTTTCATAATTCAGCTGCTCTATACGTTCCCATTTCATTCGATTATAATCGAACTTAAGCAACCGTTATATATTAAATTGTTAAAACCACGAGTCTATTATCTCAAAGATTACATGACTTATTCAACATAACTAGCGTCATACGAACGAGTTATCTCTTAAACTTACAAATAACTAACTTCATAACAACTTGATATGTCGTTCAAAAGTTGTGGAACGAAAAAAAAATTCAAAGACTATTGAAAACTTTATCTGCTTTGATCAATATACGTGGACTCAACATGATTTAAATGCGGTTTCGTACTATTTGAACGTTCCCGGTATCGCTCGTGATGAAATTGTTCGAAATTGAAAGTCATTACTTGTATTTCGCTATTTCTTAAGCACTAACATTACGTCAAATTTCATATTTTATACTTCAATTACAACATCAATATTTTTGGAACTCAAAGAGTGAATATACTTTTATTGGATTCAAGCATTCATGTAAATCTATTTTTACAAATAATAAGTTTGAATGAGAAAGGCTGAGTCTGACCGCTAGGTGGATTAATTTAGGTTTTTTTCTAGCCACCCCATATAGGAACAAGTCGCCCAAAGTATTTCAATTGGGCTTAAAATGACATAGATTGATTTTCTTCGAAAATGATTAAACATTTGTTTTTTATGGGTCGTCCAATAAAATCGGATATAGAATGGCCTGAAAACAACGGTTTTATTTTAAATGTATTATTCACAAATAAATATAACTTTTGAACCAGTTTATCAAAACAAAAACGACTATTTATAGTTTCAAGAAAAAATACCGAAGAATCATATTTGTGAACTTGGGCGATTCTCGTTAAAATCAGGCCACTAGTGACGCCAGGGCCGGCGTTACACTATTTTTTCGAGTAGTAAACTGATTTTAAGAAGGGGTGTTCCACAAAAAAATTTGCTGAAGAAAGCAATCTGATATATGGGTCATTCCATACTTGGCCACGACCATCTCAGATTTTGCTCAAAGTTGGGAGAATTATTCACCTATTGTTACTTTGGAAAAATCCAAAATTTGGTGTCGATTGGAATACCCCCCGCTCTGTTGGACCCCCTTGTTTATTGCAAAATCACGCATTTTTATTCAAAATCTCTTTTTTTCTGTATCTTACAATTCATAGACGTAAGATGTCCGAAAAATACTAATAGATGGATTTTGAAGAAAATAAACCAAGAAATTCAGAAAAATTATAACTATCCCCGGAAGACCGGAAGTGTTGCCAGATAATTTTTTTTTATTTGAACATTAAATTTACATCTTTCGGCAAGTGCAGCCATTTTTATTTTAAATTCGATAGTTTCATCGTATTCCTTGGGAAAGTTCACGTAACAAACAACCACAATCCCGAGGTGATATAAGCCAATCTCGAGATATAACGTTTTTACGAAAATAGTTGTAAATTTCGTAATTAATTTTTTTTACAATTTATAGACGTAAGACACCTAAAAAATAGTAATAGGGGAATTCTGAAGAAAATCAACCAAAGAATCCAGAAAAAAAAATTTTTTTTGACCGTAAGTGGTGCCAGATCGATTATTTTTGTAATTTAAAACTAAATTTGCATTTTTCGGCAAATTCAGCTAATTTTTATGCTAAATTTGATAATTTCATCGTATTTCTCGGAGAATTTTACGTTAGAAACACTTATCACCCCGTGATAATATGAGCCACTCTCGAGATATATTTTCACGAAAATAGTTTTAAATTTCGTATTTAATTTTTCGTAAAAATGTTATATCTCGAGATTGGCTCATATTATCACGGGGTGATAAATGTTTCTTGCGTGAAATTTCCCGAGAAATACGATGAAACCATCAAATTCAAAATAAACTTAGCTGCATTTGCCAAAAACTGTAAATTTAGTTTTAAAATTCAAAAATGCAACACTTTCGGTCAGAAACAAGGATTCCTTGGTTTATTTTCTTCAGAATTCACCCATTACTATTTTTCGGATGTCTTACGTCTATAAATTATGAAAAAAATTAATTACGAAATTTACAACTATTTTCGTTAAAATGTTATATCTCGACATTGGCTCATATTACTTCGAGATGATAGTTATTTCTTACGTGAAATTTTTCAAGAAACACGATGGAATTATCGAATTTAAAATAAAAATGGCTGCTTTGCCGAAAAATGTATATTTAGTTTTCAAAAACAAAAATAATCTATCTGGCAGCACTTCCGGTTGAAAGTTATATTTCTTCTGAATTTATTTTTTCCAAAAATCATCTATCAGTATTTTTCTGACATCTTACATCTATGAATTGTAAGAAAAAGAAACAAGAGATTTTTTAACAAAAACTGTGTGACTTTGCAATAAAGAGGGGGGTCCTACAGAGCGGGGGGTATTCCAATCGATACCAAAATTGGGATTTTGTCAAAAAGACAGTAGATGAATAATTCTTCCAACATTGAGCAAAATCTTTGAAGGTCGTGTCCAAGTGGCATGTTCACTTCGTATGGAATGACCCATATTGGAGATAATAAAAAAAGTATTTAATTCACCTAACTGTTAGATGGATTGATCGAAAAACCGAAAACGAAACCGAAATTAAATCCTTGTTCTATGAAACCATTTTGCTGAAGACATTGAGTACATAAAATCAATATTTCACAGTCGAATCTAAAACGATCAGGTTTTTCGAATTTAGACCACTGTGCACTGTGGAATTTTCAAATAAATCTTTACACCAATTGTAAATGTCCTGAAATATAATATTTGGAATGTGTAGAAACTATTTTGGAAGTTATTTCATAGAATGGTGGTTGAATAACTTGTTTTACAATAATTATTTCGTGGTTTTTATATCACTTTTTTGAAATTTACGGCATTATTCAAAAATGTACCGTACGATGATTTTGAAGTTTTGTCCAGAGATTCAGGACGTCATAACGAATCGAATGGGGTACTCAGATTTTTTGATGCGTGTTTTTTATAATAACGGTCTGTGGGAGCACCGTGACTGATTATTCAACAATAGGATATCAATGGAATGTATAAGAAAAATTTGATTTGCGAATTTCGTTCAGCAGTAACTTTTGCATAAAACAGTGGACTTTTTCCGAAAAGTTTAAGAAGTGTAAAAAACGACTAGTTTCCCATGGAATCTAAATATTTTACTATTTATAACCCGGCCAGAACACCGCGTCTTCGCCCTTATGGTATTTCTTGATGAACGACGCATCTTCCAGCTGGCATTCCATACTGTAAATTTTACAGTTCAAAACCAGTCCGGAGCGAAAGAATAGAGGCTTTGACATCCCCTTCTCGCAGATTGATTGAGTTCACTTCCTTGGTGGGGGAAGCAAAATACGAAGTGCCCTGCCAGTCGTTGTGTGTGTGTTATAACCTACCAGGGAATTCTTCTACTAAGTATCCCTGTACGCGCATTTGGCGCGGAATTAATACACAAGATAACGGTGTACTAACTGACTTTATTTTCGAACATCACTACTTAAATATACCCTACCGGTAACTCAGAGAGAGAGACTTTCTCCACTCTCTGTTTACCTTACTAATCTCTTAACCTAATCTAGTACTGCTAAAGTACAGGCGGCGTTTTGTTTATAACACAAAACTTGTTTATTTTGGTCGAGTTTGTTTGCCGGTGGCACAGCAGAAGGCTGCGCGAAGTTCTTTGCCACCTGTGGCATAATATGTTGATACATAGAGTGTTGACAGAGCCGTTCGCGGTCCTCTGTCAAGGGAACCAAATGTTTCGCCTGACTAAAGCATAGCAGAAGGCTATGCCCTCCTAGGAACAAAATTAAACTTTAATTATAAGGCTCATGACGGAGCATTGGGTTCTTCGCAGGGTGTGACGTCACAGTTGCCATCCAGACTGAGATAGGTCTCAACGTTCATCACCATCGCCACGTTGCGATTTGCCGGAAAATCGATTCTTATTCAGCCGCTGCCCCTGCGTCATTGCCTGCAGCTCCAAGACCAGCGGACGGGACTGTTGCTGTATTTTCATGTTCGCCAGGTGCTTGTTTACTGTTTGGCGATGTAGCCACTTTTTCTTCGGTCTTTCTCTTCAGCATCCTTTATAGCTTCCTCAAAGTTCCTCGTCAGGTGTATCCGGCGTCTACAAAGTGGTGCACGATGGTATAGGACGCGGCGGGATACCGTTCCTTGAACGCGCACACTTCTGGTAGAAGTAGCTTAACTGTTTTCGCCATTGAGCAAAATTTTGATACAAAGTTCGATAAAAACACTCAATTTTCACTTTTATAAAAACTTGTTCACTCCTCGACGAAAGAGGGGTCCACCAAGTGGAATCGAACTAACATAAAAAATTGCCCATTGAATTTCCATATCCAAACAGTCTTCGAACGACTTGTAGGGCTTTTCGAAACAAACAATTCTACACAACGTTATGATGTTTTTCATTAAAAATACCTCCCAGCTTTTATCAAGGTATGACGCTGGCCTAACAAGCCAGTCCCGGCTCGGGAGAGACTATTAGTGTCAGTAGGATCGTAGCGCTAGCCCCATAATTGTCCTGTTTACTGAACAGTTGGCTGCGAAGTCTGTGTATAATAAAACAGAAGGTCGAGTTCCGAATCGAAATGTAGTACCAATGCTTGGTTTGACGGCCTTTCCGTTTGCTTGTCGTTTGTTTTGGGGAGAAAAAAGAAATGAGCAAATTTAAAAAATATGTTTATTTTTGTTAGAGTGAATTTAATTTCAGAACATGTTGAAAATGTATTATTCTATATTTTGCATGTTAAAGTACTCATGTGTGTTTGTTGGCATTTTTCCTAAATATTGAAATAATTACCTTTTATGCGATTCAAAAATATCGATTAATCGAAACGAGTTGCCCAAAGTACTTCAATTGTGCATGGAATTGATAATTATCAGACCTATATTTTTGTTGCATAGTTAGGGTGGCCAGCTTCACATTAGGCTTTAAAGAAACAACTCTATTTGAAGCAGTTTTTTTATCAAATTTGTTACTATTCGATTGCCCGGCGTCATTCTCTTCTACATGATCGGCAAAATGCGCTCAAGGAGACTTACCAACGTAACTTTAGATCCGTCACTACCTGAAAACCAAATTTTTGGCTCACGCAAGTAACCCAAAAACTACTTTACGGCAACTAGCAAGGCTCCCTCCGCTCTAATCAGCCCCTGTTCGTAATATTTCGCTTCAGATTTCCTGAGCAGACTGTTCACTAAAAGTTCGAATAATGAAAAGGCTTTAAGAATGTTGACGATCATACCGACGACAGAAGTGCCCTTGGGGTTTTTGAGTTGGCATATTTTTTCTACTATTTTCTTCTAAATCGCAGCACAGTGCATGCTAAATATCGTCCATCGCTTCGGTGTTCCATTTCCTAAACACTTGGCAGCCGCAATTTGTTTCACGTAACAATGGCACGTCTGGCACAACGATCCTCTTGACATTAAATTTTTTTTTCCTTGTGGAAACTTGAAACTATGGCGTTGCAGCGTCGTTATTTCATCATCTGCATCGTGCTTGTTGTAGTTGGTTTCTAAGCAGAATGCACCGAAATAATAATAGGCGTAAAATAGCGGTATGACTTTGAACAAGCTGTACGATTTTACAACATAAACTAGATATTTTGTACCGTGTTACGGAAATACTTTGCTCAATCTACATTCACACGTGCTAAAGGCTTGTAGCTCATGAGAATATCGTTCAGATTCTATACAGTCTGACAAGGTCTTACATGACACCATCCTTCCTAACAAAGGCTTACCTATATGGTACTGAACTTTGTGTCTCTTTCCTTTCCTCCCGTTGTCACCGACTTCAGAGCTCGCACAGGTGGAGCTGATGAATACTCGAAACTTGAAAGGGTGCAAATTTCCCGCTACTAACGAAGCCAATTTTAATTACTCATATATTGAAATAACAACATCGAGCGGAACACACGCGCCGAATAATGAGCCGAATCTGCAGTTACACGTTGCCACAGATTCGGATGCTAAGCCGTAATGATGGCGCGAAGGTTAACAAGAAGTTATTACGAACAACACCAGCCGGGGATCAAGATCCTTATCACGTAGCCTGCCAGTAGTAGTAGTAGTAGTAGTAGTAGAAGTATTTCGCCTTTTACCTATTCAGGCTGCCCACTGCAATGCTGTCGCGCTTCGGTTCAGCTTGTTTGTGGACCATTTGTAACCGAATGGTTGATAGCTTTATGGAGGTACGCGGTACTTTGTAATAAATATGGCTTGCCTTGCGTCGTAAACCAGGCAGGGTTATTATTAGGTTTATTTCAAACAACAGATTCCCACTTCATAACGACAAATGCGGGTGTGATTAGTTAAAGAAACCGGAAGGGAAAACGGGACGACTGCTGTGCGTGTCGGAGAACGATTATAAATAGAAGTGAAGTTGCTGCTTCAACCTAGTGCGCCGTATGATGGGTTGATTTTATGCCATAATATTATGACCTAATGAGCGCATTAAAAATCATCACAATTTATGTACGTTACAAATTGAATAATAAATGCAGGATTTACGCGTTCCACACGCTATGAGCGCAACGAGTTCCAGCTAGAATAATATGTTGTAAAAAATTGTTTGCCATTTCACTTGACTTCTTGAAAAAGAAACAAAAAAAAAACATTCATTTTCATAACTCTGTCTGATAAAAACTTTCACTGCCAGATAGAGAAACAAGTAAAATCAAAAAACATCCCAACAAACCCAACAGGTCATCATTTCGCAGCACAAAAACGGACGCATGGAAGCAGTCTACTTGAGCTTTCCACATTCAAGCGAAATGTGTTTCACGCCATTTCAGAGACTAACTTGCCACAGAGTGCTTCACGAGAACGAGTCTCGAAACAAAGCAAAAAAAAAAGAACTTATAAACAAATATTATTTATAACACAGAAAACCATCAGCGTCAAAAACGAGAAAAGTGCACGGATCTTCCGGAACCGTCGTCATCGTCATTGTGGCGGTGTCCTTAGTGCAACTTTCGCGTTCTCTTTCTCTCTGACCACAATGGGGCGTACGCCCAGGGTAAAAAACAAAGACAACTACCTAGTCATGCATGCTGGAGATATGTTTTTTGTTACATCTTACTGAACAGATGGATACGATGTGGATCAAGGCGGATTAAAGCAAAAAAAAAAATCGGTTTCTTTTTGCATCGCAATTTCAAAACAACATAATCATTCTTCATAGTCATGTCGTTGGTGCACCGAAAATGTCCTATTCTACTTCTTTGAGGGACTCTGTTCTTGAATAATTTTCAGCTCAAGAACTATTTAAAAACATTTTTAGACTCGTCTATTTCCAATTGGATAATATATTATTATACAGTCTTTTTCCACAAGAAAAATGTTCCACAGAGAAGATTTAGAAATTGTTAGATTCGCTGATGATGGCTGTTCATCATGGTGCGGCATGGTGCAAATAATGGATCCGAATTATTTGCCCGCAACTTGTTCAAATCACCTCTCTACTTGGAGGGCGATTGTTCTCCACCAGTTTTGCATTTTCCTTTTTTTTTTTTTCAATTTGTTCAGTCGACGACGATCAAGAAAAAGTTTAATAGTTAGTGTCTATCAGACTGAACAAAAGACTACACAAATTCATATTCATCAATCGCTTCAGTTATAGGGTAAAGAACGGCTTAAGCAGTGGCGCCTATTTTAATCAATCGAAGGAAACGAGACTGTGCATAAACAACGGTGTATAAAAAACTAATCCGGTTTCAATTAAAAGTTGGCATGTTCTACAGAAAATGTAGAGTTCGTTCTAGAAAATTCATAGCACTTCATTCATAATTTTGAAGCATCATGAGAAAGATAGTTAGCTCTACTTTTCAGCAACATTTCGGACTCAGGACAGATTTTTTTTATCCCCCAGCCGTGGCCGCAGAATGCACGACGCAACAGCGTGGTATACAAAACGAGACAGAGACGAAACAGAAACAAAATAAAGACAAAACAAAGACAAGGCAGAGACAAAACAAAGACAAGACAATGACAAAACAGGGACGAAATAAAGACAAGGCAGAAATAAAAGAGATATAAAACAAACACAAAACAAGGTCAAGGCAGAGACAAAACGAAGACACAAACAAAGACAAGTCGGAGACAAGACAGAGACAAGACAAAGAAAAAATAGAGATAAAACACAGACAAGACAGAACCATGGCAGAGATCAGACAGAGACTAAACAGGGACAAAACAGAGACAAAACAAAGACAGGTCAGAAACAAGGCAGAGACAAAACAGAAACAGAAGTCAAACCATACATAAATAGCGAACTCTTTAAAAATATTAAAAAGAAGAATAAGCTATTCAAAAAACTCAAAACTGATCCTAATAACACAATATTAAAAAATCAGTACTTAAGGCTTAAAAACACTCCAAGAAACAAGACAAGGAATGCTAAAAAGACATACTACGATGCAAAATTTAATTATTTTGCTGGAGATCCCAAAAAACTATGGTCTGTTATAAACAAAGTTGTATTTAACAAAGCACGCGGTAGACAAAACGAAGAAATCACTTTAAAGACAATGGTCCGAAAATTGAAACACCATATCTTATAGCTGAAGCTTTCAATGAATATTTTATTTTATATTATAAACGTAGGGCTGCTCAGACAAATTTTCAAACCTCGCAAACTATTATTTGCAATAATGAATTTGATTTCGCTCAGGTCGAAGAAACAAATATTGTACAAACTATAATCAATCTCAATCACGCTGCAGCAGTTGGAAAAGATGGGTTATCTGTACAATTTCTTTATCATGCAAGAGATGGTGTAGCACCAACTTGAACAAATCTAGTAAACCAAATTTTAAGAACACATGAGTGTCCAACTTCGTTGAAAATTGCTGAAGTCAAACCTCTGTTCAAGTCTGGTGATTGCACTTCGAAAAGAAGTTTCAGACCAATATCCATCCTGCCAGCTACATCGAAAATTTTTGAAAGAATAATAGAGAAACAAATTAAAAAGTTTATCTGCTTGAAAATGACATCATAAACACAAAACAATATTTGTATTTGTTTGTATTTGTTTTATATCACATCATCTGACACATAGGTGGTCTTAATGATAAACTAAATCTAGTATGTAGGGTAGTCAGGGGTAATTGGGACCCCCGGGGTGAAATGGATAGGTGCTTTATCTTGGAAAGTAGGGGAGAACCGTACAAGACTCACCAGTTGGGTAAGATGGCCCATGCTATTAATTCCCCGAAATACTTACACATGTGGCTTTTTAAGACGAAATTCTCCGCTTTTCGCATAAAAACCCAGCTTCTATACAGTTCTCATTTAAAAAAGTGTGCCATAATGACTAAATTACTCAAAAACCTGTGCAATTGGCTGTGGCTCTATCCAACATGTAATTATTCATGAATTTTATTTTATGATTAAATGACTTGTAATCAATACAAAAAAAAAACTATGGTTCCCTAACCTTTACACTTTTGGAGTTTATAATATTATGCGTATTTAAAATTATTTCACTAACTTTCGTCAACTTTTACTTAAAAACAATCAAAATTGAAATTGGGGCATAATGCACTATGAAGAGCTTACAGGAGATTGCTTGACAACTTAGAGCATGTTCCATTATTTTTGATTTTACTTTCGAGACTTCAAGCGCTTCCTTTGTCGTGGTGCGTTTTGGTCATGGGCTTGTTTGGCGGCAACGGTAATTTTTACCAAAAAAGACATTGAAATCGAGTATTTTAGAATAAACTTCGTCATAAACATACAATAAATAGATCCCACAATCATCCTACACGTTCAATGTCGCTTTGGAATGATTTGAAGCGCTGTAAATCACGAAAATGCTTAACTGGTGCGTTTTGTACAATCCTCCCCTACTACTTTTTTGGGTCCCAGGTACTACCTAATCCTTTCCTTGAACTACTAAACCCTACCTAAAATAAAAATTTCATGGTTTGCTGTGATAGGTGCACCGCAGTGCCAATGTAAACAAAGGAAACATCAAAAGTTGATTTTGCTGTAAGTTTTACGTAAGGTTTTATGAGTACTTCTTCAATGTTTTCAGTCTAATTTGTTTTGCAGCTGTGTTTGTCTAGTAAAAGGCTACATTTTGATAAAAGATTACGGTAACATAGTGGAAAAAATAGTGGAAGAAATTGCGTTTTTTGAAAGGCGCCCTGTTTGGGGTAAAATGGACAGTTTTTTTTTGGGTGATATGGTCAGGTGAGTTTGAAGTAAATTTTTATTTGTCGGACTGATACCGCGGGCGTACAAAAACAGACGAACAGACGGCGGTGTACAAAGGATGAATTGTAAAAATCATTGCAGGTAATCAGGGATAAAATTATCTGTACACAAAGTGTTTTCAGTCCCCGCACAGTGGCGAGTTTCTGAACAAAAGTTGGAAAAAACCAAAAATTCTTTCTAAAATGATTGAAAATGACGCATAATGCCAATTTTGGGCTGCTGAACGCATTTCTGATATCAGAAAATGTTATTCACCTAAAATGCCGTTAAACCTCTCTTATTATCAGATTAATTTTTTGTCCATATAATGCTCAACATTGGTATGCTTGTTCTTTATCGAAAAACTTTATACCCGTAAATTTTTGTTTGGTCCTTAGGGTAATCTTTTTTAAATTAGGGTTGCCAAAAATCGACAATAATTTTTCAAAAATTTGTAGCTTTTGAGCCGTTTGGCCGATTAAAAGATTTAATGGAAAATTGAAGGTATGTGTTTGATAGGCTTTTCAATGAAAAATTCTCATAAAATTTTGGGAAAAGAAATACATCTCATACATTGCCACACACACACACTGACACACACACGCTGGCCACACGCACACACACGCGCACACACACAAACGCGTGCGTGACACACGAACGCATACTTAGTTTCTAGTTTGAATGTTTGAAAAAGGGTAATTGGTTTTTGGCCTATGGTGGAATCATCGTGTAATGCCTAAGAATTGCAATTATCATTCCGTAATCCTAATGCCACCTTCTACTGTGTAGTAAGCAACCAGTGATACTAAAAAAACTCACCTTTTTTACCCTGTCCACATTACCCTAACACTGTCCATATTACCCCAACAGCTGGTCCAAACGATTTTTTTATGTCGGAGAATCATTATTTTTATTTTTGTTATATTTTTGTTCTTTTGTCCTCATTAGGCCGTTACAAATTTGATTTTCATTTTATGTCACCCTCCCCTTCAAAAATCTTGAATATTGGAAGGGGAAGAAAAAAAAGCTCAAACCGTTTTGTTCATTTCATTGGTTTTCCGACAGCATAAATGCTTAATTTAGCAAAAAACAAGTCAGGTGACAGCGAGGGTGTCGTCGAAAGGCAAGCGAAATAAATAATAATAATAATAAAGTGTTTGTTTTTTCAACATTTATTTGAGTGCAAGTTACGTCATAACTTGCACACAAACTTTGATCAAAGATATTTCTTTTTTTTTTCGTCTCGGTGTTATTTATTTTTTGCCACCCCCTCTGCTAACTTTGATAACCTTGGACATAAAAAGAATTCGAAAGCCTTATCATGATTTTTTCATGTAAAAACATAGAAAACAGATCAATATTACTATAATACATTACGTTTATGGGATAGAGAACACAGGCTACGAAATGACAAAAGTTTTCCTTGGGGGATCCAAATTACCCCAAACTACCCTACACGTAATAAAGATCACTTTGGAGAATGCTTATGCTTGTCGACTACGGAGAAGTTGCTTGAACATATTTACTGACATGTGAAAGTCAAATGAGGCTGCAACGGTGTTGAATCTTGCTGACATAAAGCGAATGGGATCATGTTGTCCATAAGATGCATTATGCTGGGGCAGAGAAAGGAAATTTCTTCGTCTTAATGATCGTTCTGGAACATATAAATCTAATCAGTGTAAAATTCTTTGGGCGTCAATCTCACCAGCCAGAATTTTGAATACGAAGGTAGCCTGTGCATCAAAACATCTTTTATGCAGTGTTTCCATGCCTGAAAGTCGGCAACGATCAGAATACTCCGATAGCTGTTGCGGATCTTGCCATGGCAGTAAACGTAGGGCGTAACGTACAAACTTACGTTGCACGGCTTCAATTTTTGTTATCCAAATTGCGTTGAATGGATGTTGTTGTTGCTACTGTTGTTGTTATTTATGCGGATGTTACTGTTGCTCCTGCTACTAGTAATGTTATTGCTGTTGTAGGTACTATGCTTTTGCTGCTTTCGTTGCTTTCGCCTTTCCTTGGCTTTGTCTTCCTTTTTTACTTGTAGACGACGTAAACGCTGCTTTGCGTCATATTGTGACCAGTCATATTTCCATAAAAATCTTAATCTCTATTAGTTGTGCAAAATCTCTACTAGTTGTGCAAAATTGATTGCAAGATTTGGAGAAAATTTTTCGTATAAAAATACTCCATTCTTATGGAACTCTTCTCACCAGTAGCTCCAATAAAGGGGATTTTCTACTAACAACTCAAACGGTGCGGAAAATTTTAGCTGTTTTTGATCTGTGATTTAACCTTGACGCAATAAAAATATTTTCTTTTTTTTTTGAGAGTCTTCCACATAAATCCATGCTTAATTTTGGTGACTACTTTGCAAAAAAAGTGCAATAAAACATTCAAAAAACAAGGTTTTATTTCAATAAGAACTATTTCATAAAAAAATGTCCCAATTTTGATTTTTTTCTCATTATATTCACACCGATGTCCCCATGGACTATTAATGACATTTTGTGCTATTATTTATTTGTTTTGAATCTCAACACATTTTTGAAAAGGGCTTATGTAAGGCAGGTATTGTTGATAACAAATATTTTTAGAGTCAGACAGGTTTGTTTGATTGGTGTGACTTTTCTGAAAAAAAAAATCTACCTAGTGGTCAGACCCAGCCTTTCTCATTCAAACTTATTATTTGTAAAAATAGATTTACATGAACGCTTCAATCCAATAAATGTGTATTCATTTTTTGGGTTATAAAATAATGATGTTGTAATAAAAGTATAAAATATGAAATTTGACGTATTTTAAATGCTCAAGAAATTGCGAAATGGTACGATAGCACATTTAAATTATATTGTGGTCACATATATTGATCAAAGTAAGTATAGTTTTAAATAGCCTTTGAATTTCTTTTCTTTCCATAACTTTTGAACCACATATCAAATTGTAATGGAATTTGTTATTTGTAAGTTTGAAGGATGACTCGTTCGTATGACACTAGTTATGTTCAAATAAGTCGTGTAACCTTTGAGATAATAGAATTCCGTTATTTATCAACAATTTAATACATAACGGTGGCTTAGTTCGATTATAATCAAATGAAATGGGAACGTATAGGGCAGCCAAACTTTGAAACCGCGTGTTAAATCATAATTCATCAGTTAACCCTTAACTAGCCCGTTCATCTGATAACCCTATTGATCAAATCGGTTGTGTACTTTCTGAGATAATGAAGTTTCGTGATTTTTACAATTCGGTACATTACAGACGAAGTAACAGTCCGATTACAGTAAAATTCAATAGGGTGTTATGAGTCAGCTAGACCTTTCATTTGACACTAATTTCGTGTAAATCGGTTCAGCCATCTCTGAGAAAAGTGAGTGAGTTTATGTATTCTTCGGAATATGATTCTTTTCATTTTTAAACATAACAGGCAAAGTAACAGTCCGATTGCAAAAAAATCAATAGGGTCTTATGGGGTAGCTAGACCTTTCATATGACACTGATTTTGTGGAAATCGGTCCAGCCATATCTGAGAAACATGAATGAAATTAAAGTCTTCAGAAGACGTTTCTTTTCATAACTTTTGAACCACATGTTCAATCTATATAAAATTAAAAAGTTAAGGGTTTGTCAGGTTTATTTTTAAACATAACCTCTAAAATAAAAATCCAATTACAATGGAATTTAATATGGTCTTATGGGGCATATAATTTTATTAAAATCGGTCCAGCAATCTCTGAGAAAAGTGAGTGAAAATAAAAATCTGCACATACACATACACACACACACACACACACACACACACACACACACAGAAAATGCTCAGCTCGTCGAACTGAGTCGAGTGATATATGCCATTCGGCCCTTTGGAGCACTTTCATATCTTCGGTTTTGCAAGTGATTGCTATACCTTTCTAGGAGAAAGGCAAAAAGTTAAAAAAAATTATTAATTAGAAGTAAAATATTCGTGCTGAAGAAATAGCGAAATAAAAGAAATGACTTTGAATTTCGTACACTTCAACCCCAAGCAGTACCGGGAACGTACGAATAGCACAATACTAAATTTAAATTATGTTGAGGCCATATGTTTTGATCAAAGCAGTTACAGTTTTAAATAGTCTTTGAATTTCGTTTATTTTCATAACTTTTGAACCACATATTAAATTGCTATGGAATTTCTTACTTGTGAGTTTGAGAGACAACCCGTTCAAATGACACTAGATATGTTCAAATGAGTCGTGTGATCTTTGAGATAATAGACTTTCGTTGTTTTTATAATTTAATACATAACGGTTGGAATAAAAATATGATTATAGTCAAATAAAATTAAAACCTATAGGAAAGCCTAACTTTTCATTTGACACTAAGATTGTTGAATTTAGTCCAGCCATTTTTGGGAAAACGAGTGAAATAGAAAAGTCACCGGAACATGTTTCTTTTCACAATTTTTGAACCACGTGTTTAATCACCATAAAATTCTCCAAATTAACCTTTAACTAGCCCGTTCACTTGATACCGATATTGTTCAAATCGGTTGTGTACTTTCTGAGATAATTAAGTTTCGCTATTTTCATATTTTTAAAACATGATAGACAAAGTAACAGATCGATTACATTGAAATTTAAGAGGGCGTTATGAGGCAACTAGACCTTTCATTTGACACTAATTTCGTGGAAATCGGTTCAGCCTTCTCTGAGAAAAGTGAGTGAGTTTAAGTAGTCTTCGGAATATGCTTTTTTTCAAAGCTGGAATTCACATTTTCAAACATAACATGCAAAGTAATAGTCGGATTGCAAAAAAAAACAATAAGGTCCTATGGGGTAATTAGACCTTCTAAATGACACTAATTTTGTGGAAATCGGTTCAGCCATCTCTGAGAAACATGAGTGAGATTAAACACTCTCCAGAACACGTTTCTTTAAGTAACTTCTGAACCACACGTTAAATCTTCATGAAACTCAAAAGTTAAAAGTTTTTTAAGTAGCTCGTTCATTCAAAATCAATTTTGTTGAAATCGGTTGAGTAGTTTCTGAGATAATGATGTTTCGTGACTTTCACATTTTTAAACATTACCTCTGAACTAAAAATCCGATTGCAATGAAATTCAATAGAGTCTTATCTGGACCTCTTATTTGCAATTAATTTCATGAAGATCGGTCCAGCCATCTCTGAGAAAATCGAGTGAGATTGGGAGAGCGTTACACACACACACACACACACATACAGAAAATGCTCAGCTCGTCAAACTAAGTCGATTGATATACGAGATTCGACCCTTTGGAGCACTTTTATACCTTTGGTTTTTCCAGTGATTGCTATACCTTTCTAGGAGAAAGGCAAAAACATCCACCCCGAATTTAAAAAAATACTTTTTTAAGAGGTAAAAACAAAAACTACGGAATCGAACGGTTTCGGTAGTTGTTTCTTCGGCAAGTTTTTTGCAGCAATTTTATGCAAAAAGCTGCTGAAGAGAACTACATCTGAGGGCAATTAATGTTTTGTCCCAAAAATCTTACTATCTGTTTTTGAAGTAGAATACTTCTCTCAGGATGTTCGGCTAGATAGGGATGTGAAATGGAAAATATAAAACCGAAAAAAGTGAAAAATATGTCCAATTTAAAATGCTAATAAATCGATTAGTATTCGATAGATTTCCTTCGTTCTTGCAGCAATAGATTGGAAAATCTTCTAAGATTTCTCCCAAAAGAAGATAATTGTAATTTTATTATTCACACAATTGTACTATTGAAAATAGTCAAGCCTTGTCAAAACGAATAATTCGACCTCTGGTTGGTCGTTATATGATTGCTTCCCAAGCACGGTCGACAGAATCATATACCTTGCAATTGAGAACATACTATTTGGTCTATATAAGAGCCTGTTTCAGCCGATGCCGCTCATAATAGTTCTAGACAGCGACAACAGCAGTCGTCCTCCCTTAGCAGCAGTGCAGTGGATACCAGCGATGGCGGAAAGCGGCCACAGCTGTGACGAAGCAATAGATAGCGCACTAGTTGCAGCGGATTCCAGCAACGATAGCAGCTGGGCCAGCTGATGCAGGGACAGTGGATACCAATGGCAGCGTATAGCGGCCACAACTGTGGCATGGCTATGGATAGCGAACTAATTGCAGCGGATCTCAGCATCGATTGCGGCTGATGCAGTGAGGCACTTTAGTGAAATGCAGTCTCTGTGCGATAGTGGACACTAGTAAATGCATTCAATGAAAAGTTGCCTCTTTTTGACAACACGTAAGCCATCTAGTTTTGAATGTTATATCAGCATTTCCTGTTTACTTTATCACAACGAATACTTTGTTAGCACTGTTAGTGATAACGCAAAGATGTGATCGGCATCTTATCTGATACTAAATTGAACAACAAATTGTCCTTTTCAGGATGAAATAAAAACCTGATGATTAAAGCGTTAATGCTTTCTCTTGAGTTAATTTACATTTTTAAATTCGTAAAAGTTATAAATTTTCCTTCTATTGCGGGTCGAAAAAATGAAAAACATTTTTATATTGAACAATTTTATATTAGCGTCTGTACGCCGCGGCAGTCGTATATACATTGAATTTTCTATTGTTAGTAATGGGTTTTCTCTTTTACCCATACGCCCGATAGACAAGTATTTTGGTGCGAATTGGCATGCGAGGTTGTTTATAAAACAGCGATTTTGTTTAATTTTTATCAAAAAAAAAGTTTTTTTTGAAATGTGTATATGATATAACGAAAACAGGTGTGATATGTTTGTCATTCATGAACAAGCAGGAGAAAAGATGAAAAGCATGGAGAAAGAGAGAGATTTTAGTATATCAAAGCTAAGAAAAATTCAGGATGAATTACACTGGTTAACAAAGGTGTGGCTCTAAAGCTCAAACTGGGAAACATTAAAGATTATAGCTCTTTAACCTGTTAAATTCCTGTTAATTTTGGTGCCCCTAGCCACCAAGATTTTTTTCAGCGACCTAAATGAGTTTTCTCGTAAACGACGAGCCCGGCGAGAATTTACTATGCGACACTTGAACGTAAGTGGCCGCGTTTTCACAATGGCTAGAGCACCAAATTTCACAGGAATGATTCGAAAGCTTTAATCTTTCATGAGCTTTAGGGCAGCATTTTTTTCGCTTCTGTCGACCAGTGTTATATGAATAAAGAGATAATTTTATTCGTAAATGCACTCCACAATCAGCACCTAGAGTATGAGTTTAATTATTTTCATCAAACTTCGTTTTTCAAACATCGTCAAATCCCACGCGAGGCCACGGGCAGCATGACTCGCAACCCGTCGGTTCCCACTTTGTTGGCCAACATCACAACCAAGACGGATCCCAACAAGAAGCGGGAGGCAAAAAACACAATATCCGGAAATGCTACACTGATGGTTGTTTTATAGCAGTTGCAACTATTCCTCATTTTCCTTCCGCGATGAGTTCTGGTCCTAGCGTGGGAAGTGTGTATCGTTACTTTTACTCCTGTGCTGCGCTGCAGCGTAGAAAACTGCAACACAGTGTGTGGGTGTGTATAGTTTTGCGCTAATGCTATATTCTCTGATACCTATCAAGAAAGAAACTGCTAAGGAGGATTGTCGTACCTGTCCGGTCACGCTTCCGCTGCAAGTGGAGATAACCCAGTCAGGTCCGGTTCGGAAATCGCTAGGGAGAAATCTAGTGCTTTGATTAACTTGACAATGTCGGCACTAACAGGTTGAGCGAATCAATTGAATTGAACAGAATAAAATGTTCTAATTTTGCATCCAATAATGTTATGAATCTGGTGATCGGTAAGCCCGAGTCTGTCCTATGTTTTTTGGCATTTTCGAGTGTGCACTATTTCGTGGTTGCTGGTAATAGCCATGTTTATCCCATTTGTTCCAAACGAAATGCTTTGGAAGTAATAGTTTAAAACTATAATAGTTTGAGGATAATTTAGTATATTTGATTTCAAATATTAAATGGTTCTCTTCAAGCATTGCCATCGTGCCTTGAACTGTAATGAAATTGACTTCCGGACGTCGTCTGGCAGTTCATAGAAATCCATTCAACCACTCTGCCAGGGTAAGTCACCCTTTCTCAATTATCCTTAGAGTACAGCTCAGTACTGGATAATGGGTGGTGACATCGCTTAATCCATTAAATATCCCCTCGGCTTGTTGACCTTCCACTCTCGCAGCAGAGAACCCGATCCGGAAGCGAATCTGCGTGCTTTATTATCAAGAAACAATAAACCAATCAAAATCAAATCAAATTCTATTTTCACTCGACTCCTCGAACGCCCACTGCCGTCGTTATTTCTGCGTGGCAAGGGTCGTAACATCCCAATACGAGCACGCACCAAAAGGATGGAAATGGGTGTTGAATGATATTTTAGATGATAATAGGATTATATTGTTTCGTCTCCTAGCATACGTATTAAACTTGAATGGGAATCCATTAGAGGGTAATTTTTATTGCCATGGTAACAAGATGGTTTTTCAAGAATATTTTCCTGTGAACAATATTTTTATAGGAACAGTATCAGAAATTTCTCTATTTAAGTAAATTAATAAGCTGAAACATTTTCACTCTACTACTGTAATATTAAGCTAGTTAATATAACAAACAGAACACAGCCACACTTCACCACATCTCAACATTTGCTACAGGTTACGATACGATAGACCCCGAGCGGTGGCATGTTTTATGTTCTCTCTATCGAAGATCAATGGAAGACCTCCGGTTTCGACATAGGTCGGACACCAGGACATACATCATCTGGCTAGCTTCCATCAACCGAACACGGGAAAGCGGTTCTGGCGTTCTCTGCCCTGCTAATACCGCACATATTTCCATTTGTTTTCCCACTATTTTCCTCTCCAAGGGGAAGGGAAAAAGAAGCATAAAAAAAACCTTCCGACTGCGCACCATTATGAGATTCGAATTTGCACCGATGCTCGTAGAGCATAAAAGTTATGACCATGCATGCCTCCGACAAAGCATCTTGGCAGACGTTCGGCAGAGAAATGGAAGAAAACAGGTAGAGTTAATAGAGTTATGACGATGAAGGAAATGTATGTTCCGACCGACAGCCGACCCGAGCCCCATTAGCCAGCGTCGGGTCCGATGTGGGTGGACGTTTGATGGGTATTTTCTCCGAGTTTCACGCTGCTTCCCAGTTTCCACCGGGCGGGCGTGGGCCAGCCTGCAGCACCTGGCATTATCGGAGTGGATCATTTTCGCTTTCGGCACGACGGATATTGACTGCGCTAGGTGGGAGATTCAATCATATTTGATATTTGTGAGAAATAAAAATGGGACCTTTCCTGGTGGGATGGAAGTGTGCTTGGAATTATTTTCTCAGACATAAAACGTGTTTGGCACAAAGAAGAAATATGTTGCGAAGGAACATAATAATAAATAAGAACAACAAGCTGGATGTGATGGCTTCCAACCTCATAAAATATTTCAACAATTCTGGTTTACCTGTCCTAAATGAATAAAACCTTTACTTGTAATCAATTATGCCTACTAACTGCCCAAGCTGAGACCCTCTCATTGCTTCAAAAGCAACCATAGAAAATCTCAGCCTCAAATGCAGTACTTTTGGGACATGATGAAAACGAGTTCCATTCCGGTGGGACAAACTTCTACCACGCACCGGGACCAGGCAATGGACCATTTGTAAAATGCCAATAAGATTTATGTGTCTTGGCTTGTTCTACACCCGGAGAGCATGTTTCACATACGCATTGGGCCGGAAGATGTCTGCGAAGTTCTCTGTCTCGCAATAAACGTAAAGCATTTGCACACACCGAAACGGTTCCTTCCTGGGAAAGGGTTCGACGATGTTCTTGATTTTCTCGGAAACTGGTCCTTTCTTGCTGTGCATCCTCGATATGTGGGTATGTAAGAGGGAGCAACGTTCGCCAAAAAGCTGCAGATTTTCCTCTTAATCCATTAGTTTTAAGTGGTGATTTAAAGAAACCATTCAAACAGAAAAGAGATATAGTACTCTTTTCTATTTTATTGTCAACCTTCCTAGTTTTTTTTCTGCCCAGCTCTAATCCTATCAAAAGAAACATTTTTTGTGAGACTGTACAATTTACAAAACCACAGCCAATCATTCATCAGAACTCTCAGTGCGGTTTGAAAAATAGCATTTTTCGGCACAGCTTTTGATAAAGTCGAAAGTCGTAACTTATACGGAACAAAAGTTTTGATTAATGTTGACAACCAGTGTTGCCGTTTCGTTTTGCCCGTCTGTCACAGCATGGTACGACTATTAGAGAAGGATATGACATCCGATAACAACGTACTCGTTGCTTGTCCGTCAAAACTTACTTTTTGGAAGACATTACCGGTTTCGCACTTGCGTGCTTTTGCGACACTGAGTTGCACCTATTAGCCCGCAGTTGTCACCGGGCCAGACTGTACAAGCCACGATGAAAAGTGTCCACTGGGGACGGGTCAGGAAAAAAGTTTTCCCGCATTCTTCGCGACAAGACGTTCTTTCTTTCAGGTATTATTCTGCTCTCGCTTCCTTTCTGTTCCCGCCTGTCACACGCTCCCACGTTTCGACGGACTGACTGACAGGCTGGTCGCTGGTCGTGAAAAACTCTGACTTTTCTTTCAACTGTGCCAGCAGCGGGTTCCTGGCAGCAACAACAACGAAGACGACGACGACGACAAAGACGATATGAAGTATGTCTCCAGGTCTGCCGGTTGAGTGACACAATTGACAGAAATAATTTATCAGTTTCGAACATGTTAACCGTCCTCGCCTCAAGGTTGAAAAAAGTAATGGAAGTTATTGCTAGTTCTTTTCTGCATTATTCAAGCAGGTAACTATGTGATTTGACTAAAATAAAATTGGGCTAAAAAGGCGTTATTCATGATATTTACTTTTATATAGAACACATTCAACTCTTTTTTATTCAAACTTTCTAAGCTGTGTAAAGTTTCCATTTAATTGCATATCATGAATAACAAATATCATTTAGCAAAGCAGTTACGTCATGTATCCCTTAGGAAAACGTTATTAAGAACATTTTTCGAATGGAGAAAAAACAAAGGGAACTGATTTTGCTATGTGTATTTTAATTACTTTGAAACTATTTTATTGAGTTTTAACTCTTTTGCATAATATGGGGATAAAACGACTAGAAAAAACCAATGAATAGAATCGAATAATTTGAATATTAAATCAATCCAATGAACGTGCTTCCAATGCATAACAACAAAACATAAACAATGGTTTCAATTTAATTAAATTTGAGCAAGCGAGAAAACCACATTTGAAGATTCTGAAGCGAAAGGTAAAGCAGTTCAGCAGAACTTATACAAAACCGACGAGTAGAACATCAAAATGAAGCAACTCATTGTTACATCAAACATGGAAAACCATTCCATTCTCTTCATCTTTCTTTATTTCAAACTTTTTCTTACTCTTTATAACTCACTGTTCCCAATCGGATTTCTCTTTCTAGACGTGTTGATAATTCTGCTCCCTCGCTCTTTTTCACACATTTTTTTTCCTCACTCTGTTGTTTCCCTTTCTAGAATTCCAACTCTTCTGTTTTTCTTTCTGGAGCATTTCACCTGTTCCCGTCGGGACTGATTCTCCTAAGACTAAATCCCCCCACATGGGCTGCCAGTCATTTGCTTTCCTATCATACGCTTGTTTGCCTTTTTCTCTCAAATCCTTGAGGTTGGCCACTTGGCACACTTTTTCCACTCTGTTGTTTCCCTTTATATAATTCCAACTCCTCTCTTTTACTTTCTTACTCAATTTCTCTCTTACTCTTTTACTCTTTTTCTCTTCTCATTTTCTCTCATTTTTCGTTCTCTTTCATTTTCTTTTTCTTTTTGATTTCCTCTCTTTCTCTCCTCCTTTTGCGCTTTCATTCTTTCTCCCTCTTTTTTTCTCACGTTTTCTCTCTCTCTCTCCTCTTATTCTTTCTAACTAAGTTTCTCTCTTTCTCCCTTACTCTTTTTTCGTTCCACTCTCTGCCTTTCTCTCTCTCTCCCTTTCTATCGCTCCCTCTCTGCCTCTTCTCTCTCTCCCTCCCTCTCTCTTCCTCCCTCTATCTCCCTGTCTCTCTCTCTCCTTTTCTCTTCCTCTCTCTTTCTCCCCCCCCCCTCTCTCTCTCCCTTTATCTCTCTCTCCCTTTATCTCTCTCTCCCTTTATCTCTCTCTCTCTCTCTCTCTCTCTTTGTATCTCTCTCTCTTCCTTTTTATTTCTCTCTTCCTCTTTCTGCCTTTATATCTCTCTCTGTCTTTCTCTCTATTTCTCCCTTTCTCTCCTTTTCTTCTCTTCCTCTCTCTCTGGTTCTCTACCCGCTTTCTCTCTCTCTCTCTCCTTCTTTTTTTCTATTCTTTTCCTTTCTTCCTCTCGTTTTCTCTCTCTCTCCCATCTTTTTTCTTTTATCTTTTTCTCTCTCTCTCTGTTTCGCCCTCTCTCCTCTCTCTTCAACTCTCTCTCTCTCTCTCGTTCCAATCTCTCATTTTCATTTATTTTCTCTGCTCACCTTTTCCTCGAAACAAATTTTCAACTACTAACGGAACATAAAGGGTAATCGCTCCCCATATTCATCTCAGTACCTATATTCTTATCATCACGCCTTTTTGATCAATTTATCATCAAATTTTACCACATCTTCAACGTAAAACTTTCAACCTTTTGACAAAATCTAGAAGCAAATAGATTTTCTTTCAAAATTTGTAGAAATTTGACCTGCACCTAGCTATTGAGATGAATAATTGAGCGATTATCCTGAATGTTCATAAAAATGGGAAGTCTTTAAACGGACTTCCTGCCAATTTGAACACACCCTTTGATTTGAATGAAACTTCTCACACGTATTTGAGCAAGCTGTGTATTTTAAGAAATTTTCAGACTGAAGAATTTAATAATAAATGAATTGAATGAATTAAAACACTAATTTTTTTTTTAAACTTGACATTTCTCCGAAATTTTCGGTGAAAAATTTAGGATTTAGGAAATGTAGGACAAATTTTCACTTTGAAATCCTCAAAAGGTCGGATGTTCCCTTTATTATTCTATTTTTTTGCAAGCCTTTTCATTCTTTTAAATCTGTCACTCCTTTTGACACTTTTCTCTGAAGAGTTATTTGTCTCTTGTGGCATTTTCATTACTATCATAACTTATGACGTCCAATATCGTATGTCATGAAATGCATTCTGTCGTCAAATTTATTAGAAAGGCTCAAATTACATCAGTCATAATAACGTTTAAGCCGGTTATAATGAACTTTTTCTCAACGATTCCCATTTTTTATTACAGTGGTAATTCCACTTGGATATTTTACCACTTCATGAGGTCCTCTCCACATGTTATGGAGCATTTGACATGGTCCCGTAGGGACTGATTCTCCTGAAACTAAATCACCCCACATGGGCTGCCAGTCATTTACTTTTCTATCGTACACTTGTTTGTTGAGGGGAAAGAGTTCTCTCAAATCCTTGAGGTTGGCCTTCGCGTTTTCGTGGAGGTCAGAAAATATTTTGTTCCATTCCTCCGTACCGCTTATGAGTGAAGGTGAGAATGCGTGCAGTACGTCCGGAGTACGCAGTACGTACGGAGTAATTTTCCACACATGTTCGGCTCACTGCCAATGAATTGTCTCAAGTAAGTTTTTAAACGATTTGATCTCTCCAGCAAATTTTGTATGGGTTTGTGATAGTTCTTTTGATCTTCAAAATTATGCACAAGTCTTCCATTAATGTGCTCACGAAATTTGTGCCTTATTCCGTAACTAGTTCCAATGGTTTACCGAATTCGCAAATATAAAGTTCAACAGAGGTATCGACCTCTTTTGTTTGACGAAATACATAAATAATTACACTGAGGTTTTCTTTTACGCGGGGGAAGTGTTCCAAATTTGTATCAACCCGCGTAAAAAAAAATATTGAGTTGCAAATATAACGAAGAAAATCGTCCTAAAATGTTTGAACCTCGTTTGAATATGATAGAGACCAAAATGCAATATATTAAATTTTGAGTTTTTACTCCAAAATATGTGATTTTCTTTCGAAAACTGATATATGATCAAACGAAAAACGTGATTGAAATGAGGTCGAAATCTTGTACCGTTTTTGAGTAATGGAGCAATCCGCGTAAAAAAAGCTTTCTGTAAATATCGATTTTACGTTACGTGTCGACTGTCCGCGTGACGGAAGACCAAATACCTTCGGAGACACTGAATTGAAGGAATTGCTCGATGATGATACCCGTTACGTCATATCCGAGCGATTTCATGCTTGAAGATTGATTTAACCATGAGGAACTTTGAAGCCTGCTTCAGCGGCAAAAAAGAGTTTTCTTCATCGTGTCGTGACGGGTGATTAAAACTAGTTCCATTACAGCAAACCAAGAAAAAGAAAGTCATGGAGACTGTATGGTCATGCATCTCCGTCATCGTGGGACCAGGTTTTTGTTATTTATTATGAGCTGTTGAAACCGAATGAACGACTGCAGTTGATGCGATTTAGCCGATGACTGCGTGCAAAAAGGCGACAGTATAAGCAGAGGCACGAAAAAAATGATTCAACTGCATGACAACGCACGGGCTTATACTGCCTGAGTTCTGCCAACAGTTCTGTTCATATGAATACATCGAAAAAGGGCTTGTTTTGTAGATAGCCTGATGCCAGAAAGATGGGACAAAGTTATAGGTAATGATGGGAAATACTTTGAATGCTTCATAGGTAACCATTTTTTGACGTTGAATAACGTTTCACTTTAGTAGTGAAGTGAAACGACATAATGAAAGATTTCAAACGCTTACTACTTTGCTACCACTGAACGGATTTTAGTCACTAATATCTCGTTGGATAGTAAACAAATTGCTCTAATTCATGAAATCATTTTTACTATATGAAATGAATGTGAAGTGGTTGAAATTCATGGAAAACTTGATAATAATTCAACAAATCGCGTACCCGCAATGTTACGATCTAAGCACAGCCTACACAAGGGCCGTGAACATACTGGCGCGGCCCACGCTGCGAAGGTGATTCGCCCTGCTTGGCCATAGTGGACGCGAAGAGCGGCACGAGCCAATTCGGCATACCGCGCTTCAATGTACAGCTCTACTTACGACCGTACATTAACCTACGGCAGGGCAAATCGGTTCGCGCTGCTGTTGTCTATAGCCAGGGGCTGTGCCCACTATAGCCAGGGCCTAACTGTCATTAGCCACATATAAAAGTTAGCATGTTACAATCTAGTCTTCATAGATTATCCGATCATTGTAGTAGAAGGATGATTTACTGGAAACCGAATCGACTAGTAGCAAGCAGACTTGTCAGTGCCCCAGTGCAGCAGGCGATGAAGATATACTGCACCATACGCATCGACCGGCGAAGCGGAAGGTTCTTACTAGAGCAGCAGAAAGCGGGTGGTTAGCGTGCTAAAACTTTGATTTTCAAAACACTAATCGCTAATAAACTAAAATTATTAGGAAGCCCCAAAAACTACTTACGAAAACTAAATTGCTGATGGCGTGCATCATATGCTTCAAATGATATCTTCTGATGATCTGCGAGAGTTATTCTTAGATCGAATGTTTCATTCAAATGAAACTCGATTATCTTAATGCTGTCTAGAATTCCTTTCTCTATAAGACAAGTGCAAGTCTGTTTTTACCGTAAAATGGGGTTTGAGTCATCAGTTTTGAATTGTTTTTTGACGTCCTATAAATTACTTAAGTGTAAAGCTTCATTTCACACAACCCATTCCACCCCCAGAATAAATATTCTAACCAGGGCTCTACATTTTCGAAACAAAACAATGAAATTGAATATATCGCGCTGTCATTTCGATTCGAACAGTTTTATTTTCACTTGATTCCTTTCGGCTACTCAACGAATCACTTCTTTCTCTCTTTCCCGTCTGTTGTTCATCGGATCATGTCAAATGAAACTGATGACTATTTCAATTGACGGTGAGAGTGACGGAGAGGGATACATTTTCCTTTCCTTCAACGTCTCAATTTATATTAGTACCGCATCGCGTCGTTTGATGATAATTTTCTAATACCGCAAGCTGTAGTTAGAACGGCAATGACATCCAATAAATACGTCACGCAAGTTCCGAACAATATTGCCTCCCTCTTCCCTATATATGCGTGAAGTAGTCTCCGTCAGCGCTCACTGTCATTTTCAATTGAGAACCGTCTTGTGAGAGTGATGGTGATAATCTCCGCTTTCAATTGAAAAGCATTTGTAACAATTTCAAGCCCTTCAGTTGTCAAAATCAAAGCAAGAGCTTTCGACTGGGTTTAATGTGACTCACAAAGTGCTCGAAAATGATACTAAAGCTTTTCAATTAAAAGCGTCGCACACTGGGAAAAAATGAACCCAAATTCTCACTAAGTAGAAGCCGCTGGGCTGGCAACCTGAAATATAACATTGCTTATGTAAAATTGGTCAATAAATCGATGGGTGTTATAATAAAAAATCTCTGTAGCACTTTGTGAAAAGAACAAAATTGCGTTCGACCAGTGTGAACCGTAAACACAGACATAGCATCTAAAGAAAGTGATTGTTTGTGAATTAAATGCAAAGTTTGCGTTTTATTTAAACCAGTAACTGATTTCTCTACTTCGAACAGATCGTTAATACGGCTGTCATCAGAATTAGATAAATAAACAGCCAGGTGATTTTCGTAGAGCCGAATTTCGCTTCAATGGGCACATCACTTTTTTTTCAAGATCTTGTTGAGCCAGACCGAACCAACTGCATTTTATTTGCATTCAATATACGTTAAAAATCAATAAAATTAGGCAATACCCGCTTCAAACTACCAGAGCATTTCATATTGATACTATCATAACACTTAGCACTTGGTACGCTTTGGCACCAGGAAATACAGCAACAGAAATAAAGCTTTGCTTGTCTATAAGCTGTATAATTTTTGATACAGGTTGGACTGAGAGTTAAAGCAGCGTTGATATCTATGTATTACGTTTGACTAGTGTGAAAAATTAGCTTGTTCAATAGTCAAGTTGATATGTTGTAGTAAATACGTTTGACCAGACCGAACTGAAAGCCATTTTTCAAAATTTTTGTTCGACCAGAGTGAACTGAGTGCATAGGTGTCAAAAATTAAAGCCAAATATTTTATATTTGCCTTTCTCCTAGAAAGGTATAGCAATCACTGAAAAAACTAAAGGTATAAAGTGCTCCAAAGGGCCGAACGTCGTATATCACTCGACTCAGTTCGACGAGCTGAGCATTTTCTGTATGTGTGTGTGTGTAACGCTCTCCCAATCTCACTCGATTTTCTCAGAGATGGCTGGACCGGTTTCAATGAAATTGATTGCAAATGAAAGGTCTATTTGCCCCATAAGACCCTATTGAATTTTATTGAAATCGGATTTCTAGTTTAGAGGTTATGTATCAAAATGTAATAATCACGATACATCACTATCACTATTGAACAAAATTAATTTCAAATGAACGGGCTGCCTAAAAAAACCTTAACTTTTAAATTTCATCAATATTGAACATGTGGTTCAAAAGTTATGGAAAGAAACGTGTTCTCGAGACTATTTAATCTCACTCATGTTTCTCAGAGATGGCTGGACCGATTTTCATGAAATCGGTGACAAATGGAAGGCCTAGTTTCCCCATAAGACCATATTTTTTGCAATCGGACTATTACTTTGCCTGTTATGTTTAAAAATGTGGAATCCAGCTATGAACAGTAAAATATTTACAAGACTACTTAAACTCACTCACTTTTCTCAGAGATGGCTGAACCGATTCTCACTAAATTAGTGTCAAATGAGAGGTCCAGCTGCCTCATAACACTCTATTGAATTTAACTGTAATCGGACTGTAACTTCTTCTGTAATGTATCGAAATGTGAAAATCACGAAACTTCATTGTTTCAGAAACTACACAACCGATTTGAACAATATTGATATCAGATGAAGGGATAACTGATGAATTATGATTGAACAAGTTGTTTCATAATCCGGCTGCTCTATACGTTCCCACTCTATTCGATTATAATCGAACTTAAGCAACCGTTATATATTAAATTGTTAAAAATTGTTAAAACAAGGAGTCTATTATCTCAATGATTACAAGATTTATTCAACATAACTAGCGTCATACGAACGAGTTATCTTTTGAACTTACAAACAACTAACTTCCTAACAACTTGATATGTGGTTCAAAAGTTATGGAACGGAAAGAAATTCAAAGACTATTTAAAACTATACCTGATTTGATCAATATACGTGGACTCAACATAATTTAAATGCGGTTTCGAACTATTTGAACATTCCCGGTATCGCTCGTGATGAAATTGTTTGAAATTAAAAGTCATTTCTTTTATTTCGCTATTTCTTAAGCACTAACATTACGTCAAATTTCATATTTTATACTTCAATTACAACATCAATATTTTTGGAGCCCAAAGAGTGAATATATTTTTATTGGATTTAACCATTCATGTAAATCTATTTTTACAAATAATAAGTTTGAATGAAAAAGGCTGAGTCTGACCGCTAGGTGGATAAATTTAGGTTTTTAAGTTCAAACACGATTAATTTATGGAAGGTCAAACTTCAAATGCTAATTACTCAAAACAATGTGTTTGGCGCTTGGCTCGGTCTGGTCGCACGCCGACCATTTGTCAATTGAAAATGACTTTGTCAGGCTCTGATTCCAACTGATGTCCCGCAGTAAAGTTTTGACCATCTTGTCCACATGTTAGTAGGATTTAGAGAGACTCAAAAATGAATGAAATTGCGCAGTCATTTATAAACAAGCATGCACGGTAAAACAGTATTAACAAACTTTATGCTTTTTGAACGAAAAAATAACAGAAGGGTTGTGTGCAAAGCCACGACCGCAAGGTTGAAATAGAATACTTTTACAAGAAAGATAACCCGGCTCCTTGCGTGTCAGTCATTGTTTCTGTTAAATTAACGTTGACTAATCAGATCAATCGGATTTTGCCGTTCAACAAGGATTGACTATTTTCAATAATATAGTAAGTTGCATGTCATGGTTGGGGCTTGACAATTTTCAAATTTTGAGATGAAATTTTTTCGGATGTCGTGACTGAAGGAAAAGATAATTCTGTACGTTTTGAGACACGGATATGAAGTAAAATTTATAACTTTTACAAATTTTAAAATGTGAATTAACTCTTTTTCGAACTAAATTTCTATTTTTAACAACGGCTACTTCCGGTTAACAGGCAAGTTCATTAAGCAGACAGTATGTGACAGTCCCGTCGGGATGCGGTATATTTTTCCAAATCTGTATCACATTTCCAATTCGCTTATTTTTCGCTCTCTTCACTTCACATACTGTGAATTAACTCTTTAGAAAATATTAACTCTTCAATCAAGTTTTTATATCATCCTGAAAATGACAATTTGTTGTTCATTTCAGTATCGGATAAGATGCCGATCACACTTGCGTTATCAATGACAGGGCGAATAAAGTATTCCTTGTGATAAAGAAAACAGGAAATGCTGATATAACACTCAAAACTAGACGGCTTACGTGTTGTCAAAATAAGTCAACTTTTCATTGAATGCATTTACTAGTGACCACTATCGCACAGAGACTGCATTTCACTAAACTGCCTCACTGCATCAGGCGCTATCGATGCTAAACCCACTGCAACTGCTACGCTATCCGTAGCCATGCCAATGTTTTGGCCGCTATACGCTGCCATTGGTATCCACTGTCCCTGCATCAGCTGGTCCAGCTGCTATCGTTGCTGGAATCCGCTTTCCGACATCGTTGGTATCCACTGCACGCTAGTGCTGCTGCTAAGGGAGGACGACTGCTGTTGTCGCTGTCTAGAACTATTATGAGCGGCTTCTGACTGCTGAATTGTCTTTTATTTTTGATATTGTTTACAGAGGTATATTTTATGACAGGATAATTGGTCAGCCCTAAAGGCTCGTCATCTTTGTTCGTAGTAGTGCATTTAGATTGGTTTTTTTGAATTATCTTGAAGATTAATTTTACATCTTTGCCTCAATGGCACGGTAATTTTATGAATTTGAATAAAATTGAATAACCTACCTAACTAATACTATCTTAAAAACTAAATTGACAAAGATCGAATTTCCTCGTGAATTGACCTCTGGCAAGCATCCCTGAATCTAGACAGAATTGCCTGTTTACGCACCAAAAGTGTATCTAGACCGGCTAGCTGGTGGATCTCAGAATTACGCGTTCTTGGAGGACTGTTGAGGATCATCCTTAGGATCTTATTTTGGATAACCTGTAATTTATCATGGTGATACTTGGCACAACTCTCCCAGATTGGCAAACCGTATTCTAATACTGGCAGGATAATCATTTTATGGACAGCAAGCTTGTTCTTCAGGGACAGTTTGGATTTTCTGTTTATCAGTGGGTATAGAGATTTAATTAGGATGTTGCCTTTGATTGATGTTTTTTCCACATGTGATCTGAATATAAGCTTGCTGTCCAGAACAAGACCGAGGTATCCCACCTCTCTCGACCATTCGATGGGTGAATTATTAATTTTTAGCCTGACGTCGTCAGGCGGAACAAGTCGACGTGAGTTTGAGTGGGGAAATAAGATGGCCTGTGTTTTAGCCGCATTGATGCAAATCTTCCAGTTGTTGAAGTAGCCGGATAGAACATCCAGGCCTGCTTGAAGTTTTCTAGTCAGCGAACGGATCACTCGCCCTTTGTACATGATGGCAGTGTCGTCCGCGACCATGGACAGTACACCACCATCCGGAAGGGGAGGAACGTCTGACGTAAAGATGTTAAAGAGGATAGGACCCAAGAGGCTACCCTGGGGGACCCCAGCATCAACATTAAATGTATCAGACTGGGAGTTGTTCAAGCAGACCCTAAATGATCTACCCGACAGATAATTTTTGATGATTTTCACAAGGAAGATCGGGAAGTTGCACCGATGCAGCTTATAAACAAGACCATCGTGCCAGACGTTGTCAAACGCTTTCTCAACGTCCAACAACGCCATGGCAGTTGTTTTGGAAACAGACTTGTTCCGCCTGATAATGTTCGTTACCCGGGTGAGCTGGTGCATAGTGGAGTGCCCCTTCCTGAGCCCAAATTGCTCTCTAAGGAAGATGTTGTTCTGATCAGCAAACTCTAGTATACGTCTCAGAATCAGTTTTTCGAACAATTTCGAAATAGATGAAAGGAGGCTAATGGGCCGGTAGCTTTTAGCGTCAGTGGGATCCTTCCCAGGTTTATGGATGGGGATAACTTTGGCGAGCTTCCAACGGGACGGGAAGTAGCCAAGTTCCAAACACTTATTGAAGATCTTTGCGAGGTGATGAAAGAAGTCAACGCTCAAATTTTTCAATTCGAGATTGACCACCCCATCGACACCCGCGGCCTTCATATTTTTACATGATTTGATGGCTGCCATTACCTCGTCTGCAGAAATTATAGATTCCTCTGGGACAACTAGAGGGGTCACAGCGATTCTGGACATTGTAGCTGCCACATCAGGCTCAAAGGGGCTCACCAGGGAACGACCAAGATTGTGAGAATTTACGAAATGCTGGCCAAGTGCATTAGCTTTTTCAGCTGGTGTTATTAGCTGTACTTGGCCAGCTTGTTGATCAGAATGGGAGAGAGGAGGGACAGGTCTCGGCTTGTTTTTCAGAAGTTTAGTTAATTTCCAGAAGGGGTTTGCACAATCTGGGAGAGAGCGAAGATGACTTTCAAAGCTTTTGTTTCTGAGATCCACCAACCGGGCCTTAATGATTTTATTAAGACGATTGCAGTAAGACTTTAAGTGAGGCAGGCCAGTACGTTGAAAATGGCGCCTAGTTGTGTTACGAAGTCTTATATAAGATTTAGTTAGGCTGTCTAGATTCAGAGTGTTACTCACCAGGTCAGAAGCAGGGATGTGTTGGTCACGGGCTAAGGATAGAGCCTCGTCGATGATCTGCAAGCACTGATCGATGTCGTCCGTCGATTCAAGCTCGATGTTGTAGCGGATGTTGGCGTCGATGAACTGCTGGAACCGTGGCCAGTCAGCACGATGGTAGTTGCGACGACGAGCACGAAATCGATTGGCGGAGTAGCCCACTTCGGCCACCACTGGAAAGTGGTCGGAGCTCAGTTCCTGGTAGACGATCGGATTTGAAAGGTTTGCCATGTTGGTGATGAAAAAATCGATAGTCGAATGGACACCGGAGCGACTCAACCGGGTGGGGGAGTCTGGGCTCAGGATGATGTACGAAGATGCTTGTAGGTCATTGTGGACGACTTTGCCATTTGGATTGCTTCGAGTGTTGCCCCAGGCTTGATGTTTGGCATTGAGGTCACCAGCCAAGATGAAGTTTTGCCGATGTCTGGTAAGCTTGACGAGATCTTGTTTCAGATTAGAGGATGAATCGTTCCTTGAGCTGACTTGCGACGGACAGTAGGCGGCTATGATAATAATAGGGCCGACAGGGGTAGAAACCTCGACCCCAACCGCTTCGATGACTTTTAAGTTGAAACTGGGCAGCAGCTTACAGCAGATGTTCTTCCTCAACGCGATGGCTACGCCTCCACCCGCTGAGTGGGTACGATCGAGCCGAACAACTCGAAAGTCGGGGAGGTAGATGTTGACGCCAGGTTTTAGATGTGTCTCGGTGATGATAGCTACGTCGATAGTCCGCTCGTTGAGGAAATCAGCGAATTCGATGGCTTTGCTCTTTAACGAGCAAGCGTTCCAGTTAGCGATGTTAATGCATTCACGGGCCATATTTGGTGAGGATGGAAACTGCTGCTTGCAGCTGTTCAGCTCTGGTTTTACAGGTGCGAAGGGCTACGAATGCTTCGGCCAGGAGATGCACGAACTCTTCAGTAGTGAGAAGGGAATCTGCGTTGTTTTCTTCGGCGTCTGTGCGGGTAAACTTCATTCCAGTGGCAGGAGTTGTAAGCCCTGGGAGCCCCGGGGGAGGCGAGGAACGGCTCGATGCTGCGACATCGGCAAACGAGGTTGTAAGCCGATTATTCAGTGGGAGAGGTGGAAGCACTGGGATTGCACGTCGCGATGCGATGACTGGAAAATTTTGTTCGTTATTCACTGGCACTGGGATTTTTCTCCGACCGGGTTGGTTGTTGGTTGAGGCTCTTTTGCGGATCTCGATGAACTCCGCCCGCTTTGGGCAGGAACGACTGGTGGCCTTATGATCAGCTCCACAATTTGCGCAGACAGGATCGGCAGTTTCCATCAATTGGCAGGCGTCGGGTGCGTGCGTTTGTCCGCATTTGATGCAGCGGGAGGCCATATGGCAGTTTTTAGTCCCATGTCCAAACAACAGGCAATTGGAACATTGGGTCACATCTCGATGAACTGGTTTGTAGCGCTCCCAGGCCACAATGATGTGGAAAAGGGCACGAATGGACTGCAAATCCGCCAAACATGTTGAATTTTTCTCCAGGTTGATAAGGTACAATTGGTCGCGGTACTTCCGAGTCTTGTTGTGGCGTGACATCTTATGGATCTGTATTGGCTTGAGTCCATTTGCCTTCAGTTCCTCTAACAGAGTGTCAATTTCCATGTCTGGAAGACCACGGAGAACAACCTTGAGCGGTTTTTCTGCTTCAATGTCATGGGAGAAATATTCCACCTTACGCTGCTGCAGTATTACTTGCACCGCCTTGTAGTGATTCAATGACGGAACCATCAGTTTGTAGCCGTCAGAGCACATACGGATAGTGCATTTCAGTCCTTTCTCGATGTAAAAGACAATTGCTTCACGAAGACCTTCTGGAAATCCTTTCACATAGAAGGGTGGAATTTTCTCTTTTTTCACTATTTCGGGGTCCGTGGAGTTTTCCAAGACAGCAAATCTGTTGTTGGCCAAAAGCTTCTTAGCCGCCGAATCGGGGGCATTTCCAGGTCGAGGCCGTTTACCCGTACTAGAACCGGTTTTCGATTTACCCATGTCAGGGTTCACCGTAGCGTCGGTTTCCAACGCGAAAATAAAAACTTACGAACGAACGTACAAAGTGAACGGAGCGAAAATAAACAACTGTACTGCTCAACACGCTAGCAGAGAATGATCTTTTTTCTTACTAGCGTCATACGAACGAGTTATCTCTTAAACATACAAACTACTAACTTACTAACAACTTGATATGTGGTTCAAAAGGTATGGAACGAAAAGAAATTCAAAGACTATTTAAAACTATACCTGATTTGATCAATATACGTGGACTCAACATAATTTAAATGCGGTTTCGTACTATTTGAACATACCCGGTATCGCTCGTCATGAAATTGTTTGAAATTTAAAGTCATTACTTTTATTTCGCTATTTCTTAAGCACTAACAATACGTCAAATTTCATATTTTATACTTCAATTACAACATCAATATTTTTGGAACTCAAAGAGTGAATATACTTTTATTGGATTCAAGCATTCATGTAAATCTATTTTTACAAATAATAAGTTTGAATGAGAAAGGCTGAGTCTGACCGCTAGGTGGATTAATTTAGGTTTTTAAGTTCAAACACGATTAATTTATGGGTAGTCAAACTTCAAATGCTTATTACTCAAAACAATGTGTTTGGCGCTTGGCTCGGTCTGGTCGCACGCCGACCAATTGTCAATTGTAAAAGACTTTGTCAGGCTCTGATTCCAACTGATGTCCCGCAGTAAAGTTTTGATTATCTTGTCCACATGTTAGTAGGATTGAGAGAGACTCAAAAATGAATGAAATTGCGCAGTCATTTATAAACAAGCATGCACGGTAAAACAGTATTAACAAACTTTATGTTTTTGAACGAAAAAATAACAGTAGGTTTGTGTGCAAAGCCACGGCCGCAAGGTTGAAGTAGAATACTTTTACAAGAAAGATAACCCGGCTGCTTGCGTGCCAGTCTTTGTTTCTGTTAAATTAACGTTGACTAATCAGATCAATCGAATTTTGCCGTTCAACAAGGATTGACAATTTTCAATAATATAGTAAGTTGCATGTCATGGTTGGGGCTTGACAATTTTCAAATTTTGAGATGAAATTTTTTCGGATGTCGTGACTGAAGGAAAAGATAATTCTGTACGTTTTGAGACACGGATATGAAGTAAAATTTATAACTTTTACAAATTTTAAAATGTGAATTAACACTTTTGCGAAATAAATTTCTATTTTTAACAACGGCTACTTCCGGTTAACAGGCAAGTTCATTAAGCAGACAGTATGTGACAGTCCCGTCGGGATGCGGTATATTTTTCCAAATCTGTATCATATTTCCAATTCGCTTATTTTTCGCTCTCTTCACTTCACATACTGTGAATTAACTCTTTAGAAAATATTAACTCTTCAATCAAGTTTTTATATCATCCTGAAAAGGACAATTTGTTGTTCATTTCAGTATCGGATAAGATGCCGATCACACTTGCGTTATCAATGAAAGGGCGAATAAAGTATTCCTTGTGATAAAGAAAACAGGAAATGCTGATATAACACACAAAACTAGACGGCTTACGGGTTGTCAAAATAAGTCAACTTTTCATTGAATGCATTTACTAGTGACCACTATCGCACAGAGACTGCATTTCACTAAACTGCCTCACTGCATCAGGCGCTATCGATGCTAAACCCACTGCAACTGCTACGCTATCCGTAGCCATGCCAATGTTTTGGCCGCTATACACTGCCATTGGTATCCACTGTCCCTGCATCAGCTGGTCCAGCTGCTATCGTTGCTGGAATCCGCTTTCCGACATCGTTGGTATCCACTGCACGCTAGTGCTGCTGCTAAGGGAGGACGACTGCTGTTGTCGCTGTCTATAACTATTATGAGCGGCTTCGGCTGAAACAGGCCTTATATAGGCCAAATAGCATGTTTTAAATTGCAAGGTATATGATTCTGTCGACCGTGCTTGGGAAGCAATCATATAACGACCAATCAGAGGTCGAATTTTCCGTTCTGACAAGGCTTGACTATTTTCAATAGTGCAATAGTTTGAGTAACAAAATTACAATTATCTTCATTTGGGAAGAATCTTAGAAGATTTTCCAATCTATTGCTGCAAGAACGAAGGAAATCCATCGATTACTAACCAATTTTTTAGCATTTGAAATTGGATATATTTTTCCCTTTTTTCGGTTTTAGATTTTCATTTCACATCCCTATGTAGCCGAACTTCCTGAGAGAATTTCATCTTAAGCAAATCTTGAACGAAAAAAGAGATCGTAAAGCTATGAACGAATGACGCAAGTATCTTAAATAATTCTGAGTTGAATTTTGTGGTATAGGGATGTGTCTTCTTTATATTTTTTTTTGAGCTGAAATGTGATGTCACAATCAAGCTAACCCCCCCTCCCCCATATGAGCATGAGCATGATTGACCGCCCGCGGTTGCTACTCCGTTATTGCCAGATCAGCTGTAATTACACATAGAACCAATATATGATGCTTGGGACCAACATGCATCCTCAATGTGTAAAAACAGGTGACCTTAATCTGTTTATTAGGCAATACCAGCGCCGGAGGAAAATGTTGACGCGATGCTCGCTTTGTCACAAAATGTCACAATAATTGAAACCCCCTCCTTCCCTGAACGCGTGACATCATTAATGGATGATCCCTTATAGTTCTTCTCTATATATTATTCCTTATCTCTTGTATATCAAAACTTATATCTAAGTTCGGTGATTTTAGAACTTTACTCTTGTGTCTAAAATGTTCCTTCCTCCGTAGAAAATATACTGTTTCCTTAGCCAGATACATGCACAAAACTCTGTTCAAATCGGAGCTCGATAGGTCCTTATGTAAGGAAACACTTTACAGCTATGTAAGCTTAAAATTCACAATAAACATAATTACTGTGCTTGAACTACTGCCGTACTGCGTAATACATTCTTAGCCCCGATAACAAGAAATCCGTAAACATTCCTCACGCTGCCTGCAGAAGACATAACAATCCACAGGCAGCAAGGAAGTTTCCATCTAAGACCAGGAAAGGTGTGAACAGCTCAGGCCATGTTTTCTCTAAATTGGGTACACGTGAGTGGCAAACTTCGGCAAGATCGCCCCAAGTGATACTGTACTATACTAACAATACGGTACGATACGGTACAAAACAAAAGAAGGGACGGTGTGTGTAAGTGGGACAAAGATGACGGAACACGAAAAGGGTTACTTTCCATTACACGCCTTTTAATTATCATAAAACCGTTAGCCTTCGGCTGGAGTCAAATTTTGAGGGGGTGTAGGAAATTCTTGCTACCGCCTACAGCTGGCAGAGAAAGTGTCAACAGCACAAGACAGACACAGTGTGTACCAGGCAAATCTGCAGGATTTTTGGGTTGACAGAAAAAAATGAAGTGTGACATCGACAGAAGATGTTGATTACGGGGATGATTATGATGGATATCTTATCTTCAGGGGAAAGGACTGTAACTGAAAATTTACATCTAACATAGGAGTTCTGTGAAAGCATTTTTGAATTACACAACCATTCGCAGAGATTTGCTTTTCTCTGCGTGCTAACGTGTAGTTTAATAATACTCCACAAGTAAACCATAAAAGTGAATTCCACTTCATTCGTTGTGATTCAAATTCAAGTGACTGTAAACTTATGCTAGTAAATCGGTTAAGTGGCAACTAATATGACTTAGTTGGAGTGTAGTATAATTTTTTTTTATCCTTTCAAAGCAACGGAGAATGAGAGAGCGCAGGTGTGGTCCCTACTTTTGCATCGTTACATAGCGAAAGTTGCTCCATATTATGTAAAATATGACACAAGTGGCATTAGTGGAAAACGGTGCATTCAGTGTGCTAAGAATTTTTTCAGCTGATGCTTTTGCAAGCAAAAAACGACTTGTAAATTATGCGAAAGATATTCTTCAAGCCTTACGTCACAACCAGACACACAAAAGCACTCTTAATGAACGTTTAAGTTCAATTTACTGAACAAAACCAAAAGTTGCGTCGGATTTCACGCTATCTTAGTGGCAAACATTTACACCCCATTGAATTTCGCGCCCAATATGCTTTCTTAATGTCGTTTTAGGAGTGATTAAAGCAAATGGTCCCTGCTCTGACACGTGCGTCAAGATTTCCGGATAACACTAATAATGCGCCATTATCACCCTTCCGCAGGCCTTCCAGAGCGAGAACACGGATAGTGTAGCCCTCTGATCAAAACCCTTTCATCTTTGTGTTTAGGTGTGTCCGCCTTAATTGAATTTGGTTGCAGAAGTTATCAATGTTCTTACCTTTCACTTTCCGGACGAAATCGTTGAAACGTGCGACAAAGAGGCTCGGAATCGTAACACGTCTCAGTCCACTCGAAAAACTATGTAGCAACATTATGCGCAACATCGGTCGGTTGGGGCGGGAGACGACCGTTAATCGTCAACGTCAGTCACCGATATAATCTAACGCAAGCGGTATAAATAGACATCGGTATGAAGGTTAGCCTATATCCAGCAGCAGCACGTGGCGTTTTCCGCTACTCAGCAAACGTTCCCAACCCAAACAAATCCCAAACCGCCCCCGCAGGGCCTAGCTTCGGCGCCGTGCGACTACCGAAGCTGATTATGTCCCTATTGTTTCGGGCCCCGGAAAATGGAAAATGATTATCAGCTCAACTCATTATCGCTTGTTATGTCACTCAATTTAATTTCCATATGGAAAGGCACAGATGGCCACACATTAAGTGCCACATCCCGGTAGTATACACCTTGCGGGGTCGCGGCTCAGATTATCGGGACTTGAGGAGACAATCATGATCGGAGCCGTCAATATCGAAAATGACACTCGTTACCGGCTGATGGGTTCGAGCGCATTTCGATGCCCCATTTTAGTGTGAAACCGGTATGTTATCCAGCAAGAAAAAACTATCGAAATTTATATTGTTTTCATAAAAAAATTTTTCATTCGATCAATTTTAGCGTTCAGTTGATTTTATTTATTTTTTTTTCTCGGCGATTTGTTAGATTCGTTGGATTCATTGGCAGGAAACATAGTGACATTTTGCAATGATTGTGAATTGTAGACAGTGGATAGCGTGCACCGTGAAATATTTGCACTATTGATGATATTTTTTGAATTGGTTAGTATCAATTATATTTGATTCCGACTGTTTGCTATCACGTTCATAAATTCGCATGACAGAAAGAAGTTAGCTTACATTATGCACTATTTGAACTATACACCTGACGATATTATTTGCATACGTTTAGTTTCAATAATTATTAAATATTTTTTCTTTTTGCCTTTCTCATAGAAAGGTATAGCAGCAAAACAATATCGCACGCTTAGCCTGGGGGCTAATAGCTGTCTCAATCAACTAGATTAGTTGAGAGAATTAGTTATCGATATTGTTTTTTTGGCACATTTTGCATGTGTAGGATGAGTAGAGTAAATATGTAAGAAACGCCACCCCCCTCCCCCACACAAAAAATAAGACATGAGACTATTGGGAATCCGTAGCGGGTCATAGGACCAACCTTCTGTGCAAGTTTGATAATTGTCACTAGCAGCAAAAAATAATCAAAAATCAATTTTGATTTGAGCTGCTTCAGATCTAATTTCTTGCAGCGTTCCCGTAACGTTTTTTCACTAGCGGGGGCCTAGTGTGGTTGGTAACGTCTCCGCCAACCACGCTCGACGCCTGGGTTCGAATCCCACCGCAGACATAGGTGTCGATGGTTGTGAGGTGGCGTGATCCACTCACAACCAACCCAACTGGTCTAGATTCAATCCTAGCCGACACCGGGAGATTTTCTGAGGCGAAAAATCTCTGGGATCACGCCTTCCATCGCATGAGGAAGTAAAGCCGTTGGCGCCGGTCCGTTAATAAACGGGTCGTGAGTAAGAGTCCTGGGTGTGGAGTCGCCTCCCTGGGCGTCGGTGATTGGCCACAACAGTGGCGGAACTAGACCGACGGAAAATAAGCGAGAATAAAAAAAAAAAACGTTTTTTCACTAATGTATAAAGTTTATTACCTGGTTTTTGTACTTATATATCTCAAATGAACCTCTAAGCAGCTGTATCTAGTGAAGAAACGATAAAAATTGTATAATTTGCTTAAGTATTCAATGCTTTCTGCTAAACTACAGCTCCCGGACAATATGCCCCACCGCTAGCCCGGCTGATTTGTTCATTGCTTTAGCGTTTGCTTCTGAGACTTCAAGCGCTGTTTCACTTCGCATGCATGCTTCACATTTTATACTTCAATTATTACTTCAAATACAACATCAATATTCTAGGACCCAAAGAATGAATATACCTCTAATAAATTAAATTTGGCAATTTAAGATTGTTTTCCAGAAACAATAAGTCGCAAAATCGGATTTCAAAATATAGTGTGAAGTTGATTACCGGCCTCTAAGCATTATCCCGGTTCCTAAAAAAATCACTTAAGGTAATGAAACTGGAAGCTATTATCCAAAAATTTAAAATGGCGTCTCAAGTTGATTTTCGGCCCCTGGGTATCATACTGTTCCAAAGATTCTCATATTGAATGATATTTGGTCTTTCTAGGCTGTTGTTCATCAGGGAAAATTTTCCTACTATAAAATGTTGAATCAAAAATTATATATAACCGAGTCAGACCTATATATGAGTACAGTGACGTTTTGATTATACCAGGAACAAAAATAAATTCGCATCATATATTTAAAACATATTTATTCCATGTTACTTCCAAAAGGTTTGGTAAAGTTATGCTTTTGACTACCAGAATTTCGTTATTTAGAGTGATAAATAAATATAGCAGAAATTATCAAGTTGTATTTTCTTTTCTATTAAGGGGTAATATCTACCAAAAAAAATTTTTCTTGTCATTTTTTTATTGGCTTAAATCATGCTGAAACAATCCTAGAACCAAATTCTACTTCGCCCAAGTACTGATCTAAACTCGAAATTCGTTCAAATCAATTTTTACCGAACGAATTTTATGCTCCAAAATAATATTTTTGCTTTATTTTGGCGATGCTCGTTTTTTTTTTAATTTTGTAGCTAATTTTGAAGTTGCCTATGATCGATATCGTGTTTCAAATTTGAAGTATAGAGGTCACTGCATCAAGTTTCGACCGTTACAGCGCCTCTACAGCACGTGTTCACTCACAATTTCCCTTTGTGTAGTCGATCAGTCGTTCTCGTTGCCTACGTTCATTGTTCGAGTTTTTCTATATTTTTTAACTTGAGTTATATTGAGAGAAGAACTGACAGCACGGCTAATTGACAACGCGTGTTCCGAAATCTCTTCGCTTAAATTATTGATTTATATTTGATTAAAGAGGCAAAACCTGTTTAAAAGTGTAAAGATGTGCTCTGTGATGCTTGGTTTATGTGAGAAGAGTGAAGGTTTAGTGAAAAACACAGTGTTATTTGGGGGAAGTGATTATTTATCCATGCTTGAAAATTGAAATTTGTAAGGCCTGCAAAGTGTCGAGTGTAATTGAGGTAGTGTCAGAATACATAAGTGTATGTGTAAGCCCAATGCCACTCTACTTCAACCAGCCAAGTCCAATAAAGCCGAAGAACGAATGCCGGCTACAAGCCAAAAACGGGCCGGTAGTCTGTGGTGAACTTGGCAGAAGGTCAAAGCGCGGAGTAGGTTAAAGTGACATGGAACGGAATAGTGAGCCAAGCAGGGAGAAGTGAAAAGGATAAGTATCAGGCATCTCAAACTTTACGCATTTCCATAGGAAAAATATCCGTATCATCATGGGTAGGGGAAAGTGGAGCAAGGGAGCCAAAATGCAAAGAGCGGTTCAATTATTTTTACTTTAAGAGTCTATCTTTTGTTACTTCCTTATAAGTGTATGTGTATATCACTTCTTTTAAAATGGTGTAAAACATGTACATCGATTTCACCAATATTGGCAGAACTGTATAATAGGTTATGAATAAAGAAATTTCCGCGAATCGTTAGGTATAAGTCTTCTATTATCGAATTTGCAATTAATTCTTTCAACAATAATGATTGTCTACTAACATTGATTAATACTTTTACTTTTTATTTATTATAAGAGTTGCTTATTTGGTAACCCACTTTGCCCCATCTTCCCCAGAATGTGTGGAGGGCTTTGAATGCGAGGTCTGCTCAAGATAGATTGAGTTGTTTATTGAATGTGTGACAGTGTGCGTGAGAGGTGATTCATGTTGATTTGCGTTGTGTGGCGGTTTTGATTTGAGTAGCGTGGTTGGTAAGAATTCTAGCAGTAATTGCAAACAGCAGCCTCTTATCAGACGTGCGGGTTTGCCTGCAAGATGCAGGTTTGTATGCAGATTTCAGTTGAAATGTCTCATATATTTTCTGCGATGCATTGAACAGTCTCGTATAGACCTTTCTGTGGTAGTTTGCACTGACAAGAATTAAATTATTTTTATATTTATTATTGTAGTGTGTGTGGTACAGTATAATTTTTTAGCGATGAATCTGTGCGCCATTCAACGGCGAATTCATCTTCCATGTGTAGCTACTACGGCGTAGCACTTTCATACTGTAACCTCATTTTTGCACCACTTGAAAAGTGTACCACACGATTGCTGTTTATCTATTTTGCAATATTGTCTTCAAATTGCGAACTGAAATATATCTGATGACTCTGTTTTAATATGCATTGTCATTTCGTTTCTATTTATGACTTCACTAGCTTTTGAATGATTATTTTACGCTATGGCAAACTTTTGTTAACTATGATAAATTTTCAGGGGGTGTAGTCTATGGTCACTGTATACTTTACTGGTCTGGCGGACTGGATTTCGGGAACCAGTGTGAACTGTCACAACGGGAACCAGTCAATAGTGCGTCGATTTTCGCATTTGAAGTATTGTAATCGTGCCGTAAGAAGATACAGAATAAATTAGACTCATTAATTGGACTTTTCATGACAATTGTTAATTTTTTGAGAATAGTTATTGTAATGAATTAATGAGATCACAATAATGTTAAATTTATAATGTGAGAAAATCACAAGGATTTTTTTTTGTCGCATCAATAACGTGCTCTTTTTATAACTAATTGTTTATTGATAACATTATACTGACATAAATTTGCTGTCCTGTCGCTTTTCACGCTCTACTATTGTACGGGAAATGCTCAATCGAAACAAAATGATTTTTTTTTATAATTTTCTCTTTCAACGAATAAAGGAATTATCAGGTAACTCGCAAAATTTTGGCCATTTTCCTCTAATCTCCGTATTCTTTGGAAACCTGAGTAAACTTGTTTGTTTCTTTGTCCTTCGCCAATTGCTGTTACATTTGTTATGAACGCACTTCATTTTCACATCAAATGTTTACTTTCAAAGAAGTCATATGCAACATGAATTATATCCAGTGGTGTCAGGATTTTAATGTGAAAAAGTGGGTTGCCAGTTGCATGGTTCCCCACTCCGCCAGACTAGTAAAGTACAGTGACTATAGTGTATTCGGATACAGAAAAAGTGTAGTCCGAAAAGTGAAAAAAAAAAACAAAAAAAAAACAGAAATAAAAGTACAGAACATAAGTGTAGTCCGGGTGTGGATGCGCCGAGGGGGCGAGTTCGACATGATTCATGATTCTACACATGTCGCGGTGTTTAACGAAACAGTACACATCGCTCAACTTAGTTATGAGCCAACATAACGCGTAATAATAACGCGCCAACAGTACGCGACATTACTTTAACTCGTCGTGGCACGAGTGTGCGCGGTCATGCTCTAAGCAGGGTTTTATTAGAAAGAGATGTTTTCACCCAGATTTTTCTATTTGATAGGTAACACTTGCATCGACAACTAATAGAGAATCGGTGTGAAATATCGAATTTGTGAGCGTCTGCGTCGGTAGGCGTGAATTGAACGGTCGTGCATAATGCTTCGGTGTAAACGCGTTTTCGGCCCGGGAGAGTATGGCTCATAAGAATGTTTTCGAAATGTATTGACCCAACTCTATAATATGGTAGTTCAAATCGTTCACATAGCGTAGTACATATAACATTTTGCGTTTCTCTAGGATATACCACACACACTTGTGCGTGGCCCTAAAAACACTCTAATGTTTATTTCTGCTTTAACCCGTCTCAAATCAGGAAACCGCTTATTGAGCACAGAAAAACAATATACAAGAAACGTCGTTAGTCGACCTGTTAAGCTCAAAGTCAGATATCCGGGTGACCAAATATCTAGAGACTTTGCGTCGATACCTTTCATGAGGTCGTATTTTCTACAGATTAGTTATAACCGTGTTATAATTTTCGGTATAAAGAGGGTCACTTCACAAAGAAGTGATTCGAGTGGCGAAGCGTTAACGTAGAATCAACTCTCGTAGCTTTCGTAACATTGTGTAGTCAGCTAAGATAAATTAATGGGAGATGCGTTTCGGTAGTTTCATAATGACTTCATAAACAGATGTCCGAATATTTGCGTCTGTCTTAATCAAGTCATAGGTCTGGTATCCTCCAGTGCGCTTTATTTTTGCGGTGTTACATCATCAAACAGAATGAGCTCGGATCGCGTAATGATTTCCGTAGAAGATTTAATGAACTCGTACGCGCGATATTTGATATTATGAACCCGATACTCGAACTCAGCGCATCGTTTACCAAAATGAAACCTGCTGCAAACCCTACCCTTTTCTCCAACATCCCAGTGATTTCTCGTGGAAGTGCAGAGGTGTTCTCGGCTTCCAATAAAGCGAGTATCACGTCAACATATTCCTATACACACTCCTTCTTTGACCTGCATTCGGATGCGGCCGGCGCTGGTATTGCCTAATATAAAGATTAAGGTCATCAGTTTTTACACATTGAGGATGGATGTTAGTCCCAAACATCATCCGTTGGTTCTCTGTGTAATTACAGCTGATCTGGCAATAACGGAGTAGCAACCGCGGGCGGTCAATCATGCTCATGCTCATGCTCATGCTCATTTTTTAACTTGAGTTATATTCAAAAGGGGCCATCAAAATACCACGTGGACAACTTGGGGGGGGGGGGGGGTTGTGTAATGTCCACGGTCCTTATAAAAAAAATTATATAGGCATTTGTCCACGGGGGGGTAAAAATGGTTGAAAATCTGTCCACGTGGTATGTGGATGGCCCCTTAAATATGAGTGATAAGTTTGAGTTTAAGCGTGGGGTCGGACGCCAGCCGCGTCAGAGTCGCTAAGCATCGCATGTCTGATATCGCGAAAGAGGGTAGGCGCAGCCTCACATCAGGTAAAAAAGGAGGAAGAGGAAAATAAAGCCCAGGAAGAACAACTTTACGACGCAGCGAAAGCTGACTGAAGGTAAAAAAAAATATCAGGGGCTTTATTAATGCGATTGTTGAGATTTATAGCATTTTTAAACTTCACACGCGTTTTTCTCAAAACCGCGTTTTCAAAATCGGCGAGCAGTAGAACTGAAAAAGTTTATATCTGATTGACTTGACATTTTAACTGCAGCTTTTTCATTAGATTATCTAGTGAAGGACACACGATTTTAGCGATTGATTAACAACAACAAATGTTATAAATAATTAAAGTCGAAGTCACAATTGAAAATAGGAAAAACGCATATTTTCATCTTAAGCTAATCTGCTAATCCATGGAATGGATACTTATTAGTTCACTTTAGATTCCTCATAAATTTGATATTATACTGCCATAATCTCGCAGACTGACGTATGCGACAGCGAGTAAAATTTTCAGTACGAAGCTTTTTCCAAAAACGTTTGTATAATGAGTATTAGGACGAATTTCAACAATCTGATCTGTACATAATGCTTTAACCCGTAAAGACCCGGGATGGAACTTTTTTTTAGAAAATGGTCGTTCTCAGCGATGCTGCGGCCGATTTGAGTAAACTCGGAATATTATTCAAGGGGAATAGTTGCTCTAAGTTTTAGTAAGGGTGCCACCCCTCTGAACCCCTCCCAGTTTATGTGAGACCCAAATATGTCTGTGCCTTTTTTTATTTTTTCCTACTGATTGAACAAATGCATGGATTTATCATACGTATCAAATGTCCTTTGCATCAAATCATGTCGAGTAGATGAAAAACGATTAACAAAAGTAAATTTTGAAGTTACCAAATTATTTCAGTGCAAAATCACATAACTACGTATTTTCATAGAAAGTCAAAAAAGATGTTCTACTGAGGGAGATTGTAGCTGTGTCCTTCAAGTTTTCTACTCTACATTTTTAGAATTAGGTCTTCTAAGTCCAAATATGTTAAAAGATTCATTCTAGCATATACAGATTTTGAGAAAAACAAGTTTGAATTCACTAAAGTACGAATTTTCATGGAAATTCGATTTTCTCAGTCCCTCACAGTAGGTTTCTATTTTGTTTTTCCATTTTTCAACTTTGCATTTTTAGAAAAAGGTCTCCTGAATTCAAATATGGCGAAAGATTTATTCTAGCATGAACAGATTTTGAGAAAAACAAGTTTGAATTCACTAAAGTACGAATTTTCATGGAAATTCGATTTTCTCAGTCTCTCACAGTAGGTTTCTATTTTGTTTTTCCATTTTTCAACTTTGCATTTTTAGAAAAAGGTCTCCTGAATTCAAATATGGCGAAAGATTTATTCTAGCATGAACAGATTTTGAGAAAAACAAGTTTGAATTCACTAAAGTACGAATTTTCATGGAAATTCGATTTTCTCAGTCTCTCACAGTAGGTTTCTATTTTGTTTTTCCATTTTTCAACTTTACATTTTTAGAAAAAGGTCTCCTGAATTCAAATATGGCGAAAGATTTATTCTAGCATGAACAGATTTTGAGGGAAACAAGTTTGAATTCACTAAAGTACGAATTTTCATGGAAATTCGATTTTCTCAGTCTCTCACAGTAGGTTTCTATTTTGTTTTTCCATTTTTCAACTTTGCATTTCTAGAAAAAGGTCTCCTGAATTCAAATATGGCGAAAGATTTATTCTAGCATGAACAGATTTTGAGAAAAACAAGTTTGAATTCACTAAAGTACGAATTTTCATGGAAATTCGATTTTCTCAGTCTCTCACAGTAGGTTTCTATTTTGTGTTTCCATTTTTCAACTTTGCATTTCTAGAAAAAGGTCTCCTGAATTCAAATATGGCGAAAGATTTATTCTAGCATGAACAGATTTTGAGACAAACAAGTTTGAATTCACTAAAGTACGAATTTTCATGGAAATTCGATTTTCTCAGTCTCTCACAGTAGGTTTCTATTTTGTTTTTCCATTTTTCAACTTTGCATTTTTAGAAAAAGGTCTCTTGAATTCGAATATGGCGAAAGATTTATTCTAGCATGAACAGATTTTGAGAAAAACAAGTTTGAATTCACTAAAGTACGAATTTTCATGGAAATTTGATTTTCTCAGTCTCTCACAGTAGGTTTATATTTTGTTTTTCCATTTTTCAACTTTACATTTTTAGAAAAAGGTCTCCTGAATTCAAATATGGCGAAAGATTTATTCTAGCATGAACAGATTTTGAGAAAAACAAGTTTGAATTCACTAAAGTACGAATTTTCATGGAAATTTGATTTTCTCAGTCTCTCACAGTAGATTTTAGTTTTATTTTTCCATTTTTTAACTTTGCATTTTTTATAAAAGGTCTCCTGAATCCAAATATGGCTAAAGATTTATTCTAGCATGAACTGATTTTGAGAAAAACGAGTTTGAACTCACTAAGGTACTAAGGTACTCACTAAGGTACACTAAGGTACACACTAACACAAACGTTTTGCGGTGCCAGTTTTTTTTATACCCGAGATTCCGTATGGTTTATAAATATACGAATTCTGCTCTATGCTATAAACCAAAACTTTGATACCGAGTTGCTGGTATCTAGTTAGATACAGATATAATTACTTGTCTAAGACGTACATACTTTGATAATTTTAACCATGTTTCACTCAAAATCTGTTCATGCTAGAATAAATCTTTCGCCATATTTGAATTCAGGGGACCTTTTTCTAGAAATGCAAAGTTGAAAAATGGAAAAACAAAATAGAAACCTACTGTGAGAGACTGAGAAAATCGAATTTCCATGAAAATTCGTACTTTAGTGAATTCAAACTTGTTTTTCTCAAAATCTGTTCATGCTAGAATAAATCTTTCGCCATATTTGAATTCAGGAGACCTTTTTCTAGAAATGCAAAGTTGGAAAATGGAAAAACAAAATAGAAACCTACTGTGAGAGACTGAGAAAATCGAATTTCCATGAAAATTCGTACTTTAGTGAATTCAAACTTGTTTTCCTCAAAATCTGTTCATGCTAGAATAAATCTTTTGCCATATTTGAATTCAGGAGACCTTTTTCTAAAAATGTAAAGTTGAAAAATGGAAAAACAAAATAGAAACCTACTGTGAGAGACTGAGAAAATCGAATTTCCATGAAAATTCGTACTTTAGTGAATTCAAACTTGTTTTTCTCAAAATCTGTATATGCTAGAATGAATCTTTTAACATATTTGGACTTAGAAGACCTAATTCTAAAAATGTAGAGTAGAAAACTTGAAGGACACAGCTACAATCTCCCTCAGTAGAACATCTTTTTTGACTTTCTATGAAAATACGTAGTTATGTGATTTTGCACTGAAATAATTTGGTAACTTCAAAATTTACTTTTGTTAATCGTATTTCATCTACTCGACATGATTTGATGCAAAGGACATTTGATACGTATGATAAATCCATGCGTTTGTTCAATCAGTAGGAAAAAATAAAAAAAGGCACAGACATATTCGGGTCTCACATAAACTGGGAGGGGTTCAGAGGGGTGGCACCCTTACTAAAACTTAGAGCAACTATTCCCCTTGAATAATATTCCGAGTTTACTCAAATCGGCCGCAGCATCGCTGAGAACGACCATTTTCTAAAAAAAAAGTTCCGTCCCGGGTCTTTACGGGTTAATATAATCACAAAACATTGCCGAATATATGTTTTGTGGAAAACGGTTTTTTAACAACGTCATATTGTTGTAGAAACAGCGATTTTTATTTCACTGTTTCTACAACCGATTGACGTACATCCATCGTAGTATGCGACAAGTTGCTCTACTTTGTTTTTTTTTTCAAAATCAGGTATATATTCGCGATTCGAGAAAACTTTTTCGGAAATGAATTTGGTTTGGAATGTAACAGCATTCGTGGTCTCTGCCATCTTCTATCTGCACTTCTTCCGTACAAAAATCAAGTGCGCTTTAGTTGTTCACGAGCATGTACTAAGCTTCGTGGCCTTAGAGAACTATAGTATGATCAAAATTTTGTAGATAGTCAGCTGCGTTCGCGGCGAATTTTATTTTATTTTATGCGTCCTCCGGAGTCCAAAAAGGGCACGATTTTCCGCCGTAGGACCTCGACGAATTTCTCTGCTAATGTTCTCGGTAATCACCAGTTAGCCTAGGTGCACGCACTTGCCAACTACCTCAATTTCATCCCCGGTAAGCTGAATCCGTGGTCGGAGATAACCACGGTCTTCTCTGGGGTCAATTGTAGGCTTCTGTTCATCATCCCGTTTAAGGAAATATCCATATTGAGTGGTATTCGATAATTTTGGGATGTTTTCCAGAGAGCAGAAGTCGTCATCTTGGATTTCAAAAAGGCTTAATTTCTGGCCTCTGGGTATCACTCTGAAATTCCGGAAATTCGCATATTGGGTGGTATTTGGCCATTTTGGTCTGTTATTAAGAAACCAGAATCGATCATTTTAAACTATTTTCCGGAAATATTGTTTCAAATGAGCCGTTGAGAGCAAAAGTGGAACATGTGCCCGTTGTTTTACACTTTTTGGGTTTTTTTTTGCATAAATTGATGCAGAACGCAATAACGTACTAGAATATCCAAGAAAAACCGAGATCTGATAACCCAAACCAAAGTTGTAGCCAGAACAATTTTTGGTAATTAACATAATCACCATTTCGTTGAGAGCAAAAGTGGTACATGTCTAGTCTGTGCATATTGGATGAATTGTAAGTCGAAGATCTTAGGATATAGAACAATCATGTCTTCAGCAAAGTTGGTCAAGTGATTGAGTACTTTCAGATGAAGATCTGTCTGTTTTGGAATTTTCTCACTACGTGGCGCTAGTGTACCCGTGACAATTTTGTGGCAGAAAGGGTTTTATCTATTTCAGTATCAACTCGTATGCTGTGGCCAATTTAGAAGATAACTCTCTTAGATCTTTGATATAGATATATATTTACACACTGGACCCAGGTTTGGCTTTGAGCAGGCCACTGATAGCCTTCCGGAAGATCCAGAAATACCGTAATTAAGGCCAATTTTCTCAAGTGATCCTAGAGCTTCCAAATTTTTTCGAAACTGCTGATTTCAGCGAAAGACCGGAACTAGCGTAAAATGTCAATTTTCAAAAGTGTTCCCAAAGCTTCCTGTTTTTTTTCGAGACCAATTCTAGAAGGAAAATGATCTTTTAACGAAATATGCTCCAAGACTCATGACAGAATGTTACTCAAATTTAACATCAGATAGCCCTTCGAAAGATCCGGAGTTACCGTAAACGAGATTAATTTTAAAAAACAGGTCCTAGTCCCATCTGGATGCGGTGTATATTTTTCAAAGGCTGTATCACATTTTTAGTTCACTCATTTGTCGCTCCTCTAGCTCCATACACTGTCTACTTTAATCAACAGGTCCTAGTATTTTCCGTGTTTTTTTTTTTTCGAAACTATCACATGCAAAAATATACAATAAAATCAAAGAAAAGCCAAGATCTGATAACTTATACCAGAGTTATAGCCAAAATATTTTTCAGTTTTCCTCTTCTACGGTATTTCTGGATCCGGAGGGCAACCGGTAGTCTACCGAAAGTTGAACTTGGGTCCATCGTGTAGTTATTATCGACCAAATAGCAATTCTAAAGATACCAGGGTATTTTCCTTTGAAATGGCCCAGTCGATCTAGATTATTTAAAATGTCTTCTGTTACATATACACTAGTGCCACAAAGTGACAGAATTCCTTAACAAACAGATCATCAGTCTATAGTACTCAATCACTTGGACAACTCTGCTGAAGACATGAATGTTCTATGTCCTTAGATTGGAGAGCTATAATGCATCCTTCATGCTCACACTGGACATGTACCACTTTTGCTCGCAACGTTTTCTGGTTGTCATTATTTTTCCCATAGAACAAAAGTGGTACATGTTTTTCCATTGAAGTTTGTGTGAGTTTCTCAACCAGAACTCGTTATACCTTCATGTACCGTCTTTTGAAAACTTTCTAGCAATGATTTAGTGCAGTTATGTTGGGAAAAAATTGTTGAAAATAATTTACTATTTGAGAGTTTTCGTTTATCGCGTCTCCTGGAAAATTGACTTAATGGCAAATGTACCACTTTTGCTCTCAACGGCTCAAATATGTGTTCTACTTGGACGTAACCCTTCTCTTGCGGAGAAAAGAGAGGTGTCGTACCACCATAGAAATATTTCTTGATCCCAAAAGCATCTACATGCCAAATTTCGTTTATTTGCGAGTCGTTGAGTGCAATAAGAGCATCACAAACGTAGTTGGGTTGGATTAACGTCACGTTGAGTAGAAATGTTCGTTACGTCATTGCGTTTTCGTGAATTAATGACGCTATTTTTTGCACTTTTTATAAAATTTTGGTGCCTATAGGTCCGGTTTGGTGTGTTCTATCGTTTAATCGCAAAAAACACAAATCGGCCACTGTGGCACTTACGTCAGTCTGCGAGATTACGGCAGTATAGTCGGGCATCTGCACTCGAAAACTCATTTAATTCATTCACCTACCCCAGGGAACAAAATCCGCTCATCGTTCTATACGGCTACAACGGGACTCGTTCAGCAGCCAACCAAAGTTTCCTTCATCACTAGCGGACCACTTTTTATTTTAATCACTAAACAAAATCACTCACTACACTAAGAATACTTTAATCTTTGAAATGTTCACCTCAAATTTCCTAAAACAAGCTTGAATTAGTAAAACTATATGAGATAAATTCCTACAATTCCTAAATTTCAACTGTATATGTTTTCATCAGTTTTCATTGCGTTGAAGAAAGTCAAAAGTTGCCAAATCAGTTTCTGTGAATACGAAAAAATCCTGCTGAAAATATTGAATTATTCCGACATATTTGACATGAATCGACAGCACTGTAGTGGTTACCTAGGTTACCAAATTTACACGTAAACAACTACAGCGGATAACTAGGTAACCTACTACGACGTGCTGCGGCTACGTTCATTTATGATAATGTGATTCATTCATGATAAACAGTGTGATGAATATGGGGGCATCGTGAGATGGATAATTGAGCAGTGATTAAAGTTTTGAGATGGATATGGAAGCGTTGTGAAAAATGGTTAGTTTTACAAAATTCAGGTTAAATCTAGCTAACATTACTAAATATGCAATGCCAACCGATTCCAAATGAGCATGTAAGCATACTTAGTTTATTTGTTCAATGATTACGTGAAAATTTGGTGTTTAATCCGTGCATTTTTCGTGAATATCGGCTTAGTGAGATGAATAATGGGGCAGTTCCCCTATAATTGGCGCCGTTAAAAATTAATTTGTATTTGTGCCGTGTCAAATAAATATTAGATGAAGAAAAAAATCGATTTGTCTGTCGTAAAGCAATTTTTTTCTCAAACCGTTGCTATTTCGCGAAGAAAAATTCTAAAAATATAATCATGTGTACCCCACTAGCGACACTTATGTAGATAATGATTTTTTTTTTTTTTGTTATAGGTGGAGTTGGGCACGATTTCTACTGCTCGCCGTGGAAGAACTTTTAAAAAAAGCGTTTCACGGCAATCGCTGCATAGCCGCCATTTTGTAAAAAAGCTAGCAATATTTTTTTTTCTATTCTCTAAGAGTTGTTTAATCCAACGAAATATTATTTATATACCTTACATCTCTAATGTCCTTTAAAAAAAATCATGAAAAAAGCCTTGTTATTTTTGACCATTTGGTGGATATTACCCCATAATTGAAGGTTTATGTAAATTTATTCAAACAAACAATAAGTTCGAAAGAAAAAAGCTGGTCCCACCGCTAGGTAGATTAATTTTTTGAAGTAGAATACTTCTCTCGGGAAGTTCGGCTACATAGGGATGTGAAATGAAAATCTAAAACCGAAAAAAGTGAAAAATATGTCCAATTTCAAATGCTAATAAATCGGTTAGTATCCGATGGATTTCCTTCGTTCTTGCAGCAATAGATTGGAAAATCTTCTAAGATTCTTCCCAAATGAAGATAACTGTAATTTTGTTACTCAAACTATTGCACTATTGAAAATAGTCAAGTCTTGTCAAAACGGAAAATTCGACCTCTGATTGGTCGTTATATGATTGCTCCCCAAGCACGGTCGACAGAATCATATACCTTGCAATTTAAAATATGCTATTTGGCCTATATAAGAGCCTGTTTCTGCTGAAGCCGCTCATAATAGTTTTAGACAGCGACAACAGCAGTCCTCCCTTAGCAGCAGCAGTAGCAGTACAGTGGATACAAGCGATAGCGGATAGCGGCCACAGCTGTGGCATAGCAATGGATAGCGCACTAGTTGCAGCGGATCTCAGCATTGTTAGCAGCTGGGCCAGCTGATGCAGGGACAGCGGATACCAATGGCAGCGTATAGTGACCACAACTGTGGCATGGCTACGGATAGCGTAGCAGTTGCAGCGAGTATCAGCATCGATAGCAGCTGATGCAGTGAGGCAATTTAGTGGAATGCAGTCTCTGTGCGATAGCGGGCAGTAGTAAATGCATTCAATGAAAAGTTGACTCATTTCGATAACACATGAGCCGTCTAGTTTTGAGTGTTAAATCAGCCTTTCACTGTTTATTTTATCACAAGAAATACTTTATTCGCACTGTAAGTGATAACGCCAAGATGTGATCGGTATCTTATCCAATATCGAACTGAACAACAAATTGCCTTTTTCAGGATGAAATAAAAACCTGATGATGAAAGAGTTAATATTTTCTCTTGAGTTAATTTACATTTCTAAATTTGTAAAAGTTATAAATTTTACTTTATCTCCGTGTCTCAGAACGTACTGAATTATCTTTTCCTTCAGTCATGAGCACGACATCCGAAAAATTTTCATTATCTGCATAAAAATTAATTTTTCGCATAACCAAAATTTAAAAATTGTCAAGCCCCAACCATGACAAGCAGCTTACTATATTATTGAAAATGGTCAATCCTTGTTGAAGCGCAAAATCCGATTGGTCTGATTAGTCAACGTTTATTCACTAGAAAAAATGACTGACACGCAAGCAGCCTGGTTATCTTTCTTGGAAAAATATTCTACTTCAACCTTGCGGTCGTGGCTTTGCACACAACCCTCCTTTGATTTTTTTTATAATAACTACAAAAGATTACCTGAACAATGCAACCGGTCTGATCATAGAGAAATGAAAATAATACATCATGATTTTTGGAAAAAAAAAATTCCATTTTTTTCGTAGGGCATATTTTTTTGGAAGGACAAAATTATTACCTACAACTTTGCCGAAGACACTATGCCAATAATTCAAACCGTTTTGGCTGTAGAAATATTTTTTATTTTCAATTCAGCACTCTATGGCGAAAAATAATACAGTTTTTAGAGTCAAAACGGTTTTGTTTGATTGACAGTCTCTTTAGCAAAGTAGTTTAAAAAAATTACCCTATGAAAAAATAAATCAAATTTATTTTCAAAAATGTATAACTTTTTTTCCTCGATTTTTGCATGGTCGGACTTATTGCATTGTTTAGTTAATCTATTCTAGTTGATATTAAAAAAATAGATTTTTGAAAAATAAACTTTTTTAGATAGTGAATTTTGAATTTTTTTCAACTTTGTTTTAAAATAATGATATTTTATTTTGAGTGTAAATGTTTTTCGAATAGACAAAAGTATTATCTACAACTTTGTCGAAGACGTCACACCGATCAATCAAATAGTTTTGGCCATAAAAATATTCGTAATCATAAATACCTTCACAAAATAGCATTTTTCAATGGCTTCTCTAAAATTAGTCCTATTCTAAAAAATTGAGCCAATAGCTAAGAATGGCATCTTATACCGGTAGAAACGTTCATGCAATGTTTCAGCCAAATCAATCGAATGACAACTTCAAAAAAATATTAAAACTGGGACATTTTTTGTAGAACTGCTCTGAAGTGTATCACCTTCATCAGGAGAGCGTATAGTCTCAAGGTTACAGAGTTCGATTTGACAAGCCAATAGTCATGAGTTCGAGCCTTAGTAATCAAACCGTTCATTGTCAGAGCGAGTTTTACGCATGGGCTTATTCCAGGCTTACTCCCATTCCTCTATCGCGCTAAATTCCAGAAAAAAAACCTTTACAAGGCGGGAGCTGTTAAATTGATGTACATTGAAGATGATAAATTTATCCCCAAATAGCCATCTATATGTGGTTCTTTATGCATCTTCACTAGCTAGAGATCCATCACAGAGGAGCAACACCAAAATGTATGGTTGTTCAACCTCAAGCTCAAGCTAAACAAAGTGTATCACTTTCACTGTGACACCCTGTATTTGAGAATACAGTGCTTTTTGATTTTATCACGCTAAAAATATATTGCACCGTGCATTTGTCGAAACCGTGAAATAATAGAAATTAGATATTTTGTGGTGGATTTAATTGAAATTCATGATCTTTTAGGTAAAATGATTCACTTTCATAATTTAATAGAACACAGGTTCAAGATACAAACGAATAAACAAAAAAAAGTTCGTTTTATCGAACTTTCTCAAGGAAATTATGCGTGCAATATCAATATGATTTGTAATGCCCATTCTTTAGTGTAGTTAGGAGAGTCTAATGCTTGTTTATGTGAAATTGTGGAACCGTAAGATTTTATAATTTAAAATCGACATTCTATGAGCACCAAACTGGGCTATTTGAACTATTGATAGATCTTCTTTCTAAACTGCTCGAATAAAACGTAATTTTTGCTCAAAAGTCAATAGAATACGTATTTTACGCTTAATTTTTCACAAAATTATGACACAAATGAATTGTAACAGATATAATTTGGCAATTTTTGGTTGTTTTCGACAAACCGGTGGTCACCATTTTGAATTTTAAAATGCTGTTTGGAATCGACTTCTAACCTTTGAGCATCATCCCGGTTGTGTAATTATTATTGGGTGCTATTTGACCATTTAGGGCTGTTTTGAGGCAGACACAAGAAGTGGATTTCAGTTTATTCTCGACTTGTGACGAGCCTTATTGGATGAATTTTGGTCACTTTTGGCTGTTTCCCAGAAACCGGGCGTCGCCATCTTCGTTATCTAACATTATTAACAAATAAAAATACTCGAAAAGATTGAGAATATCATAAAGGCTCGAAAAAGACAAATACCTAAATTTTCTAGAAAACATCGATGTGTTTAATCCAATTTTCAAACTCCAATTTTAGGAAAGTAATTTTTCAATCTTATTCGGAAAATTACTCCGTAATATTTTCGCGTAATTCGAGTGTATTCTGCTGGATTTATGGAAGAAGAGTCTGAAGTTTGAATTGATATAATAGTTCAAGTTTGCATTGTGTGAAGTTGGCATGAAAAAAACGATATCATGTGAAAATCGTCCGGCAAAATGTGTTTCAATTTTCTGTTTTTTTTTGTAAGCCACATCCAACGAAGAAAAAAATGTCAAAGTGTTACGTCATACAGTGGCAAGTGCTATAGTAAATGTTGAACGAAGGCGGAAGGAAAAGGGTCGAAGAACTTATGTACCTAAATCTAAGTATTCTGCTTTTATTCGTTCAATTATTGTGTCATATAACTAGCGCCAGTTAGCAAAGAATGTTTCAATAAGAAAGCGCTAGAAAGATAATTCTAATTGGAAAATTTTGCTGTAACACCTGCATTGTCTGTCTGTAGGGATGTGCAAGTTGTTACGTGTTAATCGATATTTTTTCGATATATACACAGAAAAAAAAATATTTTAATTTTAAAAGTGAAATAAATCTACAAGCAGTAAGTGTCATGTTTAGTTTTTGCGTTTCATGCGTCTCGTGGGAGCAGTGTACTGACGTCGGCAGGGATACTTTAAATACCCTGCCTGTGTTGTCAATTAGCTGTTTTGAAAATAATTGGTCTTTTATTTGTTTATTTTTTTGGTAGATGCCAATCTGGGTGCATTGCTTACAATATGTCGAGATTTATTTTAGCGTGGTTTTGTGGAGTCGTTTCATTTGCTAAAGCTCTGCTTGAACAATCAGAATTGCCCCAATAAGTGAGAGCTTTAAACCTTTGTACACGCTGGCTCTAACAACACGGCACTAGTAGCATTAGAATATAATTCAGAAACTTATCGCGGCCTGACCGAACAGTTATGGACGTTTGGGTATAAAACTGACCCTTGTTTTATGATTTTTCTAGCTTTTGAAAAAATATTGAAACACATAGACAATTTTTATTAATTATGTGAAAATTTTGTTGGTCGGAATAGCAACTGAATTTTGATTGCGATTGCTTTGGCATTTTATCAATCAACTTAGAATTCTGTTTTTTTCCATATGTATATTGCATTTTTTTAAATTTTTGAGCTATGAGTGCATGAAACTTTGCCAGTTTTTATACTCAGTAGGTATCTTAACTTAAATACAAAACAAAAGATTATCGGGGCGAAGCACCGTGTCCTCTCACGTATGCGTCGGTGAGAGGGAATATAGCGGTCGTACATAATGCTCCGGTGTAAACGTGTTTTCGGCCTTGGTGAGCTTTGCTCATCTAAGGATTATCGGTGTATTGTGATTTCCGAGATGTACCAAATCATTATTTCGGAGACTGTACGCCCGTTGGTTCTTTTTTAGCACGTTACGATTCAGAGTAGGTTTCGTTCGTTCGATAAATATTGTAATTATTCAATCGCGATAAAGACAAACCCTGCATGGATGCCAAATCTATTTCTGTTTCGCCGGGTCCCTTTTTTTCCTTTTTTTTCTCTTTTTAATAAAGCAGGTGTTTTGGCTTTTTCGTCATACCAGTGATCGGCACGCTCTTGTTTGCTTTCGGAGAAGGTAGTTCAGTTGCGCGCACGGTATTTAGACTGCGCTCAGTGTGACTATCTTAATACGGCGCTCTATCGGTTATTTGAGCTGGTAACAATAGTTTTCGTAGTTTACGGTCGGCGTGCGGTTGTTGCGTTTTACGATATCCATTCGTTTTTAGGTGAATTTGAATTAAGTTCACGGCATTAAACGCGAAGTTTGGTGTGATACAGACTGTTAATGATTGGTAGGTTGCCGAAGATCGTTGCGCGGTTCTATTTATATCGTCTCCTGGTGGCCGGTTGCCCAGAGACCGAGAAGTAACCATATCGTGCGCGAATTTGTGCAGAAAAGATCGCACCATCAACCTCGATGGATCCAGATCAATTCCTTTCCTCTAACACTAATTCCTTCCTTTGATACTTGTGGATGATGCAGAGGATTCCTCGGTCTCTAGTAGCAACAAGTATTGAACTAACACTCCCGATATCCCTTCCTCTATTGATCTGCATTGGGCGTGGCCAGCTTCGTTATTGACCAGTGAAAAGAAAGATCACCAGGAATTGTACACTGAAGATGGTTTGCTACTCCTAGGCACCATTTCGACGGTTCTTTGTGCAATTTCAGCTGATTCTGGTCAATCGCGGGCAACACACGGGCGATCAAATATGCTATGCTATGCTATGCTAGTAATTTTTCAATCTTATTCGATTCGTAACCGTTTGTTTTAATCCTGAGACTCAATCAATAATTCGTAGAACTTCCACGGATAAATAAATGTAAAATTTACAGCTCAGTACCCTTGACCACTGGAATGTGGCTGAATTTCATAGTCAACTCAAGAATAAATCTACCGAGTTAATCTGGTGATCAACTTTTTCGAAATACATACTGACTGTTTCGCGAATCCGATTGATGCGAAATCCCTTGCTGTTCGGATCGGTTGCACACGAACCTCTCAGAAAACTGCATTACTGTCATACATAATTCTGTTCCGTGCACTTCACTCATGCATTTAAAAGTTCGGTCCATCCAGTACAGTGCTTGAACCGCGTTGAGGTCGAAACAAAAGTTTCCAGCACGTCATCCCCTCAACCACCCCAAAATGAGCACGTTTAATGTGATGCAGTTGCTATGCACTGGTCAGTTTGTTTTTCCATCGATTTTTTGCCACGCTGCCCTTCGTCTGAATATTTGATAAGCCTTGCCATTCAGCGTGCACCAGTTTCAAGGGCTTATTTGTCAGGGAAGCGAATGCACACAGCCACACACACACAGTAATGTGGAAGCTTCCGTTGCCAGAATGTCTACGATGGACGGACGACGACAGGCTGCACGTTCCACGTGAAAACACATTCGGACAAAATGTTTCCAGCACAGGAGGACGAGTAAAATTAGGGCTAAACCATCATTTGCCCATCATTATCCGGGCTGAAAAACAAATCCTTTTCGGGGTAATAATTTTTAGACCATTTGAACCCGTTGTCCGAGGAGCATTTGAGCGATTTGATGAAAGATACTCGTTTATGTTGCCTTGCTCGCAGCTCACCACACTGGACAGACATTCAAAGACTTCTAGGGTTGTCTCTAACCTCGTACGATAACGGTGAACTATATGTTATTAAAAATATGAAATTTTCGGTTATAATCAACGTGTTGACCACCCTAACAACGACGTAAGTGTATGTGTGTTGTAAGTGGAAAAGCCGAGCCTTTTTTCGTCCGGTAGAGCCGCTTGATGGATTTCATTTTAATTGACCGTCGACGTGAGGGCAAACAGAACCCAAATAGCCACCCTCGCGTCTCACTTCACCCCACTGCCCCTGACCGTTGGTACTACGCGGATACGGGTGTCTGTTACGTCGTCGTCGTCGTGCTGGAAGGGTAATGGTCAAAGCGGATGAATAACGTCTGGTCCTGCACGACTCGAATTGTGCGATACATTCCTGACTAAAGGAGGCACCCTTGGAGTGGGAAATGTATAGAGCAGACGAAAGAGTGGCAGTGACTTGTGATAGGCTATTTACTTCATTTCTGTTCTGCTGTTGTTTTGGAGTCATTATCTTCAAGTGTCCGGGCAATGTAGACGACCCTCGGAACGGGTCGAAGTTGTTGGTTATTAAAGCTAGCTTTTGGGGAGCACCCGAAGGGAATCCTAGGAATCCACAGGTCCTGTGACCGGATAGAATAGGAATTATGGCCGAGGAAACGCTTTGCGTTCTTGACAGTTGGTTCGGAGTAAATTGAATTAGTCACGAAATTGGCTGAGGAATAAATGAATCCACTTTTTGCGTGAATAATTTGGTGAATTTATAGTTAACTTTAAATAATGACTGCCATTGATTAAGTCGGAAGCTATATTTAGTGGCAAAATTAAAGAATAAAGAGGGGCCAGTTGTTCACGTAGACGATCAGAATACTAATCAATCTTGTGTGTGGAATATGTTGATGGAAAGTAAATGCTGGGGTCACATTAATTATTCCTGCTGTAGTAACGAGTTGAAAAGGCAGTCTAAAAGCGGAGGGTTGGCTGTATGAATAAAACACTTTACTGCGACTTTTCATGTAAAGCTCTCCAATGTATTTTGAATTTAAGTATGTTTTCTTCTAGTAACTAAAGTTGGGATAAACTGCTGATACCGATGAAAACACCATTCGAATGTTCAAAACAAGTCTCAAGAAGTACCTTCCAAGGCTTCTAATTCGCTTCAAACGGAAGTAATTTTAACTTTCCATATTTCCGTTTATTTTCAAACGAGGCGCAGCATGGTTGTCCTTTGGTTTTGTGGCACATTTCCGCCTGCTCCCCAGCTGAACATAGGTCAACTGTTGCAGGAAAAACGAATATTAAGCGCAAAACTTGCACCCCCTGAGATAGGCCGCCAAAAGAACGCGAACCTAGCAGCTTTGGTCGACCAAGAGTACATTCGTATAAACGATTCATTTCCGATTCAAATTTGAGTAATTATGGCAGTCGGCAGTTTGTTCCTGCTCGTGATACGTACTGTTTCGTTTGAGGAAAAATTTACCAGAAAAGTCATGAAACATCCTGGGCAGGGTTGATATTTGTTGACACTCTTGAGTGAAAGTGAAAAAAAGCATCCATAAACGTTATTTTTGACGTGGGACACGTCTTTGTTTACTATACTGGGATGCATTCTGTAAAATTGGAAATGAAACGGGCAAATGTTGCGTCAGATTTCAAAAGCTAATAACAGCATAACCACATGATGGATAACAATAACCAATATGTTGTTGGATAGATAAAATGTATAACAATTTTGTAATGTGTTAATTATCACTCTAATTTCATTGCTAAGCGGTAAAATTGATAATAATTTCAATAACAAATTTACGCGATAATGAACCAATTACATGCGAGCATTCCTAGCACAGACGACGTGAATGGACACCATCCGTTCCCTGTGATATTCCCTGTATCAATTTCGAAATAAAAATTGACAGAGTCTCCCCGTCCCAATAGGTCAATTTATTTTTGCTTCCATGAGCTTAGACTAATATGATGTCTCGAAGGTAAAAGTTTTCCTAAATGTTTGAAACAATACCCATCCTTGAACAATCTCTAAACCTGCGTGTTAGGTACTGTAGAACCTAATAAAAACTGATGTCTTGAGAGAAAACATGCCAGTAAAAGCAACAGTACCAGTGGAGTGTAGAACCGCAGGTCTCTCGTCGTCTATGATTGCATTGGTACTCTTCTATTCGTACTGCAGCAGTACTATTCGTATTGCAGTGGTACACTTTCGTTCGTACATTTCTATTCGTATGCAATTGAGGAAAAACTACAATGCTGCTGTTAATGGTGATTGAAAGTTTATTTCATAAATATGATTGCCATGAATTACTCAACAAGAATTGTAAATTTTTGCAACGGATATTTTTTAAATTTTATCTTCGATATTCACCAAATAATCGTGACCGGATAGTATCGAAAGAGTAAATTCCTAAATATAAACATTTATAGAAGAGTAAGAACCTGCGAATGCTTGTGATTTTTTAGTTTATTTAGTAAGATTCGTACAGAATCTCTTTTTATATTTCAAAATTGTTAGATGATATATTATTATTCTAAGCTTTACCATAATAAACGTATATTTCCTGTCTTCGTAATACAGCGAATGTAGTTGCAGGCAAATGAAAAAATTGTCAAGCAAAAAATAAAAATGTAATTGTGGATTTCTACGATTTTTTGCTGGAACTTGTTAGGAATTTTGTTCAAAATATTTTCTTATGTTTTCCAATTGATGAACCTTTGTAAGGGCTTCCATATTATTTTGAAAGTAATATCCATACTATAGATTTGATTTAGTTAGAGTTAAATAAAACATAACCATTCATTACGATAACGTAAGCATTATTGAATTTGGTTTTTGAGGATATAGAGATAATTCTGACTTTGACGCATTATGAGAAATTCTTGGTGCTTCTTCAACAAGCACGATATGCTTGTGCCTTGTTAAATACATATTTTTTGCACAAAAAAAAAATACTAAAGGCATAATATCGCCAAATATAAATGATATTTCTTCGAGTGTTGTTGAATAAATTCCAAAAATTGATTTCCAGGGGAGGCTGAAAATAAACACATTGATTCTGTCTGCAGACTCTGTATATTTTGTAACAAAAAATCCCCTAATTACAGTGTTTAGTCCCACGTCACCATTTCATACAACCCTAGGGCTGTATACCTTGTAGTATTTTACAATCCTTTCAGAGTTCTCCCTTCCCGCTTTTTGCATGGAAGTAAAACAAAAACCGGTAAAACCGGTAAAACCGATATTTTTTTCAATACCGAAATACCGGTATTGGAGAGGCAAAAATATCGGTATTTTCGATATATTCTTTGAATTTAAAAAAAATCACCAAAAAAATTGTAAGGCTAATGAATGCCACCCACTTAGGTAGGCATTACAAATCACATGACGATGTATATAATAAATACATTTAGACAGAAGCAACATTGAATATGAATTTACCCTCACCTATTTATCAATTTTTGTTATCTTTTTGCTTGTTCTGCATGGATTCAGACGATGTGTTCATGTGTATCGATAATATGTCAAACAACTTCACATTAATAAAGCAAAACATTTATTTTTTAAGTAGAACGTATAATCTCTTTACACTCTCATACTCACAGAGGCAACTCGTAGGTTTCGAACCTACCAGTTTAACTACAAATTATGAAATCAAACTAGGCAGCAGTAATCACAATCATGTCAGCGAAAATACATAAGTCATTATTCATTTTGTGCTGTTTAAAAATAAAACTAAAAAAATAATAAATAATTATAAATTTGGATTGGGATTTTTTTTGTTGATACAAAGTGTTTACAGGATGAAATAATCAACCAATAAAGAATTCATCCTAAAAACTACTGTTTCTTGAGAAAATGAGATATTTGAATAGATGTAACATGGTCAATGCTTCGTCGCCCATACCGCAGCGGGCTTTTATTAGCAACTAGTTGAATGTTCCCGGATTTGCTCGTGTTAAAATTTCTGCTTTTTCTATAGTTTCCTATATTTTTATATATTTTTGGCCAACCTCTCATTTCAAATATTTATTTCTATTTCAGTTACAAACTTGTGCATATGCCACATTTTTCGTTTCTCCATCAGGAGCTAAAATTAATAAAATAATTATAATAATATATAATGTTGACGAACTGCTCGAAGAGCATCGAACAGAATATAGAAGCATTTACCTTCGATTCCTTCGCAAAAAGTAAATTCTTGTCTGATCGTCATTTCTTTTTATTTCTTTTTTTTTCTTCATTCATATACTCTTCTCAACAGTTTCAAATATTGTTTTTCTAAGAATTTTAAAGTTATTCACTAATTTTAATTGTTCGTCTAGGCGGTACTAGTTCACTCCCATTCGAAATAGAATCTGGTCTGCCCCAAGGAAGCCATTTGGGCCCTCTACTATTTATTCTTTTTGTGAACGATTTATGCGCAACTATCAAATCTCCAAAATATATGTTCGCTGATGATTTGAAATTTTATCGTGTAGTATCGTCGATTGTAGACTGCTGTGCCATCCAATCCGCTATTGATGCGCTGCTGAATTGGTGTACGCTGAATGGTATGGAAGTGAATGTGCAGAAGTGTAATGTTATCCCATTCTGCAGAAACAGGCAAACCGCTCTGTTCGAGTATAAGATGGAGACAGTTGGTATCACTAGAGTAAATTCCGTGAAAGATTTGGGTATCCTTCTGGACAGCAAACTTTGTTTTGCTCAGCACATTGCAGTTACTACCGCTAAAGCCTATGCTGTACTAGGCTTCATAAAACGAAATACGCAGCAGTTTAATGATGTTTATTGCCTGAAGTCCCTCTACTGTGCGCTAGTACGCAGTATACTTGAATACGGAGTACTCGTTTGGTCACCCTATCATGCTGTTCAAATCAACCGGATCGAACGAATCCAGCGTAATTTCGTTCGGTACGCCCTGAGAATGCTGCCTTGGAAGAACCTATCCGTCTGCCACCTTACGAACATCGATGTGCTCTTATCCAGCTGCCAACTCTGACTAACAGGAGAAGTCTACTACAACGCTTGTTCATCTTCAACCTTCTCGGAAACAATATTGATAGCCCGGAACTGCTAGAACGAATACAATTTAATGTGCCATATCGAATCACCAGACGAACGGATTTCTTCAGACTTCCTATGCATCGCACTTTGTTTGGCCTGAACAATCCAATTGATACGTGTTGTCGTGTATTTAATGTTGTATCTGATTATTATGACTTTGATGTGAATAGGACTACTTTTAAATTTAGAATAAGCTAATATTAGGAACTGCCTGTGCGATACTATCGAAGACCAGTAAATAAATAAATAAATGAATAAATTTGAAACTAAGTTTTGCGATGTGAATGAAAATTGAAATAAAAATCTGCATGTTATTTTTGTTGTTTTTGAGTTTCGAAATTATGTTCTTCGTAATCATATCACTAGATTCATTCATTGAAGTTTTTCAAACACTGTTAGATTTTTCCAGTGTTGTATGTAGAACTTATACCACAAGAGATCAAAACAATGGTCGTAGAGGTCCAAATCTTACAAAAAAACTGGACCGTAATGAAGTATAGGTACTCATAAATGCAAAAACATAATTATGCAGCGACACGTCCATACATAGATGCAGATGCAACCTGAGACGCTAAGCAAAAAATAAATTTCAAATCCAAATTAGTGTAGGTAACGTCTTCGGCAGTTTTACTTCGGCAGGTTTTTCCATAAAACTGCGGCAGAAAACCGGCCGAAGAAAACCACTGCCGGAGACGTTCGACACCCTATATCTTTGATTATTTTTCAGTTTTATTTTTAAATAGTACAGAGAGAATGACTTGCGTTGTTTCGCGGACAATCATTATTACTTCCCCAAGATATGATTTTAAGAATTTTGTGGTTGGAAAAGTAGGTTCAAAGTCCACGAGTCACCACTGGTTTGTATTAATCCGAAAAAAAATAAAAATACCGGTTTTTTACCGGTTTTACCGGTTTTTATTTTTATGAATACCGAAATACCGGTTTTTCAAAAAGTCGGTAATACCGACCACCCTACATGGAAGTGAACTGTCAAAACACCTCATTATATTTCATGCGATGGAAGCGAGACAACAAAATCAGTTCATCAGTTAACGAATATTGTTAGGGCATTTTGGTTGAATGGACTGTTTGTTTTTCTTTTTCGCTTTGAAGTGAAGATCATTTGGTTGGATTTGTCGTCAAATTTTATTCCGTAACCGTGAACGATGCGCGCGATCTATTTCATCTGAGTATAACAGCACGTTACTAGGACGAAAATCTAGTGTATCTGAAAGAGTGCTGCGATCATTGGAAGTGAAAATTGGAAATGATTGGCTGTAATTTTTGAAGAATTTTGCTGGGGAAAATGACTTTTTTCAGCACTGATCCTGGGTGTGGATAGTACTGTATCCGAGAAGCATACCTAGTTGATAAGCGTCTTATGCAGCTCTCTTAAAGTAACACATTTCTAGATAGTCCAAAACACTTGCATCCTATACTATAATTAAATGTTTTCATGATGGAAAAATATCGAATTTTTATCCTTACTTCAAATTTGAAATTAGAAATATTTATCAATATTTTGGTCGAAATTTCCGTTACGAAGTTGATCTTATTAACATTGTTCCCTTCAACCCAACCCATTATCACTTTCAAATCCATGATGACTGCTTCCGGTTTCTGAAAAACAACCTGGAATTGTAATAATCCGCGCGATAAGAATATTTCCGAGACAAAATGGTGAACCGCTGATCAATTAGAACTGGGACAGTTTGTTTTGACGCTAGCTGCGCTCCCAGTGATCGGAGTTGCAATGTTTTGACAGCGTTTTGTGGTTAACAAACAAATGTACTAGCCCAACTCGCAGCATAAAACTTACGTAGTGCCGAGAAAATTAGCATGAAATAGAAGAAGAAAATTTATGCACAGTCTCTCCCAGAAGCCATTAAAAAAACCGTTCAGAGACTTTACAAAGAAATTCTTGCGACTGCCCGCAAACAGCAATCAAGACATCGGAGTAGAGTACTTGATCGTTTAACGGAGGTCGAATGTCGTACAGAAAATCAGAGAATCCCAACATTTTGGAAACGATTTGGTAAAAAAAACTAAATGCTAACCTTTGTACTGTGAGGCAAATCCGTCTCCGGGTAGGATACATGTGACCGAGCAAATAGATAACCCAACCGGAGCCTGCGGCCAGAATTCGAGCACGTAGGCTATGACCAGGTGCTGGCGAAACACGAAGGTTGTGTTTTGGTGTAAAACCTGATCCCAAATAAATTACGGGAACCAAATTTCACGAGACACCAGCTCTCGACAAGGTTCCTAACAGACTCAGGTTTGTTTTGCGGAAAAAACTCGCCAAAAAATTCATGGTTTGGCAAGTAATTTGCTCAGAAAACTAGGGATTTCGTGACGGAGAGGGCAATGACTTCAGATGCTCACGAAAGGAATTACATCAGAAAGCGGATTTTGCCTTATGATGGATTTGTCTTATGATGATCCAGTTACGTTTTGGTCAGATTTAACCAGTTGCCATCACAGTAACGACGAGTGGCAATGATACTATGACAAGGGAGTCTAACTTATCCTGTCAACTGTACCCAATTCCACCCAATATAAAAGTATTAGGCAATAATGAAGCGAAAACTGAAGATGAAGGGTGCGGTTATCAGGGTTGTCGGTCAGATGAAGAGTTGGAGGAACCGGTTGACCAAAACAGCGACATAATATGCGTGATCAACGTGAGAGAATTTCTTCAAAATAGAGATAAATGATTTTTTCCATAAAATTTAATGTCATTATCTTTGTTTTATCTACAGAAAGTGTGTCTATTTAATGAACGGTTTGAGAAATGAAAGTATTCGAAACTGCCCCAATTCTAAATGATCAGCGCTCCAGCAAAATATGTAAAGTGAATCATTTGAAACATCTTATCTCAAAAAACGCTGGGTACGTTCAACTACACGCACATACTGTAACAAATTTGTTTGTTTGTTCGAGAAAAACACAAAATTGCTATCTTGAAAGCGTTAGAGAAATAAGCTCAACACATTATTGAAAGCTTGAGCTGTCCTCTTTAATATCCTACCAAAATTGAAATGTTCTATCGGGGGGTCTAGAACAATTTGTTTTCGAACATATATTTGTAATTGAAAAACTAGTGAAATGGAAATAAATAATATGTTTCAGAAATACAAAAAGTTATCAGGGTTCTCTGATCGTACTAAAATATTCAGGGTTGTTTTTATTCATATAACAAAACAAAGCTTTACATAATATCAGATTTTTTGAAAAGGGTTAAGTGGGTTAAAAAAGACTCTTGAAAATTTGGAGTCAAAAATCAGCTGGAAACAAATAAAATGTTGTGATTTTGATTACATTGATTTTGATTGATGATTGAGTTGATTGATTTCTTCAAAATCGACATTCTATCCTATAAAAATATAAAATGCCGGTTGTTAAGAGTTGCTGTCGTGGTTTCATTATAGGATATTTGCGTTTTTCTCAAAAAAATGGTGATTATTACAGCTCTTTTTTGCTTGTCAACAAAACTGAACCCTGTATCTAAGCTATACGTTTTATAGAGCAACTCAAGAGCTTCCATTTGATAATATTAAAAACTGCGCCGTTTTAGTAACGACCGAGAAAATTTCATTATTCATACATGTTTTGAATCATTATTTAAACCCATTGTGTCAGGAGCGCAACTACGTTTTGTATCGATATCCCCCAATCGAGCTTAAATTTCCAGGGTTTTTTCATTCATGAAATAATTTGTACATATAAGTTTTTTGGGAAAGGAGTTAGTGGAGTGAACAGGTCTCCAACCTGTATTCACGTCTGGTCTAGAACCAGGGGGACCCCTCTTGTCGAAAGGCCCGGGACATTTGCCCTCCCCACTTAAATCCGGGCCTGGTGAATCGGCATTTTAAACTCTAACGTCCAGGTGCTATTAAAATCATAATGTTACTGTAACTGTGAGTAGAATGCATCGATTTTTCTGCAATTCGGTATGCTTATTGTACCATTGTACCAGAGATGGTCGGGTTTGGCTTTTTTCAAACCCGTACCCGACCCGTACCCGAATTTTGTTATTCGGTTGAAACCCGAACCCGACCCGACTTTTTTTCCGATCAAACCCGAACCCGAAAATTTTATTTTTGGGAAACCCGAACCCGAAGCTGTGAAACCTGAGCCAGACCCGAACCCGAGATTTTTTTTTGAGGTCAATTTTTTAAACCAATTTGAGACTGCGATGTTATAGAGCTATAGCCTGCTATAGCCAGCATTTTAAATGTAGGTACAAAATGGAGTTGCGCTCCTTGTGTAACAGTTCTCTCATATACCGTACATGTGCGAAATGTCATTTAAGGCATTTCGAGCACTTTTTTTATCTTCATTTAAAAATCGAAGGAAAACGATAAACATTTTGTAAACACACGTTTTGCTCAGTAAACGCGGCTTTTTCAAATGATATATAAAAACTGGTATAGCTTTAGGACCCAATTAAAATCTCGGAAAGTGCTGGTTTGTTACACCTCATTCAAATTTTGTAAAGCCGCTCCTTACCCTTTATGAAATATAATCTATTTGCGTTTTGCGATATTGGAGAAATGATACAACTTGAAAAAAGGCAGAACCACTTACAACTTACGTTAAAAATGAATATCGCGACAAGAAAGCGAACTTGCAATTAATAATTCCACTGGTTTTCAATTGCAAATATATGTTAACTATTATACCAATTGTCAATAATTGACGTTGCTAGCATAGACAATTATTATACCACAAATTTGGCTAACCTTTGGTTAAGACATTGGAGTTTAGAATTCGTTCAGTGGTAGTAACATGATAAGAATTTTACGAGAACTCGAATTTATCACTCTCGAATACAACAACGCATGTATTGTAACAATTCAGCTGTATGTAAACCTTGCGGTCGTGGCTTTGCGCACAAACTCTTCAGATTTTTTGTTTGGTGCGGGGTCATGATAAAGTAATAGAAAGTTGTTCGTAAGCAACAATATCATTTCCGTTTGTCTCTGGTGTTTTAAATAAATAGAAAAAAGGGTTTCAAAAGAAATCAGTTTTTATTCCACCCAGTGTTTTTTTTGTTAGCCACCCAATAAATAACCGGAATCAAAGTCGTGTTAACTTATTTACAGCACAAGATGTGAAAGTTAATTACGCACAACCTAATCAGCACTTCGCATGTGAAGACTACAATCAACTGACGAAATGATGCAATGATTTCACAACAACCAATAAATGTGCCAACTGTAAAACCGAACTCTACGCTTTGTTTGATGACATTCACTGGCTTAGCTTAGCGATGATAGGTTTCACTGTCAAAAAAAAGTTCCTCTAGTTGACCCCCGTACCCAAATTGGTATGAGTGGAAAAGTTTTTTTTTCTGCTCTACTTTTTTCGAGCGAGTTCCTTTTCCTACCGCTTGTTGTTTCATTCGAGCAATTTACTTGATTTGCCACTAGGATGTGTCATACACGATTTTTTCTGTCCTGGAAAAAAGTCTGCACTCTGTTTGGTACACCTAGAGATGTCTTTTTTTTAGAGTAGAGGAAACTTTGCAACATCAAATGAAGAAGAAAAGTGTACCGTCTTTCAAACGATCTAAAGTTGAAATTGTGTATACAAAAATGGTGGGTAGAAACCTTCATTTAAACATCACCAGTTTGGGTCGAAGCAGCAGATTCGCCTTTTATGTCACGGAGTGTCAATTTCTACCCAATTGGAACTGCTCCCAGGATGAGTTCCAGAGAAGCGTCCAAACGCGTAGGACGAGCGAGTTCAAACGGGTCGGTAGAGTGTGTAGTTGTGTATGTGTGCAAGCTATAAAACAAGCTCTTTGCACGATTTCAACCAGTTTGATGTAGCCGCTTCGAGTAAGCTTCCAGCTTTGACTCATATGTTGCTTCGGATTTTCCAGTCCTTCTTCTGCCCGGGTGATTGTCTCTGGTGACGTTTGAGGGAAAAAAAGAAGATGGTAAGGTACCCATGAAGCTTTGAAGAAGAGAAAAAAAATAACAAGGCAAAAAAAATGAGCGGCTTCTGCTGACTACATATAAAAGAAATTTGCCACAGCTTTTCCGTCGTGAGGACCCATCCGCAGCTCGGGAAACAAACGTTTTCCACCCATCGCACCTCACGCCGTTTGACATCAATCAGAGCCGCTGAGCAGTGAGTCGATGATGGGTGCGTGTGATGTTCCTGAGTACGGGAGGTGGAAAATGCTTTCTTTTGTTTTCAAATCTGACGGTGATTGAGTTTTTGTCAGAACGTGTGAAACGTGATTTATTTGATGTCACTCTAATGCAATGCATGACTGCTGTCGTACTGCTTCAGCTTGGTTTGGTGAAAATTACTGTGCGTATCGGGGAACCGCAGAATTGAGGCAGCAAAATTGAGTACACTGGGATTTTATTGATTTTTTCTATTGAGTTTGATACCGTAAACTGGGGTGACTTTGATCACTTTTTTGATTGTATCTCAAATATTTTCAGAAAATACTGAAAACAATATTGTTCGATATTTTTGAAATAAGTACTGGTATGCAATGAAAAAGATTCAGTCACTACTTCAAAAGTTTAGCAACATTTTTGCTGTTTTTAAATATGCTCTAAAAATTTTACACCAATCATCATTCCGTGGTGACTTTGATCACTTCATTTTTTTGATGAATTTTTGTAACACTTTGCTACTTTCACTAGATTGAACAGCCTTAAACGGCTTAAACGAGTTTATAAATATGGAAAGCAATATGGGGGCCATTCATATTCTACGTGAACAGTTTATAATGGCGAATGTACAAGATTCATACAAAATTTTTAGAATATATATAAATTGTTATCCACTGAGAGAGAAGGTGGTCTAAAATCATCAAAAACTAGTCCACGAGGAATATGACTCATGAAATTGGCCAAATTTGCATGTTACTTCACGTCTTGGGTTTTTGTTAAGAATAAATATGTAATACGCTGTGAAGAATATTGGGACTCAACATTGCCTTTGAGGAAAAACTTGCAAAAATAACAATAAAATGTATTGTTATAATATTTGTTCATCTTAAGAACTAATCTGGGAACAAAATAAAAATACTTTACGTATTACAACTTGTTGTTTTGAATCTGCTTGAACCGATTGTTTGTATGCAACAAATTCGCCAAAAATACACTTTATCTTCAATTAATATTTTAGCATGAAAAACACTCTTTAAATAGCAGTAAATGCATGAATAGTAGCAACGCAGACATATACCCACACAATCAGTGAAGATTACGACAAATCCCAAGCACTAGGAGCGCTTTTTTACCACATTTTCAAAAAAGAGGTACAGTGATCAGTCATCCCGGTGAACAAAGTCACCCCAGTTTACGGTATTTATTAAAGTTGATGCTTTCTCTTATCGGAATTATCAGAACCATTTCATGCTAAGCACTCAGGAGTTAAGTGGCCTCGATTAGATTTTTTAGGCTCCACATAAACATTATAAATCATTCTGTAAATTTGTCATAAATTTCAATTAAAGCCACTTCCACCCCTCGCTGCAAAGTTCGGTTGTGTGACATACGGTGAATTTCCCGTAAACATTATTCCGCTTCCTGACGCAAGTCACTGCTGTTTAGCTTGTTTATCTATGGTCCCCCTGGGAGGGGTCGTGAAGCAAGATTATACCAGCATAGAAAGCAAATCGCTTTTGATGGACGTTGGTCAGTGGTTTTTTCTTGTTCGCTGAAGGCGCCTCTAGCTAGCACCATTCTCCTGAAATTACGCGTCACGTAGCTGCAGTTACCCCGAATATAAAAAAAGCCGATTGTTACACTGTATAGCAACAGTCTCAACCCAGTCAAAGTCAAAGGAGAAATGAACCTTCGCCTTGAAATGTAATGATTTGGGAGTGTGTACGCAATTTGCTAAATTATTTCTCCATCGCCTTCATACCCTGCTCCTGCTGCGCTACTGCCGCTACCGAGTTTCCCCCTGGACGCTGACTTTTAAATGTTTAATGGTTCCTTGAATGTTGCTATGCTTTTTTTCGGCAAGATGGATTTTCGGCTCGAGGGTTATTTGTGGGGTGGCAGCGGATTGGCTACGCAAGTGAAAGTTATTCCCGTTGAACAGCTCAAATAACACCACCCTACACGGGTAGGGTAAACTTTCCCTTAACGCGGTTTTCCCCCTTTTGTTGTGCTCTATTTCCACCTAGCAAACAAAGGAAAATCGTTTCTGTTCGTGCCAAATGTGACACCTGGGAATCGAAATATATGCGCTTTCCATCTTCCCTTTTGTATTCGATCTTTACAACGAGTAAAAGAAGTGCGCACTTCAAAGAACTTTAATGCTCATATATATACACGCATTTACGGACAATCCAATCGTAATAAAACAATCGTTTCTTCCCTTATCGGGAGTTTTATGCAGCAGGGCAAAAAGTTACCTAATTGAGTTTTCAAAATCATATATAACACCGCTGACGTAATTGCTGCTGCCCAGGATTGATTCCTTTTGAAGTGAGATATTGCGGTTCAGTTTAATATTTTATGAACGCACAAACAAAGAATAGTGATAGTGAGAGCCATACATTTTTAACGCAGATAAATATTTTGTGTTAGAACCTCATTTTTGCCACTATAACACAATGTATGGAGGACGCACAATGTATTGCAACATAAAGCAAACATATCAATTTTTATGGCCACATCGTTGTTTCCGCCATCATTACTGATTTATGTCGTAAAAATGGCTCCAGTCAATATTTCTCAACATCTCTCCCGATTTGGATTGCTGTTCTGGTGTATCCCCCCATACTTCGGCCCAGCCATTTATGGGTGCAGTTTCAGTCAGCAAAAATTTATTGTTTTGACGTGCGTAATTCAATTCAAGCAAACATTAATTGAATTGCCACGGCGTGCCCGGTGCTGCCTGGATGCCGACCTCCGAACGGCGGCGCGAGAGCATACGCAAAAAAAACGCAATCGAAAGTCGTTGAAGTCGGCGGAGTCTGACTCGGCGTCTTTCACCCACCCATCACCGCCGGATTGACACAGCTGGAAAGCGATGAAATTGAAAGATTGCGCGCACCGGCTGCAGCAGCAATCAAAAAGTTATAATTACTTCATTCCCTGGTGCTGGCGTGGAATGGACAGTGAGTGGCATCAGCAGGACAGTTTGCATTTTTTTCGCAAAGAAATGGTACCTGGGAAGTTGTCATTTTACAGCGGCCCTTCAGCGATCTCATTGATCTCCGGGTTGAGTTACAAGTGTGGCGAAAGAGTTTTTTTTTGCATTGATGATTTTCAATTGAAAGGACATCTGGTTTAAATTTTTCTAGAGCTTTAGTTAGAATCAATTTCTCTTATACCGTTATACTGAAGAGTGTAAATTTAAAACTCAAATCATCAAAGAACGTGAGGTTTACAAGAAATCATCACTGAATGCTGAATCTGAGGTATTATTTTGAAGGATAACAAATAAATTCAACTACATTATCTTGGTAACCAATTATATGAACTCCACCTGTGATGGATAGATTTAGTGCTCGTACGAATGAACTTGAACTATTGAGAACCAAAGCAGAAAGTCCCAAGTCCCTGTAAAGGAGGGTGGTTATAACTATCCATGGCTATTACGTTAAAAGAATGCATAAAAATCCCTAATCCAAGGTGTCACGCGACCCGTGCCGTCGGATTGGTGGCAGGGAGGATTTAATAAATATCTTAGTTCTGAACGGAGCCAGTGGAGTACCAGACCACCCTTCCCTCCCAAGTAACACACAAAACATGTTAGGAAATAAGTAACAACGAAAGTAGTCATATTAATGTACTACAAGCGCAATTGAAAACTTGTGTTATCATATTGTGTTTGAAGTTGTTTTTTATCAGTAATACAACCGCATTTCGAAAACAAGCTCGTTTTTTTCTGGTTTTGGAGATGTTTTTAGTAACATGAGTTCAAGAATGACAATCACTAACACTTGGTCTTTTCGTAAGACATTACACAATCTAATAACAACACTACGTACCTGAAAAATGCTTTTCTTTAGTACAGTAGTCGTAGCAATCAACACCTAACTTAAAATTACTGGATCAAATTATTATTGAAATTATATGAACGATTCAAGATCGAAGTGGTTTTGACGCGCCATCAAAAGATAAACAAAACGCTTGCAGTGTAACCAATATTACTCCAGATTTTTGTTATTGTATGTCTAACAACGTTTTCTAGTTTTGTTGGATTTTATATTCAGATAACGTTGAAACTATGCCAAAACAATTTCAATATTCAAGCGAAAGAAACAACTCTTTTTGAATGGTTGAATATTATTTTTTGTCATCATTTTATAATCAAATAAAACTGACACTGATGAAAGAAATTGCCGATCCAGTTGCACTGCGCAGACACAACACATTTGCGCATGCGCTGGTTAACCCTCTAGTGCCCAGTCAGCTTCAGTCGAAGTTCCGAAAAGCTTTAATGAATGCTTAAAAAGTGTTTATGATGGTTTATAATGATTTTATCGAAGTCCGTTGAGAAATTAATTTGGGCACTAGAGGGTTAACAGTTGTCATAGCAACAGATTTGCGCATTGCCGTATTAGTACTCGAGATGTATTTTGCCACTTAATTATATCAAGTTGGCTTGCTTTCATGCAGTTATCGGTACATGTTCTACTAGCCTTCATGTTTCGCGCTTTTTTGGTGATATTGATGTCAGGGAATAGGTAACGTCAACTATTCTATACCAACGTGTGTTTCTTGGGCTGTACTTCTGCCCCTACTGCATTAAGTGGGGCTCTGACCCAGCGGACCTATATTTCCCTAGCTTCTCGTGGGATTCACATGGACAATATAAACAAAACAAATCATTTCTAGAATAACAACAGACAGAAGGAGACGGAGGAAGTGGTCGAACGAACAGTTCTCGATCAGGACATGGAGGCAGGATTTAACCTTGACAGCGACTCGTTTGAAGGCTGCCCATCAGCATTCTCCATGATCCTCGATTCCCCAAAGGAAACCGACGCAGACGCACTTTCTAGTCTGCCTGCTCCCCGTAGCGTCTCTCCAACGCACAAAAGTGCAGGTACGCGGCATACCCAAAAGAAGGCCACTCTAGGGAAGAAGCCAGAACGCACGCCCTTCGACCCTTCGGCCGGCCTGACCTACCAGGTCAAGCCGCTGTTAAGGCGCAATGATCGGATGACGCTCCGTCACCTTATACCAGTGCAGATCGTCCGACGAACAAAAAGTCTCTGCAATGGGGATGGCCCCTCGGTTCCGAGACACTCGATGGGAGTAACCTACAGGGTAATGGTAGACCCCATCAAACTTCTATCCAAGGAGCAGCTTGAAACAGTGCACGATTCGATCCTGGAATAGATTGCGGCACTAGATTCTTCAAGCAGGGTTACCTTTACTTGGCCTGCGCCGATAACGAAACAGTTGTGTGGCTGGAGAAAACCATCCCAGACCTAACTCTCTGGGATGGAGCCCAACCGCGTGTTTATAATAAAGATGACCCTTCAAACGAGAAGATATTGCGATTCATCTAGAATCAGAACGACGGTATCTCTGCACTGGAGTGGCTCGTAAGGAACCGGTAGCAGGGAAAACCGTCGAGTTGATTCTAGGGATCGACGAACAATCCGCCTCCTGTATCACCGAACATCGCTTTTCATTGCACTACATGTTTGGTAAAGCTCGCATGTACCGGACAAGCCGAAAACCTACGCACGGAAGGGAACTTCTGTTGCGAAAAGTAGGACGGTACATGCAGAACGGTCAGTTCAGGCATCACCACCTAATCAACGCAATCTCGCAACGAACAGGAAGGTACAAACGGAACGTCCAGCTTCGTCATCACTACCTGCTCAACGCAACCCTGCAATGGGAGATAAGGTTCAGCAGGCGGCTCGTAATAGTCCGACACCTCAACCACTCCCCATTCGCAAACCCGCGATCGAGGGGAAGGTTCCGCAGAAAACTCCAAGGAGCTAACTGCCTCAACTATCTCCAGCTCGCAAACCAAGGTCCCAGAAACCACCTTCCGATGTTGGTGATGTGTCTGTAGCCCATCGCTTACAGCAGACAAGGCAAGCTGGTGTCAGAGTAAGGGCAACCCAAATTAGCCGTTCTGCTGATGGCAACCGTCTGTAAGATACCGGATCCTCCTATCCAACCACAGACGGATCCAAAACCCAATGAGCAGCTTTCGCTGCATCCAGGTGAAACCACGCTAAGGGAGCCTCCAGCGTCCTTAGCAAAGGATTCATCAAAGAGCAACTAATGTTTGCTCTGGTCTAGGAGCCATGAGTCAACAACACAGGAGTTCTTGGCCTTACAGATTCAAAAGGTGAGTTAATCTATTCCAATACAACCCTAGGATTGCAGTTCTGTTAAGCAGAGTAATCAAAAACACTCCAATCACAGATTTTTTTCAACGTGACGTCGTTGCCTTATAGACTGTTCCGAAAATTATAAATACATCTTCTTTCTTGAATAAAACAAAAAATACAGGATTTTTCGGGTCATTTTATTCTGAAATATAGATAATAAGTGTTTTCTTTCCAGTTTCAATTCAAGTTGGGATTATTTTTCGTAGGATACGCGAGTTCTCTAACTTTTCTCTTAACACTACTCATAAGCTATTGCACAGTGTGCTCTCCGACCATTTTTACCACTTTAAGCCAATCTTTTTTAAATTTTTGAACATTGTCCGCTGGTTTGACATATTTCCTCAGCTTTGCCTGGGTCAAAGCCCAAAAAGTTTCAACAGGGCGAATTTCAGGGCAGTTTGGAGGATTCATCTCCTTTGGGACACATGTGACATTATTTGTTTTATACCACCCTAGTGTATCCTTAGAGTAATGGCAGGAAGCAAGATCGGGCCAAAAGATTGGAGGATTGTAATGCTGCTTAACCATGGGTAACAACCTTTTCTGCAAACACTCTTTCGCGTAAATTTTACCATTCATTGTGTCATTCGTAATGAATGGACGAGATATTTTCCCACATTCACAAATGGCCTGCCAAACCATTACCTTCTTGCCGAATTTTTCGGTGTAAATGGCTTTCACTGGTCCAGGGACATCCCTTCCCTTCGGTGATGTATAAAATTGCGGTCCTGGCAGAGTCTTATAGTCCAGTTTTATGTAGGCTTCGTCATCCATGATAACACACCCCATTTTTTTGGTCAGAAGTTTGTCATAAAGCTTCCGAGCTCTCGGTTTCACAGATTCAGTTTGTTTTGGATTTCGTTTTGACTGCTTCTGCTTCCGACGGATCTTCAGACCCATTCTTCCCTTGGCACGCATAACGTTACTCGCCGAGGTTCCAAGCTTTCTCGCCACATCTCGTACTGATACTGAAGGATGCCGCTTGTAGTATTCCTTAACCTTTTTGTCCATTGTGGGATCAACAGGCCCGGGTTTTCTACCACGTCTTGGGGCATCAGTAAATGTGCACTCTTCACAATACTTTCGCAATGCGGTTTGAACTGCTCCGACACTTATACCTTCTTCTCTGGCTAATTTTCTTATAGAAAGACCACTCACGGTGCCCCATTTGTGCACAATTCGCTTTCTTTGCTCGGGTGAAAGGCCACGCATTTTCAAAATTTCGCACCAAATGTTAGAAAAAATGACAGCATCTGTTTCTTTTGGATGTAAAAAACAGGACGCAGCCAACGTTTGGTTGAATACTGCACGTTATTTGAAATGACGGTTGATCGTAAGTGTATTTATAATTATCGGAACGGTCTATAATAGCAAAAGTCCCGACGTCCAACGGGAAGCAGGACATATTCATCGCTTCCGCTTACTTCCCCGGGGACCTGGACGATATTCCGCCTCCCTAGGTCTGCACACTCATGAGGTACTGCAAAGCAACCAGCAATCCGTTCATCATCGGTTGCGATGCGAACGCTCACCACACGGTTTGGGCCAGCTCGGATACCAATAATAGGGGTGAGTACCTTCTTAAATATCTTACTTCCAACGAGGTCAATATATGCAATGTACCTTTACAAACGCCATAAGAGACAAGATTCTCGATCTCACTCTCTGCAGCGCAAACATCACTGAGAAAGTCAAAAATGAGCATGTCTCTGACGAACCTTGAAAAGTGAAAAATTTAGGAACCCGAAAAAGACTATCTGGTCCTTGTATAAGGATCACTTAGTCAACTCCCGGTCACCCTGCTCAATCGACATACGCACTCCCGGTGAACTTGATACGGCCACACGTGATCTTGAACATAGGATCACTGATACCTACATGGCCAACTGTCCTTTAAAGGAAAGATTTGTGTGTCGTAACGTGCCTTGGTGGAACGAAACGGTCAATAGCCTCCGCTGTGAGGTCAAGCGTTCGTTCAAAAGGGCAAAAAGCGTATCCAATTGGGATGAGTATAGAGCGTCGCTCACTAAGTACAACGCTGAATTACGCAAGGCAAAATAAATTTGTAAGATCAAGTTCTGTGAGGGCATTCAAACTTTGCCCTAAGCCACATGACTCCAGAAAGCGATGTCAGTAGATCACACCAATGGTCTGGAGCAGTTGAAAAGAGAGGACGGCAGTCTTACCGTCACACCTAGGGAATCACTGCAGGTTCTTATGAACACGCACTTCCCTGGGTGAATTTGCATAAACGAACAGCAGACACTGGAGCAGCAGCGTCCGAGGACAAGGCGTTCAGCGCCCAACGACTGGATTCTGTTCTCTCGAAGGCTGTACGCGGAGGCTCCAATCAATTGGGCATTAAGATCCTTCGAACCAATAAATGGACCAGATGGCATTCTACCCATCTTTTTACGAAAATCAGAAGGTGTCATAATGCCCGAACTGAAACATCAGTGCAAGCTTCACTCTGGGCTGTATTCCAGATATCCGAGACGGAAAGTCAAGGTGATCTTCATATCGAAGGTAGAAAAAAAAAGACAAAACATTACCTGAAACCTTCAGGCTTATAAGCCTCACATCTACACTTCTAAAGTTAATGGAGAAAATTGCAGAATGAGTTCCTCAGAAACTCATCACTACAGAAAGATTAGCATGTTCACCAATCTGGTAAATCGACGGAAACTCCTCTTCATGGCATTGTTACTCTCATCGAAAAGTCGCTGAAGTTGAAGTACCAAGAGACGGCGATACGCGAATTTCTTGGTATTGGAAGCACTTACGACGATATGTCCTACGCTTTAATCAATACAGCTCTTCTGAATAGAATAGAAAACACCACTACAATGAGCTGGACTCAGAATATGTTCTCGAGCAAATAACATCACAGCTACATTGGGAGATACTTTGAGCACGGTCAGCGTCCGCTCCCCCTTGCTTTGGTTCCTCCTGGTGCTCGATGCGTTATTAGAGTAATGCTCGCTGAAACTAGGCCACTAGGTGCAAAAGGTCTTTCAAATTTGATTTAAATGCACATAGTTATTAGAAATAGTGAAAAATGATAATGCCATTTTTGTTTGATCCAATTTGTTGACCCCTTGATCACCAAGGGGCGAAACAGTTTTCAGAAAAGTTGAAATTTTAGCAATTCTTGATGTATTATTTAAGCTATATCTCTAATATTCGTTTTTGAAAGTACCACAAATAGGCTTTCATTTGAAGTGATCGGAATTCAGGCCGCCATATTGGATTATATCACAAAAATGCAATTTTGACCGTGTTCGCCGATTTTCGATCTGAGACCAGCACTGGAAAGCTGAGAAAAAATGCTTTAAGATGCAAGAAAAAAATTAGGTAAGCATCAGTGTTAACCCATCAATTGAACCTATTTTCCAAGCTAAGTTTTAAAATATTCAACGTACACCGCACGATCAACGTAGTAACCTGTTTACTGAGACCAAGTGGATGTACCTACATGTTATAACCCTACCAGCTACATATAGCATAAGCGATTGACGCTGCAACTAGTACGCCACTACTCTTTTTTCGAGTTTAGTGAGAATAATGAATACAACACTAGCATGTTTGATACTAACGAAGCGATAGGTTTTTTATAACTGAGCAGTTCCACAAAAAATGTCTCATTTTTGATATTTTATTTAAATTGTCATTTTTAATGTAGCTGGAACTTTGCATAGACGTTTCTATAGGCAAAAGATGCCATTTTGTGCTACTGATTTGATTTTTGCAACACAACTCATATTTGAGAATTTATTGAAAAATGTTATTTCGGGAAGGTATTGATGATTTCAAATATTTTCAGGGCCAAAACGGTTTGTTTGATCGGTATGACGTCTTCGATAAAGTTTTAGATAATTTTTTTGCCGCTCCGAAAAAATATACACTTTAAAATAATATTTGTTTTGAAAAAAAGGTACAAGAAAAATGTAAAATTATCGTCAAGTTTTACCTATTATCGTCCGGGGGGTTAGACATAGAGAACTGATGAAGACATAGAGAACTAGTATTTTTCAGGAAGATGCTCGGCATTATGAAGAACCATCAGGTTACGAAGTTTCCGAAAAAGCTTCACCTTCAAGACATCAAAATAGTCTAGGCTCATAGAAGCAAACATTAGTTGACCTATTGGGATGGGGAGATTCTGTCAAAAAAATTTTGCCACTGCTATACAGGATATCGCAGCAAGCAGTTGGTGTCTACTCATGAAGTCTGTACCAGGCGTGCTCGCATGTGATGGGTACATTGTTCGTGAAAATTCGACCTTGAAACTTTTATGAAATTTTCACTGTTTTACAATGAAGTGATAATGAAACCTGAAGAATCACAAAATTGTCCATAATTTTTATCAATTCCAACGACATATTGATTATTGTTATCCATCATGTGGTTACATCGGTATTACCGTTAGAAATCTTTCATTCCAACGTCACACTTTGGTTTTAGTTTTCCAAGGAATGTATCTTGATATAGAGCGGTTAGACGTAGTCCCACGTCAAAAAAATTACAAGGAGAGGCCACGAACGCAAGATTGACGTAGAACTACAAACAGCTGTCTGTTACAAAACTTGCATTCGAGAGTGACCGCAACTGATAAGGTCGAAGCCACAAAAGGCCCTTAAAAGTTTCAAAATGGCAACTAGGGTAGATTGTCGGCTTATGAGTATAATCCTGAGTTCGATAATAGGGTAAATGACCCAATAGTGGAGGAGCTATGCACGAGTTAAGCATGTTTAGCCATGTTTTGGCTAAGAAAAACGAATCTAGCTGGTCCGTTTCACTATTTTCTGTTGAAATGGGTTCTATTTGATAATTTTGCACCTTAAAATTGACTTTGAACCCGCTTTGTGGGTTTAAATTAACTAAAATAAGTTGCACGCTTTTGTTCCAATAGTTGCGGTAGAGTTCCTATAGTTGTGAATGGGTGTTCCTGTAGTTGCGGTACATAAAACATTCGTGTTTGCTTGGTTATATGAAGGTATTTGCCTTGCTTGAAGTGGTTTTTGATTGTTTTACTATTTATCATATTGTTTTTAATAGGTTGACAAGTCGGTTTGCAAGTAAATACAAAAATGCACGAAGTTAACTAAGGGACGGATTTTGCGCCAATTTGATCAGATGTTGGCAAAATTCAGGGAGGGTATGTAGGTTTTACTAAAATACAACAAATTTTGCATACTTTTTATAAAATGTCTATAGACTAACATTTGAAAAGGGCTGAAATTGGCTGAAGAGAAAGACCAATGGCGCTCATTTTGAAATATTCAGAAGGATTTTTTTTCTCACAAATGGTGACTTCTCAACACTGGAAGTTAGAGTCTATTACCTCTGCTTCGTACCATGTTTGCGCTTACATTTTTGACGTTAGTGTTTACTAAAAGAGCGATTGAAGCTGTGACAGGCTCGTTAAAAGAATTACAAGACCAAAAGCAGTGGGTAAGCATCGATTAAGAGGTCATAAATGCATAATACAGCATTTTAGGGGTGAGAGCGATAGCTTTTGTGGCCGATCATGTATGAAGTATCGGTAAATACACGGTGGCAGGGGAAGGTGGGGTTCGAAAATTGAATAGTAATTAGTTACATCATTTAGGTATGTCCCCTAGTACCTGCTTGTCCATAATATACACAAGTAGTCCCACATACATATGTTCCGATAAACGTAAATCAGAATTGCGAAACATACCGCAACTATAAGAGCATAGTGTATCCTGTGATCCTATAGTGGAGGAAGTAATTTATAAATAATATGATCATCTATTAACGAACTTCACCTGTGCAACAGTTTCCATAATAAACTGTTATCTGGGAAAATAATTATATGAGTAATAATCGTACTAAAACCACACACATATCTTAAAACAATCGTGGACAAAATAAGAAAATGGGTAGTGAGTGGTGCCTTCCGGGTAAGTTTCTGAAAAATACAGTATTCTTCAGTAATTTGGATATTTTCAGTATATATTGTTGTAGTAACATATGAACTTATGTTTAATCTATTATTTCTTCAACATGTAGCATGAGCAATTCGGTTCTAATTAGTTTAAACGATGACTTTAAAAGCGATGCCGCAACTATTGGTGCTACCACAACTATTAGATCATCTACCCTACTTCTATAAGGTATTTGGCAATTTATGGCTGTTTTATAGATCGTAGGATGCTACTTAGGATTTCAAAATTGGATCTGGAGTCAATTTCCAGCTTGTGAGCATCAACCCGGTTCCGAAAATACATATACACTGAAGTCGCTTTTTACGCGGGGGATACGTGCCGTGTAAAAAAAAACCGCGTAAATTCCGGAATCCGCGTAAAAAAATCGCGTAAACTCCTGAATCCGCGTTAAAAAAACCGCGTGAATTCCGGAATCCGCGTGAAAAAAGCCGCGTAAAAAAAAACCCGCGTAAAAAGCGACCTTAGTGTATTTAGCAGTAATTGTCTATTTTATAGGAACCGGAAGTTAATATCTTGAATGTTTAATCGACCTCAGATGCCATTTTTGAATCTTTTAAGTGTTACCACATTATTTCCAGAGGTATTCCATATGTGTTGGATGAATGTTATTGTATAGTGAAATGCAACAATGCAAATAATGCAATAAACAGTATCATTTAGTTACCGTAAACTGGGGTGACTTTGATCTCTTTTTTGATTGTATCTCAAATATTTTCAGAATATGCTGAAAACAATATTCTTTGATTTTTTTTAAAAATAAGTACTGGCATGCATTGAAAAAGATTCAGTCAATATTTCAAAAGTTTAGCAACAATTTTGCTGTTTTTAAATATGCTCTAAAAATTTTACACCAATCATCATTCCGGGGTGACTTTGATCACTTCATTGTTTTGATGAATTTGAAGTAACACTTTGCTACTTTCACTAAATTGAACAGCCTTAAACGACTTAAACGAGTTTATAAATATGGAAAGCAATTTGGGGGCCATTCACATTCTACGTAAACAGTTTATAATGGCGAATGTCCAAGATTCATATGTTGTTGTTTTGAATCTGCTTGAACCGATTGTTTGTATGCAACAAAAATACACTTTATTTTCAAATAATATTTTAGCATGAAAAACACTCTTTAAATAGCAGGAAATGCATGAATAGTAGCAATGCGAACATATATCCACACAATCAGTGAAGATTACGACAAATCCCAAGCACTACGAGCGCTTTTTTACCACATTTTCAGAAAAGAGGTATAGTGATCAGAGTCACCCCGGTGATCAAAGTCACCCCAGTTTACAATACTTTAAACTCTACTGGAAATGAAAACTTATAATTCGTTATTCTGATTTCGTATATCATTTTACTAAGACGCGCAATAAAATATGTTCAAAACTTATTTATTTTTACGTCAACTGTGCGTTGTTCAAATACTGTCGAGCTTTTTACTGGAGAAAGTTACTGCCAATACACCTACCACTAATGATGCCGCTACCGTTCAAAGGCAACTTTTTACTAGAGGAAGGAGAAGTGCCGCTCTGCTGCTGCTACGACTAGGGCAGATCTCCTGGTCGCTATCCGGAACTAATATGACTGGTTTGGGCAGAAGCATGCTCTTAGTACTTAGTACCTTCTCTGTTTACCAGGTATATAATTCTCTCAGCCGTGTTAGAAAAAGAAATTATTGAACGATCAATAAGATCAATCGATTTTTTTGTTAAATTTATTATCGCGATATCACTGACAGTGCGAATAAGACATTCTTCTGATAACACAGGGGAAGCTGTTTGCACACTGGAAATTTGGCGGCTCATATATTTTGAATGCCAGCATTTTTTTCGGAGTTTTTACGGCCTTCGGATTTCGTTTTTTTCCGGTCTTGTTTTTTAACAGTCGACAAAAGTTCTCCAAACCATTTTCATCACGTTGGTGACGGTTGATTTAGCTGCTTTCAACAATTTTGTCAACTTTAAAGGTCGTCGTCATTGGGGAATCTGAATGGAAGTTGCCATCTTGGATTTGAGAAAGACTCCGGATGTTGATATTCATGTTATCGTTGATCAACATGTTATCTTTTTCGATAAATTTCCTTCAACTGTAGATCGCCATCTTATCGTTGAAAACTGATTTCTGGTTTCTAGAAGTGATTCAGGAAATATTATCACTTTTCTTCAATTTTACTCAACTTTCCAGAAACCAAATATTGCCATCTAGCATTTGAGATTGTCGTCGGATGCCGATTTACGTTTTTCTTCATGTCTCATTCTGGTTCATAGTGGTATATCATATTAGGAAGTTTTTGTTTCCACAGTTTTCCACAAAGAAAACAATATGACAAATTTGACGGCGAATTGAAGTTAAAATATCTTAAAACTTAATAAGTGAAATAAGCTAAAATGTTTATCGACAAACAATAGCATACCTGCATACACTCAGCTACGTTCTGATAACCAGCATGAAGCTTACATCGTAGACATCCAGATACCATGATGAAGAAAGGTCTACGTTCATAGTTCACTAAAATACTTACACATGCCCTACAGGATGCTTTACACCGTATCAATGCGGAAGCTTTTCGAAACAATCCGACGGTATCGGATCTCAAATTAAAATCCATAACACATGATGGCGGCTGCACATAACCAGTGGCTGCAGTTCGCAGCTACATAACAACCCGACCGAAGTGCCCTGGAGATAGACCTAAACAGCGAACAGACAAGTATCGTAACTGCTTCGACGGACTACGGTTTTATACCTGCCTGGAAGCCTTTGCTGGTCATCGTCAGCAGGTGATAAATTTTCTATCGGTTCACCCCGGTCGAAACGATTCGGTCAAACAATTGCGTTTATGGATCTCGAAGGAGCCATTCCGACAGGCATCCTTAAGCACGGTTATTCTGAATGAAGATACGCCAGCATCAGCAACGGTGGTTCTAACTGTGGAACCAGTTTGTAAATTCTAAAAACGAGGTGAGTCTTGAATTTTTTCAACTTGTTGATTTTTGCTTAGAGAAAGACTGGTGAATTATAGCATTCTCACCGGAATCGATTTTCTCAGCCACTGTTTAAAAGCCTTGGGGTATGCATAACGGACCTATTCTCGATTGTCTGCTTCAATGAACAAACAAAACCACGCTCCGTTTGGAAAAGCCGATAGATGCCTCGTTGGATGTTGGATGGGATGAAAGGAAGCTCGCATATCCCTGCCCCGGTCGGGATGCGGTTTTCGACGGTAGCACATACATACGTAGTTCACCTGTTAATCTTCCCACTTGCTCTTTCGCTGCCGGCCTGCGTTTAATTCAATACACCTCTCGTCCGAAACCCGGTGCTGATGTTTGCGGTTCGTAATGTCCGTTTGAAAATTTGGCCCATTTTGCATGCTGTTGTGTAGGTTGAACTAAGCGTGTGACAGCCAAGGTGTAGGATGATAATTAATGGGGGTATTGTCTTTCAGTTTTAATTGATGACAGCTTCTTACAAAATTTAGCTACACTCCCAACTCAAGTCGGGAGAGAATTTTCTCGGCTTTTTCTTATTTGATACCTTACCACATGATCCTGATGTAACCACAGTAGCTGTATATCCTGTCGCCTGTTCAACCTAAATATGCTGAAGCGTACATGTTCAGGTAATTGTTTTGTTCGGGTAGTCAGTGTAACAAACACGTTGACGATAACGAATCTTAATTGCATTACGTTAGAGCACGACATTTCCGGAGACCGCAGACACCATCATTTGGCCGCGCGCAGGGGCCCCAGAGCACGCACGTTCGGCAGCAACACATCGCTCGAAATGATCGGAAAATTGCTAGCCAAACTATACCGACAAAAGCTAAAGCAGGGGGTGGTTTTAGGCAAGTGTGTGTGTGGCCCTATCTGTTACGTTCCATACGCACGTACGCTGAATAATAATATCAAACGTAGGAAATCGAAACCATTCTCACAAATCATCCTCTTTCCAGAGGCGAGTGACCGAATCAGGTGCAGGAGAGTACATCGGGATAAACAGATAGACGGATGCTATCCGGTTTGCTGGACAAAAAAGTTTTTGGAATCCCGTTTACTCTATGCCTTGTGAAACAAGGGATATTCAATCTTTGTAATATGTTTTATAAAATTTGGATTAGAATATTTGCAACATCAAATTTGAGGCTTAGCATACTTAGCCAAAACATAGGACAGAAGGCAAGCCTTTGTTTTAACTCTGAAACGAAGATTGCTCGAGAATTTTAATATATAGCTAGTCATTCAGGAAACAGCGGGAAACATACATCTCAGCGTAATTATTTTTTGGATTCATATTTGCATTTGTCTTCATTCCATATGACATGGTGCCTCAATAATGAACTTATAAAATTATGGAAAAGGTTATCACACACACACAAGGCTCAAACTGGAAAAATATGAAAGATTATAACATTCCCACCATTCCTGTAAATGTTGGTGCCCCTAGCTAGCTCGGAAGTGCGCCTTTCACTGGGTTCGTCGCTTTCACGTTTGCTAATCTTATTTAGGTCTTGATGGCTTTACGCACTTCCGAACTTGGGGGTATCGAAACTCACATAAATGATTGAAACGTAAAATCCCTCATTCTTTTTAGTGTTAAGGGTGTTACGGTCGATAATTGGTCATTTTCAGTTTGCCGTTTCATTTGTATCGTGTATCAAAAGAAGACCAGAACACTCCTCATTTCAAATATGTGTGCGTAAAGTATCATGCCTTATGTTTGATATTTATTTTTGCTCTTCAGTAGAGGTGGGAAAAATGGTTCACCATCAGAGGATCAGAGCGGTTCCGCTCACTAAGGTGAACTAGTTCTTTTTAACAGCTCACTCGCTCTTTTCGTTCCTACATAATTTTTAGTTATTATCAGTGTAGCTATTTATCAGACACCGCAAGTGAGAGCCATGTTAATGCTTTACACCCGATTTGCCAAGCGCAAAGTCGCGCGCAAAACTACAATAGAACTCCCAGAAACAAGCTGCCACCAAACGTCTGCCCTGATATGCATAACCTGCATTTCCCATCACCCAGCCACCAGCCAGCCGCAAGAGCATGCAAAAAAAACAACTTGCAACAGTCCATACACAGGTACACGGGTTGGTTAACGCCGAGTACGCACATGAATGGATGTGGAACGAAAAGAACAAAAGAACTGATTCACTGATCTTCTGGCAATCCGCTCGCAGGCTGATCAAAAGACTCGTTAGTTCTTTGAAAGAGCGAAATCTTTCGCTCTCAGAAGAATTGGTTCGTCCGCTGGTTCTTTTGTTCAGCTCGCAGGCAATCCGCTCGCGAACAGAAGATTTCGATCTTTTGAAGAACTGATTTTCTGATCAGCTCGGGAGCGGATTGTCTGCATAGATTCAAAAGATCAGTGAACCAGTTATTCGCTCTTTTCGTTCCATTTTTCGTGTGCGTCCCGGCGTTTGCCAGCCCGTGTGCTGTGTGTGAACTGTGGCAAGTAGATTTTTTTTTATTCCCGCGGCTGGTGGATGGTTATGCATAGGAGAGCAGGCAGCTGGCGGCAGCTATTTTCTGGGAGTTCTATTGCAGTGTCGCACGCCGCTTTGCGCTTGGGGTGTAAAACATTCATATGGCTCTCGCTTGTGGTGTCTGATCAACAAAATCAGCTTCAGCTTTTTGCTTGAAGTAAGGGGTGAGTCACCGCTCTTTAAAAAAGAGCGATAGATTACTCACTCACTTTGAAGAACCAGCTCTTTAGATCAGTTCGTGAGCGGATTGTCCACCTCTACTCTTCAGTTGCAAAAATAACGCCGAAGCAAGAGAAGCAACGCATTAAAATTTAGCTGGCGCATCGCGAAAATCCGAACTACTTGCAAAGCAATTCGGCAAAATTGTTGAATGTGGCCAAATCAACCATCACCAAGTGTTTAGAGAACGTTTGTCAACTACCAGAAAAACAGAATCGGGGGAAAAACGAAATCCGGAAGCAAAAACGACGAAAAGAGTGGTCAACAGTTTTAAGCGGAATCCCAACCTTTTCCATCCAAGGTATCGCCAACAAGCTAAGAGTTCCGTTTACAACGGTTAATCGAGCTAAAAAACAAGCCGGACTGGCACCTTACGATAAGCAAAAGAAGTCGGCTAGACAACGATCGCAAAAGCTGTACGTAAAGATGCTGACGAAGTTTGATTGCGTGGTGCAGCATAATGAAACTTACGTCAAGACAGACTTTAGACAGCTTCCTGGACAACAATATTATACGGTACCATTTGCCGGGGTGATATTAAGCCACGGGGGTGACATTGTGCCAAAACGGGATATGTTTGTTAGCGAAAATATTATATGTTCATAGAAACTAATATTTCAAACTCAGTGCTCTTTGAAACATACCATATTTATTCACAACTTGAAATGGAATATGGAAAAGTTCGCTAAGTATTTTACTTAAACGGTGTTTCAAAGTTTAGGGTTGAAAACTGTTTAGTGTGTGGAATTTTACATTTACTGCGTCAACCATCTCCGCTATCCTTCTATATGCTATCGACCAATTTGTTCCCATGAAAACCAAGCGTGAAGCAGCTAAACCTGCTTGGACGAACGCCGATCTCAAAAATCTAAAAAAAATGAAACGCGCAGCCCTCCGAGGACACAGCAAGTATCGTACGGACTCTACCAGGGCCAGATATATGTTAGCAAACGCTGAATATAAGCAACTGAATGATCGTCTGTACAACGCTTATCAGGACCATCTGCAAAATAACCTCAAGAATAACCCCAATAGTTTTTGGCGGTACGTCAACAGCCAAAGGAAGGAAACCGGATTGCCCTCTACCTTGACTGATGGTTTGCTGGAAGCTGAATCAACTGTGGATATTGCCGACCTCTTCCGATCTCAATTCAGCAGCGTTTTTACCAATGAGCTTCTAGATCCGCAAGACGTGGCTGCCGCTACCAGAAATGTTCCCCGACTGACGGCATCTGATTTGCAAATCGTTATCACCGATGATATGGTCAAAGCAGCAGGTATGGATCTGAAGTGTTCCACCGGATGCGGCCCAGACGGGATTCCTTCGCTTGTTATAAAACGCTGTATACACTCACTTGCAACACCGTTAACCACAGTATTCAATCGCTCTCTGCGTACAGGAGTGTTCCCTACTTGCTGGAAAGACTCGTATGGGTTCCCGGTCTTCGAGTCGTCTTGAATTATCACGGAATAGAATGTTTGAGTTGACAGTGTTGCGCATGCTGACTCAGAGATATGTACAGTATATATCACCAGATCAGCACGGTTTTTTGTCTAAACGTTCCACAACGACTAGCTTAACCTGCTTCACATCGTTTGTAATTCGTCAATTAGAAAATGACCAGCAAGTCGATGCTATCTACACCGATTTATCTGCGGCGTTTAATAGAATGAATCACCGGTTTGCCATAGCCAAATTTGACAAACTTGGCATGAATGATAATTTGCTTGTATGGCTCGAATCGTATCTAACAGGAAGAAATATGTCCGTCAAAATCGGTGACCACATTTCCTCACCTTTTCCCGTTTGGTCCGGTGTTCCTCAGGGAAGTCATCACCATTTCTATTCTTGCTGCACATGAACGATGTCATCCTTACCGTCAAGTGCTCTAAACTCTCCTACGCCGCACAGTGGGACGAAATCAAAAATAGTAGGACATTGATATTTGCGACGAAACGCATGGTTTTAGCGTTTCAATGTCTTCTAGAAAGTTTCTCAGTTTTATGAGTACTTTATGTTGACGGTAAATTTTTGACGTAGGACTACGTCTAACCGCACTATATCGAGATACATTCTGAAGAAACTAAAAACCAAGATGTAACGTCGGAATGAAAGATTTTAAATGGTAATACTGATATAACCACATAATGGATCACAATAATCAATATGTCGTTGGGTTGATAAAACGATGGACAATTTTGAGATTCTTCATATATCATTGTTACTTATTTTTTGAACAGTGAAAATTGATGAAAAGTTTCAAGGTCGTATTTTCACGAACAATGTACCAATCACATGCGAGCACTCCTGGCACAGACTTCATGAGTGGACACCAACTGCCTGCTATGACAACCTCTATTCAGTGGCAAAAAAATTGACAGAATCTCCCCGTCCCAATAGGTCAACTAACATTTGCTTCTATGAACCTAGACTATTTTAATGTCTTGAAAGTAAAGCTTTTTCGGAAAGTTACAAAGTAACAACCTCCTTTATCAGACAATTAAACGATCTGTTGTGAGAATGTTATTAAAACTGATGTCTTGAAAGAAAACATGCTGACACAGGCAACAGTACTGCCCCGGCTATGTATGAGAAGACGGTCGCTCGTCGTCAGTGCAGTAGCACTCGATTGCCATTTGTGTGCAGTCAAGCCAAGTGGAAACAATGTAGGGGTAAACAGGGTAAGACCGCCCTGCGGAGTAAGACCGCCCACCGTAGTTTTACTACCAAGTTATAAAATAATTGAAAAATTTCTTTAACGTGTCTATTACAGTATAATTACATAACATTTTGCACGTTTTTCTGTTTTGATAGTGCACGAACGGTCGCAGAAATAATCAAAAACAACCTTTCAGCTGGCAACCAGTCAATGCGCTATTGTTTTGCGGCAACGGGACTTAAGGTTTTTCAGTCTAAAAATCTATTGTTTTGTTCGTGAATATACGTTTAATCGCTTGCCTGAATCTATCTTCTTTCGAAAATATCGAAGGCCGTGAGTAATCTTGTAATTTTGACTACTTTTTCGGTCAAATATGAAAATGTTCCACTGGGGGTAAAGTCGCCCACTATACAAGGGGTAAAACCGCCACGAATCCAACTGCTTGTTGTTTTACTTCAAGACCCAAATGCCTCGACACTACAAAGGGAATATTTACAGGATCAGTAAAGCAACTTCAAGCCACATAAGACATCGATGTTAATCGACCATTTTCGATTTGGTTTAAGCTTTTCTAGTAATATATTTTAACAGGACTTATTTTTGAAAAAGGTAAACCTGTGTGAAAATGGTGTTAATGAACCAAAATAATTTTAGAGCCAGGACGGTGTGTTTGATAGGTATGACGTCTCCGGCAGAATTGGAAATAGTAGTTTTTTACTTTCGAAAAAAGCACACACTCTAAAAAAATTCAAAGAAAAATTATAGAAATAGAATTAAAAATATATTTTTTTTTAATTTTTTCGAAAAAAACATATTTTTGCCTGTAAAATCTACAAAAGGTAAGCTGAAATTTTATGGTTGTTGGATCATGGAGTAATAGAAATATTAATAGCTCAATTTTTGTGAAGATTTTTTTTTTTGACGGTTTATTTGGTGTATAGAGTCGTTGGTAATTTTGTTCTTAAAAAAAAAAACATAGAAAATTGAAGATATAAATAATAGAAATAATAATTATTAGTATTTTTCTATACATAATAAGTCTTCAAAAAAATCATACAGATAGGTTTAATGAGTTTTAATTCTTAGCTTAAAGATAGGTATATTATGAATTCAATATATTGAAATACCCCAATTCTGAAAAATCTATTTATTTTGAAAACCAAAAAAGTTACCTGAACATTGATTTGAACTTGAATAATCAGGAAACAAAAAAAGTTAAAACTTAGAAAAAAAATTTTTTTCAGATTTTTCACAGTGTATATTTTATTTAAAAAGAAAAAAAAATACCATCTACAACTTTGTCAGAGACACTATACCGATAGAATCAACCGTTTCGGCCCTAAAAATATTGTTTATGCTCAAAAAATGGTGGGCGATTTTACCCCGCTGGTGGGCGGGCTTACCCCGCATGAAAAAGATCTGCACATTTTCAATGAATTTTTAAAATTTAAAAAAAAGCTGGAAAATAAACAAAAATATTTCAGTTCTTATTTTTTAAATGCGGGTATTGAATAGAAGAACCTCTTAGCGAAGAAAAAATGAAATTGCAGCCGCAACTTTTTTTTCTATAAACAGAATTGCTTAAAGTGGCGATCTTACCCCGCTTACCCCTAGCTGCTGTCGACGTACTGTGGTGCGTGTTCGCACACTACACTGTGCGACCGGGGATAAAATAGTTTTGTACGCAACAGTATATCACGATGTTGGATGTTGCATCCAATATGTGATTACAACTGAACAGATTTTGACCACCAATGCTTTGATCGAACGACGACGGTTGCCAAAGCATGTGATACATTAATTGGCATATCATTGTTCGTTGTACATTGTACGATGAACAGTAAATTAGTAAAAAGTTCAGTTGAAATCCACTTCTTCTAGTTCAGTTTCGAAGCTTTCAACCACTCACGAGCTCGCTTTATATAGCTGCAACAGATGTTTTTTCATCGTTTTAAAGTGCTTATTGTATTACTATCCCTGAACAGATTTCAAACGCCGATGTCTTAATCGACAGGTAGAATATTGCGAAAGATTGTTATATAATAATTAAAATATCTCTTCAACAAAAGTTGTGTTAACATTCTACTAATCAGAAGTTTGCTACCCCGTTGCTCGTTTCCTTTTGGTTGTCGTGACGAGTAGATGGCATTTGAACTGCAACCGTAGTGATTTTCATATCCATGTTTAGTGATAAAAACTTCTTTCAAATTCCTAAAATTAGAAGTTGCATTGGGTTGTTGTCTTTTCGAATTCTACACTCTGTTTTTCTCAGATTTATTTAAATGATCAACTAGAGGCTATTTAAAAGACAATAGAAAACCAATATGCTTCGTAAAGATTTTTAAACAGATATTTCAGATAGCGCGTTTAAGCTGTACTGATGGTTATATTTTTCCAGTTAAATAAATTTAATTCAATATGACAATCCTAGTTGCATTACGCGGTTGTGGTATAGAGAAAACCCAAATTATATGCATCTTGACGTTAGGTTTTAAACATTCATATTCATATTTTTTAATTACAAAAATATTACATCAGCATCTGCAGGAAAATATTACTAAACATATAAACACAACCTGTCGCACAACACAACATATAAACACAACCGTGTAAAGATACTAAACATATGAACACAACCTGTCATTGCCAGACTTGTAATATGCAAACATCAGTTGGAGAGGTTAATGTTGTTTATCAAACCGAGCTAGGTTTATTAACTTATTGTTTATTGACTTTTAAATATGGCATTTTGATGTTTGTTTTTTCGTTGGTATCTTAAAATTGATTGATTTTTTTCTGGTTCTGCTTAATGAATAAATGTTTCAATTGGCCTAAAATGAAAAAAAATGACTGTTACATGTAACATCCTCATAAATTCCATTGTCAATTTCAAAATTTTTGTGAATATAGATTTTCTACTAAAAACTGCAACTCTTTATCGTCACTTTTCCAACGAACTTGTAAACACAGGATTTTTTTAAGTGACTCCTTCGCTAAGCAGTTGTAAGAAACTGACAATGATACTGCTTTGAAATCGGTGAGTGAGCTATCTTTCACAAGCGCAATTGAAGATGAAAGGAAGTTTGCTTTCTACAGAATCGTTCTTAATTAGGACCTACATAAAAAATTGCCTTTCCGCGTGTTAAAGAAATTTGACTGCATTAGGATGAAAGGTATTCATCAATGTTAGAAACAGTATTTTTTTCTTCTTAAATAGATGTCTGCAAATAAATAATCTAAATTATTTTTAAAAATAAACGCTTTTCTTTCTATGACTTTCTGGTGGCATATGACCTTAACAATATGTGGCCACCAATGAACTAGTTTTAGGATTGTAAGTTGTTAGAGGTGTCGTTTGATGGATTTAGGCTCAATAATCTGGAAGTATCCGGAACGCAACGTCCGCATGAAGCCCTCAACGCCTTAACACTTGATATGACCCTTCCGAGTAATTAGAAGTATAGCACGGTATTAAGTACTGCTTTGATCATGTCTATTTTGGTTTCGGTTTCGGCAACATAATGGACAAAATGCCTTTCTCTTGGTGGTTGTTGAGTTTGAATTGTTTAAAAGCAAAACAAGAAAACTATAAATTATGATTAAACATAACCGTTCGTTTTTGGCTCATGTGTGCCAAAGTCAAACCGTGTCGAAAGTGAAACGAAGTCAAATCGAACAAAGTCTGATTTCTTTAAATGAAATATAAAACTATCGTAGTCCTACGTCAAACATGCGGTCGTGTCTTGGATACCACCCTCGTACTATTTTTTTTGATTAAGGGGGGTGTACACCAAAATAAAGAAATTAACTTTTTATTTCTCGATTAACTTGGTAACTTGATCCTGACACATTGTAGAACTAGCTATTACGAGCAAGTTTGTGGAGCATTGAAAAATTCTATCTCTTAAACTGAAAAATTTATAAGGTATTAAAGTGAACCACCCCCTTTAAATATGTTTTTGCGTGATAACGCTCTTATCTTAATTTTGCCCTTGTTCAAGTGTTCTACAAACTTCAAACTAAGATTAATTGTCAAATTTTTTAGAGGAAAGTGTATCGTTATCTCCTAATTTGGAGGAGTTATGTCTGTTTTTGCACTTTTATGACACAATTTTCAAGAGAACATATCTTGCGGAAAGGCAGATGTTGGCAGCTACTTTCGGCTTTATTTTATTTGGATACTTATTCCCTCCAATTGTGTATATATATCGTACTGGAATCGAAGGGGATTGATAGTAATTTTTCAGAAATTAAGTTGCAACTTTTTTGGATTTTGAATATTTTTTAATCAACTTTTTTTTTTAAATCGAACAACCAGTGCCCGTAAATGAGTGAGCCATGGACGTTTGGTGATTTAACAGGTGCTCGGAAATTTAAGCGAAGTGTTGAAATGTGTAACTTTGAAAAATCTTTAATGAAAAATTGAAATTCATTACATATCCATTTCGCACTAGCGAATCTGACTCAAACCATGACGATGACTTGAAGTTATATTACACGATGAAACAGCCAAAGGACGCGTTGTTCTTGCAACAGCAGTTTGAAGCCTTCGCTGACTGGTGTCAACTTAACCGGATGTCGTTGAACGTATCCAAATGCTCGGTCATTTCGTTTAGTCGCAGATAGATTAGAATAGATTAGAACTATTGGAGGATAGACGCAACTTGGCTAAAGCGTGCTTCATAGCTGACCTCCTTCAGGGTAATATTGACTGCTCTTCGCTACTTAGCTCTACATAATCAACAGACGCCGCCGCAACTTCCGATCGCACCCGTTCCTGAGAATCCGTCGTGCAAGGACTGATTATGGCCGTCATGAACCAATGAGTAATATGTCTCGAGTGTTTAATAGCTGTTACCATGTTTATAACTTTTATGTAACTTTAATGTATGTAACTTTAAGCGAACAAACGTAGTTTTAAGCGCATTTTGTGTTAATTTTAAGCTGTTATTATTAGTGAGGTCATTGGGGTAAACATATTATCTGTTGACTAAAATAAATAATAATAATAATTTACAACAAAATTCCTTCGGTGTACACCAATACACTTGCATTGCTTACTTGTGAATTTACGGCATATTGTCAGGAACTACCTCGCCAAAATCGGCAGAATTGTTAATCGCTTCAGGGACAACTATCCTGGTCCGGATTGGACGTAATCATTCCTGAATCGTCATTCGGACCTTTCTTCACGCTTCATCCCGAATATTAAAAAGAGTCGAGCAGCAATCACGCCTGGGATCCTGACGGACTACATTATAACTTGTGAAAGGTGACGGCCAGTGTTCCCCCAGAGAACATATATAATTATGACAAGACAAACCTGACAGACGATCCTGGTGCACGAAGTGCATTGTGCAGAGAGGTGTGAGTATCCAGGAAACACATTGAGCTCATCTAAAAACAAACTTTCACTAATGATGTCAGGTAGCGCGGGTCCTGCATACTCCCTACGTTGTCTATAAATCGTCAAAGCTTTGGAACACCTGAGTCGATAACAGCACATCTGGAACAAGATATAATAACTCTGTTGGTGCGGAGTGGATGGTTCGATGGAGCGACTTTCGAAAATTGGTTCGAATTTCTTTTGTTCCTCGCACCATCCTGAAGAAACTGAATGGAGAAAAAAGTTATGATTGGGGATACGGGCAGTTCTCATTTCTCGCCACGGGTGCTTTAGCTATGGGAATCGTTCAACGTTAGCTTCACGTGCCTTCCGCCGAACTCTACCCACCTCACATAGCCGCTTGATGTTGCCTTCTTTGGACCCATGAAACGTAGGTGGAGAACACTTCTACGAACCTACACAGAGAAAAATAACTCTTCTGTGCCGACCCTTCAAAAAGGCAGATTTTCCAGGTTTGATTAGGGGCATCTTCAGCGGTGGTCTATTTTTTAAACAACTTTATACTAGATTTACACCAGCGAAACCTGAATAGAACCAGCTAATATAGACCAACTTTTCGTTGTCCGCACCGGTGTTGTATATCTTGTTGTTTTAAACCGGTGACATTTGTCACACTGTCAACAATTTAATACCCCATGCTATCAGTTTATGAGACTTGTTATAATAAAAAAGGCTCATGATTTAACAAACAGAAGTTCGATAATTTTTACGCACATTAAACGATTACTTTGGCAAGACACTTTATATCCACAAGACTTTATGGATTTGACGGTTTGACCCGAGCGTCAGTGACATTTCTCAGGATGAATTGGTATGATCGAAAAATTTCTGCTACAAGTAGGGCTAGTAGGGTAGAGGATAGCGAAAAGTAATTGATCGCGTAGGTGTTCATCTCCCGTTTTCGTTGCAACCCAGTAGTTGAACCGACGGTTATGGTCTTCCAGAATTCCCCCTTTTGCCGGTCGGTTTCCTTGAAGGTAAAAACGACAAACCTGTTTTCTTCTTCAGTAAAGCCATAACAATGAATTGTGAATTGTCATAAAAAATCTTTGTTTTGTTTATTCCCCAACACTCGCAAAACGCTTACATGGAAATAGCTAAAAATGAGGTATTGAATAGAAATATGACATTTTACCCACTTATTGTTAGTGTACAAAGGGTTTTAGAACGATCTATTTCTTGTTCCAAAAAGTGACATAAATAGACCAAAACGTATACCAGTTTCAAATTTTTTTCAATTTAGATCCGGTATAAAACAAAATTTACACCACTGGTGCAGCAGAAATTTGAATTTGTTCCAAAAAAAAAAAAGAACAAAACATCAATTTGGACCACCGCTGAATATGCCCTAAGTATTTGTTTGAAAGCCTCAAGAAGAATCAAAAAACAAACTCAAGGCTGGTTTTAAGAAGTGTGGTATTTAGGCGTCGTACACTAATTACGTAACGCTAAAAATCTAGATTTCAGGCCCCTCCCCCCTTATGTAACGATAGGTAACGTTCGACATGGCTCCCCCCCCCCTAAAATTACGTAACGCTAATCATCCTGACCCCCCTCTGAAATTTTCAATTTCGAGTAAACATAACAGTAACGTAACTGTCTCTACTACCACCCTCAACCCCCTCCCCCTGTCCAGGAAACCGTGACAAGGAAGAGGCGTAAAAAGCTTGACATCGCTGCCGGTTCTAATATTACTGCTGGAAAACCATACATGATCGTGAAAAACCGAAGAAAGAGGATCATAACACTACACCAAAATGTTCGAAGAAGAGAAAGATCCAAACGGCTGGCCATGCGGCATCGAAAGAAGGTGAAGTTATTGAAAAAAATCATCAAAGAAATATTACAAGGTATGAAGTCCTAGAGTTGTATGAAATGGTGACATGGGGCTAAACACTGTAATTACTGTAAATTCAATAAATTCGTTTGTTCAGTGATTTGCGTATTTTAATTCTCAGCCTCCCCTTAATTTTTTCAGAAATGTATTTCGTTACACTCGAAAGAATCTCATTTACACTTGATGAGTTTGTGTGTGTAGTGTTTTTTTTTTTTGTGCAAACAATATTTAAAAATTGGGACTGTCACTGTAGCGATTACGAGTTGATTACGAGCAGTTTTGATTCGTGATTTAAAAATTGTAGGACAACGATACAAAATTTTTGAAAATCACGTTTTGTTTAGAAAATGCAGCTCTTTCAGATGATACAAAAAACTGATATAGCTGAACAACCCAATTAAAACGAAGTTAGAGTTAAAAAAAATCGGTTTTGTTTCATGCTTCAGAAGTTTGTTTCATAAGCCAACAATTACATTCACTGTTTTACGAGGAGAGCTAATTTATTATTTTGTTTATAAAGTTATAATTAAATAATGTTTGGCAACGTTGAAATGTAAAAAAAAAAAGATTCTGAATAGATCTTAGTAAATGGACAAAAAATTCACAAACACTCGCCGGCTCTTACTCTTCTATAAATTAGGGTTCTCAGGAACTTACTCGTTCGATATTATGTCGGTCAAAATTATTCAGTGAATCTCAAAGATGAAATATTAATATAAAATGTTCAATTCTTGTGGAGTAATTTATGGTTTTCATGGTAGTCATATTCATGAGATAAACTTTTGATCACCATCAGTAGCAGCACTGCAGTTTTTAATTGCACGCGAATAGAAGTCGTGCCCGCCGCAACGATAGACGAAGAGAAACTAGCGGCGCTCTTCTCCACATATACTCTATGGTACTGTTGCTTTTACCAGCATGTTTTCTTTCAAGACATCAGTTTCTATTACGCTCCAACATAAGGTTTAGAAAATGTTCAAGGAGAGGGGTTCTTTCGAACTTTTCAAAAAACCTTTACCTTCGAGACATCGAATTAGTCTAGGTTCATGGAGAAAACATAATTTGACCTACTGGGACGGGGAGACTCTGTCATTTATTATTTGACATTGATACAGAGAATATAACAGGGAATGGTTGGTGTCTATTCATGTTGTCTGTGCTAGGAATGCTCGCATGTGATTGGTTCATTGTTCGTGTAAATTTGTCCTTGACACTTTTTATCGATTTTTACCGCTTTGCAATGAAAAAATAATGATAACTAGCGTATTACAAAATTGTTCAACGTTTTATTCATCCAACAACATATTGGTTATTGTTATCCATCATGTGGTTATGCTCTTATTATCGTTTGAAATCAGACGCAACATTTGCCAGTTACATTTCTATTTTCTTTTTCATAGATTATTTGGAATTTATGCAGAAGTTACCCAGAATGACCCAAAACGAATTGTTTCCTTGCACCCTACAAATTGCCTGGGTCAACCTTTTGACGTAGAATTACGTCTTATGGCAACATATACAGGGGTCCAATTTCACATCGAGAGCGCCACGAAAATTGTCCACTTTCAAACGTTTTAAACACCGTCATTTTCCAACCATTTTCCGTCATTTTTGCCGCAATCGATTGAAAAAACCATCTGAGCTTCCATCCAAATGCAGAAAATTTGTTTGATTTTTGTTGTAACATGCAACATACTCGCCACTGCATATTTAATTTAAGTTTTGTAGTTTTTGCGTAATATTTTATTTAAATTTTTATGTTAGATGAGTTAGAAGATATGTCTTAAACTATCGTTTAAAATTGTATCGCGTATGAACCTAGAGTAGAACCCATTTCTCCTCCCGCGGCAAAAAACGGCGACAACATTAACGGCGGAAGAGCCGACCGTGGTTGTGTGTGACTCTGTGTCAGGGCGTAATTCAATCTCAGAACTGAGAGAATTTCTCCATAACACCCTGGGATCTCTCGGAACAATACCGTATATTCCCCAATGTACGTGATTGTGTACTAAAAGTTAGTCACTATCTCAAACAGGCCAGCCTATTTGGTTAGTGGCCAAAACCGTCTGAAGGGACCAGGGCGTGCTAAATTCATTGTTATTTAACATCTGATAAATGCCGAACGAATGCAACGGCCGTAACTGTGTGGGGGCTCATTCTGCCCTTTTGGAATGCCTAACCAAAAGGGTGACGGATGCAAAAATCTTTAGAAAGGCATCTTTAATAGTAAGTTATCATATTATTCAAAGCGAAGTGTGCTTTATTTGAGTGAATATTCGATAGTGACAATATCACGCATCAAAAACTAGTTGTTTCGATTATAATAATGATGATACGTACGGTATTATTAATATCACACCCGAAGCAAAATCAATATTCCGTAGTGATGATATCACGCGTCAAAAACTTGGAAAAAAGTTATTTGCTTGAATAACAAAAGACAGCGCTCAGTGTACGCAACGAACAAGAGAGAAGATTCCACGAAGAATTAAATTTTCAACGTTTTTCAGACTTACGATGGTCTGTGTTCTGTGAATTTACGTCCCGGTAGGAAAATACTACAAAATATACAGCCCTAGGGCTTGCATGAAATGGTGACGTAGGACAAAGTCCGCACACAGAATCAATTCGTTTGTTCAGTGACTTACATGTTTTCATTCTCAGTTTTCCCTTAAAATCTCTTTTAAGATACCTATATATTTAACAAAACTCGAAAGAAAAGTGCCTGTGTTCACACAACATTTATTTCACAAGACCGGCACAAGCGTGGTTGTTGAACAACCGCGATAAATTTCTCGTAATTCGTCTGAATTAGTTTTTTTTTTTTCTTAGAAACCAATTCCAATCGAATCTCTCAAATTCAACAATACCAATGACTTATTTGACTCTGAATCAATCATTAATCTAAATCTGAAAATATATTTGAACCCGTTACATAGATTCACTAATAGGGAAAAATTAGGAGATATGGGTCAGAATTCGTGAAACGGATCACTAAAAATCGCGATGTCTAATTTTTTCAAGTAAATATTAAAAACTTCAAGAGATTCACTCGGGAAATTGATTACTGAATTTGAGCAAGTTTTTAAGTTGTTATTGTTTTTTGAAATTAAGATCAAGATTTTTTTTAAATAAACATATCTTTAAGAATATTGCATCGATTTCAACGAAATTTTCACAGCAGATGCATCCCAAGCTGTAGTTTTTGAAAATATTTTTTTTGGACAAAAAATATTTTTTCAATAATAACTATTTGAAACGATATTTTAAAAAACTATGTTCTGGGGAACTGGAATATCTAAACAAAAAACACAAGTAGTTTTGACGAAATTTCGAAACTGTCCTGAAAATTTCGAGTTGGTGTTATTTTTTTTTTTTTTAGAAGATATGGGGTTCAAAGTTGGTGTCGCAACGCATTTGTCAAACAAAATTATCAACAAGTTTTAGGGAAATATCAAAGCAATCAACAGTTACAATAAGGTTTAGGTTTAAAAAGTTACATTTTTGTATTTTGATTCACAGGTTAGTTTCATTTACCAAAATTACATTTACTGTATTACGACAACTGCTGTCGAATTAATATGGACATATTTGTTACCCCTAAAAACATCCACATGCCGAATTCAGTTTCACTCGCATGTTTAGTTCGTGAGTTGTGCAGAAATTTATGTTTCATTTGTATGGGACCACTCCCTTCCAGAGGAGGGAGGTGTCTCAAACCATCATAGGAACCTTTCTCGGCCCTAAAAACCCCTGCATACAAATTTTCACGTTGATCGATTCAGTTGTGTCCAAGTCTATATGGATCAAACAGACAAACAGACAGACAGACAGACAGACCGGACCGCATTTTTATATGTATAAAAGATTTTGGATATGAAACTTCAGAGCAATATGTCTACTTTCGTGACCCAGTGATGTTTTTTTTAAACTTACGAAGATGATACTAACTTGAAAAGAAAGTTGTTTTATATTTTTGGATAAGTTTTATAAACAAACATATGGAACTGACATGGGAAATCTACCTTCACCATTCGTGTTGCGGCTGCATGGCAAAGAGAAAAAAAGAAAAGTGCAATGAAATGTTCATTGGAATCGTAAAACCAAATGAAACTGAACTTTAAACTAGGAGAAAGGCAAAAAACCTTTTCGAAGAATCCAGGAACCGGAAAACTACTGGAAATTTTTTGTATCAATACCAGTTTTTAATGTTTGTGACATTTTTAACAAGTTGCGAAATACAAAATACTTAAGTTTCTTCAACATTTATTCAATTCATCAATCCCAACTTAACGTTAAAACAAGTAACGCATTGTCCTTTTCCCATCAGGTTGGCCTTCATATATCATCTCTACGTTTTTATATTATTTCTCTTTTTCTTTTGCTTTTGCATCGTTACCATTACCGTGCAAGCGGTGTTCCCGTTCCCGTCAATGGTTTTCGCTTAAAAACAACAGCTGGCGGTTTGGCTCATCAGATTTCCCCCGAGTGATAACATATCGCAATTTCTTCGACACAATCGGAGGGAAGGCGGTAAACACGACCCAGCGCCATAGAACCGTTCGGATATATTACAGCTAATAAATATTTTATAAATAATACAAATGAAGATGCTTTCACAAGTCAGCCACCGCCTGTGTGTAAGGCAGGCATGGGACCCAGTGAGTTGTTGTTTTTGTGGTGGTGGGAAGACGTCGTTGCCGCCCGCGCACACTAACCGCTGTTCCGTGGACAGCAGGGAATCCTTCCTGGCAGGAACGAGTAACCCCTGCTATGCAACAAGCCGCTCTGACTCGGAAGAAGGAAAATCCTAACAGTGGAGGCACCTGCGGAGGAACAATGAAAGGTGCGGCATCCACGGTCAAATAAATAATTCATAAAGCGTACAGCAGCCGAATGGCGGGAGAGTGCGATTGTATGTTGGTGCTGCTGCACATTGGTGTGTTGCTTCTCGCAGTCTGTGCGCCTACCTGAATACTGCTGAGTGGTTTAGGTTTTCGATAACAGGATGTAATTTTGCTGCCTCCTATCCATGATATTAGTGTAGGTCCCAGTGCCGGGCCGCCGATACAGCATTACACCGCTAGAATGACTAGCAGCACCCTCTTGATGCCCCCTCGACTAGGCAGACCACAAGCCGGTGTATAGATCTACCTAGCTAAGCAACAACACCAACTGCTCGCTCTACGGTGATCGTTTCTTATGATATTTTTGCCGCAAATGGATTGCCGGAGTTTTTATCTAGCCGACGTGATCGGAATGATAGATAGCGAACGGTGTGTAATTTGATTAGAAGATTGTTTTGTAGCTTGAGGTAGAATTTTTTGCGATTCATATTTGCTCTTCCGGATCAATTGTTTATGCTTCTATGAAATACTGGCTTGAATTGAATATAACTGTTGTTTTACACGTACAAATTTTTCCAAGTTTAACAGTGTGTATTCCATTTTTAAAAAAAATTGATTGATTCATTTGAAAAACAAAATAGCTTTAAATAAAGAGTAGAAAATAAATTTGAAGATGTGACAAACCGAATCAAGGACAGACCTAAAACTTACGGTGTCTGGAAATTGAAATTAAATTTCATTTGGCGATTGACGGAATTGTACTGTACGAATTTCATTTAGCAAGGAAGTCTGTAGTGAATATGCGTTGAATCATTCTTGAGACGTGACTAAAATAAGAAACAGATAAAACTCGTCACAGCGCGCAAACTTGTTAAATGATATAATATTTATTACAATTTGCGTTCTTTCACTTTATAACTTTCTCCCCAGCAGCAAACAGCAGTAAATATACATACCTCCTGCAACCCCCATTTATCCACTAAACCCAAACCATTTTTGGCTCTTGCTAGCACCCCGCAAAGAACAAGTCTTATCTCATTTCTGACAGACTTCAGATTTTCGATGCCCTCTCTAATTTGACAGTGGCACCATTTCTGCGCTCTCTTTTGGAGCCCTCCCATTATTCTCGAGTCGCGACCCATTGTTTTTTATTCGTTTCCCTTAACTTTGTCGACATCGAAGAAAATCTTCGACAGCACCCCGTAGACTGCGATGATGGTATGCATTCCGTCGGTCGAAGACGGAAAAGCCTCGACGAGAAAGGAGCAAAATTAAGAAAAATATCCAATTCATTAGCGGACGACATTAACATACTTTTGCTTTATCTCGTTCGTGTCTGTCAAGGCCGTGGCGTTGGAGGAAAATTTTTTTCGTTGCCTGCTGGTGAGAGTTTTTCCCTTTCGACTCCGACTTAGCCGGTTTCTTTGACTGATTTCGGTAACGAATTAGCATAGGATGTCTACCTAATTGAGTTTACTGACTAAACATGAGCTGATCGTGGTGAAAGATGTCAAAAGCAGACTAGCAGGGAGGTTGGATTATTAGCACCTTGATGATAGAAATTAGCAATTCTATTAGCTGGAAGTTTTTTTCCTGATTCCGATTAGAAGTGTACGAGAAAGCAGAAAGTTCAGAATTCATTTGAGGAAGAATATATCAACAGTAAAGCAGTTTCTTGTTTATGACATCGAATGTTACCTAGAATGACCATACTTTTTGAATTTTCGAGACATAGGCTAAGCTGTATAAATTAAAATTTGTTTTAAGTTGTGGTAATTTACTGTTGTGAAAAAATCAAAGTTTTCAAAGGTGTCAAAATATGGCATTAGTATGATAAATGCTGCTGAAATACACCTGAAATACTAAAGCTTAGAATGCTGAATAACTGGCAAATGCAAACACGCAAATGCAAACACGCAACCTGGTAGCTCTGATTAGAAGTCAAATTTGATTAAATTTGTGTGGTTGACGGTTTTGGCAGGTCACATATCAAGTAACAATCTTACAACTGTTTAGCATTGGGTTTAAGTTATAACGTCAATCAACGAGCTGTTTTACTTATAAATTGATTTTGATAAAGCCAAATACTCCAGATCTGACATTTTACTTGATAATGCTTTTGAATGCTGAAATTTTCATGTTTTTCATTTTAATAAAGTAACCGCGGAGCTCGATAAATCCACATTAAACCAGTATTAGGCTTATCTATCGTTATGATAACATTATATGTCATAAGCTTGTTATATCACCACAATTGCCATAATCTAACCATTTAGTTTCAAGCAATACGAAAATATATATGTTTAGCGGATTGAGTTTAAAAAAGATTTTCTATGCTTCCCTTCGATATATAAAATTTATTTTCCACAGTCTTTCTCAGTTCACCTGAGCTCTGAAATATATTCTCTGAAACGAATGTTCAAATAACTTTTGGTTTGACCAATTTTAACCTTACCATGATGCGAGCATGCAACTTCATAAACACCCGCTTTATATATTTCATTTAAAGGGTCTTCAGTTGAACCCAGTATTGCTTTAATCTTCGAATTTCTACTAGTGTAGGTAATATCAATACAAAGTCGACGTTTGAAAGTAACATCGTTTTCAATAATTAGGTACTCTTTTCCAATCATCTATAAGTGGCGTGCGTGTTGTGTACAGGCTTGTTATTCTCCCCAATATGTGGAAAGAGCAGAGTGAATATTCACCTCTCACTTCTTACCCAGCATTTGCGCTGCGTATATTTTTATTTTGCACCAAACTTCTTCATTCTGTTTTGTGCTGTGTTTTTGCCGCTCGCAGGAAAATAATACACTTGCTGCTTACACCAGAGTTGAGCGAAACAAGAGTGGTGAATCACTGTAATGAGAATACACAAAAGTACACCGCAGTGATCGCTGCTGAGATAAATTCGAAAGCATTTAAAGAGCAAACATACGTGACGGGTGCACCTTGTTTCCAAAGCTGTAAAAACGTGATCGAAATTTATATTGAATCAAATAATTTGATTATAGAGCCGTAGTGTCTTCGGCAATGTTGATTCATCAATTGTTCTTCATTTGAGAAAAGCAGAAATTTTGTGATTAATTTACTAAACAAAAAAAAGCGAATTTTCCTTTTTAATCTTTTTTCTTATAAAAATTCACTTTGTTCGGCAAAGTTGTAGCACATTTTATAAGAAACAACTTTGTTGAAGACCCCTTCCTTCTATCTACCTGTATAAGTGGACTTTTGTGGAGTTTTCTACAGATTTCAATGGACAATTTTTTTTCCAATTCAACATTTAGTACATTTAGTAAATACATTTAGTTTAGTAATTATTTTGATAATAATCATCAATATGTAAATAAATATAAGAAATAAAAATAAACTCTTTCCGGTGAACTCGTGTGTTTTATTACAGTGAACAACATTGTAGAACGTTCAAAATTTTTAGAAAATCACAATTGGAAGGTATATTGAAAATGATTTCAATGGGCATTTTAAAGGAAACAACACAAACGTTCATTTTTACTGGCAGATAGAAGTATGGTGTTTTCTACAAAGTAATTTCTTATAAAATGTGCTAAAATTTTACTTAGCAAAGTGGACTTCAATATGCAAAATTGAGAAAAATACAATTCGTTTTTCACTCTTGGGTGGATCAATCACAAAGTTCTAGCTTCCATAAATCGAAAACACAACGGCTCCAATATATCAATTTTTTTTAAGTTAAGAGTAATTAGCGTACATAAAAATAAACTTCCTTCGGAGAAATTGTTTGTTTCATTATAGCAAAAAATATTGTAGAACAAAGAGAAGTTGCAGAAAATCACTATAAAAATTTGAATTGAAATCAATTGATTTTTAGGGATGATCTAACTCCAAAAAAAAAAATCATTCAAATAGGTAGATAGAAGTTTGGTGTCTTCAACCAAGTTGTTTCTTTTGTGATGTACTATAACTTTGCCGAACAAAGTGGATTTTTATATTCCAAAATGAGAAAAAAAATTCGATTCTCAATTTGTAGTGGAATAACTACAAAATTGCAACTTCTATAACATGGAACAAATATGCTGAAGACGCTGCGGCTCTAAAATCAAGTTACTTTGGTCAAAACAATTTCGATCACGTTTTTGCTGCTTTGGAAACAGTGTGGGTGGCTGGATTTTTTTTTCCTGTTTCGAAATACGAATCAAACAGCGCAATCTAGTTTCCTACATAGATGCTCCCATCATTTGATATATGCTTCAGAGACACACAGTAAAAGCACTGCAGTGAGCTATGTTGTGTAGTTATTGCGCGTAATGTCCTTTCGTGTAAGAAAGATCAGACCAGATTATTATTTCTCTAGAGCGTTATTTCAGATTCCACCATTTTTTGATGTAGAATAACGTCTTACGGCAACATATACAGGAGTCCAATTTAAACTCAGTCAGTTTCCAACCAATTTCCGTCATTTTCGCAGCAATCGAATGGAAAATCATCTTAGCATCCGTCCAAATACAGAAAATTGTAATCTGAATGTTCGAACTATTGTATTATTGAAAATTTTCGAGACTTGTCGAAACGCAAATGTCAACCTCTGATTGGTCGCTTAATGCTTCCTTCCCTAACAAGGCCGACAGCATATACCTAATTGATTAGGTCATGCGGTACAGTCATGGAAATTCATTCCATGACTGTACCGATACCATATGGACGTTGAATAATAATCGTGGCGAAGAAAGAAAAGCCGGGTTTCAATTTCTGCCTGATTGCACTGGGCGCGTTTATCTGGCTGCAGAATTATTAGAAATGGCCGGCAATTCTACTAGAGAAAACGAGAGAACTAGAATCATCGGTGAATGGTTATCCGAAATGATGATAATTGAACAAATTTGCCAGTGTTGTTGCTGTTGTGAAATATAATTGCACCTTTTGGTGCTCTAATATTATGTGATTGAAGTACCGCAAAACGGGGTAACATTGATCATTTTTTTCACTTCTGACGTAGGACTACGTCTTTGTTTTCTATACTAGATTACACTTTGTGAAAAATGAAAATGAAACTGGCAAATGTTGCATCAGATTTCAAACGGTTATAGCAAGCGAACGACTTAATGCATCTTAGTCATTTATATGTCGGTGGATAGATAAAATGTGTAACAATTTTTTGATATTATGTTCAACATTGTTGCTTTACTGCTTAATGGTGGAAAAAGGTGAAAAGTTCCAAGGTCAAGCTTTCCCATAGATTTCCCTTGTTCTTGGCTTGCTTCTCAAGCACAGATAACAATAACATGGACGAAATAAATTCCACCGCCTACATATTTTGACTCAACAAAGTGTTTTGGTTTGTTTGTCTTTGTCTAAGCTGCATAGCCACGCCTTAATGGTAAAAATCTACGCTGAACTCGATACAAAAGACTGCGTGTGGAAAATTCAGCTTCAGTTTAGTTTGTTCCACAATAGCGAGTGCGGTGCAGCTGTTAAGCTTTGCGACATTGAGAAACGAGAGCTGCATACGAGTCAACTTCCAGGCACCACGGAGCATGTTACCTGTATTCTGCACACGGCAGCAACAGTTACCATCGTACGCTGCAGGATATTTTGCTGGCACAGCTGCTGGAGGGCACAGCGGAGAGCAAATTTTATACGCGGCCAACAAAATAATCGATGCTACCGGTGGTGGTGTGATCATCAGCATTCTGTAGCATACATTTCGAGCTGAAGATTATCGAATTGGTTCTTTTTAGAACTATAAATGCTTGAAAATAAGAGTTTTGAGAATTTTCACAATTACTACTAGTGTGAAATGTTCATCTATTTCTAAATAATCATTTTTACAATAACGACCAGGACGCACCAAAGATAAACGGTAGTGTTACCTATGAATAGTTTATCACAACAAGACATAACCCTCATTTCAAGAATTTTCACTGCTAAATTGAGTGATTTTCCGGTTTAATTTTTTGTTTGTGTTCACTCGAACACCGTTATCAGTCAAATATCAGCAACGAAAATTAGTTAATCTAAGAACCAGAGTGATTTTCGCATCGGGAAAGCAAAAACTTTCTTTTGATGCTTATGAAAATCACTCAGTAGTATTGAAGATTTGTTGGTTTGTTTCTCTTTCTTTCTATAAGCTACGTGGCCACGCCTTAATGGTAAAAATCTACGCTGAACTCGATACAAAAGACTGCGTGTAGAAAACTCAGCTTCAGTTTAGTTTGTTACACAAAGGCGAGAGCAGTGCAGCTGTTAAAGGTACGCGACATTGAGAAACGAGAGCTGCAGCATACGAGTCAACTTCCAGGCACTGCGGAACTATGTTACACCTTTATTTTGCATACGGCAGCAACACTTACCATCGTTCGATGCAGGATATTTTGCTAGCACAGCTACTGGAGGGCACAGCGGAGAGCAAATTTTATGCGCGGCCAACAAAATATTCATGGTGCGATTATCAGCGTTCTGTAGCACGAATTTGAAGATAAGAGTTATGAGAATTTTCGCAACTACTACTAGTGTAAAATTTTCATGTATTCATGCATCGTTAGTTTTAAAATAACGACTATCAAAAATAAACGGTAGTGTTACCTATGAACAGTTTAGCGCAGCATATAATATTATTTAGTTTAGCATATATTATATATTTAGTCCAACGTCACCATTTCATACAACCCCTAGGGCTGTATACCTTGTAGTATTTCGTGAGTATTTAAATATTTTACAACTGAAAATACAGGTTTCATATTTTTAAAACCAGTACTGGCATGCTTAGAACTTAAGAAGTTAGTTTTCAAAGCCCTTCGAAAATCCAGAACATTAGAAACATTTATTTTTTGTCGTTGTTTCAATTTTCCTTATTTGGGGTAACTTTGATCAGTTTCAATTTTGAATAGTTTGGAAACCTTTTTGAACTAAAAATGTTAGGTAATGCTTTAATAACATGTTAAGAACGCTTCCCGTTCTCCTTGACTGCTTTTACTGCGGAGAATAGTTCTGTCCTTGCATTCAGCCGCGGTATGTACTGCGAGGCATTTTTATACCATATGTAATTTTACCTTTCGATGATGAAAAACGTAAACGTTGGTCGCGAAAGTTGCTAGAAGCATGGGCGCAACTACGGGGGGGCTAGGGGGGGCTTCAGCCCCCTCTAGAAAGTGTTTAGCCCCCCCCTAGAATTTCCCAGAGAATGATTGTATTCAATATTAATACATTCCATACTACTTATCAGAGCATCATAATCAACACAAATTGAGATGTCGTCATTCATTGGCTAAGAACTAGTTCTGCACCCAGGATCGTTTCTCAAACCTAGCTCTCTTACTCATCTTACCAGTCAGACAAGAGCTAGTAACTCGTGCCGTATCAAAAAGTTGTCGCCATTTTACTCGGTTTTGGGCTGTGTTTCACCAGTTCCTGCGCCCCTTACTTTCTGGTGCCGGTAGGGTTTGCTGCTATTGCCATTCGCCAGGTGCACAATGGTGTTCTCTCCAAGCAGCGCTTGTAGCTAATGGTTCATGCGCTGTCGCCGTTATCCGTCGTCCGTTTGTACTCCACCGTAAATAGTTCAAAGCACCTTCCGTTCGAAAACACCAAGAGGACTTCCGTAGAGGACTACTGGTTATACCAGGGTTACGACTCTGCATCCTGCACAGCACTATAAAACCGCTACCAAGCTTATTGGTTGTGCCACCGCTTTGGTGGTACTGTGCCTTGCGGTCACAAATCCACCGTACCTTCTCTTCTTTCAGGCAAAGCTCCTGGAGCGCAACGATGTCGAAGTGGCGGGATTCTAGCTGATCCAGCAGAATCCAGTCGACATCCGGGGCGTTGAGCGATCTACTGTTACATGTACCGAGCTCCTAATCGTCGTCCTTATTTCGTCGGCTGGGTCATTGCCTATTGTTCCGGTTCGTTTTGAATTCTTGATTCTTCGTAGTATGTTTATTTTAGTATGCTGCCTTACTTGGGCTGCGATGCCTAATCTCGCGATGGGGCTGCCGCCATAGGTGTAGCTGGCGAGACACCGCATTTCATAGTTCAGCCGTTCGGTCCGGATCAGTCGCTGTTCGAGCCGCCCCTAGCCTGTGGGGTTCAGACAAGCTGCTCTCTAAGGAGAACAACTACCCCTTTACTGTCAGCATACGACCAAGTTCCCACCGGTTAACCGGTTTTCCCTTGGTTGCTCGTATCGCAGTCGGTACCACGTGGAGGTAGGAATAGGGCATTATGCCTTGAACCACACTGGGGTCTATTTTATTCCGGGGTGCTGGTGGGGGGGGGGGGTGTGCTGTTAAAAAGCACTGCCCAGCCATTTACCAAACCTGGCTCTCCTCAATATCAAATCAGTGTTGCTGGAAGAGGTTGGCGTTGGCGCTGTGTTAAAGATATTCAGTACATCTTCGGAGATTCTATCCCGAAGTGATTTTTTCTGCTGTTACGACACTATTTTAAGCGTTATTAAATAAGCGTATGAAAACTCCTTTTCCTGTTTTTTAAAATTACATGAAAACTAGACCCCCCCCCCCCCCTAGAAATTTTCCTTAGTTGCGCCCATGGCTAGAAGTATTTTGTAAGTCAACAATCGTTGTAAAATTTTTGTGTTTAGAAAACGTATGTTGATCTTTTATGCAAGGCCTTTTCAACAACGGAAGTATCAATAGGTCAGCTCTAGCCTCTTACGTTCTATGCTCTAGCCAAGACAACATCCTGACGTGGGGCAGGATGTTGTCTTGGCTAGAGCATAAAATTGGACTTTCTTAAAAAATATAAACTAATTAACATTGAATGTAATAAATCAGGCTAAAATTTTTTCTGGTTGATTGAGAAAATTGAGATTGAGACAACAATATTGTTCAGACCTCGAATGACACAAAACTAAGATGTTATACTCAATTTTAGCAAAAGTAATCACGGAGCAGTTTTATTTCAACTATTTATGAGAAGGGTAAAACTGATCAATGTTACCCCGCTGATTAATGATACCCCGTTTTACGGTAGTTAAGATTTTCTATTATGTGTAACAAACGTAAAACTGCAAATTTCAGCATTTGCAGGGCAAGAAAGGTTCGACATTGTCTCAAGAACGTATTGGTAGCCCTGAGAAGGGTCGGTTGCAATTTATACTTGTTCTCGTGCTAGTTGGCAGCAGATAACAGAAAATGCAACCCTTACGCTATTGCGTCCCAAAACAAAACGGTTGTAGTTCGATATCACAGCAGAATTTCGACCTTCATACTCATGTTTACCATCATCAATATCAAACACGTAACAACCTGCTTCCACTCGACACGGGAACGGGAGCATTGTCTCCTCTAAAGCCGCAAAACAACACGATACAATATTATTATGTTGCCTTCATGAGAGCTCTATCGGTCCGGCTCGACAGAATGTCCACAAGAAATCATTTTTAGTGCATCCGTATTACGAAACTTTATTCTTTATTCTTTATTTGTTAAAAATTCATCTGACAAAAAAGTCTTAATGAACTAGACTAGTCAATGTAATTAAAAATTACGACGAACTCTCATTGCAAATTTGAATGATGGTGCCGAAATCAAAGAGATCTTCCACTTTGGAGAATGATCGGATGCAGCAAGCTAACGGGTCGTTGAATCCGAAATAAGTTCGGTGAAAGCTAGGTTGTAACAATCCAGTAGAGCGAAGAAGACGCTGTGAGGCCCGGAAATTCAATTTAGAAAGGATTTCTGGTGAGTCGATTTCGGAGTTTCAAACTTTTGCTACGAATACCGCTTGTTGAACTTCTCTGCGTCGTTGCAATGTGTCGATCCCAAGCAGACGACAACGATCAGGATATGGAGGCAGGTTAATCGGGTCACGCCACGGAAGATTTCTTAACGCAATCCTCAGGATTCTTTTTTGTACTCGCTCAAGTCGCAAATTCCAGACAAGTTGTTGGGGGCCCCAAACTAAGGTGGCATTTTCGAGGAGTGGCCGAACGATAGCACAATACAACGCCTTCGAACAATGGGGATCCATAAAGTTGCGAGCAATTTTCGATACGAAACCAAGTTGTCTCGTCGCTCTAGCAATTATGTTGGTACGATGTAAATTGAATGTAAGTTTGGTATCCAATAAAACTCCGAGGTCACTAACGCGGTCAACTCTTGTTAGGTCTTGATTATCGATTTGATAGTTGAATAAAATTGGATTCATTTTACGGTGAAAAGTCATCACATGACACTTATTAATGCTAATCGTCAACCGGTTTTTGCGACACCAGTAAATAAACTTATCCAAAAGTCCCTGAAGCCGCCGACAATCGTCGATAGAGCGTATAATCAGATACAAAGAGTATACCCAAGTAACACGGTTAGTCTTTAATAAGTTTAGGTAATTGATATATAACAAATCTCGTCACTATAACAATAACGTATAAACTTATATACAACTTGTTAACAACTCAAAAAGCGCAAGGGGCGGAGCTAATATAAAACATGTATTCAACTTCGAATGAATTGTTCACACGACTTATATAAAACAACTTTATAACGACTATAACCACCACTCTTACATTTCCAGTACCAAGAAATGGTGGCCTGTTATTAATAGGTCATAAACAAATTGCACGTATGAGTTGAAATTTCACTCACTGATGGTTTTTTCTAATACATACATAACAGATGACCCACGAAAATAATCATGGCTCTTCATTTGAGAAATTATCAAGACAATTCATTGATAGAATAAGGTGTTGGTATAGTGATTAAATACAATAAATCTACGTGCGATTTCGGATTTGTCGTGAATATTTGCCTTGTACTTCGTTAAAATTTACGCGCTTCGAAAATACCACAATATGATAGTAATCAATATCATATTTTTTTTTAAATTTGAAATGAAGAAAAAAGTAACAGATAAGCTCTAGAGGAATGAGCCTCAGGTATATATTTTCGATAGGATTATATTATGAAACGTGCCTTCAGCACAGAAAAATGGTGTTGAATATTATTTTAGCACGCCGCTTGCGCTAACGAGGCAGCCATGTTGATTATTAGCATTCGTTGAATGGGTACACCGATTGCCCAAAGATTTTGTCCGTAATATGACCACTATCTATAAAGTATATTTCGGTAAAAATATCACAAAATAATTGAAAAAAATGTACATTGAAACATCAAGGTGAACTAAGATGTCATGCACTATGTACTAATTATTTGAACTTTCTTATTTTTTCAGCAAACCAAGCGAGGAGTAATTTCTGCCACGATTTGGAGATGGAATCGTGAACCAATTAAGCAAGGCTATATAAAGCTAGTACAATCTATAAAAAAAATCGCCGTCACCATCTTGATTATTGTAGTAGAGAAAATAATATAAAAATTCTCCTAACTAAATCACGCATACAGTAATATATTTTGAAATTTAAGTAAAACAGAAATATTCAACATTGATCTGAGGTTATTAACGATGATCAAAATAATAATAATAAAACCGAAGATCGTTGAGCAAGACAAAAAAGAGAATTGAAACAAATCATGGCCGATCAAATCCAACGATTTTCTTGTTTTAAGTAAATTGAATGATAAATTTATTGATTATAATTTACTGTCAAATTTATTATTTATGTTTAATCAAACATAAATTCCCTGGGTGTTTAAATATTTTATATAATTTTGAATATTATAATAGTATTTTTGATCTGCACTGTATTTGATGAAGAAGAAACAGCTCACACCATAAAATCACATTTACAACTGATTTAAAACTGAACTACAACTTTTGCGGCCATTTTTCAATGTTGTCTCCACTATACGTTTTGCTGTCAAACACATATTCACCACTGTTGTCTCTCTTGCATTCTCAAGAAAAAAAATAGTTATAAACATGTTATAAATCAGTTTTTACAGCAATTCGTAATGTATTTACAACTTCAACTTGTTATTTCGATTTAAAACATCATTCCGATTGAAAACATCAATGCGAGTGAATTAAAACCCAATGTTTTCCCTGTAACTTATTTATGACTTATTTATAACTTTTTTCTTTCATTTTTTTCGTAAAAGATGTTGCATGTGTTACTTGGGTACAGCAATGGTCCTAAGTTGCTACCTTGTGGAACGCCGAAGGTGTTTGAAAACTGAGACGAACAGCAGGAATTAATGTGCACTCGAAGAACTCTATCGCATAAGTATGAGCTAAGCCAACCGACAAACCTCTGCGATGCACCAAGCCGTAGGATTTTTTTCAGTAATATTTTATGGTCAATCCGATCAAACGCAGCTTTTAAATCTGTGTAGATTACATCGATTTGAGCTTTTTGTTCGATGTGCGATATGCAATTCGACGTGAAGTCAAGCAAGTTTGTACTTACTGAGCGACCAGGCATAAAACCGTGTTGGTCACTAGAAATATAGCTCTTAGTGCGTAAGAGCATAAACGAACTCACAATTATTTCGAATATTTTAGATGCAGCAGAAAGACTAGTGATGCCACGATAGTTCCTAACGTTTCGGCGGTCCCCGTTTTTAAATATCGGGAACATGTAAGAATGTTTCCAAACTGTGGGAAACTTGCCTTGCTCGAAAGATTTGTTATATATATATATATATATATATATATATATATATATATATATATATATATATATATATATATATATATATATATATATATATATATATATATATATATATATATATATATATATATATATATATATATATATATATATATATATATATATATATATGGCAGAGGGGTTCGGCTAAAGCGTGTACACAACGACTTATTATAACTGCCGGGATTCCGTCGAGTCCTGCAGAGTACGAGTGTTTTAATTTTTTTGCAGCAGCTTTTATCACCACAAGTTAGCAGTTTTGCCCCACGTACAGTCGCTCTAACGCAAATTTGTTCCAAACAATTGCCGTTTGCGGTTTCGACGATAAAACTCCTGTGTTCTCGCGCAACGGCAATCAGTACGCCTCCAAAGAATGTTTTATCACTATTTCGAGCACTACGATCGCAGCGAAATACGTCCAATGTCGATCCGAAAAGTTGTAAAGAATAAATACGCTCGTCCAGTCCAGTCTCAGTAAAAATAATAACGTCATAGCAGCATTCACGCGTTGTCAGGAAAACATCGTCAATTTTTGTCCGCAATCCTCTGGTATTCTGATAGTAGAATGATATTTCGTCTGCGTCAGTTCGGTCACGCTGCATGCATGCAGTTTTTTAGCAAAGGAGAAAGAGAAACTATATTAGCGGAAACCAAAGATACTCGCCTCTGGTGGAAACCCGTTGGTTTTCACCTTCCACTAAACAGCACGTTTTATTTGATTCGGTTATGGTATCTCCGACAGTGCAGGAACAGCTGGGCGATCGAAGTTTTTTGGTCGTTCGACAAATTCCCTGAAGAGCAGTCCGGCGGGCCACGTAGACGGATTTAAAGCGGAGGCTTTCATATCAGGATCCAAACCAACTTTGAATGAAACGAAAGACAAACTGGTAGCATCTTTGCCTCTAGGTATGAGTCGAACCACATCAACAGGAGCGGTAACATTCAAACAGCGTGAAATAATTTTCTGCACGTCGCTGTCCGAGAGGAGCGGATTCAAACGTGAAAGATACAGCCAGAATTTTTTAGCCACAGGGACAATGGATGGAACCGAAAGATCACTCAAATCGATATCATTTGTCCCACATTCTGATGGTTGAGATATGATCGCATTATCGTCAACTCGTCGGCGCTCTGTAGCTCGTTTCACCCAAACAGGCGTATTCGGTGTTGGTGTTGGCCAATCGAGTTGGGTTTGGCCACTCGAAAGTTTTTCATTTTTTTTTGCCAAGCTCCTCAACAACGTCAGATAGCTGTTGAACTTTGACTGTCAGATCTGTACTATCATGCAGTTTTGGTAGTGCTTGCTGGGTATCTTCAATGTACGACCGAATACAGCGGCCGTTCATTTCGTCTCTGCAGATTGAGCACAACAGCAACAGCTTTCCTTGGGCAAAAGATTCCCTCAATCCGCGCGAGTTTATACCACAGCAGGTTTGGTTAATGTGCAGATATGTCTCGCAGAAACCACAACGGAGCGGCTCAATATCGTTGATTTCTTTTTTGATTCACCGCAGTGTTTTTTTTTTTTTTCATTTTGCTGCACACGGGTGACAAATACACAGTTAAACTTTGTTAACTGCAAAGTAAACGGCTGAATCGAAAGAACTCCACACTGCTCCAATAAAGAAATATTTGTGCGACACGGTTCGCGTATTCACGGTTTAGGATAAATGGTTTTACTGTAAAAATTTTCGATAATAAGCTAGCGACAATAAACACAAACAAAGTGAACTGGTCATAACTTAACGATTCTGGGACAAACTGGGGGAACTTGAAATAAAGGTGGGGCTATTCAGAAGATATCTCTAAACCAGTATAAAATGAGATTCTTTATGTCAGAGCGGACATCGCACGCGATCATGGAGCAACTATAAATTAGTTAAGGTGTCATCCATAAATAACGTAACGAAAAAAAAATTTTTTTTGGACCCCCACTCCCCCATATGTAACGAAAAGTAGCACCAGCACCTACTCTTTTTTTTTCGAACTAAATTTCTATTTTTTAACAACAGATTTTACCCGTTAGCATTCAAGTTCATTAAGCAGACAATATGTGCAGTAGGGAGAGCGGAAAATAAGCGAACGGGAAATATGATACAGATTTGGAAAAATATACCGCATTCCGACGGGACTTAAACTTGCCATCTTCCTGTCTCCGGCATGGTGTTTTGACCAAATGAAATACGGGGGACGGTGGTACTGTTCCATAAGACATAAGACAGGCTGTCGTTATTCTACGTTAACCTTGCGGTCGTGTCTTATAAACAACCTCTTCAACTATTTCGACGTGGGACTACGTCCTCGTTTTCTATACTGGGATGCATTCTGTAAAACAGGAAACGAAACTGGCAAATGTTACGTCAGATTTCAAACGATAATAACAGCATAACCACATTTTTTTTTCGACAACTGAAGAGAGATCAGAGTGGCATGTTGGATAACAATAACCAATATACTGTTGGATAGATAAAACGTGTAACAATTTTATAATACGCTAGTCATCATTATTATTTCACTACTCAACGGTGAAAATTGATGAAAAGTTACAAGAAAATCAACGCGAACAATGAACCAATCACACGCGAGCATTCCTAGCACAGACGATGTGAATGGGCACCAACCATTCCCCGTGATATTTTCTGTTTCAATATCAAAAAATAAAATGGACAGAGTTTCCCCGTCTCGAAGGTAAGCATCTTTCGAAAAGTTTTGAAACAAGCCTTTCACTTGAACAATTTCGAAACCTGCTGTCAGAGCATAATAAAAACTGATGTCTTTAAAGAAAACATGCTGGTAAAAGCAACAATATCGTACAGTATAATGTACATATTATGTGGAGCAGAGCGCCGCTGGTCTCTCATCGTCTATCATTGCAGTGTTACACGACTTTTATTTCCGTGAAATCAAGGAAAAACTGCAAAGCTGCTGCATTGATAGTCATTAAAAGTTTATCTCATGAATATGGTTACCTAAAAAAAACATAAACTACTCAACAAGAATTGAGCATTTTTGCAATGGTCATAAGATTTTCTTCTGCATTTTATCTTCGATATTGACTAAATGATCGTGATCGAAAGAGTAGATTTCTGAAAATACAAATTTATAGAAGCTTAAGAGCCAGCGAATGCTTCTGAGTATTTTGTCGATTCACTAGGATCTATTCAGAATCTTTTTCCAAATTTCAACATTGTTAGATGATATATTTTCGTTTTTTGTTTGATATTTTTACGTATATTAGCTGTCTTCGTAAAACAGTGAATGTAATTGTTGGCAAATGAAAAAAAATTGTCAAACAAAAAACAGAAATTAATCATTTCGAACTTTAACTTGCTTGCAATTGTTGATTGTTTTGATTTTTCGCTGGAACTTGTTGATTTTTTTTTTCAACATATTTTCTTATGTTTCCCTATGAGTGAACCTATGTAACGGCTTCGAAATTATTTCCATAATAAGATTTATGTAATAAATTTAATTTGATCAGAGTTAAATAAGACAAAATCATGTATTATGATAACGTAGGTATTGTTGGATTTGGTTTATGAGAAAACAGAGTTAATTCTGATTCAGACGCATTGCGAGCAATTCTTGGTGCTTCTACAATAATAACGACACGCTTGTACCTTGTTAAATAAATGTTGTTCGCACAAAAAAAACACGTCACAATATCGTTAAGTGTAATCGAAGTTCTTTCGAGGGTTATAATATATTTCTAAAAAGAACATTTATAGGGAGGCTGCGTATAAAAAAATACTTAAACCACAGAACAAACGAATTGTTGCTGTCTGCAGATTATGTAACCTTTGTAATTAAAAATCCTTCTAATTACAGTGTTTAGTCCCACGTCACCATTTCCTACAACCCGAGGGCTTCACCTTGTAGTATTTTTATTTGCAAAATACTACACGCGATTCGCAGCTTTCTTCAAGCAAGTGCGTCGCCCACCAGGATGGGAGCAGTTGTTTTCGCAGTGAAGGATATTCTCCTAAATATTAGTGATTCTCTGAGCAGAAATGATAAGCCTGGCTTTGTGAGATTTTTTTTTGTTTTAGATTCTTTTTTTTTCACAAAAAAAATAGTAGGGTAATCGCTCCGTTATTCATCTCAACAGATAGGTGCACCTATATTAATCTTATTTTTTTCATTTGTTCAATTTACCGTCAAATTTCTACAAGTTGTGAAAGTAAATCTATTTGCTGCTCGATTTTGTCAATTGGTTGGAAGTTTCACGTTTTACGTGAAAATATGGTAAAATTTGATGATAAATTGATCAAGAAGGCGTGATGAGATGAATATAGGTAATAAGATGAATATAGGAGCGATTACCCTATACACAGCTCTTTCATCATATCTATTCGGCTCAGCAATTGAGTTCGGTGCGAATATTTGATCTATTGAGCGCCAATGTTCTCGGTTGCTGTTAAGTCATGTACGGTTGAGAAAAGTGCAATATGTCGATTCCACGTCACGCAATCTTAATTTTATGAAATGCAAAGGGTGGAGGAAAAGCTAATACAAAATTAAGCGTTTTCGTACTACCGATGAAAGTGACGCCAATGTTGAAATCCGTGAAGCTACGAGCAATTTTTGTTGCTACTAATAATTATATCCGGCAAAGGAGTTGTGGCTAATAAAGTGATAATTCATGGGCGCAGCTATTTTTTTCTTCGGTGGCGGAGCGCGATTCCCGCGAGCGCTTGCGATAAATCTGTGTGAGTGAGCGCAAGGTAAACTTAAAAAAGCAAGAGAAGTGCGAGTGCAGGTAGATCGTTGCTCTTCTGTGAGACGCTTTTCGCACTATCACAATGGTTCATATTAGAGACGGAACCAAACGATAAGTTTTAGTGTTGGTGACATTTTGCTTGTGAGTTTTTCGTTTTTCATTTGATTCGAATGAGAGAAGGGATAAGCCGAAGCAGTTTTATTTTGTGGTTGTGACCAGAGATATCATAGTTCAATCTTTATTTTAAATTACAATAAATCTTTTACAGACTTCCGGTATAAAAATCTGTATAAGGTGTTTTTTTTTTGCAAATATCTGTGATCTGTATGTACAGCAGGCTGTCCCTAAAAAAATCGATGTTGAAAAAGTCACGGTGCTCAGCCTTAAATTGAAAGATAATGTTATTCATAGGATTTTCGTAGAACATTTAGAGTTTCTGCAAAAATGTTTTCAGGTTGCCCAAACGTGATTTATCAAAATTTACCTTTTCAAGCTACAAAACAATTCTTTTGCGCTTTTTTCAAATCTGTTCGATTCCTAAATTTTTCCATATATTTTTTATTTTTGTGGGGTTGTTTTTGAATATTTTACATGATTTAGTTCAGCATCGCATTCAATTATTTAACTCACAGAGCCCCTTGAACATCACAAAAAAGTGAATTTTTCTCATAAAATTTAGATAAAACCCTTCACAACACATATAAAAAAAATTTTCGATCAAAAACTGAAATTTTTACTACAAATCTGGATTCAAGACGAATATTTACATGAAAAAAGATACTTGATATCTTATCGGGCGGCTTGGATATTGGCGTTTATACATGTGATGGAACACTATGCATTTTGTCAAAAAAGCCACTAAAGCTCAATATCTCCATTGCACCGTGTTTTATTCTGCCGTTTGTGCGAATAATTTCTTGAATAGTGATTCAAATGTTCATTATTTTTCTGTAGGAGCCTATGACCACTGCTACCATTAGTTAGATATATTGTGGTATAATAAAATGTTGATTATAGTCCTAAGGTATTTTCGTAGAAGTTTCAGGATATTCAAAAATGCATCTTTGAATGTAGAAAGATGAGTGATCAATCCACCAATAAGGCCTTTACAAATTTTCTTTTAATTTTATGTCACCCCCTCCCCCCTTAAAAAATCTTAAATCTTGGAAGGGGAAGAAAAAAGAGCTCATACCGTTTTATTCATTTTGTTTTTTTCCCGACAGAATTAATGCTTAATTTAGCAATGAACAAGTCCAGTGACAGAGAGAGTGTCGTCAAAAGGCAAGCGAAATAGATAATAATAATAGAGTGTTATTTTTCAACATTTATTTGAGTGCAAGTTACAAACGTCATAAGTTGCACACAAACTTTTATCAAAGATATTTTTTTTTTCGTCTCGGTGTTATTTATTTTTTGCCACCCCCCTTTGCTAAGTTTGATAACCTTAGACATAAAAAGAATTCGAAATTTGTATCAGCCCAAGTGCGATAAAAAATTTACTTTTTAATCAGAATAAGAAAGACGCAAGGTGTCTTCGACAAAGTTTTGGGTTATCTTTAAGCAAGAAACTTCACCGAAGACATCATGTTTCTATCTCTTACATATTATGAGCAACATTGAGTTTTTTATTAGAAAGCACTAAAAATCACAATTTTCGTTCTAATTTTTTTTTCGCAGTTTTTTTTTTAATTTTTATACTTTCTGCTAAGTTATCAGCAATCCAAAAATACATTTTTTTACTGAAAATTGTTATTTTTATCTCCCAAAATGGAACAGTTATTTAACATATTTGTTAAAATGTATAGTTTTCCATCACATATAAAAATGCCAATATCTCAGCTCCCCGATAAGATATCAAGTATCTTTTTTCATGTAAATTTTCGTCATAAATCCCACTTTGGAAAGAAAATTTCAGTTCCTGTTCAAATTTTTTTTATTCGTGTTTTGATGGGTTTCGCTCAAAAATTATTAGAAAAATTAATTTTTCTGTGATGTTTATTGGGCTCTAAGAGTCAAATAAATGAATGTAATGCTGAACTGAACCATGCAAAATATTCAAAAATAACCCTACAAAAATAAAAAATATATGGAGAAATTTAGGAATCAAACAGAATTGCAAAAAGTGCAAAAGAGAGGGTTTGTAGCTTACAAAAGTAATTTTTTCATAAAACACGTTTGGGCAACCTGAAAACAATATTTTAGAAAGTCGAAATGTTCTACAAAAATGCTATGAATAACATTATCTTTCAATTTGGGGCTGAGCACCTTGACTTTTTCCACATCGTTTTTTTTTGGGACACCCTAATGTACAAATATCTCCATGAGAATTTTTTTCAAAAGTTTATATTCTACAAATAAATTCATGTATGTGGCATCCCTGTATGTAACCACAGTTTCGTAGAGGCCCGTTTCAGAATGTTCTCGCTCGACTGCTTACAGTGCGTGCTGAGGCTTGAGGGATGCAGACTGGAGAATTATCAGAAGCTTGTGATTCCTTCTGTTTTCGTTTATCTTTGCAGTCTGAATGTACGGCAATGCCTGGTCTACCACACGAAACACATTGGCCGGAACCTATCCAATTAGCTGTTGTTAAGTTCTACAATATAGTTTGAAAGTTACCATTCGTGCGAAAGATGAGCAAATATCTGATCTGTTGTAAGTCCTTACGGACATTCTACTTTTTTTTACGCTCTTATTCGATGATTTTGATAGCTTTTGAACAAATGTTGCTACTGATAAACAATTTTTATGTAAATAATTTTAAAAATCTTGTGTTTCGAAGTGACAGTTACTATAGTTATTAGTTATTAGCAAAATATAACAACAATGTATTATCCAAATTGATTAAATGTTTTTATGATATCCTAGCCGAACCTCAAGTGTTCCTATTGATGTTAACCCCTCTATCGAAATCACTCTTTCAAATAATAACTCTACCTTCGGAAATAAAATTGTACGCCTGGCTCTCAATACTGGGAGCATTGACTCATGATACTGGGAGGGTCAAAAAGTTGCCCATAATAGAGTGAATAAAGTGCTGATACTAGACACCTTATTACCCGCGAGTGAAACAACAACGCACGCATGGAAGACAAATAAGTAGGCGACCACCAAAAAAAAACAAGTTTTACTTTGCTTCAAAGGGCCAAGAAACAAAAGGTTTTAGAGGGTCTCTCTCGATTTTGGTACCCTCGATTTTTTTGAATCACTGCTGTCGAAAAACTGACATGACAACTAAATTTTGATTTTGTTCTGGTATCTTGCAAAAAAAACTTTGAACTCTGTTCAGTTTTATATGCATATTTGCATTTTTTCAATCATTAAGGCTTTGGATGCATGCAACTTTGAGATTCTGTTTACGACTTGATTGAACATTTTTCGATTAACTATTGTTTCAAACATTACAGGTATGTACGGTAATTAGCAATTTTAGTACTAAAGTTAACTAGGTATAAATACTGTATAGAAAAATGACGGCTTTCCCAAGCAAAAACTCCTGATTAAAACGCAATGTTTCAACGAATAAGTTTGCGGTTTTGTGAGTAATAGAAAAGGTATTTTTTTTTTTGACTTTAAAGTCTTTAAAAGGATTTCTAGTTGGGAAGTTTAGGTAGTGAGTAGCATTTGATAGTAGCATTGATGTTTTGGAGGATTCGCATAAACTGGTAACAAATCCCACCGCTAATAAAATCTTTTGACGTGGGACTACGTCTTTGTTTACTATACTGAGATGCATTTTGTAAAACTGCGAATGAAACTGGCAAATGTTGCGTCAGATTTCAAACGTTAATAACAGTATGACCACATGATAGATAACAATAACCAATATGTTGTTGGATAGATGAAATGTATAACAATTTTGTAATATGCTAGTTTTCACTCTAATTTCATTGCTAAGCGGTAAAATTGATAAAAAGCTTCAATGACAAATTTACGCGAACAATGAACCAATTACATGCAAGCACTCCTAGCACAGACGACGTGAATGGACACCAAACCATTCCATGATATTCTCTGTATCCATATCAAAAAAAAAAAAAAAATGACAGAGTTTCCCCGTCCCAATAGGTCAATTTATTTTTGCTTCCATGAGCTTAGACTAATATGATGTCTCGAAGGTAAAAACATTTCTATTCATGTACAATTGATGAAAAACTGCAATGCTGTTGCTGATGGTGATTGAAAGTTTATCTCATAAATATGGTTACCATAAATTACTCAACAAGAATTGTAGATTTTTATACGGTTATAAGTTATATTTATTATATTTTATATTCGATATTAACTAAACAATCGTGACCGGATAGTATCGAATGATTGAATTCCCAAATATACAAATTTATAGAAGAGTAAGAGCAGGTGAATGCTTGTGAATTTTTGGTCCATTTGGATTTCGTTTGGTTACGAGAAATTCTTGTTGCTTCTTCATTAAGAACGATAAGCTTTGCTTTGTCAAATACATGTTGTTTGCCCAAATAATTCTACAGGTACAATATCGCCAAATATAAACGATATTTTTTCGAGTGTTGTTGAATATATTTTTAAAAGCAGTCCCACGTCACCATTTCATACAACCCTAGGGCTGTATACCTTGTAGTATTTTTTTCTCCTATATATTTTTTGCTATCCGGGAGATTCAAAAAGGCAATATAAAGGTAATTTCGCTGTCTAAAGAGCAGCGCTCCGAGAATTTTTCAATAATCGACTGTAAACGCAGCGCGTAGTCAGCAATGTCAACGTATGGCAGCAACATCGCCGTAAATATTAACGGCATAACGTGGGATGTTTGTAATAAATATTTACGATAAACTAAACTAAACTAAATCGAATTCCATTCGCGACGCATTGTTTTCCCAGTATCAACATTCCATCCTGCATTGAACGTTGAGTTACGAACTGTGACTATTATCAGCACTGATAACGATCGCTCGTTGGCAACAACATTTAGCATCTCATCGCATCCAAAGCAACATTCAGCAATATTTTTGAATACCAAGCTGGATCATTCTGGCACAACACACCCAATTTGGGGGACAATATGGTCCCATTGCATGTAGCCACACATGCTGCACTTTACTATTGCCAAATGAGTTTACAAACCCACCCACGATCCCTCTTCTACGAGTCTGCACTTCCGTTCGAAGTGCTTTTCGCTTGGTGCATTTCATATCCCGGTGCATCGCACTGGTGGTTCATCAAGCACGGCAAGGATAACGGCAGCAAACGAACGTTCAGAGGCAGTGAGCGGAAATCACATTAAATAATCACTTCATATAAATCGGACTGTTAAAACTGCAAAATGCATACATTTACATAATGCGAATGCATAAATATAAATTGAATTATGAGCGCTATTCGAATGACGACGATTCACGGTTCGAGGGAAGCGCCTGGTGGCAGTGATTGCATGCCAGGGCTTAGACTCAAATGAGTGACCGTAGCAGGAACTGAACTATGCGTTGTTTGCAAAGCCTACAATGATGGTCAACGTCGGCATCAACAAGCCGATTTCCGAGACCGTGCGTTGGTTTTAAGCCCCCAAATCCCACTGTGCGTCAGGTGAAATATGCGAATGATATTATTGCATTTGTGTTTACATCCCTCCGTGTATATTCAAACACTTCCTATCTCTTTCCTGCGTTCGAGCGAGAGATAGAGAACTCTCACTCTGTCTCGCTAGATTTCATTCCTCCGGCATCCGAGAAGTAAACGTAGCAGCAGCAGCAGCAGCATCAGCACCATTCGAACGGAATGAAATGCCAAACATTCGAGAATGGATGAAATAAGTGAGGACCTGAATGCAGCGCAAGAGACGAGAAATTAAATACCCCCACCCACCACGGGCAACAACAACCCTGGCTCCCACTCCGAGGTACTGGGTGATTCGTTCGTAATCGGAATTGCATACAATACTCGAGTCGAGTGTGCCGTTCTCGGGGAGCAAGAAATTTAATCACCGAGGAAGGCTGTAACAAAACAAACCGAAATGTTTGAAATGCCTTCATGTTTAGATAATTGTAAAATGCTTAAACCTTCCGCCGAGAATGACGCTGCCCGGCCGACTATTCGGAGCAAATAGCGCACAGCTGGACGGTCGGTCAATCGGACAGATGGACAGTAGTTATTATGGTTTGGCTCGAGCCTACTGGATCTGCGTTCCAACAGTCAGAACGAATCCGGCAATGGTGTGGGCAATTCAAGGGATGCCACCGGAGGAGCCGCTAGATTTATTGGAGCCGGGACAGATTGAGCACACACAAGATATATTGCGGTTGGCTGATGCAACGAAATGTGGCTTTCGCTGTATGCGTGCAAACGCTTGAAATCAGAGGAATGCGCCGGGATTGATTGGCCACCTGCTTCTGCACACGAACGCGCCTGTCTGCCGTACGTTGTCATTTATTTACGGCTGGAGAACTAATCAGTGTATGAAATTGCGCAAATAAATTACTCCCGCTTTCGCATTGTTATGAAATCATAATTTATCGGACTCAGATGTGTGGAAATATTCGCTGACAGCTCTGTCTTGCCTATCTAGAAATGCGGCGATGAAAGATCAATGGAGCCTAATGGTATGCGTTTACTGCAAGTTTATTGAATGTGTCAGGATCAGGCTTGCCGACAGCCGGCCGGTTTTGGGTATTCAATCTGTTACTGTTTCCTCGCAAAAACCTAATTCCATTGGAGACATCAGAAATTTGCCCAAAAATTAAACAGGTTTTAGAATTGCAGACGGACGATAGTGACCAGGTGGCTGGCAATCATTAACATATGCACAACTTCGAAAAATAGTGAAAAATAATGAATTCAAATCATGAAGAAAGTAATAGCCATTTAAAAATTTAAATTATTATCTGTTTTCGAATTTGATAGAAATAAACTAGACGAAATATTCTAAGTTCCCCAATATATTTAAAAGTGCCGTGAATCTGCGTTTCTAAGGACAATTATAACCACACCTGACAATAAAATTTTGACAATTTCGGCTTTGACATTTTTTTTTTTTTTCTTCACATAACATTTATTTGACACGGCACAATTCAATTTAATGTTTAACGGCGCCAATTATATCTGATGACTTAAAAACTAAAGCAAATTTTTTATCCTCGCTGCCGACTACGAGCTGAAATTAAGTCTAACTTAAAACTAGCATGGGATTTCCAATCAGTGTTTTGTTGTTCAATGGTCGTCTGATAATCGTCGAATGGCATGTATGGATTCGTTCTGCTGAGCCACGATGTCGTGAGTTGGGACAGAGGCTCGTAGTCCTTGGGTCCTGGTTCTGTTGTGCGGGGTCTGGTTGCTGGTTTTGTGCTTAAGGTTCAAACGTGTTCTTGTCGTTTTGTTGGGTGTAGACGGAGGGGAACGGGACTAGACTGGGGCGTGGATGGATTTCAGGAAAACGTATATAAGGGACATGTAGGATAGGTCACGGCTCGCCAAGACATCACGAACAGGAACAGCCGGCTGTCTACCCTCGGCCTGCAGGGAAGCTATTAATTTAGACCTGGCGTCACGGTGTACAGGGCATGACCAAACCACATGCTCTATGTCGTGATAACCTTCACCACAGGCACAGATACCACATTCCCCGAGCCCAACACGACGGAGGAGCGCGTCAAATCTATAGTGATTGGACATAAGCCGGGACATCACGCAAATGAAATCCCGACCTACATCCAACCCCTTGAACCACGGGTTCGTCGATACTTTGGGGATTATGGAATGTAACCACCTTCCCAATTCCCCTCTGGTCCAAGCATTTTGCCAACTGATGATCGTATTCTGACGTACAAGTGCGAAAAATTCATTAAAGGCAATTGGTCTTTCATAAATATCACCGTTTGTTGCGCCCACCTTAGCCAAAGAGTCCGCTTTCTCATTACCCGGTATCGAGCAGTGAGAAGGGACCCACGCTAAGGTAATCTGAGTAGATTTTTCGGATAAAGCACTCAGATGTTCCCGTATTTTCCCCAGGAAATACGGAGAGTGCTTAACATCTTTCATCGATCGGAGAGCCTCAATGGAACTGAGACTGTCCGTAAAGATGAAATAATGGTCCGTGGGCATTTTTTCGATAATCCCTAGGGTGTACTGAATTGCAGCTAATTCTGCGACGTAAACAGAAGCAGGATTATCGAGCTTATGGGAGACGGTTAAATTGTTATTGAAGATACCGAAGCCAGTGGACCCATCAAGAAGTGATCCGTCAGTGTAGTACATATTGTCGCAGTTGATGTTTCGATATTTATTGGAAAAAATTTTAGGGATCTGCTGCACGCGTAAATGATCCGGGATTCCACGAGTTTCTTCTATCATGGATGTATCGAAAAACACAGTAGAATCAGAAGTATTTGATAAGTCGACACGATTTGGAATATTCGAAGAAGGGTTAATATTTTGGGACATGTGATTGAAATACAATGTCATAAAACGGGTTTGAGAATTAAGTTCGATTAACCTTTCAAAATTTTCAATCACGGGACGGTTCAAGACCTCACATTTGATTAGAATACGAGAAGACAGGCTCCAGAAGCGGTTTTTCAATGGTAGTACTCCAGCTAAAACCTCCAAACTCATCGTATGGGTCGACTGCATGCAACCTAAGGCGATACGCAAACAACGATATTGTATTCGCTCCAGTTTGATCAAATGTGTGTTTGCTGCGGAGCGGAAGCAGAAACACCCGTATTCAATAACAGACAATATCGTTGTTTGGTAAAGCCTTATAAGGTCTCCTGGATGGGCTCCCCACCATTGTCCGGTTATTGTACGAAGAAAATTCACTCTTTGTTGACATTTTTTCATCAGATACCTCACGTGACAACCCCAGGTGCCTTTAGAGTCGAACCAGACACCAAGATATTTGTGTACCAAAACCTGAGAAATCGTTTTACCCATTAATTGTGTTTGAAGCTGAGCAGGTTCATGCTTCCTAGAAAAAACTACTATCTCAGTCTTCTCCGGAGAGAATTCGATACCTAGCTGTAAAGCCCAAGCAGACAAATTGTCCAAGGTATCTTGCAATGGTCCTTGCAAATCGGCAGCTTTGGCTCCTGTAACAGAGATTACACTGTCGTCTGCAAGTTGTCTTATCGTGCATGAATTTGCCAGACATTCGTCGATGTCATTTACATAAAAGTTGTAAAGAAGGGGGCTTAAACATGAGCCCTGGGGAAGACCCATGTAGCTAATGCGAAAAGTTGCCAAATCGCCATGCGTAAAATGCATGTGCTTTTCGGACAACAAGTTGTGCAAAAAATTGTTCAAAATTGGAGAAAATCCTTGTCGGTGAAGTTTACCCGAAAGAATGTCAATAGAAACGGAATCAAAAGCCCCCTTAATGTCCAAGAACGCAGACGCCATTTGTTCTTTACGAGCATACGCCAGCTGAATATCTGTTGAAAGCAACGCAAGACAATCATTCGTCCCTTTGGCACGGCGGAAGCCAAATTGAGTTTCTGATAGTAGACCATTTGATTCGACCCAGTGGTCTAAACGACGGAGTATCATTTTTTCCATCGATTTCCGGATACAGGATAGCATTGCAATCGGCCTATAAGAGTTGTGATTAGAAGCTGGTTTCCCTGGTTTTTGGATGGCGATCACCTTCACTTGCCTCCAATCCTGCGGTACAATGTTTTGCTCCAGGAACTTATTGAACAAGTTCAACAAGCGCCTCTTGGCATTGCCGGGTAGATTCTTCAACAAGTTGAATTTGATTCTATCTAATCCAGGCGCGTTATTGTTACAGGACAGGAGGGCAACTGAAAGTTCTGCCATCGTAAAAGGTGATTCTGTCGCGTCGTGGCCCGGAGACGCATCGCGAACAATATTTTGCTCAGGAACAGAGTCCGGACATACTTTCCTGGCAAAATCAAATATCCACCTACTTGAAGACTCCTCGCTTTCGTTGACCGTTACGCGATTCCGCATTCTTCGGGCTGTGTTCCAAAGAGTGCTCATCGATGTCTCCCTCGACGTCTCGTTCACGAACCGACGCCAGTATCCACGTTTCTTTGCTTTAGCCAAGCTTTTAAGCTTGGTATCAAGCTCCGAATACCGTAAATAGTCGCCAGGTATACCTCCCGTCTGGTAGGCCTTAAACGCGTCGGATCTTTGCGTGTAGACATCGGAGCACTCTTGGTCCCACCACGGAGTGGGAGGCCGTTCTTTGATCGTTACGCCGGGATATTTCTTCGTTTGGGCTTGCAACGCGGCGTCGAGAATCAAGCCCGCGAGGAGGTTGTATTCTTCAAGTGGTGAATGATGTTGAATCGACTCGACCGCTTTTGAAATCATTTCCTCGTATAACTTCCAATCGACATTTCGTGTGAGGTCATACGGAATGTCAATTGGTCGCATGCGAGTTGACCCGTTAGTAATTGAAATAAGAATAGGCAGATGGTCGCTACCGTGAGGATCGAGGATTACCTTCCATGTGCAATCCAACCGTAGCGACGTCGAACATAAGGATAGATCCAAAGCGCTTGGGCGCGCTGGAGGTTTCGGGATACGTGTCATTTCACCGTTGTTTAAAATAGTCATGTCGAAGTCATCGCAAAGGTTATAGATTAAAGAGGAGCGGTTATCATTGTATGGGGAACCCCAAGCCACGCCATGAGAGTTGAAGTCTCCCAAAATCAAACGTGGCGAGGGAAGAAGTTCTATTAAATCAAAGAGCAGCCGTTGCCCAACCTGTGCTCTGGGGGGAATATATATTGAGGCAATACAAAGCTCTTTACCTTGTATTGTCATTTGACATGCGACAACTTCGATGCCTGGAATCGAGGGGAGGTTAATACGATAGAAAGAATAGCACTTTTTAATCCCTAAAAGTACTCCTCCATATGGGGTGTCTCGATCAAGGCGAATAATATTAAAATCATGGAAGTTGAGATCAATATTTGAAGTAAGCCAAGTTTCACAAAGGGAAAATGCATCGCATTTGTTTTTATTTATCAAAACTTTAAACGAATCAATTTTTGGTAAAATACTTCTACAATTCCACTGTAAGACAGAGATAGAATCCTTCATATACGCAGTTGAATTAGGCATCGAAGGATACAATCGCTGCAAGGAGAGGCCATTGGGCAGTCAACTGCTTCAAAAATGATCTAACTGTTGGGAGGAATGCTGTAAGAAAAATTTTAATTGGATCGGGTACATTGAAAGTTTCAAAAATCCAGTCCACAATGTCAGAAAATTTCACTAATCCAGAGTTTGTTTCATCAACTGGGAGTGTAAAAGGAGCAACTGGGGTTTTAGATGTTCCTGGCAGTGCTGGGAACTCCTTCTGGGACTTTAAATTTGCCAGCCCAGGAGGAGTTTGCTTCGGTTTTTCCGCAGCACTGTTTGGTTTGTTTGTAACCTTCATTTCACTTTGAGAAATCTTAGGACCTTTTCTGGGAAGTTTAGGAGAGGAAACACTTTTCCTTTTTCTAGACTCCCCAGGATTGGCGTAAGATGCTCCCGCTGGTGAATCGTCAGAATCGGTTTCCTCAGAGGGCAACAGATCGAAGGGGTTCGAAGTAACGGGAGAAGTGGTAACGGTCTTCTTCAGCATGTCAGCGTAGGAACGCTTTGAACGCTCTTTGAGAGACCGTTTTATTTTATCCCTGCGCTGCATGTACACCGCACATGTCGAGAGCTCATGCAGATTTTCTCCGCAGTGAATACACTTTTCAGCGTTAACACTGCAAGAATCTTCCGCATGAGACTCCCCACACTTGCCACAACGTGCCTTATTGCAGCAGTAGGCGGCTGTATGGCCTAACTGCTTGCAATTCAGGCAGTTCATGACGCGGGGCACGTAGAGCCTCACAGGGAGACGAACCCGGTGGATCGAGACGTGGCTTGGTAGTGCAGACCCGGCGAACGTAACTCGAAACGAGTCTGACGGAGTGTATACTGTTTTGCCACCGATGATCGATGCTGACCGCAATTGCTTGCAGTCGAGCACCTTTACTTCGGGACACGTTTTGTTCTTAAAGCACCCTTTGGCACTTTGCAGTATACACTCGACGGACAGACTCGAATCGGTTATGACACCGTCGATCTCCACGTCTCGTGCGGGTATGTAAACGCGATACTCGCGTGTGAAGAGCTCAGAGCAAGCTATATCGTTGGCCTCTTTCAGGTTACCGACCACGACACGGAGCTTGTTAGGCCGGACCTTGGAAATTACGGTCACGCCCTTGTACTCCTTCGTCAGGTCTTTAGAAATCTGCAAGAGGTTCAACTTTTTCGATTTCGGTCCTGCCTTTGGCCGAAAATAAACAGTATAGCTGCCCTGGGCTCCGTCTGGGTAAAGCCTGGGGCGAGGGGGGACTGAAGAATGAACAGGGGAGGGGGTAACAGAAGGGTCAGGGTCAGAGGGGTTCGGGGATGGTGGCGCGGGAGGTGAGGGATCTACATCCATCGCGCTAAGTCTAGCGCACTAGCGCTGACAAGAACACGTACCTTTTTATTTCTCCCTTCCAGTAAGGTTGGTTGTCCGATCGTTCGAAGTAGCAGCCGTTACAGCCAGCAGCACCAATACAGCAGCACCAAACAGCCACCAGCAGCGAGCCAGGTGTGAGATCACTCCACACAGCGATACAACTCGCTGACACTGATGGCTTCTTCTTTTTCCTCGTTTGTGTCTCGTCCACTGCTGTAGCACAATCCAGCCAGCAGCCAAATCGGCTTACGCACCAGCTGGCAGTCACGATGCGAAACAGTTGCACAAAGGCACGACCTTGAACCCGGATTTATTTCACTTGACCAGGCAAACAATGCCAACACTTGTTCACACGTCTTTTGTTTTATACTCTATCGGACCGATCACCAAACACGTCCAGTACTGATGCGTGTTCGGCACAGAATGTGAGCTTTGACATTTTCGACATATCGAAATTATGTTGATATTTACTTTGTCATTTCGGCCATTTTTGATATTTAAGACATTTCTGTCATTTTCGGACAATTTCGACATTTTTGAATATTGTTGGTATGCTTCATATTTTTATATTATTCTAGCTTACCCGGCAAACATGCATCATACCGATTAGGAAAATACCCACATTGAGTGGTATTCGATTATTTTCGGCTGTTTTACAGAAACCGGAAACCGCCATCTCAGTATTGAAAATGGTGTCTGTGATCGATTTTTTACTTCTGTGTATCATTCTGATTCCAAAAAGTCCGATTGAGGTGAAAATCGAACATTTTGGCTGTTTGTTGAAAACCGGATGTCGCCATCTTGGAATTACCACTGATGTTTAAGGTCGATTTGTGGCCTCTAATTACGAACATCCACATGCCAAATTTGGTTCCATTTGCTTTATTAGTCCCCCAGTTATGCAGGAATTAGTGTTTGATTTGTATAGAAGCCCTTCCTTCCAAAAGAGGAAAGGATGTCGAAACATCATAAAAATATTTCTTGCTCCCAAAACCTTAACTTGCCAAATTTAGTTAGATCAACTTGACTAGCTCGTGAGTTGTGCCAAAATTTTTGTTTCATTTGTATGGAACCCCCTCTCTTCCAGAGTAGGGAGGGGTGTTAAACCACCATTTAAAAATTATTTACCCTTAAAAACATTCGCATGCCGAATACGGTTATATTTACGTGATTAGTTCTTGAGCTACGCAGGAATTCGTGATTCGTTTGTATACGCCTCTCCCTTCCAGAGAAGGAAGGGGTATCGAACCTTCATTTGAAAGTTTATTGCCTCTTAAAACTTTCGCCTGCCAAATTTGTTTTTTCTTTAGTTTTTACATATTGCAAAATTTTGTGTTTCATTTGTACGATAGCCCTCCCTTACAGAAGAGGGCGGGGTGTAGAACTACCATAGAAATATTTCTTGTTCCGAAAAACCTCCAGATGCCAAGTTTGGTTTGATTTGCTTGATTAGTTCTCGAGTTGTGCAGAAATTTGTGTTTCACTTGTATGGGACCCCTCGCTCCCAGATAAGGGATGGGTCTTCAATCATCATAGAAATCTTTTCCGGCCCCAAAAACCCTTACATGTAAATTTTCATGTCAATCGGTTTAGTAGTTTCAGACAGAAAGAAAAACAGACAGGACTGCATTTTTATATATTTAGATTTTACATTTTTGTTTCTATTGAATTAATTGACAAATGAACGATTTTGGCATTTGATATGAACTGATTAAAAAAATACGTTCTTTCTAATTTACCCTTATTGTTTTTTGTTTCTATTTCATTTCATTGGTTGACGAATGACTGGACCAACGGCGCAATATCGTTCCCACATGCCACCCCTACCTCATCGGAAGGAAGTTTCATGGACAGGTAACGCCACCACAGGCGCCCTAAGTGACGCACCCACCAGCGTTATGTACAAGTTCTGGTTGTGTTCGGGACTCAAAACAGTAGCACTATGTCGGTCCTCCTGCGAGAAAGTGGGGTTGATCGTGGGCCTTGCAAGCCTGCACCGCGAAAAACAAAAGCAACGAACGCTATAACAGAAAATTTGAACGAGAATAATCGGCAAAGACCCAGGCGACTGAAATGGACTAACGATTGGATACTCGGAACATGAAACTACCGTTCCCTCAATTTTCCAGGAAGTACCCAACATCGTAGCGCTGCAAGAGGTATGCTGGAAAGGGACGACGGTGCGTACGTATAGGGATGGACACGTGATGTTAAGATTGTCATCGGGGATAACAACGCTCAGGTCGGTCAGGAAGAGGAAATTAGAACGGTAATTGGACGATTCAGCGCAGACCGGCTGACAAATGAAAATGGCCTAAGACTAATTGACTTCGCCGCCTCCAAGAACATGGCCATACGTAGCACCTTTTTCTAGCATAGCCTCCAGCATCGGTACACCTGGAGATCCACTAACCAACAGAAACTCAAATCGACCACATTTTCAAAGATAGTCGGCACTTTTCAGACATTATCGACATCAAAACACATCAGGGCGCTAACATCGACTCGGACTACTACCTAGTGATGTTTAAGATACGCCAAAAACTATCTGTTGTGAACAACATATGGTACCGTTGCTGAAGCAACCCGTAGTCGCCGAAAACTACGCGCTTTCTCTCGAAGCTGCACTACCAGAAGAGAACGAGCTGGGAGAAGTTCCTCTAGAGGCCTGCTGGAATACCGTCAAGTCAGCCATCAGCAGTGTAGCGGAGAACGTCTTAGGTCGCGAAGTTAAGTCGACGTAACGAATGGTTTGACGAGGAATGTCGGCAGATATTGGACGAAAAGAACGCAGCGCAGTGATGCTGCGGAGAGCCACCTGTCAGAACGTGGAGCGGTACAAACAGAAACGGAGACAGCAAACCCAACTCTTCCAGAAAAAAGCGCCATCCGGAGGAGGAGGAGTGCGAAGAACCACAACAGCTGTACCGCTTTCATGAAACACGAAAGTTCTATCAGAGATTCAACGCATACCGGAAAGGCTTTGTTCCGCGAGCCGACATGTGCAAGGATAAGGAGGGGAATATCTTGACGGATGAACGTGAGGTGGTCGAAAGGTGGAGACAGCACTTCGAAGAACATCTGAATGGGGTACAGGCAGGAGACCAGAACAGCGACGCAGGAGACTCTGTCGGTGCAGCAAGCAACGGAGATCGATAAGCGAAGTTAATGATGCTATCCAATGGCTTAAGAACAACCGCTGGAAAGGCCGGTTTCGGAGCGGAGCTTCTCAAGATGGGCCCAGACAAGTTGGCCAGTTGTCTGCATCGGTTGATTGCTAAGATTTTGGAAACGGAGAGGAAGGATGGGGTTGTTTGCCCCATCTACAAGAAAAGCGACAAACTAGATTGTGAGAACTGGCGGTCACTATCCTGAATGCCGCCTGCAAAGTGATATCCCAAATAATTTTTCACCGGCTGTCATCACTGACCAACAGATTCGTGGGAAGTTACCAGGCCGGCTTCATGGAGTGTCGGTCTTCCAAAAATGCCGCGAATACAGAGTCCCTACGCATCATCTCTTCCTCGACTCCAAAGCCGCTTATGACACGATTAATCGTGAAGAGTTATGGAGAATTCTCGACGAAAACGGCTTCCCCGGGAAGCTTACCAGACTGATAAAGGCTACGATGGAGAATATGCAATGTTATATCAGGATTTCGGGTGGTTTATCCGACCCATTCGGATCCCGTAGGGGACTTTGACAAGATGATGGTCTTTCCTGCTTGCTGTTCAATATTGCGCTAGAAGGTGTTGTGAGACGAGCGGGAATAGACACGCGGGGCACGATTTTCGTTAAATCCGCTCAATTAATCTGCTTTGCGGATGACGTGGACACTGTCGGCAGAGCAATTGAGGCAGTGGCGGATCAGTACACCAGACTAAAATGTGAAGCAGAGAAGATTGGACTGAAGATAAATTCGTCTAAAACGAAGTATATGCTAGCGGGTGGTGCTGAGCGCGACAGGGCACGTGTTATGATAATCGACGGTTATGAGTTTGATGTGGTTGACGAGCTCGTGTACCTTGGCTCAATGGTAACAATATCAGCCGTGAGATTAGGAGGCGTATCATCAGCGGGAGTCGTGCCTACTATGGGCTCCATAAAAATTTACGGTCGAAACGTCCAAGTTCCCGTGCACAGTTAACCTTGTGCAAAACGCTTATTAGACCGGTTGTTCTCTACGGGCATGAGACGTCCTTGAAGATGACCTGCGAGCATTGGGGGTTTTCGAACGACGGGTGCTAAGAACCATCTTTGGCGGTGTACAGGAGAACGGGTTTGTGGAGACGGAGAATGAACCATGAGCTCACGCAGCTCTACGGTGAACCCAGCATCCAGAAAGTGGCCAAATCTGGACGGATACGATGGGCAGGGCACGTGGCGAGAACAACGGACAATTACCCTGAAAAATTGTTTCTCATCTCGAATCCGGTTGGTACGAGACGAAGGGGAGCACAAAGAGCAAGATGGTTAAACCGGGTGGAGCATGATCTGGACCGATCAAGTTGGCAAAATTATGTTGTGTAGACCATGTCTTAGGACGTACGACAATTTAAGTGAGTAAGTAAGTTCATTCAAAATGGCGTCGAAACAAGAAATATTGCACAAGTGCATTGTTTTAACTGAATTGCATATAAATCCCGGCAAAAAGTTCAAAAGCAAACCAGTTTAAAAATGAAAATCTTTCGGCTTCGACTATCAATCATACACATGTATCAGGACAAATGTTCGAAGAAAATTCTGATTCCATATATTTTAAAACACCTTGTCGATAGAAGGTTAGTGTATTATCGAAGATTTCTTTGGGGTTTGAGGTTCCCTTCAGTACGAGTGTAACGAACTGTAATAAACTGATAGGTAGAATCAAGAGATGCATTGGGAAAGTCGACGTAAAGGCCATACACCGCTTTCGTTCCGGCATCATAAAAAAGCTTCGTCCGAAAGCCGATAACGGACCTCTCGCAAATATTCTTTGCTTTTTCTAGTTGATTATGGATATATCTTCATGAGAAATATATCAGTTCAAACGAAAATAGCATCTTAAAAAGAAAAAGGAGAAGGTTGATTGCTTGGAGAGAGCGATGAACTCCTTCGAGCTGAACGATATCAAGGAAAATACGTTCGAACGGTAGCTTGTCGTGCAATATAACGGGTTGTCGGCGATTAAGAAGCTTCAGCAGTTATGTACCTTAAAATCCACACAGGTATCACATACGAGAAGTGCTTTCAGTTAATACTTCAGTCCCGAGAAGAACCGCATAGCTCAATCAATGAAGTTTTTCAAGTGAACCCAGAAGGAGCAGGTAAAAAATTTTACGGTGAAGCTGCAGACACTGTCGAAATACTGTTAGTTTGTTAAAGCGTTGAGAAACAAGCACAAAGCAGAGCTTCGGGACGCCAAAATCCAAGGGACGCCAAAATCCAAGGGCCACGAATGAAACCCTGTGCGTGGCTGTCAAAGAATAGCTGTATGGCAAAATGCGATGAAATTGGAAAGAAAACGAAGTCATTCATCATTGGGAAGTTCATCAACAAAGAGCTGACAATCTCCACTAAACATACTGCATTGAAAATGTGAAAGAGTGAGATGAAGAGTAAGCAGGAATATGCCAATTGAATGAACACTGGACAGTACTCGCAACGAAGCCGTTCGGATCAGTCAATGGAAGATTCTTTGAGACGGTAGGCTTGGACAGTCTTGGTACTTAGTTCATTTGGGCCATTTAGTTTTCGAAAGATCCCACTGCGACGTACATAACGCGGAAAGAAATCCAACCATTGAGATTCTTAGAGAACACCTTCAATTCGACAGCGAAGACTATGACGACGATTATGATGCTGCTGGGCAACAATTTTCTGCTCACCGCTGAAAAACGGCGATGACGATGATTTTGCTGTTTCTGCTTATCCGATGATAGTGGAATACTAAGGTCCGTTTCACTAGAGAACGACAACTGACTATTGGAACCTCCCGGGCTTTGGCATAAAAGTTTCCGGCGTGAATCAATACAAAATTCGTTCGAACTGACGATGAACACTTCTCAGCGACTTACACAGACCAAAAGAAATACAAAAACTGTAAAAAAGACCCAAGTAATGCATTTCTATTCAGTGCCTTTTTTCCAAATTGACCTCTGTTCATAGTGAGCTATGTACAATATGTCACTTGTTTATGGTTAAGGATATCTGGACGGTCCGGATTTTCAGGACATGTGTAGGAATGGAATTTCTGTCCGGATTTTTCAAAATGTTTGACAAACATACCAGTATTAACTATTTTTTCGCTGAAAAGATCGACGAATGGAATAAGAAATGAACCAGTGGTGATGTACTCTGGGTGGTAATTTTAAAACCTTTGGACGCACGAAGTATTGGATTTATTTTGTGGTTTCCGGGAATAACCGCAGCCGTTGAACGAACATTTTCGGAGACTACCAATATTTGGAAACTAGAATGCTCTTAGTTACAACGTTATCAACGATGTGATCGAGATCTACGATGAGCCGAAGATGGTAAGATGATTGAGTCGAAGCCGATAAAAAGGATGACCCCTTAAACGCCAGTGCCGTGAGTCGTTCTAATCTTGAAGAATCAGGTAATTTGTCCAGTAACTTGCGCAGATTTCCCATAGATCCTTCTTTAATCATATTTTCTACAACAACCGAATAAATCAAAAAATTCATACTTAAATTCTACTACACTACACTATTGATGGGGTTCAAAAAAAGTGCAAGCAAGGTTTTGAACTTACTTGGAAGCAAGTGCTCCGCTTTCCATCTATTTTCACAGCTAAACAATTATGTACTAATGGTAAATGAAGTTATCACAGAGTTGTCCATCATTTTATCATTCCAACGACTTTTTGATTATTGTAATCCATCATGTGATTACGCAACTATTAACGTTTAAAATATTATACTCCGACGTCACACCATGGTTTTAGTTGCCGCAGAATGTACCTCGATATAGTGATGTAAGACATAGTCCTACGTCAAAAAGTTTATCTCAATACTGCTCTAAAGAAAACAGCGTGCCGTGATTGACGACTGCGAAAACGCTAAATTGGAGAAATTGCTCGATGAGGAGCCATGTTAAATGCAGGAACAGCTTGCTTTGGTATAAAGAGTTACAATACAAGCAAAAGCATGAAATAGTGATTTTACTACATGACAACCCTCGGCCTCATACTGCCAAGGTCGTTAAAACTCACATAAAAACTCTCTAATGGGAAGTTCAATCTCACCCGTCGTCCAATTATTACTTATTCCGTTCGATGGCACATGGTAAGCCTGAATAGCCGGTCGTGATATTAGCAGACGGGAAATTGCTTGATTCGTGGATAGCTTCAAAAGAGATTTTTTTGTAACAGTTGTATTGTAATGATATTCAGACTCCGTTAGAAAGATGAGATAGAACTTTATTCCATTCTTATAAAAAAACAATAAGAACTTTGTTGAGTTAACATTCATAAACGTCGTTCATAGAAAGTTTGGTTAAGCCACTTTGTAACCTGCTCAACTTTATAGTACCATTACTTACATTATTACTCGCGTAAAATGCAAGGTAAGTAATTTCGCGCCAAAAAATCGGAACGAGCTAAAAGTAATTAAAATTTTGTAACCAGCTAAGCTCTAAATTATGAATGTATGGTAATCACCAGCAAAGCTGTACGCTCGTATTTACTGCAACAGCATCCATCCATATGCAGGATAATTTCCACCAGTCGCGCTAGAAATTGCAGGTCCGCACTGTCCGTCGCCGCTAGCCACTAAGCTGTAATCCGGTACTGATGAAGACACTTAGCTGGAAAAACCCCCAAATCAGCCACTCCTTGGGAGTGACAGACAGGTTGGCACGCCAACAAAACTCATACTTTTTGCGAATTCCAACACGGTGCCGTTGGACGGAATTTGAATCGGAGTAAAAAGTTGGGTGATTTGATTAAATTTCCACTGGCTTTGCTACAACGGCATTCAGTGCTCTGGCGGGACAATGTATGCATCACTGTACACAGTGACCCTGCCAGAACGGTACCGGCCCTGAACTGACTGTGTCACAAGTAAGTATAGAGCGTCCTGGGATTAATTTTTTGCTCGACCTCCGCGTCGCAAACTTCCCCCATCGTCGTACCAAAGCGCCATGATATGACGGACAATTTCCACTTTCGATGGCCATCCAGTGGGGCTGTGCGATGCACAGAAAAAAACGTCCCAGTGAAACTAGCGGGAACAAAATAAAAATCGCACACTGGAAATTAAGGATAAACTTTTATTAACACGTATATGAAAAGTTGATGTGCGAATCTCACTCTTTGCACTGCAGCAGACCGCCGGTTTTGCTAGTTTCACATAGAAATTAGGGAACTATTACATTTAATTGAAGCAGTTTTTAATGCATTTTTTTATCGGGAAATAGAGACTGTTAAAATCTAACCCAGTGAGTTTTTTTTGCTTGGATGTCTAGCAGAAGTTCATCGTAGTGAAATTACATGAAAAAGTCATTGTTAAAAATTTGGAAGTTTTTTACCCGATGCATAAATCTATTTGTAACAAAAATGAAACCTTTTTCCTACCTACAATTTTGCGCAAGTTTTGTACATTGACATTTTGGTTTCAAAAGTGTGAACCCTTTAAGTTTTCCGCTTAAATCCATTAATATTAATTACTCGTCCCAAACACATAAAGCTGAACCCCGAAAGGGGTGACAAAGTAACAAAAGCCCCACGAAGAAGAAATAAAAAACTTCAAAATGACTTATAGCCGTTTTGGCGGTGGACCTTTTTTCACACTCCCATCTGTTCCGGGCGCAGAAAGAAATGAGCCGCGCCGTCCATTATCAACACCATCATCATCGTCGTCGTCGTCGTCATCACCCGTTCGGGACGTGGCTCCGTTTGGGTGTCACAGAGCACAGTTGCAACTTCGGTGAAAGCACTAGGCAGCTTCGCGATCGTCGTCCGTCGTCAGCTCTAGTGCCAAAGCTATTAGTGTTTGATAGAACTCCGGTCCGGTCGAAGAATGCGCGGATCGATTCGCCCGCCCGCCCGCCGTCCCGGAAGCCCGTTCTTTCCTGGCTGGGAGAGTGCTTTCTGGAACGGTGATGGCCACCGAAAGGGTTTAATTTTCCGCCTATTTAGCCAACTCCGGAGATGAGGAAAGAATTGCACGAAAGAGCGTGGAAAGAGCGGTGATAAATTAGATTTATTATTATTGTTATTGTTTTTTTTTTTGCTTTGGAAATATTCATGAACGTGTGGAAAGCTCCAAACGGTCGTTAAAAAAAGATGAAGTTGAAGTAAAGCAGTAGATGTTGTTTTTCTTTTGGCACTGGGGAATGCAGTAACAATATTTTCTATTATGGATGTAATACAGAAAAGTTACTAGTGAAGCGGTCAATTTTGCTAATATTGAGAGAATTGGTAATTCTACCTGTTTCGATAAGTAACGAAATCCCTTGTCGACGAAAACCAATCTGGTTTTCGAGAGGGTAAGGGACAAATGCAACTTGCAGACCTATAATCGGTTTATGGATTTCAAGGCGGCGTTCGATTCAGTTAAGGGAAATGAGTTGTAGTAGATAATTTAAGTTAAGCAGATTCTTCTATTGTATTTTTATTTTCCATTAAAGGCAATTCTGAAACACAAGTTAACCAACATTAAAAGATTGCCACAAACAATGAGAAACAAAATACAATGCTATCGTCAGTGACGAACCATACATTTTCCCAGTGCATCGAAACCCTTACCCATTACAATCGTTGCGTGGACCGTAATGATCAGCTCGGCCGGTGCTTCCCCGTTGGAATGTGAATTCATTTGCTCACAGTAGCCATGCAAGACAGAGACTGTTACTACCACCACGTTTACCTCGGAGTTCCGAAGTGAGTTACCTTGCCTGGCACTGCACTGCACACGCCCTCCGGCCGAACGGTCGGCGGATATTTATGATCTAGCTGCATTTTCTACCCTTGAGCGAAAATAGCGTGAAATTGGTTAAACTTTGCAACCCCTATCGCCACAGCAGCGTACCGGTTCGGCTCCGCTGGCCAGCCATAAATATCAATTTAAATTCATTTGTTGTTTTTTTTTTCTCGGTATCCAGCATCTTTCTCCGGGGCCACACTCTTTTACGGAACGATACCGGCGGTGCCCCGTACCAGTTCTCAGGCGGTAGCAATTCCTGACCAGCATCGGACCGCACCGCCGGCAGTCCGAGGCTGAACCAACGTTGGAATGAAAATCGTACCCGTAGTGCAAGGTCCAAAGTTTTCGATGAAGTTCCGGCCACGGTGCGGTAAGTCACGCTGAGCGGGAAAGAAACAAACCGAAGAAGGGCGGCATCGAATTACGGTTTGTCCAGCTTAGCACTGAAGAACCGATGTTTTAAAGGCGGCGGTGGCGACGGCGGTCGGATGCGGAACCGATCTTGGCTCTGCATCAGATGAAGTAACTTTTTCGCCCTGTTTTGGGTTGGTGGTAGGGTCAGGAAGAAGCCGAACATGCGGTTACCGTCGAACTTCTTGGCTTCGTTCCGGTGTGCGCAGACGGAATAGTTTTTCGGGAAAGTTGTTCCTTTGCTGGTTTCTTTTAATTTCAGTTCGTTTTTTTTTTTGCTGTGAGGAAAATGGAAATTTGTAGGAGAGTCGAAAAGAAGCAAACGAATGCTGAATGCAGCAGGAACTCTTCGAAGCTTGTGATTAGATGGGAATAATTAATGGAGAGCGGAAGTTCAGAAGTTTAAAACTTACCAAGCATACAAGGATCTACGGGGTTAGCTACTTTGTAGTATGTTATGAAAGTAGAAAACAGCCTTTTATTGTTGTGAGTTAGAATAAATTTTACACGAAGAAATGACAAGACATGCACAGTCGTGCTCAAAGTGGCAGTTTGTGGGGTTTAACTTGCCTTCCACCACAGGCGAAAAAGTTCTTAACTCATAAAACAAGCATGGGGGAATTAAAGTTAGTATTCAAACTTGCTCCGAAGTATTCACAATGAATTGAAAAGAAAACGAAGAAATGCACGTAACAATCGGACATCTCATACACATGATGATAAAATATGATGATGTTAAAAAAAATTGGCAATATCTTCTGGACACTCACATTGAAATAGTTAGGACTTGAAAGAGCGTCAACATGTATATATTTTCGAAATGTATCCAAAAATCTATTACTATTTAGGATTAGCAGAATGATAAACTGAATGACTATTGCTTTTAAAATTGCAGTCAATACATTGTAGAGTCTATAAAATCAGTGCTGAATGAATAGAAATGATTATTTACAATAGATTTGAGTTTTAATCTCGGGCAGTATTTTATCGGAGTTTTGTTAAAGTATTTGGAAAGCTAAGAACAGTTTTAAATAAATTTAAAGCAAATGAAATGAAATTGTTTCTATGAGGTTTTTTTCTTTTTCTCTACTTTCTTATTTGCCAATCCAGTTGGACTGTTATTGTTTCATTTCCTTTTAGGAGCTACACATGCGACTTGATTGGCATTTTAACGAAATTGAAACAAAAAATAAAAAGTAGTGCTTTAATGTGGTTTTTCACACCCTGTATCCCTACAACAGTGATAATCTATCGACAATCGTGAGCCCAGTGATGGAAATCCCCACGAGCACCTGAAATAAATGTGGCAGTACTTTTGAACTCTGGGGCTTTGAATAGTTTTTTCCTTTGAACTGACGGTTAATTTATTTCTACGATTGCGGTTTTTGTACATCTCTGCACGGACAAATTGGTTTTCCCCTTCTACAGTGCTCCGATACCAATTGGATGGAGATAATTGCTTCTCGGATGACAGATTTTCAATGTGGTTCTGGCAGATCGAACAATTTTGACTAATGAGGTTGTGGTTTTCAAAGGTATATATCTACTGTACAATCATTTCGATTGCCTAGAATGTGAAAAGTGCGAATCATTTTTGTGATAGCAAACAGCAGATGGCACTGAAACTCCATATAAACTTTGATTGTAAAAAGGAAAATCATTTTTCAGTGCATCATTATCATAATGCAATTTTATTTTTTCTCTGAAGGTGTAAATCTATAAACCAGAAGTAGTCTAAAATTGATTAACATTACGTTTAAACTACTAGCGAATAGACCTGGTTACCTTTACTGTAAATACGAGCAAAAAAATTAGAACAAAAATAATCCCAATAGAGCTCTAAATATATCATGAAAAATGATGGCTCGAATAAATTTGTTTCAATTTTATTACAGTTGTCTTATTGTTTCCCTTTCCCTCACAAACAGACTTTATGAGCTAGTTTCGTGTCGTGCCCAAAGCTCGCCGTAACTAACGTTGCCATATGTTGTGGCACTATTTCCGAACTCCACCAAGTTTTATAGTTGCCCATGAAAACACCAACACTGGCTGCACCCTGCACCGGTCGAGGAAACTGCAATGATTTTTTTTTAGATGCATTGGTGCTTTTCCGAAGGTTTTCATGATGATGTGTTTTATTCGCGTTACTTTTGTTGTGAACGAATGTAAACATAAAATCGGAACTCCACGATGAATATATACCGGGAGATAAACATGAATGGTACTAAGGATAGTTTATGATGTGGTTTTCAATTTAGAATGAGTAACAATCGGTTTATGGACAAGCTGAAAATCATATTGTGATTTTTGTTACACAGCAATCAAATGGGAAGATTTATTGTGATGGAAATAAATAAATTTCTAATAAAGATGTTTCCCATTCAACCGTACTATAATGTAGATAACAACAACAACAACATATAATTTTGATAACGTCATGCAATATTTTCGGGCATACTTTTTGTTTCCATTCAGAAATAATTGTAACTAGCTAGAAACAATCTTTATTTATGACGATGATGACAGAGCTTCTGATTTTCGCAGGATTGCATTCATTTGAATGTCGTCGATCATTTCCGAATCACATCAAAGCGTAGCAAAATTTTTAACATCTGCTTGAATTTGTGAATTGTGTGCGAAGAAATAGGATGTAAGTATAATATTCCCTCCTCATGGTTGCACCCAATTAGTTACGAACAGAGTAAAAGCATTACTTTCCTGCTACCTTATCATATGATGCTTCATCACATCGCTTGTTGTCGAATCGAAACGCCAATGAATTGTTCAGCTTCGAAGCGTTTCATGGAGAACAGTTATTGAGCGATTACAAGCGTAGAGCCTTCATTCCTTCTTGATGTGATAAACTATTCGTCGTTATTGTAAATATGATTATTGAGAAATACATGAACATTTCAGTAGTTGTGAAAATTCTCATAACTTTTATCTTCAAGCATTTATAGTTCTAAAAAGAACCGATTCCATAATCTTCAGCTCGGAATGCGTGCTATAGAACGCTGATGATCGCACAACCACCGGTAGTATTGAATATTTTGTTGGCCGCGCATAAAATTTACTCTCCGCTATGCCCTCCAGTAGCTGTGCCAGGAAAATATCCTGCAGCGTACGATGGTAACTCCGCAGTGCCTAGAAGTTGACTCGTATGCAGCTCTCGTTTCGCAATGTCGCGTACCTCTAACAGCTATTTTCCACTCGCTGTTGTGTGAAAAACTAGACTGAAACTGAAATTTCTACACGCAGTCTTTTGTATCGAGTTCAGAGTATATTTTTGCCACACAGCTTAGAGAAAAACAAACAAACCAAAACACTCTGTTGAGTCAAAATATGAAGGGCAGTGGAATTTATTTCGTTCATGTTATTGTTATCTGTGTTCGGGAAGCAAGCCAATAACGAGGGAAATGTATGGGAAAGCTTGACCTTGGAACTTTTCACCTTTTTCCACCATTAAGCAGTAAAGCAACAATGTTGAACATTATATCAAAAAATGGTTACAGTCGTTCGTCGTTCGCTTGCTATAATCGTTTGAAATCTGACGCAACATTTGCCAGTTTCATTTTCAATTTCACAATGTGTAATCTATGGTTTCAAATTTTCAACTTTAGTCTGAAAATTTTGATTTCTCAGAAGAGTGAATCTATGTTTAACCTCTTTCTGTAAATCTTCATAAATAATGTTGAAAATAGGGTCACGAGAACGTTGATATTGACGTCTGCGAACATTTTTCAAACGAATTAGAAGATTTTCGTCAATTATTGGTGAATCAAATTTCACTTGAGCCTTCGGAATAGAATAATTCCTGGCATCAACAATTGCACATTTTAATGCTTCCAAAGCGGAATCAAAATTCACTTCGTTTTGCAAATCAAGCTCATGATTGAAATTTTTCTCAATATAAGTTTTGTATCTTTCCCAACTAGCCTTGTTATAATTAAAAACAGAGCTCATAGGGCTTAAAATTGATTCTTGTGATAAAGAAGAAATTATTGGAAGATGGTCAGAATCAATATCAGCATGTGTGATCAATTCACTACATACATGACATTGATCTGTTAGCACCAAATCAATTGTTGAAGGGTTTCTTTCAGAAGAAAAGCATGTAGGACTATTCGGAGACAAAATAGAATAGTATCCTGAAGAACAATCATTGAATAAAATTTTGCCATTGGAATTACTTTGAGAATTATTCCATGAACGATGTTTAGCGTTAAAATCGCCGATTATAAAAATTTTCGAACGATTTCTGGTGAGTGCTCGCGTGTGCATTAGAATGGTAAATATGCTGCGGCAATAAATAAAATCCCAAGCTCAGTTTGAACTTCAATTCCCAAAATTTCAATAACTTCCGTCTCAAGATGGGGAAGAGCACGATGTTTGATTCGGCGATGAATAACAATTGCAACTCCACCGCCGGAACCCTGAATCCTATCATATTTATGAACCACGTAATTGGGATCATATATTAATTTTATGATAGGTTTTAGTAATAATTGCAATGTGTACATTATTTACTGATAAAAAATTAAAAAGCTCATTCTCATTGGCCTTCAATGAGCGAGCATTCCAATTTGAAATTTTTATTGTTTTATTTAAAATCATTGCTAAATTTCAAATTAGAAACAATTTTAATTGTAAAATTTGTTCCAATTTGAATAGCTTCAAACATGGATTTTGCCTGCAACATGGCGTTCAGAAGATCGAACATTGCCAGTTGCAAAAAAGCAAGTTTACCTGCCGTAATAGGGCCCAAGCAGTTGACATTAAAAAAAATACTTTCGTTAGTGATATTAGCTGTGGTAATAGGAGTACTTTTATTTTCTACCGATTTTTGTTTACCTCCCATGTTAACGGTAATTTTCGAACTAGCAACATTAGGTGAAATAATGTTCGAACTACCTCAAATAAATTCCTTTTTCAGCGTCTTAGTTGAATGGAATTGAATATTGAGAATAGGTTATGTTTCCATTTAATTCTACTACAAAAAATCGAATACCCTTTATTCGAATACCGTCCGCTGATACGTGTTTTGGTTGCTACATGCAACCATAATCAGTGCTTATGTGGACTGTTCACAAAAGCACTGATGATGGTTGTATGTAGCAACTGAAATACGTTTCTGCGGACGGTATTCGAATAAAGGGTATTTGATTTTTTGTAGTAGAATTAAATGGAAACATAACCTATTCTCAGTATTCGAACTACCTGTTATCTGTGCATACGTTAAACGGGTATGCAAAGGAGTAGAAAAATTGGCTGGTACAGCGGGGCTTGGAGAATTATGTTTTGAAGTTTGTTTTGATTGGGAAATTGAATTTTGTTTACCTTGCCTTTCCTTAACAATAGCTAAACGGACTGGGCATTCGTAAAAATTTGGCATATGATTCCCGTTACAATTGGCGCACCGAAAATTTGTATTCTCTTTCACAGCACATGTGTCCTTTTTGTGAGAGTTTCCACAATAAAGGGATTTTTGGTCCATGTTACAAAAATTAGATCTAAAGCCATATCGTTGGCAAGTACGGCATTGGAAGATATGCTTTTCACCTCCGCAAAACTTCCTATAAATTTCCCACTTTACACGCACATTATATAAAGCATGTGCTTTTTCAAAAAAATTTAAGTTGTTAACCTCACAGCGGTTAAAATTAATTGAATAGTTCACAAGGAAAAAACCAGTTCTCTGACTGTTTTCACCTCGTGATTTTTGTTTCATAACAACCACTTGGGAAGGGGCTATGCCGAGTAATTCTGTCACAGTAATTTCGATCTCTTCAACGGTTTGATCGTTGGTGAGACCTTTCAAGACAACCTTGAATGGCTTGGTGTTCTTGGTGTCGTAGGTAAATAATTTGTGCATCTTTTCAGTTAAATACTGAACAAGACGATCACGACCTTTTATTGAGTCGGCTAATAAGCAACATTCACCTCTACGGCTAATTTGATGGGTAACTTTAACGTCAGAAACAATACTAACTTCAGACGACAGGACTCATGCACTACAAGTATTAGAGATGTGCCAAATCGCATGTGAGAGATCCGCAGTAAACTATAGAACGGGCACGAATAATTCGAGCATTGCTTACTCCGGCATGCTGAAAAGGTGACTACCACAGTCTCTGGCACACTCTACCTCTGTATTGCAACACTTTCTCCCGTTTTGTCGCAATATTTCTCCGACGGCTTTAATCGTGTGTGATGTGTGTTAGAAGATACTGTGTAAGTTTTGAGGCTCATCCGTTGATTCAATTTTTTTTAAAGTTTTAAACTAACAACTTGCTATTTGTACATCCACAGTGTAGTTCAGTATTTATTTGTGATAAAATTTATCTCCCACCACTTAACGAAAACCTGTTGTAATTGTTTGTAAGTGTTTAAATACTGAAATAATTTATGTAGCTAATTATTGTGATCTGTAAACTGCAAACCGTATTTGCCCTGATGACGAGGAAATATATCTTCGAAACGTTGGCCTAGACAAAAAAATTAACTTGTTTGAAAGAAACGAACGTTGAAAGTTCTTTTTTGAAAATAATCATTTTAGAAGAAATAGTTACCGCAATAGGTGTAACTATCATATTTATGAACCACGTAATTGGGATCATATATTAATTTTATGATAGGTTTTAGTAATAATTGCAATGTGTACATTATTTACTGATAAAAAATTAAAAAGCTCATTCTCATTGGCCTTCAATGAGCGAGCATTCCAATTTGAAATTTTTATTGTTTTATTTAAAATCATTGCTAAATTTCAAATTAGAAACAATTTTAATTGTAAAATTTGTTCCAATTTGAATAGCTTCAAACATGGATTTTGCCTGCAACATGGCGTTCAGAAGATCGAACATTGCCAGTTGCAAAAAAGCAAGTTTACCTGCCGTAATAGGGCCCAAGCAGTTGACATTAAAAAAAATACTTTCGTTAGTGATATTAGCTGTGGTAATAGGAGTACTTTTATTTTCTACCGATTTTTGTTTACCTCCCATGTTAACGGTAATTTTCGAACTAGCAACATTAGGTGAAATAATGTTCGAACTACCTCAAATAAATTCCTTTTTCAGCGTCTTAGTTGAATGGAATTGAATATTGAGAATAGGTTATGTTTCCATTTAATTCTACTACAAAAAATCGAATACCCTTTATTCGAATACCGTCCGCTGATACGTGTTTTGGTTGCTACATGCAACCATAATCAGTGCTTATGTGGACTGTTCACAAAAGCACTGATGATGGTTGTATGTAGCAACTGAAATACGTTTCTGCGGACGGTATTCGAATAAAGGGTATTTGATTTTTTGTAGTAGAATTAAATGGAAACATAACCTATTCTCAGTATTCGAACTACCTGTTATCTGTGCATACGTTAAACGGGTATGCAAAGGAGTAGAAAAATTGGCTGGTACAGCGGGGCTTGGAGAATTATGTTTTGAAGTTTGTTTTGATTGGGAAATTGAATTTTGTTTACCTTGCCTTTCCTTAACAATAGCTAAACGGACTGGGCATTCGTAAAAATTTGGCATATGATTCCCGTTACAATTGGCGCACCGAAAATTTGTATTCTCTTTCACAGCACATGTGTCCTTTTTGTGAGAGTTTCCACAATAAAGGGATTTTTGGTCCATGTTACAAAAATTAGATCTAAAGCCATATCGTTGGCAAGTACGGCATTGGAAGATATGCTTTTCACCTCCGCAAAACTTCCTATAAATTTCCCACTTTACACGCACATTATATAAAGCATGTGCTTTTTCAAAAAAATTTAAGTTGTTAACCTCACAGCGGTTAAAATTAATTGAATAGTTCACAAGGAAAAAACCAGTTCTCTGACTGTTTTCACCTCGTGATTTTTGTTTCATAACAACCACTTGGGAAGGGGCTATGCCGAGTAATTCTGTCACAGTAATTTCGATCTCTTCAACGGTTTGATCGTTGGTGAGACCTTTCAAGACAACCTTGAATGGCTTGGTGTTCTTGGTGTCGTAGGTAAATAATTTGTGCATCTTTTCAGTTAAATACTGAACAAGACGATCACGACCTTTTATTGAGTCGGCTAATAAGCAACATTCACCTCTACGGCTAATTTGATGGGTAACTTTAACGTCAGAAACAATACTAACTTCAGACGACAGGACTCATGCACTACAAGTATTAGAGATGTGCCAAATCGCATGTGAGAGATCCGCAGTAAACTATAGAACGGGCACGAATAATTCGAGCATTGCTTACTCCGGCATGCTGAAAAGGTGACTACCACAGTCTCTGGCACACTCTACCTCTGTATTGCAACACTTTCTCCCGTTTTGTCGCAATATTTCTCCGACGGCTTTAATCGTGTGTGATGTGTGTTAGAAGATACTGTGTAAGTTTTGAGGCTCATCCGTTGATTCAATTTTTTTTAAAGTTTTAAACTAACAACTTGCTATTTGTACATCCACAGTGTAGTTCAGTATTTATTTGTGATAAAATTTATCTCCCACCACTTAACGAAAACCTGTTGTAATTGTTTGTAAGTGTTTAAATACTGAAATAATTTATGTAGCTAATTATTGTGATCTGTAAACTGCAAACCGTATTTGCCCTGATGACGAGGAAATATATCTTCGAAACGTTGGCCTAGACAAAAAAATTAACTTGTTTGAAAGAAACGAACGTTGAAAGTTCTTTTTTGAAAATAATCATTTTAGAAGAAATAGTTACCGCAATAGGTGTAACTCCTTTTTTAAAGAATTTTACATTTTGCTTTTCTCCTAGAAAGGTATAGCAATCACTGGAAAAACCAAAGGTATAAAAGTGCTCCAAAGGGTCGAATCTCGTATATCAATCGACTTAGTTTGACGAGCTGAGCATTTTCTGTATGTGTGTGTATGTGTGTATGTGTGTGTGTATCTGTGTGTGTGTATGTGTGTGTGTGTGTATGTAACGCTCTCCCAATCTCACTCGATTTTCTCAGAGATGGCTGGACCGATCTTCATGTAAATAATTGCAAATGAAAGGTCTAGTTGCCACATAAGACCCAGTTGAATTTCATTGCAAGCGGATTTTTAGTTTAGATGTTATGTTTAAAAATGTGAAAATCACGAAACATCATTATCTCAGAAACTACTTAACCGATTTCAACAAAATTGGTTTTAAATGAACAAGCTTCTTAAAAAACCCTTAACTTTTGAGTTTCATGAAGATTTAACTTGTGGTTCAGAAGTTATTTAAAGAAACGTGTTCTGGAGAGTGTTTAATCTCACTCATGTTTCTCAGAGATGGCTGAACCGATTTCCACAAAATCAGTGTCATTTGAAAGGTCTAGTTGCCCCATAAGACCCTATTGATTGATTTTGTAATCGGACTATTACTTTGCCCGTTATGTTTAAAAATGTGAAATCCAACTATGAAAAGGAACATATTCCGAAGACTACCTAAACTCACTCACTTTTCTCAGAGATGGCTGAACCGATTTCCACGAAATTAGTGTCAAATGAAAGGTCTAGCTGCCTCATAAAACCCTATTGAATTTCAATGTAATCGGTCTGTTACTTTGTCTGTAAAGTACCAAAATATGAAAATCACGAAACTTCATTATCTCAGATAGTACACAACCGATTTTAACAATATTGGTATCAAATGAACGGGCTAGTTAAAAGTTAATTGATGAATTTTATAGTGATTAAACAGGTGGTTTAAAAATTGTGAAAAGAATCATGTTCCGATGACTTTTCAAATTCACTCGTTTTCCCAAAAATGGCTGGACTAAATTCAACAATCTTAGTGTCAAATGAAAAATTTGGCTTTCCTATAGGTTCCCATTTTATTTGACTATAATCGTATTTTTATTCCAACCGTTATGTATTAAACTATAAAAACAACGAAAGTCTATTATCTCAAAGATCACACGACTTATTTGAACATTCCTAGTGTCATTTGAACGGGTTGTCTCTCAAACTCACAAGTAAGAAATTTTAAAGCAATTTGATATATGGTTCAAAATTTATGAAAATAAACGAAATTCAAAGACTATTTAAAACTGTAACTGCTTTGGTCAAAACATATGACCTCAACAAAATTCAAATTTGGTATTGTGCTATACGTACGTTCCGGGTATTTGATTTCGTACACGGATTGATTTCGTACACTTAAAGTCATTTCTTCTATTCCGCTATTTCTTCAGCACGAATATTTTACTCCTAATTAATATTTTTTTTAACTTTTTGCTTTTCTCCTAGAGAAGTATAGAAATCACTTGCAAAACCGAAGATATGAAAGTGCTCCAAAGGGCCAAATGGTATATAGCACTCGACTCAGTTCGATGAACTGAGCATTTTTGTATGTTTGTATGTATATATATATGTGTGTGTGTATGTGTGTGTGTATGTGTGTGTGTATGTGTGTGTGTATGTGTGTGTGTGTGTGTGTGTGGTTGTGTGTGTGGGTGTGTGTATGTGCAGATTTTTATTTTCACCGAGTTTAATGAAATTATATGCAAATGAAAGTTCTAGTTGCCCCATAAGATCCTATATTTCATTGTAATTGGATTTTTATTTAAGAGGTTATGTTTAAAAATGTAAAAATCACGAAACATCAATATCTCAGAAACCACACAACCGATTTCAATAAAATTGGTATCAAATGAACGGGCTATCTTAAAAACCCTTAACTTTTGAATTTCATATAGATTGAACTTGTGGTTCAAAAGTTATGAAAAGAAATTGTGAAAATCACGAAACTTCATTATCTCAGAAAGTACACAACCGATTTGATCAATAGTATTATCAGATGAACGGGCTAGTTAAGGGTTAACTGATGAATTATGATTTAACACGTGGTTTCAAAGTTTGGCTGCCCTATACGTTCCCATTTCATTTGATTATAATCGAACTAAGCAACCGTTATGTATTAAATTGTTAATAAAACAACGAAAGTCTATTATCTCAAAGATTACACGACTCATTTGAACATAGCTAGTGTCATACGAACGAGTCATCTCTCAAACTTACAAATAACAAACTTCATTACAATTTGATATGTGGTTCAAAAGTTATGGAAAGAAAAGAAATTCAAAGGCTATTTGAAACTATACCTGCTTTGATCAATATATGTGGCCTCAATATAATGTAAATGTGGTATCGTACCATTTGAATGTTCCCGGTATCGCTCGTGATTGAATTGTTCGAAATTAAGAGTCATTTCTTTTATTTCGCTATCTCTTGAGCATTTACATTACGTCAAATTCATATCTTATACTTTCATTACAACATCATTATTTTAGAACCCAAAAAGTGAATACACATTTATTGGATTGAAGCGTTCATGTAAATCTATTTTTACAAATAATAAGTTTGAATGAGAAAGGCTGGGTCTGGCCGCTAGGTGGATTAATTTAGGTTTTTTATAGTATCATTACTAATAACTTCCATTTCACCGGATTCTTGCTCAGGCAAAATATCAAACATGTTATCGCTGCAGACACTCGAATTGTCCGAGAGAGAATGCTCTCTCTTTCTCCTCGTAGTGATGCGCGGTTTCTTTTTTCGCCCTGTCATTTCAGGTGATACGAAAAAAGTTAAAACAGATGTTAAATTCGAAAGTAGGTAGTCTTGAGAAAGACTTATGGGAAATAACTTTCAGGTAGTCTTTAAAAGACACACTGACAAAACACAAACTTTGAAGCTATAGGCAGTCAAAGATCAATCCACAAGCAACCGAAAACACGTCTGACCTGTCGAGCAGCTCAAGATGGACTGTCTTATGAATTTTATTGTGATCAAGTAGCATCATTTGAGATGCAAAGTATACCCTACATGTTTTGCGAATTCTGCTTTGCAAGGATTTTTGTACGGAAGGGCAGTATAGATCAAAAGGCAATTCATCATACACATAGAGAGATTTCGGTAGAATCTTCGAAATTTGCATGGAATTCCGAAGAAAAAGAGATGGATACAAACCCGCTTCAGATGTATTGGGGCTTACAGTTTTCGAGCCATCTTTTCATCAGGTTTACCTGATTCGAATCGGTGTTGGTGGAAACTGGGATGGTATGACATCAAAATAACTTGATCTCGGCTCACTGCAACATTTGCGGTAGAAACAATTAACACTCTGTAGAAAGTATTGCAAAGACCGAACATGTTCGGAAAACCATTGTGCATTCCAGCTAGCGAATAAACTAGTAGCTAGTTCAGATGCCTAACAAAACCTAAATCGAAGCAAGTCCTATATAAAAACACTTGCTTGCTCCTTTTTTTATCTTTCGCAGCAGCTGCGATGTTGACACTAGCGGTGTGAAAAATAAAACAACGAATAGGACGTTCAAAAAGCGAGAGAGAAGGTTTTGTTTAAGTCACCTTCTAACTACGCAATTATATAGGCCCGGTCGGAAAGGGATATCCGGAAATAACAGGAAAGCCATCGAATACTAGTTGATTCTAAACTTCAGCTAATGTTTCACCAGCATAGGTGAAGTTGTTTTTTTTTTAAGTTCCTTATCTATAGTGCGCTGTCTATCATCCAAGTGCGTGCCGTAGTGATCTAGTGGCAGAACTAGACCAGACAATTCTCGGGACAGGGGTACCATTCGCCTTTCGACACGGTTGAAAGCACTTCTGCCAGGTGCATTAGTTGCAATGAAGAGGGCGTCTAGTTGGTGTTTCCGGAAATGATGGATGGCGACATCTATGACTATTCGGTACCGCGGATTTTCATCCGGGCCCCCATCAACAACCACTACATGCACTGGCTTTACATTGCCTTGAAAAAGCATGATGTCGGTGAATCCTGAGATGTCTAGTAATTTTTCATAATCTAGATCATGAGAGTAAGCTGTAGATGATGCGTGTTTTCCTGATTTTGAATTAATTGATACGTTAAAAACTAAAAAAACTCAAAACCAAATCTCAAATAAAAATTTTACCTGAGCGTATAGCCACATATGTTGGGTCACTGTTCCCTACGGCATCACGTTGTCCCATTCCGTTTGATTTGATCGCGATCCTGGCATAAACTGAGGGAATCAACTTATGACGGCTTGCGACAACCCAATCGTGGTCGGGAAGGGTGACTCGATACACTAAATGCATCAACAGTGGTGACTGTTTGTTGGCAGCTGTCATGATGTTTCAAATGTTGATCGTTGGTAGCCCAAAGAAGTTCATCAGGTACGGTTGAAACGTGTCGTTTTCCTTCGTCCGTATTATACCGGTGGGGTAGCAATCTCAAATAAGTTGCAGAGCGGCAAATCTGATAACCTTTTAAAACTAGGGCATCGTGGAGTTCCGAGAGCGTTTTAATACTCCGAATACTTTCATTCTGACGCTTTTCTTCAGCAGCAGACCCATGCAACGATAAATCCTCAATCGTTTTCAACAAATCAGGCTGGGTTTCTTCGAGAGTTGGTCGACCAACTGTTTAATGAACGAGTAGATAGTCCTTCACGTCTGGTACATTTTTTTATCAAACATTGAAGCGCCTTTTTTTGCTCAGCTCGAAATTTTTTCTGTCTCTCCTGTCCCTGCATTTTTCTACGAAGCTCAGTTTCTTTCTCCTTTCGTTCTGAAATAAGTTTTCTTAGTAAAATTGTTTCGTCCTCAGATATCAATCTGATCGCGCACGGCCCTACGTTGTGTTTAATTTCGCCCTTTGGCATCACGGAGGGCAATTACGGCCCAGGGGAAAGTTCTTTTTTCCACGACGAAGGCAACGCACATATTCACTAACATCAAATATCTTAAATACCAATGTAGTTCACTTACGTGAAATTATGAAGACAAATTGAAAATGACAGAAGCGTTAGTCAACTTTTCGACCGCTAGGTGCGCCACTTCTGATTTTGTTCTACACGACATGCGGAAAAGAGTAACTTTTGACAGTAATATTACCCTAATGGCCCTAAACATCCCCCCCCTACCCCCCAAACACTGAAAAAAATGCACATTTTATTGTGAAGTGGACTCGGCCGAATATTTTAAAATAGTAAAGTTCACCTTTGTATGAGGCCCTATGGATCCATGGGTGGTGTTCCATGGTTTGTACGTATGTCGACTTCCGACAATATTTTGAGTTGTAAAATGGCGACTTCCGGTGACTGGAAAACTGCCGAAAATGACAAATACCACCTAATATGGGTGTGTTTTTTTACCAGAATGACGCTCAGAGGCCAGAAATTGTCTCCAAATGCCAGTTTGAAACCCAAGATGGCGACTTCCGGTTTCTGAAAAACAGCGGAGAATGACCAAATATGGGTATTTCCGCGATTGTTATGATGCACTGAAGCCACAAATCGACCTCAAACAACATTATGAATAGTAAAATGACGACTTCCGGTGAATGGGAAACTGCCGAAAATGACAAAACACCACCCAATATGGGTATTTCTTCAACCGGCCGATTTCCATCCAATATGAGATGCTTCGATACCAGAATGATACACAGGTTTCTGTAAAACAGCCGAAAATGACTAAATAACACCTATTATTGGTGTTTCTCAAACCAGAATGACGCTCAGGGGCCAGAAATTGTCTCCAAATGCCATTTTCAAATCCAGGGTGGTGACTTCCGGTTTCTGGAAAATAGCCTAAAGGGACCAAATAGCACCCAATATGAGAGTTTTTTTAACCAGAATGATGAATGGAGTTAAAAATTGACCTCAGACACCATTTTGAATTGTAAGATGGCAACTTCTGGGAAACAGCCGAACACTACTGCATATGAATATTTCCGTAATCGAAATAATGTATAGAAGCCAAGCATTGACCCTGGACACCATCTTGAATTCGAAGATGACTACTTTCAGTTTCTGGAAAACAACGAAAATAACTGAATACCACCCAATATGAGTGTTTTAGGAATAGAGATGATGTACTAAAGGCAAAAGTCGAGGATGTTGTCATTCCGATAAAACCAATAATTTCAAACGATATAAACAAATCGCAAGAAATCAATGAATTTGGAATGTTGAAAATTATTAAATTAAACACAAAAATAGGCGGGACGAAGTTTGCCGGGTCAGCTAGTAAATACATAAATATGCTGGTTAAAGCAAAGCTGCAAGTGATGAATACGAAGATTAAAACTCGAGAGCAAAAAATTCGGAGGGATAAAAAAACAAAAAATACTTTCAAAACGAAGAAAACTAAACATTAAATAATAGTTTTTGTGTAACAGTTGTTATCACTAATAATGTTTGTTTTGTTAAATATCTCTAATATATAATATAAAAATGCTTTTAAACCAATTACAACATTATATGTATCCATACTTAAATTGTTAAATTGATAGAACATTCAAGTGTTATCTAAGCTAGAAGATGCACAACAACCATATACCACTATTGACAACCATTGTGCGGTTTCTCTTTTTGACGTAGGACTACGTCTAACCGCACTATAACCAAGGTGTAACGTCGGAATGAAAGATTTCAAACGGTTACAGCGATGTAACCATATGATGGTTCACAATAATCAATATATCGTTGGATTGATAAAATGATTGACAATTTTGTGATTATTCAGTTATCATTATCACTTTATTGTTAAACAGAGAAAATTGAATAAAAGTTTCAAGGTCGAACACCAACACCAACTGCCTGCTGTGATATCCTGTATTTCAGTGACAAAAAAAATTGACAGAATCTCCCCGTCCCAATAGGTCAACTAATGTTTGTTTCCATGAGCCTAGACTATTTTGATGTCTTGAAGGTGAAGCATTTTCGGAAAGTTCGTAACCACCTCCACTTACAGACAGGTTTACGTTCTGCTGTTAGAATGTTATAAAAACCGGTGTCTTGAAGGAAAACATGCTGGCACAGGCGAAAGTACTGCACCGAGCAATGTATGAATAGAGCGCTGGTCACTCGTTGTCTGTCAGTGCAGTAGAACTCAATATTCATTTGTGTGCAGCCAAGCCAAGTGAAGACTAGACTGCCGCTGTCGACGCACAGTGAGGCCTTTGTCATGCTGAACGCCAACGCGAGTGATCGGGCGAGAAACTTGCCGTAGATTAATGAACAGCTCTACTTATTTATTGCAGTCCTACGTCAACTATGCGGTCGTGTCTTGGATACCACCCTCCTACTCTTTTATCTTTTCCACGAGGTAATTGAAACATTCATTTAACTGTTCATTTCGTGGCCTGATTATTGAGCTTGAGTTTGACGGCCGCACATTTCGTAGTTGCTTCCCGTGATGGATCTGAGCTAGTGAAGTTACACAGGGAACCACGTCTATAGCAACTTGGGATTAGTTTACCATTTACACATCGTGGCCTGATTATTTGAATATTTTCTCTTCGTGCCTCGATAAGCTACATCTATTATATTATCAATATTTAACTCCCGGAATGGCATTAGTTTTACATACAAACAATATACGCACGAAATCTACAACATTTTTTTTTTCTGTGAAAGTATGAAATTGAGTCAACTAAATCTAAAATTGAGTAAATTCAGTTTCGTGTGTGAGAATGTCACACGCTCACAGAAATTCAACAACAATGCACAGTGGTAACAGTAAGGCAATGTAGGCGGACATGAGTTTTTCGATGCGATTTTGTGGTTTTAGAGTAAATTTTTTTTCCTAAGAACTTGTTTCTTATATTTAGTCTATTTTTTATGTGCAAATGAAAATTAGGGTGGTCCTGAAATCGACTTAATAAAAAAACTAACTTTTTTATTTGCAGAAATATATGTATACATTCATCGGCACAGTTGTAGATCAACTAATTTTAAGCAACTTTCGGTATTTCTTCACAATATTTATACAATATTTGTTCTTTTAAATGATACCAAAAAATATTATTTATGTTTGCCCTGAACGGAGACATTAATATTTTAAAAGGGCCTATTTTTAAAATAGAAATAGTGAAAACTCTTCATCTGTACAATATATCGACAATGGTTTTTCGTCAAAATTGGCGTATTTTTGATTAAAGTTACCGAAGAAAACTTTGTTTTTGAATTTGAATTGAAAAAATAGAGCGAAAAGACTGTTTTTGGAAACCAAATTTAATGTCTACAAAAAAGTTTTTTTACAAAGTTACTTAGAATTAGTTGATCTACAAGTTTGCCAAAGAATGCTTACAATTATTTATGCAAATAAAAACAAGTTAGTTTGTTTTTATTTCGTTGATTTTAGGACCACCCTAATTTTCACTTGCACATAAATAGAGGACTATGTATAAAAAACAACTTTTTACAAAAACTATGGCTTTAAACCGCAAACCAAAATCGCAACGAAAAACCCATGTCCGCCTAAAATGCCTGACTGTGCAATGAGTTTAGTTACCTTTTTCACCACAAGAGGGGGTGTTCCCTGTCTGTCTTCACGGAATTATATGGGAAATTCGAGAGTGAACTATATTGTTATTTTAAGATATTTGCTAACATACTATACAATTTATTCTGGTATAATATTTACAATAGTGGCAGCGTGACGGCGCTGCCACCGTACGTTTATCGACTAACTACAATGAACACTAATGACTAACACTGGCGCTGCTGTGGAGAGCGCTTTTATAGGCTGCCTCTCGGACGGCAGCATTGTCGAGCCAGAACAAAGCTTAAAATAATCGCGCGCAAACCAGCGTCGCTTCGGCCTCAGCTGGTCACTCACGGATGATAGTAATGCCCAGCTGAGGCGGGAGTTTTGGCGCGAACACAATCCATTATCACTTCGCATTTTAAGCTTAAACTGAAATGATTAGTAATTTGGTCATAACATAATTACTTAGAATTCATTTAATGTACTTACAATGTCGTCACGAATTCGCGATAAATCATTTTTCAACTTATATTGTGCTGGTGCTGAATGCTCAGTAGGGCGCTTGGTTGAATTCACGGGTACGGAGCTGTCTTTGCCTCCAGTATCCTTGGCAATGTTTCCAACCACTGTTTCGACAGACGAGTCCTCCTTTGGTTCTTTGCTTGATCCTGCCTTGGCCCAGCACTGCAGCAGTTTTCCTTTTTGATTCATTTTTCTCGTCTCGAGCTCAGATATTTTGCCCAAGACTAGCGACTTCATAACATTAGGATTCTGCTTTTTAAATTCATTCCAATATGTTGCGGATTGTTATTGGGCCTCCTTTTTTGTTTTGAATGGATAGCCTTTTGTTATGGCACCATATAGCTGCTCATAAAGTTGATTCCGATCCATTTTCAAGCTTTCGAACAGGAAATACAATTTCAAAATGCGTGGTACGCCTCGAGGATGTAAACAAACAGTGTAACCCAAGCGATTGCACGTAGCATTGGCCGATATCTTATCGATACTTACATCGGTATCGTTATTTTTTATCGATTCAAGCGACTTTGATATCAAGCTGGATCGATACTTTCGGCCCGATATTTTTTCGATGCTAAAGAGAAACTATAAAATCGAAAATATTGTTGATTGCTACAATATATGATCCATCGCGTTAAAGTCTTCTACAAACAGTGCAGAAATTTGGTTTGTGCTCTTTTTGTAAAATACACCAACGGGATTGAATATACCCGCTCATTTATAAGGCGGTTTTTCATGCTTCTTGCGAGAAAAATGCTGCCGCATTTGATGATACTGTCTGTGCAGAGCAGAATCGTAAGCGCCGAGTTTTTGCAAAACGGCAGGCAATAAAGAATAAGAAGCCAGGATTATCGTGCTGCCCTATATTTCAAATAAGGCCGCAGACGCGCGTATGCTATTGCATTGATTTGTGTGTGTGACATATAATTCTGTCACCACTGTCCCATTCTGGTACCATTAGGTCTATCGACATTGGGATACAAAATATGCAGATTTGTCTTCAAAACGCAGATTTTCAGAGTCGGTGTGCAGATTTTTATTGATTCGCAGATAATTATATTTTCTCCAGAGTCTCTGCAGATTTTTGTCAGAGTTTCTTTATATTTACGCAGACTTTCTCAACATCTGTGAAAATGTTTGCAGACTTTTGCCTGCGCGAACGCATTTTTTCAAATCACAGACAAATTTTTTCAGACTTCAAGCAGATTTTGTCGGTTTTTCGAATAGTTGCTTACATTCTTCAAAACACCTGGCATCTCTGATTTTCCGTATTAATGATCAAGAAAAAATGGTAGCTTTTCATAGACCTGTTTCGAGTAGCAGGCAGAGTATCGATACAGCTAGTATAGATGCTCCGCTCTCAATATCAGCTCGGCATCGATACCACCTGGGAAAAATTATCGATACTCGAGTATCGATACTTCTGCAATTTTTGGCCAATGCATGACAGTAAAGAAATACTTACACTGTGAATTTGTTTTATCCAAAAAATAGTTAAATTATACAAATGCACTGAAAACAACTCCATTTTCATTTTTCACATCATTGGCGTCTGGTTGAAGAGACGATCTCAGCCGAATCACGAAGGGCAAGATTTGTGTTTGTTTACAACACCGCTAGAGGTGATGTTGATGCGTGCGAGCAAAACAAATTTCTACACGCTGTCGCAAAATATAACATTTATGAACTGATGGGATAAAATGTATTCGCTGAAACAAATGACATTCAGGAGATTGAGATAGCAGAGGAATGATTCTGGTGCTTATTACGGGAGTCACTTGACGGTGAAATATATTTCACTCTCACGCTCACTTCACTTTTTTAGACCTATTCCCGATTTCACCTCAAGTGACGTGACAAAAATCACTTCCGTGGAGTGAGATTGACAGTGAAGTGAAATTGAGAATAGGACAAGTGAAATGACATTGTTTCTCAGCTCAAAAATGTCTAAGTCCCAGAAAGTCGTTTTTTCCCGTTTTTTTAGATAACACCAGATCTTGACGTGTTCTGCATTTCTAAAACATTCGGCATCAAAAAAAATGTATCGAAAATTTCCTGAACTAGTTTGCTTTTTTTTTCATCGGGCAAAAAAAAAATGAAAAATTGACCGCTTTGAGGCACGGATCAAAATCTGATTCGCTTCGTTACTGAAGAATAAATCCAATATTTACCATTAGATCACAAATCAATCAACTTTAAGACATATGGCAGCTGCGTGGAATCATTTCACCATTCAAAATGGTCGTGTAATAATTCCACGCGAAACGTCGCTTTTTCCGTTCTCACTTCACTGATATGACACTCATAATAACCCAGATTCCACGGCAGATGTCACTTCGCGACGTTTTTCTCACTTACGTGAGTCCCGAAATAGGATTTTGTTCACTTCACTCTGATTTCACCGTGAAGTGACTCCCGTAATAAGCACCTTTGAAACTAGCTCAATCATTATGAAACGAACACCAAATTGTTGAGAAAAACGTAATTTTCCATACCAGCCTAATCCGTCGGTTGAGTCGTTTACTAGCAGCGTGAATTTATTTCTAAAATATACAAATATTAAGATATTTGCTGTGTTTTCGAACTGGTGCTAATTTCCGCTATCGAAACTTGACCATCTGTTTATTATACATCGATTCCTTGGCCGACTGTTAAATGTACAGGAAAATTTCGGAGCTAGCGCTACAATCTTGTTGACACCCACAGTCTTTTCCGAACCGGGATTCGAACATATGACGACTGGTTTTGTTTGAGCCAATACAATATTGCTCTCAGGATGAAAAACGATAGGAAGCCAACAACTCGAACGGCGTCTTTGCTCGGTTGAGCCCTTCGGAATGCCAATTCCAGTTGCTGCGTCACGATTCGAAATGGACTGTATCTAACAACTTTGGCAATAGAAATGCACGAAAATTCTAACTCTTCAATGTAATTTTTATTTTCTCTTTTCTTCACTTAAACTGTTACTTGTTTACATTTCGACGGTTATAAACAAACTTATAATATACTATCGGCGGCGCACGTCCTTTTATATGCGCGAATTTTCTTTTCCCCTCCTTCGTCCTTGCGTAGCAGTACACTGGCGTTTTTTGTTGTTGTTTGTTTGTTTGCGCAAAGATTTCTCTCGTCGCGGGAAGATCAATTGAGCGTAATCGGGAGCATTCTGGAAACCTTTATTTATATCGTAGTAGGTTTTACGATAGTTCATTCAGTTTTTGGTGGTTCTAGATGATTCCAGATGATTCACTTGTTGAACATTCAACAGGTTTGTTAGGTTAGCATCGTACCTCGAGACCACTTGGAGGTGAGTGAGTCTTGGTACGAGTGATAATAATGCTCATTTTAAAGTGAAATTTTCTAGAAAATATGAAAAAAATGTCTCTTGAGGAAGGAAGAGAAAAAAAATTCGTTACGTAATGTTGATGTCACCTCCCCCTCTCCCCTATGTAACAAATCGTAACGCTAGAGGGTACATTTGATTCGATTTTCGATCCTTTTTTAGAGCTTTCTTGAGATCCTGCTTCAGAGCTTGGTGGCCTCGTGCGTCCAACAATCCCGGAAATTTGCAAATGGTCGAGCTTCCCCTGTCACGAGCATTTATCACACATATATAAAACACCCTGTAGTTGGGTACGCTTGTCGACCCCAGCGCATTTCGTGTGCTCCCACTTTGCAGAGACCGTACTGAATGTTATCATCTTCCGTAAGAGTTGTCAGGTCACAGGTAGGATAGGCAGTTTCAGGGGCAGTTCTCTGCCATACTTCCGATACCCGAACAAATTTCCTAAAGAAATGTTGGGTTGAAACCGCCAATTCTATGATAGCAAACATGTGTGTTTTAGTGTGTTAGCTTTGAGCTATAACAAAAATTTTATTTAGAGCAATTTGACAAATTAATTTCGTTTAGTTCGGTATTGGGGGTATTGGTATTGGGGTTTTCTCACTATGCCTTACTTTTAACGGTATAAAATAACGCCGCGATTGTTTAAAATGTCCACTCCAATAACTTGTAACTTGGCAATTGACAAATGGGATTAAACCGTAACTTCCATAAATCTCTCACACCTGGGCTAGATTAGAGACGCATGACAAAATGTTATAAGCCTCGCAAATGTAACAAAAATCGATACGCACACGTTTACGGTAGGAAAAAACCGGTTATTCTCCACAGTAACCATCAAACGCAGTCCCACTACCACAACCCACGTTATTTTTATATTTTCGCTACCAAAGCTCTAGCTGGAGAAAACGCTTTTGCAAATATTTTTCGATCAGAGATCAAAAGCAATCATATTTTTCTTTCATCCCTTCATCTTGAGCTCCCGGCCGACATTGAACTCCGCTCGTTCGGGCGTGCAATCCCTTTCCGAAAGTCGAAGACGGCGGCGAACCGATTCGAAACAGTATTATTGCGAAAGGATGTGAAAATTCACGGAACACCGGATTTGACAGAGTCCGTGCCGAAGCTCCTCTGGAGCTCATGAAAGGGCTTAAATCAAAGTAGCTGCACAAATAAAGCGATTTCAGCTCGACTGGATGTCTGTAACGATTGTGTGTCCCCATGGCCGTTATGTTGTTGCGTCTGGTCTGAAGTTCCCAATATCGTTCCGCGGACGCAGACAGCAGAGAGGTCAGGCATTCGGGAGGGTTGCCGATGGAGCAAGCAGATCGTAATGAAATGAAATCACAGAACTGGAGGGAAAAACAAAAACATCCGGCAAGCTACTTGAAGTCGAACCCCGTTTCAGTTTCGGAGTGGCTCACGTGGGCACCCGGAGGGTGGCTGGCCCGATGTGCATGAGAAAAGCGAAAAAGTAAATATTTGAATCATCTTTTATTTATGTAATCTGCCTATCGTCGTCGGGCGAATTCCTTGACGGTGCGGTACAGGGAGGATATACCGCTGCCATTGGTGGGAACGAGCGGCTGATGATTTCAATATTGGCTCGTTATGAGCACTCCCATTATGGTCGCAACGGTTAATGGGAAAGTTAGCGGAAAAGTAATATGATCGCAAACTGTTGACGGTTTTTAGGTGGAAGTTAACAGTTTTTTCCTCCCCGCTAAAATTGCGGTTCTCAATCATATACAAGAATCAACCTTCAAAACACTTCACGCAAAACGAATCGGTTAGGTAATTTGCAAATTAGACGAGGAGGCCCAGTTTCCATAGAACCGCGCACCTTTGCACTCGACTCAACATCCGAGAGGAGGCGAATTTCGACGCTCGGCTGCCGCAACAGTCTTGACTCATTCAATTCTAATTGAACGATACGCCTAATCCAATTAGTGGCTTCACAAAAGCCTCTCAATATCAAGGTATTGTTGGTAGCGAAATATCGGAATCCATCATGCCGCTCCCCGGTTGCCTACCGCCACCAGCGCCGCCGCGAGTGTAATTAATCCACGGGACGTGAAGAGTTAATTTTCGCAGCAAACACTCTACCAGCAGCCGTAAACAAGCTCGGGTGAAACCTTGTCAAAATTTCTGTTGACTGACAGACTCCGGCTGTCTGATACTGGGGTGTATTTTTTATGATCACGTGCAGGATACCAGGATGGAGGAAAACGAAAATCTGTAGAACTAATACTGCCAAAGAGGTTCTCTTTGTTTTTGTGTAAGTATAGGCAAATTTTCGGTGAAACACATTCCAATCCTTTTTGGCTATCGAAAATATTTCATTGTACATACTTCGGGGGCCCCAGACGATGGGGCGGTGCAGGTTCCTTGATAATTCCTGCTTTGTTATTTCAGAAATCTTTTGTTTTGGTGGCGAACCTTCTACCGATCCAAAATCATAAAGCTGACAGGCTCAGGGTTCGCATTTTCTGAAAAGGTTCTCCAGACGGGAAAGTGGCTTTAGACGGAGGATTGTCTCTGGTTCCCACTCCCTAAGCGGTGAAACCGGTGTTGAGTGTGTTTGCTCGGAGTTGAAGCCCGAACGTATATTGTTTAAACTTTGTTCTGGATAGATTGTGCCATGATAAAACACAACTCGGTAACGCATCCTACAACGCCAATTAGCTGTCGAATTGCGCTGTACAGATCGAATTTTCCGAATCACTCGAGCGGAAGCTGTGAAACGCAAAACTTTTCGAGTTCGAGAAAATGACACCATCGAATATGAGCATCATCATTGCACGAGACAGAGCTAAACGAGCAAAAGTTTTATATCTGATTGAAAATTAACTCCACCTTCCTCCCATCTCTTTTTGACGTAGGACTACGTCTAACCGCACTATACCGAGATACTTTCCGCGAAAACTAAAACCAAGATGTAACGACGGAATGAAAGATTTCAAACGGTTATACTGATGTAACCACATGATGGACCACAATAATCGATATGTCGTTGGATTGATAAAATGAACAATTTTGTGATTCTTCAATTTTCATTATCACTTCATTGTTAAACAGTGAAAATTGAATAAAAGTTTGAAGGTCGAATTTTCACCAACAATGTACCAATCATATGCGAGCACGCCTAGCACAGACTTCATGAATAGACACCAACTGCCTGCAGTGATATCCTGTATAGCAGTGGCAAAAAAAATTTGACACAATCTCCCCGTCCCAATAGGTCAACTAATGTTAGCTTCCATCAGCCTAGACTAAATTGATGTCTTGAAGGTAAAGCTTTTTCGGAAAGTTCGTAACCACCTCCACTACCAGACAGTTTTACGTTCTGCTGTTAACAAATATGTTAATGTTAATAAACTGATGTCTTGAAGGAGAATATGATGGTACAGGCAACAGTACTGCACCAAGTAATGTATGAACAGAGCGCTGCACAGTGGCGGGTCTCCGAACAAAAGTCGGACAAAACCCAAAATGTTCATTTAAAAAGCAGAAAATCCATATTGGGTTGATTTTTCATGAAAAATTTAATTTTGGTATCAATAATTCAAAAAGTTGGGAAAATATCTCCCTAAAGGGCAATTAAAATTTTCTAATGGCCAGAATTACGTCGTAGTGTTTTTATGTATATCATTATTCATTTATATTCCCATCTTTTGTTATGTTTGAGGATCCAGTAGTCATCAGCGAAACTGAAGATAGTATATATAATATAATTTTTTCAACCATAATGAATTATTTTAAAATTATAATTTAAAATTTTAATTATAAATATGATTGAAATAAGTGAGGTGTCAGTATAGTTAGTTTCTGGCGAAGCGAATATAGTAAACCAGTATAAACTGTCAAAATGTGAACCAGCCGATTGTGTGCCAAATTTCGCAGTTGGAAAACTGCGACTATGTAGTACAGTCCCCCCACGATTATGGATCACTTAAGAAGATGTATGAATTCAAAAAATCATTTCTGACCAATTTTATTGTTTATAAGTAATCTATAAATGTTTTCAGTCACAGAGATATGTAATCTTTCACTTCATTGAGTATTTCTTTCCATGTTTTGTGAATATTTCTCAGAAAGTATGTTTATTTCATAACTCACCAAATACACAATTATGGATCACTTTTGAGAGCGGTTCTAATTATGAGACATTTCGCATCATATTATGGAACAGCATAATAAAAACAGCTTTTGGCAACGAATTCATTCAATAAACCTTATTCAAATTATGTAATTGGAAGAAATAACATATTTCAAATCGTATTGAAGATCCCGCATGGCCTGGTCACATTTTGTGTGGCTTTTGAGATTGCAGTTAGATCGAGAGTCCACGTCTGTCACTCCCGAAGATAGCAATGAACCATTGTATACGGTACATCATAACAGTTTCCCGCTTTACGTAGCTTTCCTGTCCCTCGTGCCTTGGAAATAATATTTTTCAAAGGCTCAGCACTGTTTAGCTTCCGTTTAGAGCTCAATAGAAGTTGAGAGGGTGTTTTAGTTGGTGAAAATCACATTTGAATCGGAGTGATCCATATTTATAGAGAACTATCTTGTCTCGGTCCCTATTATGAAACACTTAGAAAATAACTAGTTTTTACAGAAAAATCGCTATCAACCATCAACATTTTGATGAATCGTGAAGAACTTACCTTGACCTTTGTGTATGAGTTATTTTTTGCACGAGAATTAGCGATTATATGACATACGAACCTTATGAATGATTAGCGTGCTACTTACGCTGATTGAGAAAAACGACAAATATTTTGATATATTCTGGAAGACAATATTTCACGCCTATAAAAAACACATCAATCTAGAAATAAGAAAAGCTAGCAAAGATGGCATATTTTATTGCAAAAATGTCAAATGCCTTCGAACCGCTAGTTTAACTGAGTTAAACAACATGAGCCACAAAAGTGATCCGGAATTGTGGGAGTTCCATAATTGTGGGGGGAGTGTATTGAAATAGATATCATTTTTGGCTTAATTAATACATCGCATTAATTTAGGAAACAAAATGTTTAATACGTTAAACTAAACTACGTGAGTAGAAAACAAAGAAATATTCATTCATATTAAATCAATGTTGTGTGTAATTAGCTATAAAAAAAATTCACTGCCATTAATTAACTGTTCTGTCATTTTTCACGCTATACTATTTTAAGAGAAATGTGTATTCGAAACGAACTATACAGTATATTACATGTTGAAATATGCAAAATGGTCCCAATTTAATAGTTTAGAAAACTTGAGTCTAAGTAAAAATTTATCGTTTAACATGGTCAAAAGGGGGTATGCCAGTTTTAAGTGTTTTCATACTAGTAAAAATACAGTGTCTATATACGATAGTGCATAATTTGTGACGTGTCACCATCGTATTAAAGTAATCAGGGATACCAGATATGCACATTTATCTGAAAATGAAGATTTTTAGAGTCCGTGTGCAGACTTTTATTGGTTTGTCGATATTTGCAGTTTTTTCAGAGAGCAGATTTCATATTGCATTTAAATTTACTATTGAACATTGAACTTAAATTTCATAATAAATTTTCGGAGTAGAATTAAATGGAAATATTACCTATTCTCAATATTTGAAAACAGGTAACATCGATCAGCTCAACAGCATCAAACAGCGAATTCAAAAAGAATTTTTTGTCAAACTTGGTCTACATGTCGACAAACCGCACGCTGGCTTCGGCAATAGCAATAACGGTGTTACAGCAATACGTTTTTTCCAATGCAGGATTTTCTTTGGAGATAACAGGAGTCGATTTAAATTTAATCCAGCGATTTCAGACGCCGCTAGCAACAATATTGAGTGGCGAAAGAATTGATGCATCAAAATTTAAGTCCAACGCTACCGCTCATTATTATGTAAGATTGTATGGATGTTCAACAACAGTACACAAATTACTAATTCAAGGATGTGAAATAATCGTTTAATCTTCGAATCCTATTGGTAAACTTTCGGAAGGAGCCCAAGAAAGCAGGAATTAAGCAATCCGGAAAACAAGAGAAAATAAATGCCTGGAAAGGATCACGTGAAAGAATTATCGGTGACATGTTTCGTGAGCTGCTAATTGCGTCAGTTCCGGTAGTTCCGGGTTTTAGACACAACAACAAATCGAAAAGCACTTTCACATAAAAGGTGGAAGATTCATTAATTTTCAGTCATGATGATACTGACGATGACGAGTAAAATGTTAAAACCAAATGAATTAGTTTGAAAAATAAATATTCATGTGAATTTAATTTTATTATATGTGTTCTTTTACCTTGTTTTCACATCTGAACGTAAGACGATGACGTTTTTCTAGAACAATTGAATGAAACTACTAACTACTTCTGTAAAACAACGTAACTTTCACAAATCACCATGCGCCTCCATTCAAACTATTTTATTTTCAATTGAAATTTTTGTTCAGCGGGGCAGAAAGGGGCAAAACGGGACCTTAATATCCGAAAAGTAGAAAAATTTCCTATGAAATGCATACTATGCGACCTGTAGCAACCGATGGGTGAGATCGTACAGCATACATTTGCGCAAAAAAAAAGTTTTTTCAGACCACTCAAAAGGTATTTCAAACATTTTACAAAAGTTATGATGAATTACATAAAAACAGTCAACACGAAATACAATTCTGAATATTTATCTATAAAATGCAACCTATCGCATTGAATTCGAATAAGAATTAGGTGAGTATTTACTGGTTAAAGTAAACCCCAATATGTGCTTTCTGAGCGAAAAAAACATTAAAATAACATGACCTAACAACGTTCAAAGTGCTCTCAAAAATTCAAATTGAATCCAATTGTCTTGATATTTGGAAAACACGTTTTTCAATACAGTAGAACTTTAAAAAAAAATATAAAATATCAACAATTAGAACTTGAGTTTTGCCCGGCTTCCGGCCACTGTGCGCTGGTTACTCGTCGTCTATCAGTGCAGGAAAACTTGATATTCATTTTTGTGCAGTCAAGCCAAGTGAAAACTACATTGTCACTGTTGACGCACAGTGGGGCGTGGAACACAATCGAATTGCCGTTTGAATTGTCTTCTTCTTCTTCTTGTTTCGTATAGCAGCAAATATCAGAATTCAATATGATTTTTCGGATGTCGCAAAATAGGCTGCGCCGCCGTTGACAACAAAATGCGTTGTTTATTTTTGAACTCTACACTCTGCCTTTTTTTAGATTCCGTACAGATCTTTGAATAGGTAGTTAAACGAGCTGTACTGATGATTATATTTTACTAGCTAAATGAATTTAGTCCAATATGACAATACTAGTTGCATCACGCGGTGGCGGTTTAGAGAAAAACCAAATTCATTTCATCTTGATATTAGAGTTCCGACGTTAGTGTTTGTATTTTTCAATTGAAATTTTTTTGAATTAGCATTTGCAAGAAAATATTACTTTCCATAACCTTACTAGTAATTGAACAACGCTATGCAAACATTAATTGCTGAGACTAATGTTGTGCATCACTCTAGCCCAGTTTATTTTCGAAGATAACGGACATATAACTTTCAAATATGGTCTCTTCGTTGTTCTTTGGTATCTTGAAACTGATCAAAATTTTTTCTGATTGATTCTGTATACTGATAAAATGTTTAAACTGACCTGAATTGAATGTTAACATGTTCATAAAATTCTACGTCAATTTCAAATTTTCTGTGAATATACATTTTCTACTAAAACTGTAATTCGTTATCGATATTTTTTCCACGAGCTTGTAATTACAGGAAAAAAATTTATGTGACATCTTTGCCGCTTTGTGATCGGTGAGTGAGCCAACTTCAACAAGACAAATAGATATAGAAGGAAGTTTAATTTTTACTAAATCGTACTCAATTAAATATTTTATAGAAGGTTGCCTTTTCGCGCATTAAAGAAAATTCGCTGCATTAGAATAAAAGGTATTCATCAATGGTCCAGAAACCAAATTTAGGGGAAAATCAAGTATCTAACTTTTCTATTTTTGTAGATAGAAAACCTTGTTTTACAATTTTATAGCTCCAATAATTTTAAGTAACTTTGTAAAATAAAGTTTTTTTCTAAAACATTGCTATAGAGCTCTAGACCCAAATTTTCTCCTAAATTTGGTTTCTGGACCATTGTGAATGTTAAAGAGAATATTTTTTCTTCTAAAATAGAGTGCTGCAAAGAAATAATCAAAATACAGACCCCGTTCGATTTTGGCAACACCTCAGAATTTTTTCTGTTGCCAAAATCGAACCATGCCAATAATGAACGGTTTTTTTCATGACTTTTTTGACTTTTTAAATGGTCAAAGACGACCTTAACAGTAGAAATGGCCCTCAATGTACTAGTTTTAGTTCCAAGTCGTTTGAGGTGTCGCTTGATGAATTTGGGCTGACGACCTAGATACTTGATATTACCACCGGAACTTAAACACCTTCCTTTTGGAAGATGTTGAGCTTAAATTGGTTAAAATAAATCAAGCAAACTACAAAAGTAAAACGAGCTCAAATCAAACATAGCTTCAAAATAAAATTATAAAATTATTGTAGTCCTACGTCAACTATGCGGTCGTGTCTTGGTTACCACCCTTCTACTATTTGTACTACCAATGCTCGTTCCGACGTGACATGGTTCGCCATTCTCTCCGTTGGATAAAAAGTTATCAATTTGATATTCGATAATTCAGTTACCCGCTGTTCAGTCGAATAAAGTTCACCGAGTTGGAAACTACATGGTACTGATTATTATTGGAGGCGATCCTTGCGAGGAGAACGACGTTCATCCGCATTATGCTGGCGTACATATTTTTCTGAGTGTCAAGTTTTTTTTGCAAACAAACAATCTATTGATAAGAACACTTCCATACTTTAAACCCGGTGTAAACAATCGTGCGATTACGAGCCGAATTTAAAGAGTAAAATCACAAAATATTTCTCGCGAGTGACAATTCAAGGGGAATAAAGTGTCACGGTACGCGGATAAATAGAAGTTTTGAGTGATTAGTGTTGTGTCTGGCCGATAAATGAAATTGTTTGCGGCGCCCTTTCCCAAACAAAGAACAATTCAGCAGTTTGAAGCTCGCGAGCGGTGTTTTTGTGTGAGTGACGCTGGCAAGTGGTATCGAAAAGTGAAACATTACGTGATTGCAAAGCGCCACCGGACTGAGCATCTGAGCTCATCGTGTGCAGGTTGCATTATTAATGGTATGTGAAATAATGTAAGTTGCATGTGATAATAATATTAAAAAAAAACATGATTTATAAATTGTGTTTTCTTTTATTATTAAAAGCTCACAGACATTAATGCTCGTTTCCAAATTACCCTGCCATCGAAATCTCACTTACAAACTTTTAGCGAACTTTTCCAGACGGCATCAAACAATCTCTCTCCCGCCCTGACACCGACGTGCCCCCTCACTATTTACTATCAGAACGTCCGCGGGTTAAGAACGAAAACGAACGATCTATTTCATGCGCTCGCTTCATCGGACTACGGCTCCGTAGTGACATAACCTCTTCCGAACTTTCTTCCGATTATAACTTTTATAGATGCGACCGCAACGGCGCAACTAGTACTTCACTACGTGGAGGTGGTGTTCTTATTGCTACCAAGAAACACCTCAAAAGCAGGCTTGTGTGTCTTCCTGGAGATGAAAGTTTGGAGTAGGTTGCCGTCTGCATTGAAATGCCGAAACAATGCGTTTGCATATGTTGCGTGTACATTAAGCCAGGTTCTGAATGCTCCGTATACAAGGAACATTGCGATTGCGTTCAAAAGCTCAACGATCTCGTTAAAACAGCAGATTCACAAATTCTACTTGGCGACTTTAACTTACCAAATCTTATCTGGAATCACGACTCCGATGTTAACAGCTATCTGCCTATTAATGTATCGTCGCAACAAGAGACCATTTTAACAAACTCTCTGCTAGAAAACGGTCTCATGCAAATCTTCCATTTCCCCAATCAACTTGGCAGACTGCTAGATCTAGCGTTCGTAAACAATGTGTACCTACTGCTGCGAAATCATTGAACCCCCATCACCACTCTTACGAATTGACGCACATCATATTTCCTTCATTTTGACACTTGACGTATCATATACATCCGATGATGAACCTCCTGACACGTTGCACTACGACTTTTCTCGCTGCGACTATGACGCCTTGAACAACACCATTGCGAACATCAACTGGACTAATCTTCTTGCGAATCATCCTGCTGACGACTCAGTTAATCATTTTTACGCCACAATCGCTAATATCATTGACGTGCATGTCCCTTTGAGAAGAAAACGCAGAACGCTCAACAACCGGCAGCCGTGGTGGAACCCAAGATCGAATGACTGTCGTAACCGGTTAAGGAAAACTCGTAAACGCTACTTCAAACATAGATCTAACCATAACAAACAAGTCCTTCGCGAGCTTGAACAACAATATAAATTACAACGTGATGCATGTTTTCGCGAATACATACACCGAATGGAATGTCAAGTAAAACGGGACCCATCATCCTTTTGGAATTTTGCCAATAGTCGTAAGAAAACTAAAGGATATCCCACCAACGTTTTTTATCGTGATATGGTTGCGAGTAACGCAGACGACTCCGCTAACCTATTTGCTGATTATTTCCAAACTGTATATTGCTAAGACTCTCCAAGGAATATCAATGATGCTATCAGAAACATACATACATTCGATCTGTTTCTTCCCCGAGTTACGCTATCTGTAGATGATGTAAAATTGGCTCTTATGGCAGTCGATACCTCTAAAGGACCAGGACTTGACGGTTTACCTCCACTATTCTTGAGACAATGCTCTGCAACATTAGCTTTGCCACTTACAATAATACTAAATAGCTCTCTCACCAGCGGAGTTTTTCCTCACGCATAGAAGCACGCCTCGATAACTCCTATTCATAAATGTGGTAATTTAAATAACGTTGAGAACTACCGGGGTATGTCTGTTTTAAGCAGTATATCGAATGTCTTCGAGAAAATTGTTCATAACTTGTTTTATCCAGCTGTTCGTCACGTAATCTCTGACTATCAACACGGATTCGTGAAAAAACGATCAACAGTCTCAAACCTCATGTGCTTTGTGACAAACGTTTTGAAACGTATTGAGAAACGTCAGCAGGTAGATGCAATATACATCGATTTTTCCAAAGCAGGTTCCGCACATGGTAGCTGTAGAAAAAATGAAACGACTTGGCATGCCCGAATGAATAACCAATTGGCTATTATCATATCTTACGGGTCGAACAGTCTCCGTTCATGTCCTAGGAAGCCATTCTTACTGTTTTCCCATACCTTCCGGAGTACCCCAAGGTAGCATATTGGGACCGCTTATCTTCGTACTCTTTGCGAATGACATCTGCGACTCCATCGCCTCCGAAAAATTATTGTATGCAGACGATCTTAAAATCTTTCGCACTATTGCATCTGTTTCTGATGGCAATGCCCTGCAGCATGATGTAGACAGCATATTGCATTGGTGCCTTGTGAACGGCATGGAAGTGAACACGGACAAATGTTACATCATTTCGTTTAGTAAGCTTCGAAACCCACAACACTTTACGTAGAGAATAAATGAAAGCAATTTGATTCGATGTGACTCTATAAAAGATCTTGGAGTCTCGATTGACAGTAAGCTACGATTCGACGAGCATACACTGGGGTCGCTTTTTACGCGGGTTGTTTTTATGCGTTTTTTAAACGGGATATCTTTACAATAACGCGGATTATTTTTACCCGGTTCGGAAGATTATTTGTAGGCGGTATTAAATAAGTTTAGTATAAATAAATCGAATCTAATCTTTTAAATGCGGTACAACCAACCGCGTAAAAAGCGACCCCAGTGTATTACTACCGTTTCGTCTAAAGCATACGCCATACTTGGTTTCATTCGACGGAACACCTCGGATTTCGAAGACATCTACGCCCTGAAAACACTCTACTGCTCTTTGGTTCGCAGCATCTTGGAGTATGCTGCCCCTGTTTGGGCACCGTATAACACTAGACTAATTAATAAAATCGAGAGCGTCCAACGTTCTTTTGTCCGATACGCTTTGCGTCGACTTCCATGGCAGAATCCCTTACTCCTCCCTGCTTATGAGCATCGTTGTCAGCTGATAAAACTAAGCTCACTAGCCGAGCGTAAAGTGTTATTGCAAAGGTTACTTATTTATGATCTTCTGATGAACATAGTCGACTGTAGTTATCTTCTTCAACAAATAAACAGCCATGCGCCCCATCGTCGCTTACGCAACCGAACGTTTCTCTGGACTCCAACCCACCGCACCACGTATGACCAGCATAATCCGTTAGATTACAGTTGTAGGCTCTTCCACGAAATTAACCACGAATTCGACTTTAATATAAGCAAAACAAGATTTAAAAAGGCTATATTTTAATTAAATTTAGGTTTAATTGTCTGTACTGTATTATACTGAAGACTAAACAATAAACAAACTCCGATCTTATTGAGCCTGCACATATTGGGTGATACATGGAATCGATATCTGAGAACCGATATTTAAGTTTCGATACTTAATCGATAACTTTTTATCGTTTTTACGTATGATTAACGTTTCGATGTATCGCTATCAATTCAATGTGTTCCACTGTAAAAAATTTTGGTTTTTGTCTATTCCAGTGCTACCAAAAATGACCGAAAAATGGAAATCGGAAACGAATTCGACCAACTCCAAAGCCGTTCACTAGAAGACGTTGCTTCATGTTCGTCTTCAATTCTGAACTCACCGGAGGTCATTGATTCGGAAACCTACTCCGATTGTGTATTGGCTTCGGTGGGGGATTCAGAGATGAAAGCCACCACAGAGACTGAACAAAAAAGTCATGAAGAGTCGGCGCATGCCAAAGGGGCTCTTCAGGGCAGGAAATTTCCTAGGCGACTGTGTGGTTCGGAGAAAAAGCGGTTCAAAAAGTTGCTTGAAGATGGGCACGACAGAGAGGAGGCCCGTCTTCTCGCAATTAACCCTTTAACAAAGAACTCAAATCAAACAGCTAAGAGACCGAGGCAAATTGACTCCTCCAATTGCAGTGAAAGCAATCCTCGTCCAAAAAGGAAGAAGGAATGCCAAATTCCTACAACCACTCGGAAGGAGTTAGTAAACAGGCGGATGGAGGTGATTAGAGGAAATGCCACTGGGACTGAAAACAGCTCGGCAGGTAAACCCAAAGCGCCTCCCACCTACGGTGAGGTCCTTAGCCAGTTTAAGGTCAGACTAATGCCTAAGGACTATCCCATGTCTGGGCTCTCGACGACTATGATGGAACTATTCGAAGAGTCCAACCTAGCCAAAGTCGTTGAACAAAGGAAAGAAAAGTTTAAGCCCAAATTCACTAACTGCAGGTTTAAGTCCGGGTTTATGGTAATCGAGTGCCAAAACGAGGATACTGGTTGAAAGGGATTGCTCCGAAAATTAAGCCATGGGAAACGGCTGATCTGATGGTTGTTGATAGTAAATCTATCCCGAGACCAGAAATTTTGGCTGTCTTTTTTCCCAACAGTGGCAAGAACGATAACGAAATCATTTTAGCTCTAGACGAGGGCCATAACGATATTGCTACTGATTCTTGGAGGGTGCTAAAGCGGAAGCCCATCAAGAATCATGTCCAGCTCATCCTATCAGTGGATGAAGCGTCAGCGAATAAAATCGCTGATTGGAAGTACAAGCTGAGCTACAAGTTCGGAGTAATTTATCCACGGAAAATCAGGGCTGGTCGAAACTTCACAAGCGCCAAGTCCGAATCCATGGGAATTACGGATGTTTTGGCTTCACAACCGAGTGGTAGTAAAAACCAACCGAAACAGCCTGTTCAAGGGGCATTGACTGAGGGCGAACAACACGAGCACCCAAAAAAACCCATGAACAACCATCGGGCAAAGGGGGAGCGAAAGAAGTCCCCAGGAGCAAAATTAGTCCGAAATGAACGACAAGAACATTAAGTTCATCCAAGTGAACCTGCATCACGCAAAAGGGGCTAGTGGAATTCTTTGCCGCAGGTTCACCAAAGAAAACTTCAACGTGACTATTGTGCAAGAGCCATGGGTGAATAAAAATAAAGTCTTGGGACTTTTAACAAATACGGGTAAGCTCCTTTATGATGATTCTGCGCTAGCACCAAGAGCAGCGCTTTTGGTAAGTAGTAGCACTAACTTTACGACAATTACAGAATTCAATAGACGGGATATAGATGCTGTACAAGTGGAACAGCCAACGACACAAGGAAAAGGGGAATAAGAAGAAGCCCCTCCTGGGGAAGTTCAGGAGTTTATAGCGCACTGCAAGAGGCTGAATAAACAGTTCATCGTTGGGTGTGACGCAAACGCCCATCACACAATATGGGTAAGTACAGACACAAACAACAGAGGTGAGTGCCTTTTTGACTATATACTATCTAACAATGTTGATTCATGTAATCGAGGTAATAATCCAACTTTTGTAAATACGATTCAACAAGAAGTACTTGATCTTACTTTATCAAGTGCTAAACTATCGGAAAAAATTACTGATTGGCATGTATCTGATGGTATTTCTCTATCAGACCACAAGCAAATTATATTCGAAAATAACGCAGGGGACTTGGTAACGGAAGTTTACAGGAACCCTAGAAAAACAAATTGGGAACTTTTTGACGTGGGACACGTCTTCGTTTACTATACTGGGATGCATTCTGTAAAATTGGAAATGAAACGGGCAAATGTTGCGTCAGATTTCAAACGTTGATAACAGCATAACCACATGATGGATAATAATAACCAATATGTTGTTGGATAGATAAAATGTATAACAATTTCGTAATATGTTAATTATCACTCTAATTTCATTGCTAAGCGGTAAAATTGATAAAAAATTGCAATAACAAATTTACGCGAATAATGAACCAATTACATGCGAGCATTCCTAGCACAGACGACGTGAATGGACACCATCCATTCCCTGTGATATTCCCTGTATCAATTTCGAAAAAAAAATTGACAGAGTTTCCCCGTCCCAATAGGTCAATTTATTTTTGCTTCCATGAGCTTAGACTAATATGATGTCTCGAAGGTAAAAGTTTTCCTAAAAGTTTGAAACAATACCCATCCTTGAACAATTTCTAAACCTGCGTGTTAGGTACTAAAGAACCTAATAAAAACTGATGTCTTGAAAGAAAACATGCCGGTAAAAGCAACAGTACCAGTGGAGTATAGAACCGCAGGTCTCTTGTCGTCTATGATTGCAGTGGTACTCTTCTATTCGTACATTCCAGCGGTACACTTCTATTCGTACTGCAGCGGTACTATTCGTATTGCAGTGGTAAACTTTTGTTCGTACATTTCTATTCGTATGCAATTGAGAAAAAACTGCAATGCTGCTGTTGATTTATCTCATAAATATGATTACCATAAATTACTTAACGAAAATTGAAAATTTTTGCAACGGATATTTATTTAATTTTATACTCGATATTCACTAAATAATCGTGACCGGATAGTATCGAAAGAGTAAATTCCTAAATATATACATTTATAGAAGAGTAAGAGCCTGCGAATGCTTGTGATTTTTTTGTTTATTTAGTAAGATTCGTACAGAATCTCTTTTTACATTTCAAAATTGTTAGATGATATATTATTATTCTAAGCGTAACCATAATAAACGTATATTTCCTGTCTTCATAATACAGCGAATGTAGTTGTAGGCAAATGAAAAAAATGTCAAGCAAAAATAAAAATGTAATTGTGGATTGCTACGATTTTTTACTGGAACTTGTTAATAATTTCGTTTAAAATATTTTCTTATGTTTGCCAATTGATGAACCTTTGTAAGGGCTTCCATATTATTTTGAGAGTAAGATCCATACTATAAATTTAATTTAGTTAGAGTTAAATAAGACAAAAATCACAGGAAGGTTGTATGCAAAGCCACAACCGCAAGGTTGAAGTAGAATACTTTTACAAGAAAGATAACCCGGCTGCTTGCGTGTCAGTCATTTTTTCTAGTAAATAAACGTTGACCGTTCATTTGCAGTATTGTAATTTCTTTTTGTTTGATATTTTGAATGAAGTTCATTGAATATTTTTAAATTTTGTGCAAATGAGAAGTTGAAGTGCTGCCGAATTGTAATATGTACATTTAATACGACATCATTAAACGGGAACGGAACAAAGGCTACGGTTATGCAGAAAGCGAATGACGGCGCGATGCGATTCGCCTTACCGTGGTGAAATGTACAGCTCTTTTTAGGCGAAGTAGAGCTATACATTTCAACACATTTCGTCTTGCCGAATCGCATCGCGCCGTTATTTGCGTTCTGCATAACCGTAGCCAAACACTAAGCGACGCAAACACGTAATAATAGTCAGAGTATGCATGTAGATGAAGATAATTATAATTAATTTGGATTATAGCGCAAAACGAGAAAATATTAACTCTTCAAATATTAATTTGTGTTCTTCAAATTTCAGTTGTTCAATTTTATATCCGATGAAAAGTCTGTTTATTATCTCATGAAGCTCTTATATAGGCCAAATGATGCATACCCAATTTACTAGGCCCATAACTCTGTCGACCGTGCTTGGGAAAGCGCGGTATAACGACCAATCAGAGGTCGAATTTTGTGTTTTGACGTGGCTTAAGAATTTTCGAATAATAAAATTGCAATTTCATGCAATTGGTAAGAATCTTAGAAGATTTTCTAATCGATTGCTGCAAAAACGAAGGAAATCCATCGAAAACTAACCGATTTATTAGCATTTGAAATTGGACATATTTCTCACTTTTTTCAGTTTTAGATTTTCATTTCACATCCCTATGTAGCCGAACTTCCTGAGAGAAGTATTCTACTTCAAAACCATTCATTATTATAACGTATTATTGGATTTGGTTTTTGAGGATAGAGAGTTAATTCTCACTTTGACGCATTACGAGAAATTCTTGGTGCTTCTTCAACAAGCACGATATGCTTGTGCATTGTCATATACATGTTGTTTGCACAAAAAAATACTACAGGCACAATATCGCCAAATATAAAGGTTATTCTTTCGAGTGTTGCTGAATATATTTCAAAAGTTGATTTCAGGGGGAGGCTGAAAATAAAAATACGTACAGTCGCTGAGCAAACACATTGATTCTGTCTGCAGACTCAGTATATTTTGTAACAAAAAATCCCCTTATTACAGTGTTCAGTCCCACGTCACCATTTCATACAACCCTAGGGCTGTATACCTTGTAGTATTTATTCTAAAATACTTTGCGATGAAGCGACCTTTGAAGGCCGAATACAGACAGTACAAGGTTTGGAAGAATCATCGCAGGTATTTACAAATTAAATAATATCCCTTTATAACGAAAGCTGTCCACTCCAAACGCGCGTATCTAGCAAAGACGCGCCTTGGTGGAACAAAAATCTAGAAAAACTAAGGAAGGTAACTAAAAGGTTGTTCAACAGAGCCAAGCTAACCTCAAACTGGGATGCTTACAGAGAGTCCCTTACAAAATACAATAGAGAAATAAAGAAATCACGCAGGAGGGGATGGAGATTGATGTGTGAACAAATTGAAAGCACCCCTGCAGCTGCAAGAGTACACAAAGCCCTGTCCAAAGATCACACGAATGGCTTGGGCAGAATAGAGAAGGACGACGGTACTTTTACTGCTGATTCCCTTGAAACACCCAATGTTATGATGGAGAAACATTTCCCAGGATCACGATCTATTCAAGAAGAGGAAATTCAGGATCCAAATGCGTTATGTGCTGGTTCGACTATCGCTAACACATATGCGCATAATATAGCCTGCGATATCTTCACTGAATCGAGAGTGGAATGGGCAATTAACTCCTTTGAGCCCTATAAGTCCCCAGGATTGGATGAATTATTGCCAATAATGCCTCAACGGTGTAAAAGGGTAATAATTCCATTCATAACCGAGATATTTAGCGCTAGCTTAACACTTGATTATATACTCACTAATTGGAGAAAAACGCAAGTGATCTTTATACCGAAGGCGGGGAAACGCGACAGAACACTTCCAAAAGCCTTTAGACCAATTTGTCTAACATCCATTATGTTAAAAATTATGGAAAAACTCATTGATTACCACGTCAAATCAACTTTGCATACCGAAGCAACATGACAACAGTAGATGCGTTACACATGCTGACTACAAAAATAGAGAAATCTTTAGAAGCAAAAGAAATCGCACTTGCTGCGTTTTTAGATATAGAGGGAGCTTTTGATAATGTATCCCGTCGCTCAATGCTCACAGCAATGAGATGTCATCGATTCGATATATATACTTAAAAATGGATTCAAACAATGCTGAACAGTCGTGAAATAACTGCAATATTGGGAAATACCACCCTCACAAGAAAAACAACAAAGGGCTGCCCGCAAGGTGGAGTTTTATCGCCTCTGCTGTGGTCACTGGTTGTAGACCAGCTGCTTAGAAACCTGACTGAACAAGGTTTCGGAGTAGTAGGCTTCGCCGACGATGTAGTTATTCTTGTGAGGGGAAAATTTGACAGTATAGTATCGGAAAGAATGCAGTTAGCTCTGAACTACACTTTAGAATGGTGTAAACGAGAGGGGCTGACCATTAACCCCTCAAAAACAACCATTATTCCCTTCACTCGGCAGAGAAGGTATAACATAGATAGCCTGAAATTGGGTGAAACCACACTTATGCTTTCCATTGAGACCAAACACCTTGGAGTGGTTTCGGATCCGAAACTCAGCTGGAATGCAAATATTGAATATGTCATCGGTAAAGCTACGAGTGCCCTCTGGGCATGTAGCAAAGCTATTGGCAGAACATGGGGTCTAAGGGGCAGCACTTAAAGCACTAAAAACCTTCACATGTACCTCTAAGCTAGTATGGGAGTGCATCCTTTCACTGAACAACTGGCAGATAGGAACCAAGTATGGTTATACTGGGTTCCTGGTCACTGCGGAGTGGAAGGCAATGAAAAAGCCAATACGTTAGCTAGACAGGGGTCATGTACCGATTTCATTGGCCCAGAACCGTTCTGTGGGGTGTCATCAAGCGCCTTGAAAGCAGAATTGAAAACCTGGGAACATAGGACAATACAAGAGAACTGGATATGCTCAGTAGGGCTACGCCAGTCTAAACGCTTTTTAAAACCAAGCGTCAAGAAAAGCCAGCAATTGCTTAGTTTAAATAAAAAGGGACTAAGGACAATTACTGGACTGTTAACAGGACACTGTCCAAGTAAGCATCACCTGAAACAAATTGGTCAGTCAGATGACGAAATTTGTCGTCTCTGCGGGTTCGAATGTGAAACCGGAGAACATTTGCTCTGCCACTGCAGTGCACTAATACAGCGCAGAATAAGAGCCTTTGGAAAAGGAACTTTAAAGCCTTTTGAGGTCTGGTCTGCGAATTCTAATGAGGTAATATATTTCATACGAAATTCAGTGCCTAATTGGGAGAAAGGGTGCGATATGACAACGACGATCACTTCCATCAATAGTGATATGTCTGCCACGAGTACCTAGACTAAAGAGGAGGTATACCACAAAAGATCAAAATAATGGTCGCAGTGGTCCAAATTTTACGAAAAAAAAATTGATAAGAAGTGATTATTGGGGCATGCTAAAAATTTCCTCTTTTAAATCGCTGCATTATTTTTTAAAGCAAATAGTAGGTAAGTATTAAGATGAACGATTTTATACGAACGTCAACTTTAGGAAAGAGATGAACTTTATTGTCCCATTCAACATTTTTGAGCAATTGTCAAATAACGACTGCGGCGAACAACAGTGTTGAAGAACATGCCGATTCAGTCATATCTTCAACTGTACATGGTGTTTTTGATATTTTCGTAACTGAAATACAGCAATCCACTAATTTATGAGTCCCGAATAATATTATATATGCATCTAGATTCATTTTCTAGGCGGGCTTTAGTTGGTCAACAACATGTTAATTTTTTTTTCGCATGAAGAATCTTGAAATCCGCTAATTACCCGAACATGTCATCTAGCGATAATATGGCCGGCCAAAATGACACCCCGTTAAGCATACAGACGGGAGGCATAGTCCAGCTTCTTCCATCTTGGGCAGCTTTCTCCAGTCACCTCGTACACGAGCAGATCATGCATTTTCTTCCACCGAGTGCGAGGCCTACCACGGAGTCGACGGCCTCTTCCTGGTTCTCTGCTGAAGATAGTTTTGGTGGCTCTCTCGTGTGGCATTCTGGCTACATGTACAGCTTACTGGAGCCTGCCACGCTGTATTACCTTCACCATATCAGCATGTTTGTATATCTGGCACAACTCATGATTCATGCGCCCGCGCCACACTCCATCTTCCAAATTATCGTCAAGTATCGATGCTGGACTGCCAGCAACCAAGTACTGTGTTTATGCTGAGTCCCAACCTCGCTGCTTCCTTCTTAACAGGCCTGAAGGCCTCCTCAACGGCCCTGCAGTCGATTCCAATGATATCAATGTCGTCCCCAAAACTAAGGAGTATGTGAGATTTCGTGATGATCGTACCGTTTTTTGTACGTTTGTTCTTCGTACTACACCTTCAAGGGCGATGTTGAACAGTAGATTAGAGAGCGCATCACCGTGTTTTAGTCGCGACTGTCTCACCAGCTATCCGCACGCATGATTTCGATCTCTCCAGCGTCATACGAATCAGCCTAATTAGTTTCGTCGGGAAACCGTATTTCAGCATGATCTGCCACAGCTCGTTTCTTTTCACTGAATCTTATGCCGCCTTAAAATCTATAAACAGATGATGAGTCGGTAAGCTGTACTCTCGGAATTTATCGAGGATCTGTCGCAGGATGAAAATTTGCTCCGTCGTGGAGCGCTCTGCCGAAAACCAGCCTGGCATTCGCCGACAAAGGATTTCGTTAACGGTCTCAGCCTGGAAAACAGGATACGGAAGAGCACTTTGTACACGGAATTGAGCAACGTAATGCCTCGATAGATACCACAATCCAGTCGGTGGCCCATTTTGAGCATGTGGGGCCTCCCAACCAGTCGCTCAGCATTTGTTCATCCACCCAGATCCTATGTATGGTCTGATAGATCACATAGTACAGCCGCTCCCTTCCCACTTTCAGAAGTTCGGCCGGAATACCATGCCTCCCAGCGACCGTTTTTCACCTCACTAATCGCCTTTTTGACCCCCTCCTGTGTTGGTGCCTCCACAGCTTGTTCGTCACTAATTATCCTCATCCTAACCTTCGCTCCTTCTGCCCCTCACCGTTCAAAAGCGCCTGAAAGTGCTCCTCTCACCTGACTGCAACCGTCGGCTTATCCGTAGCAGGTTTTCATCCTTGTTATTACACATGACCGGCACAGGGAAATTTCTACTTCGCACTCTGTGGACTATTCTACAGAAGCCCCGGGTATCGTTCCTAACAAAATAGTCCTGTGCGCTGGCGAGCACCTGACCTCGTGCTCACGCTTCTTCCGACGGTGGACTCTATTTTCGGCAGCCCTTACCTCCCTGTATCTCTCTCTGTTCTCTGACGCGTAGCCACAGTTAGCATGCGACTCCTGGCACGGTTCTTCTCGTCCATCGCTCTCTGGCACTTGGCATCAAACCAGCCGTTAGCCTGTTTTCCACGCGTCGTGCCGACCACCTCTCTTGCAGTCATTTCAATGACACCGTGAATACTATTCCACAGCCCAATTATGTCTTCCTCTCGCTCCTCCTGCTGTTCTGCGATCCGTTGATCAAGCTCTCTGACGTATTCTTCTGCTCCGCCATCAGCCTTAAGCCGCTGAATGTTGGAACGCATCGTCCTCTCTGTGCGAGGTTTCAGCACGTTCGACAACCATGCGCGGATCTTACAAACGACGAGATAATGGTCAGAGTCAATGTTTGGTCCCCGAAAAGAGCTTTACATCAATAATATCCGAAAAGTGCCGACCGTCAATCAGTACGTGATCGATCTGGGAGCAGGCTTCTCCATGTGTATGCCTTTAGGTGTGTTTCCGAATATTCAAACGTGGAAAATAGGAGACATATGGCCATTCCTCGTGCCGCGGCTAAGTTTATCATCCTTGGGCCGTTTCCATTGGTTGACGAGTGAAGGCTATGCCTTCCAATGACCGGACGGAAAAAATCCTCCCTCCCAACCTGTGCATTTGCGTCTCCGATGCCGACTTTCACGTCGTGTTTTGGGCACTCGTCATAGATTCGCTCAAGCTTGTCATAGAACTCATCTTTGACTTCATCGGATTTGTCGTTTGTCGGTGCGTAGGTGTTGATTAAACTGTAGTAGAAGATTTTGCCCTTAAACACGCGTATATGGTAATCTACGGGCCTCCCTCGGATGACTCTTGTTTTCTGATTTCCCAGCAATACGAAACCGACGATACAATTTTTCCACATATTCCTCAATAACTATAACAAAACAAACATTGTCTGCGAAGAAAATTTTTTTTTATCTGACATATTTCTCAGGTTATTAACAATTTCTACTTAAATAATGCTTTTTACTCAAAAAAATGATTTTTTTTTTGTTTTATTTTTTTTTGGCCTGCTGGTAATTTTCCTGGTATCACTTTCACTTTATTTATTAATTTTATTTTACAATAACTTGTACTTCCAGTGAGTAAAAAACTCTTTGAAGGAAGTGCATAACTAACTCTAACAAAGATATGTTAAACGTATTATTCTAAGGTAAAACTGATTAAACCGTTTATAGTTCATTGGCTGCCCGATTGAACATCCAATCGCAGATTATAGGACAGGTTTACCGTGTATCATTGCCTAGAAGTACAGGCTGAGAGACCCCTGCCATGACTCCTGCCACGGGACCGGGACGACATTGGTGGCAGGGTTCACAACAGTTATGGTGATTTGTCCAGAGAATCACGACTGGATCAGAGCCAACAGGGGCCTTCTTGTGCCTTGATGCGTCCCGGTTGAGCTGCAACCTTAAGAGCTTCATTAAGTTTTAGCACATTCTATAAGAAACACCACTTCAAAGACACCATATTTCTATCTGCCAATTTAAATGAATTATTTTGAAGTTTCCTTTAGAATCATTATTTTCATATCACTTTATATAGTGATTTTATAAATATTTTCAATGTTCTTCGATATTTTTAAGTACGTGTAATAAAACACACGATATCATCGAAGCAAGCTCATTTCTTTCTCTCATAAGTAGGGGAACTGCTCCATTATTCATCTCATTAGGCCGATATTCTCGAAGAATACACGGAAAAAACACCAAACTTTCACGAAATCATTGAGCATGAGCATGAGCATGATTGACCGCCCGCGGTTGCTACTCCGTTATTGCCAGATCAGCTGTAATTACACAGAGAACCAATGGATGATGCTTGGGATTAACATTCATCCTCAATGTGTAAAAACTGGTGACCTTAATCTTTATATTAGGCAATACCAGCGCCGGCCGCATCCGAATGCAGGTCAAAGAAGGAGTGTGTATGGGAATATGTTGACGTGATACTCGCTTTATTGGAAGCCGAGAACACCTCTGCACTTCCACGAGAAATCACTGGGATGTTGGAGAAAAGGGTAAGGTTTGCAGCAGGTTTCGTTTTGGTAAACGATGCGCTGAGTTCTAATACCGGGTTCATAATAACAAATATCGCGCGTACGAGTTCATTATATTTTCTACGGAAATCATAACGCGATCCGAACTCATTCCGGTCGATGATGTAACACCGCAAAAATAAAGCGCACGCGAGGATACCGGACCTATAACCTAATCAAGACAAACTCAAATATTCGAAAATATGCTTATGAAGTCATTATGCAACTACCGAAACGTATCTCTCGTTGATTTATCTCAGCTGACTACACAATGTTACGAAGCAACCAGATATGCATTAACCAAAAACAAGAAAAAAGTAAATATATAGACCCTCAACACATACTGCAAGCGGTCAGCAAAAGAGCTTCAAAAACGGCCTATTTGCTTGGCCATCGCCGTTAGAATCGAACAAAAAAAAAGAAAAAGAAAAAAAAAAGATGTGTGCGTTGGCAGACGAGTCGCGTTTAATCCTGATATTAATTGCAAATAATTGCGATATTTGGTGGCGATTGATTACAATGTTTTGTCGCGATTAATTATTTACGATATTTATCGAACGAACGGAACCTACTCAGGATCACTGCGTGCTGGAATAGAACCTACGGGTGGACAGTCTGCGAATAAATGGTTTGGTACACCTCGGAAGTCACAACACACCGAAAATCTATATTTGAGCAAAACTCACCTGGGCCGAAAACACGTTTACCCCGGAAACTTATGCGCGACCGCTCTATTCCCTCTTACCGACGCATACGCGCGGAGACACGGTATTTCGCGTTGATTACCACTTACTTCTTGAATAATAAAGCGAAGATACCTACTGAGTATGAAAACTGGCATTTTCATGCATTGATAGCTAGAAAATTTTTTAAAATGCAAATATGCATATCTAACAAGACCGAGTACTAATTAGATTTAACAAAATGCCAAAACAATCGCAATCAAAATTTATTTGCCATGCTGACCCACAAGATTTCTACTTAATTAAATTTAAAATTGTCTATGTGTTTCAGTATTTACTCAAAAGCTAGAAAAATCATAAAACAAGGGCATAAAACTGCTCAAAATGTTCGTAACAGCGTCTTCGTTCACCTGAGGAAATAATATCAACAATGAAGACTGACGCGCAACTGTTTCGACACAGTTTCGGCCCAATCGGTAGATTAAAAATATTCAAAACCGGCTTCCACGAAGCCGCGGTCACAAGCAGGGATGCCACAAACACAGACCAATCTGTGCAAAACAAAATTCCCACACAAGTATATGTACATACAGAACTGCAAACGCGCCCTTCAAAATACAGGCCGATGTTAGGCCGACGCCACACTGCAAAGGACGCGGCGCGAAATGCGTCCTTTCTCACGCAAGGAGAAAAAAAAACAACAATGAAAACTGACGCACGTTAAAACACATCCAGAACTGTTTCGACGCAGTCATCCGAACAGCATCGGCCCCAGTACGCACCGTACCTACTGTAAACGATTGAGTGAGAAAATTCCAAAACCGGCATCTAAAAAACCGCGATAACAATCAGAGATGCCACATATGTAAATTTAAATTTATTTGTGAATTATAAATTTCTCATCCATACAGTTTACAGTTTACAGATTTGTAAAGCCATATAGATTCCAACAATTTTCTACGAAATTTACAAATTTTTATACAGACTTTTAAAATGGAAATCTGTAAAACATTTTCGATGTTCAGTATACAGAAATGTAGGATCCCACAAAAGGAATTGTGAAAAGCAGAAAAAAAAACATTGGTTCCCTTTTGCATGCAAATCAAACAAAAAAAAAAACACAGGCAAAACGTCACCAACACTAATACTTATCCTTTAATTCTCGCGTCCTCTCTGAACCATCATGCTGGTGCGAGAACGTACCGCACGCAAGAGCAACCTTGCACTTACTCACACACACTTATGGCAAGGCAAGGGCTAGCGGGAAACGTGCTCCGCCACCGAAAAAGAAATGCAGCTCTCACAAATTAGCCACAAAATTGCACGAATCTTTCACGGATTTCAACATTGACGTCACTCTCACCGATAATACGAAACCGCCACATTTCGTATTACCTTTTACTCCACCCTTTGCACTTAAAATATAACGATTACGCGACGGGAAGGCTAAATAAAATACGTCGACATTATTGCACTATCCCCAACCGTACACGACAACCCTCGGAACACTTCATCGCGATTCAAATCAAACACTTGGAATTCACACCGAAACAACAGCGGCCTTTATTCAATAAACGTAGACACATCCCTTTTCCGGATAGAAAATATATCTTATAAAAACTTGAAAAAACGATGAAAAATTCCGACGAGAAACATTTTCACGTCCGTTCTTGATCACAGCTTGCTTCGATCATCTCAAACATTCACGAAATCATTGAACAAATAAACTAATTATGCTTTCGTACTCTTATGGAATCGTTCAGCATTGTATATTTAGTAAAATTTGCTAGATTTATCCTGAATTTTGTAAAACAAAACCATTTTTCACAACGCTTCCATATCCATCTCAAAACTTGAATCACTGCTCAATTATTCATCTCACGACACCCCTATATTCATCACACTGTTAAGCATAAATGAAACACATTATCATAAACGAACGTAGCCGCAGCCTGTCGTAGTAGGTTACCTAGATATCCGTTGTAGTTGTTTACGTGCAAAATTGGTAACCTAGGTAACCACTACAGTGCTGTAGATTTATGTCAATTATGTCGGAATAATTCAACATTTTCAGTATAATTTTTTCGTGTTAACAGGAACTGATTTGGCAACTCTTGATTTTCTTCAACGCAGTGAAAACAGATGAAAATACATACAGTTGAAATTTAGGTATTGTAGAAATCCAACTCATACATTTCTGCTAATTCAAGCTTGTTTTAGGGAATTTGAGGTGAACATTTCAAAGATTAAAGTATTCTTAGTGTAGTGAGAGATTTCGTTCAGTGATTAAAATTAAAAGTGGTCCGCTAGTGATGAAAAAACTTTGGTTGGCTGCTGAACGATTCCCGTTGTAACCGTATAAAATAATGCGTGGATTTTGTTTTCTGAGGTAGGTGAATGAAATAAATAAGTTTTTGAGTGCAGATGCCCGACTATAGTATCAAATTTAGTGCTTTTAAGTGAGTTTTTGAGGATTATACATTATGAGGAATCTATAGTGAACTAAGAAGAATCCATTCCATGGTTACGTTACGGTTAATATACGGGCTGAGATGAATAATGGAGCAGTTCCCCTATTTAGTTATTGAAGATTTTTATTAAAATAGTGCACCAACTTACTTACAGCTATAAACACAGGAGTCAGCGAGAGACAAATGCCTATATCTGGTTTGAATGATGTTTTAGTTATACTTTATTAAAGAAATGGTTTGGTCTACTGTTATTCGTAGATTTTGAAGATATCTGATAGTAAATTAATGCATTGTTTTAATAAAAATTGTCAATAACCTGAGAAATATGTGAGATAAAAATAAACTTTCTTAGACATTGTTTGTTTTGTTAAGGCAAAATTGTGGAAAATCACTACTAAAAGTTACATTGAAAACAATAATGTTTAGTGGCAATCTGTAGAAAACTCTATATAAGTCCATTTACATCGACAAATAGAAGTATGGTGTCTTTGACAAAGTTGTTTCTTATGAAATGTGCCACAACTTTGCCGAACACAATGAATTTTTATATGCAAAAATGAAAAAAAGTAAAATTCGCTTTTCACTGTTAATTGAATTAATAACAAAACTGTAACTTCTACAACATGGAGAATAATTTATGGAACAACTTTACTGAAGACATTGTTACTCTAAAATCAAGTCTTTTGGGTCAAAATAATTTCGATCACGTTTTTGCAGTTTTGGAAACAGTGTGCGACGCCCCATTCCGCTGCTTTGCCGCCACTGTAGTAGATGTAGTACTTGAAAGAAGTGTGTGCAATAGGGTCTACTGCACGGAATTACCTTTCTCCGGAATTTGGCCACCAGACCTCCTGAATCGCTGCGATTTCGACTCCCTGCCGCAGTAGTTCTCAAGCAAGCAAGCCAGCTCGCGCCGGTTCATTGAAAGATCGGACGTTCTAAGTACCCAATTTTCAATCGTTTACTGTATTCTGTTTCCGTGTTTGAATTCTAGATCTTTGCCGATTGATCCCTTTCTAATTTTTATTTCCCTGTTCGTGATAAGGAGAGATTTCGGTGTGCTACCTTACCAGGGTCGCGATACCTGCATCCTGCTGATGGGGCTGCCATCTTAAGTGTAACCGAAGCAATACAGTATTTCATGATTCAGCCGCCCGCTCCGAGTCAGCAGCTGTTGTACGCCGCCCCTAACATGGAGACAGCCGCGTACGACCCCCTTCCCAGACAGCATACGATCAAAGATTCCACCGGGGTTGGTTACCCAATATCCGCTTAGTTTACTCGTATCCCTGTCAGCACCTCGTGGAGGTTGGGATAGGGGTTGCTAGACAGAGGTGATTGACCACATTAGGGGCTCAAGTTCCAACCGTATATCAATTCCACTACATCATTCAACAAAAGGGGGAGATATGCTATACACGACACTTACCCCAAAAAAAGTAAATAAAATGCTATGTTCTATATCACCCGCCAATTATGCCAGAACCGAGTTAGCAATTGCTAAAACACAGAAACCGTAACAGCCATCCCAGGCGTCTCCTTTAATAATTCACCTACGTGCAATTGGTATTAATCCGTTAAAATGCAAACGTTGCATTTATCACCAGAGCTCTAATAATCGTGAATAAATTAGTCTTGAAGTTATATTCACGCCTCTGATTTCGCCGAGCTGCTTTGGGATACCTCAAACCGAAGTCCCTTGGCAAATACACTGTGGTGTAAAATCCATACACAATAAGTCCACCGACTTGTTGAATGTCCACTTCTGATAAGGTCTTCCGTCGGTTAACAAAAATAGTATAATAGGTCTAATGCAACGATAGTTGCAGCATTCCAGTTTATCGCCTTTCTTGTAAATGGGGTAAAAAATTTTCTCCATTCACTTTTCGGATAATTGAAAGAACTCAAAACAATTTCTATCCTGCAGAGAGTGTTGCGTGTGTCCCTTTGCTGACGTGTTAGGGCGCACAGTGGAGCACTTAGAACATCAAACCTGATCAAAATTATTTTAAAGGATTTTTGGACTGGAAACATATAAGGGGCTATCCACATTCCACGTGGACAGGTTTTTGACGATTTTGACCCCCCCCCTACCCCCCTCCGTGGACAACTGCCCATATAAATTCTGAAAATTTTGTATGGACCGTGGACATTATACAATCCCCCCCCCCCCTCCCCCGCCTGTCTACGTGGAATGTGGATGTACCCCAATGGATCGAAAATATAGTATAATAAATAGTTGTGACTGAAAATTTTAATGAAATAACCCACCTTTGAACGATTTGTTACTTTTCTGATGATGTAGTTCGGATTCAATGGTAGTTTCTTTTCTACAATGTATGGCTGAGCCTTTATGAATGAAATACAACAGTTTTTTAGATCAGTGAGGTGCGGGGCTAACACTGATTTGTTTATTATTCAATCTGAGTACTCAGAAGAATCAGAAGAGTCACTAGTATTATCATCATTGCCCGTGTACGAACTTTTCACGCATATATCAAGATGGCTTGACAAAATAATTTTTTTTAATTCTTTAATCACCATTATTTAGTGGTTAATTTGTGAGTTCGAAATCCAATTTGTGGTTATTTGTGGTTAAGTGGTTTCCGAGAAAATTTCAAAAAACTAAGTCAAGCCATCTTGAAACATGATTTTGCTTCAAATGAATCGGACAACGATGATATATACATCAATCGAAAGCTTTTAATTTGTGGTTCACGAAAATGTAATTTTGAGGTCATAATTACTAGTGTTTGTACGTAGATTTGTGTTTTATTGTTCACGTAGTTCTACGTTTTGTTTATTTGTTGTTGACGCTGCTGGCCGCTAGTGACGTTGGCTGTTTGCGGTGTTTGTCACTGCTATACTCAGAGCCGGATTCAAGGGGAGAGCCGAGGGGACCGGCCCCGGGCCCTACATTTTTGGGGCCCCCACAAATCGAGAAAAAGTTTTTTTCTCTATCAAAAATGAGATTCAAATTTATATTTTCAGCAAGAAAATTTGTACAGACCATTTCAAACTGAAACTTTCCTTCAGTGTTATTTTTTCGCGAGTACCAATATCACAACTACCTCCATAAGAGTTCACCTCGGATTCTCTTGTACTGACACATACTAACACACCATTTGAATCGAAAGAAAGAAAATAACCCACAGGTTTTTTTAATGCATTGCTGTTGATTGCTTGTCCGAATCAGGGATACCTGATATGTTTTGCAAAATGCAGATTTTCAGAGTTCGTGTGCAGATTTTACAGACCTGTAAAAGCAGGACCGGATTTAGGGGGGGGGGGGATCCCACATTTTGAGGCCACTACAAATCAAGAAAAAATAAACATGTCTCAATCAATAATTAATGGCTCCCAATAATCAAACTCGCTTTCTATAAGTAGTTTCAGAGTCTAGTGAATATTTCCTTCGAATGACATTTTAAGAATTTGAATTTGAATAGCAAACTTGCGTATTGCATGCTAAACTAAAATTGCATTGCGTATTTATTTGAGTGTAATAATTTCGAACTCAACTGGGGGAGCCGTCTTTTTTCGATGATAAAACTAATTAAAAATAAGTTGCGTATGAAAAAAGCGAGGCTGTCAGATTTGGCATTGTGAATTTACGAATTGAGTGTTGATTATATAATTGTTAATTTTTCTGCGAAGACACCTTATGAAAAGATGTTCTGAAAATTTCTGACAAACTTTTGTTAAGTTTTCAAAGATAAATAAAGTTTATGCTGTGGCCCCCACACAAGACTGGGCCCCGGACCCCCACAATCTTAAATCCGGCTCTGTTACTGGTTCTGAAAAATAATCCGTCGAATTTGGATTGCTTTCCTTTGAAAGTACATTTTCGTTACCGGTATCCTTTTTACCAACAAATTTACACACATTCATTTTGCATCTGGTTGGCTACCTGAAATAGCAAGTGGGTTGGCTTAGTTACCCGAATCTCGATATTTACCATATTCCACGCGCACGCTTAGTATAGCAGTGACAAACACGAACAAATAAACAAAACGTAGAACTACGTGAACAATAAAACACACATTACTGTACAAACACTAGTAATTATGACCTTAAAATTACATTTTCGTGAACCACAAATTAAGAGCTTTCAATTGATATATATATCATCGTTGTCCGATTCATTTGAAGCTAAATCATGGTTCAAGATGGCTTGACTCAGTTTTTTGAAAATTTCTCGGAAACCGCTTAACCACGAATTATCGCAAATTGGATTTCGAACTCACAAATTAACCACTAAATATTGGTGATAAAAGAGTTAGAAAAAAAATGTTTTGTCAAGCCATCTTAATATATGCGTCATTGGATGCCAAGGATAAAGCCTGTAGAGCTAAGCAGTTTTAAGTACATAATCTGCAAACTTTGATGTATCTATGTCTTGGAACTAACGCAAAAACACTGCCGGAAGCCGAGAAATTGAATTTTTCCGATGATTTTCAAAATGATGTATTTCACGAGATCGGAATGGTTCGGATATTCTAATACCACCAGTTTGACCAGAAACATACAGGCTTTCATTTGCAATTGACTGTTTACATTGAAACTCATTGATACTTCACTTACTTCATGTAATATGACATATAGAAAAAACTCATTTACAGCATTTTTGTGTTTATTAAAATGTTCCCTGGCAATATCGAAACTGTTTATAAGTCTTTCAAGTTTGAAGATTGATTAAACTAACCTTCTTTGACAATAACCATAGTTGGTTTAATGATAAATCACTACGTTGCACATGATAGTTTTGAAAAACAGTGAACGGTACGGGAGCATCGAATGCAAAGACAGAAAACTAAAATTTCATCGATTTCAATCAGCTGTAACAAAGGTTAACAACACTTCCGGATGCTCATAAGCTGTCGAAAGATTCAGTAGGTATCACACTTCAAAATGAGACTATGCAGAACATGGTTAATAAACTGTTGCTTTTTTGACTTTTGATCAGGTTTTTACTTGATTTACTCCTATGTGGGGCGTTTGGAATTCCTAATAAGCCAGATTCTACGGTGTATTATGGAATGATAATGTTGAATAATAATAATCTACAATAGATCTGAAGCACTTTCAGTATTATCAAAACGTTTAAATTTGGTGTAAAAATTATCCAATTAATATTAGAATATCGAAACCAATATCACAACCAATATTGATGATTTCAAACACCAACTGAAATGCTTCACTTTGGGGGTTCGTACCATGTCGTAGGAAAACATCTAACAATTGAAAGTAAAGGTTGCTCCGAATCGCGTACAGCAGGAAAGAATGTACCCGCTCTGTGGTTGTAATTTTGCCGCAGGCCTCCACCAGGTACCACACATTCTTACTGACCTCAGTGAACCGTCTCGGCTGTGGTATTGTACCTACAAAGAGCTGACGGTTTCCAAATGTGCACCATATTTCAAATCCTTCCAGGCACCCACACTGTCGGAGGCGACTCGAGCATGACATCGGCAAGAAAGAGTAGGAATTTGCGAGAGTTGAGTTCCCGGTGCTTTAAGGCTGACTACTTCTGAACACAAAAGGTGTGAATACTGTATTTAGACAATTTGTCGCCACTGTCTGAGTTGAGCACCCAAAATGTTACCGTTTGAACGTAACCCTCAAAAAAGCATGCAACTCATTTCCAAACGGCTACAGAACGCATTTTGTGATCGCCGTCAAAAGCAGCCTTCTTGGGCTGTGCCCAACCTTGGGTGCCGGAAACTCATTAGACGTGGCGGAAACAAATTCGCACAATTAAGAGGGAGTTGCTTCCAGCTATTCGGTGTAAACATGCGTACGCTTGTACGCTGCTTGCTGTTGTTTTTCTGCCTGCCAAACCAACCCCGGCAACATGTGATGCATGCTTCCACTTTCCGAAAGGAGCTGCTTTTTCACCATGAGTCTTAATCAAAATCACCTCTAATTAATGGTTTCAATTTGTAATACCTAATGAGAGCGAAAGCTGGCAAGTTCGCTCCGGGTCATGTTTTCGGGTGCACGACGCAGCAGAAACCGGCTTTACACAATCGAGAAAATTTGTTTTTAATTTAATTTTCTAAATTTGAATTGCCAGATTAATCAAGGCGGGATGCTGAATAGGGAGGCAGAACCAGCGGTCCGTAGATGTTGCTACAAGGTGTGAATTTGGCATACTTTATGTTTTCTGTCGCTTTATACGGTTGTCGTAATTTTTAGCTTATCCCGATGCCGTCTGCGGCGCTTCGTTAGAACACAAAGCGATAGAATCTTGCATTCTAGGCGTGGAAAATTTTCACCCTCCTGCAAAAAGGCAGTCCCAGAAATCAGGCGAAACTTTATTTCAGTAGCAATTTTAATTACTGTCAGCGCTGGCACAATTGATGTTCGACGGAGTGTTCCCTTTGTTTTGGGATAAGGGAGGGAATCTGTTCAACCTTCTGTGCTTAGCGTGGCTTGTTGAGGGTAACAACAAAGATAAATAGCAAAGTGATTGAAACCCTGCTCGCGATTTGTTTACAGAATTCAAATTAAAATTTAAATTCAAAAGCAAACTGATTGTAGTGATAAATAATAATCATTCAACAACACTGACAAACTGTTTTGATAATCACAACACGTAACTCTGCGGAGTATTGCGGATTAACGACTACAATGCGACAGTTTGTGTTATGTTCTGACCAAATACGCCACAGTAATAAATAATCTCACTTCGAAACCACTAATTTATTACGAAGGAATCACGCCTGTCATCGTTACCAAAGTTTGTAGAGTTTGTAGAAAACCTGCATCTTTCATAGCTGGCAAAATATATTTGGTTGATCGTTTCTTACTTAAACCCAGTCTTTGTAATCCTTTTAGAAATGCTTGGAGGGTAAACTAGAGTAAAAAATCACCTTAGAGAAACCAAATTACTTTAAGACGATCAGTTACCCAAATTCACCTCTTGCGTGTTTGTTAGAACCAAAACCACCTAAACTATTCTAGCCCCGGCAAGAAGTTAGACCGTTTCGTGTTCGTTCGTGTTTTGTTGGTGTCGTTCCTGCATGCCTCCGCCAGGTTTTGATAAACTTCTGCGCTTATACACGCAGTCGGTTTTTCGACAACCGGAAAGATTCAGAGAGAGGCCCCAGTCCGGGATGATGTGTGTTGTGGCCTACCTGTCAAGGACGCACAGCTTGGCGTTTACGATGTTTGGCCTTCGTGTTCTTGTTCTTGCTGCTGGCTGCGGCCGAAAAGTTTATAAGATGCAAACCAAAACCTCGCTTGCCTTCCGTGAAAGACCACCGACAGGATGAAGGCAAAGGATTAGGTAAATCGCCATCTACAAAGAGAGATGTACCGTCTAGTGGTGTTGATTTAGTAACGAGTTTTGATAAATAATTTACTTATAATATAACAACAACATGATATATTAAATTGACCGGAATATTCATTGAAAAAAACTCCAGCATTATAAAAAACGTAATTTTAATAATTCGTGACATTTAAACATTCAAAATTTATGATATTTTCAACATTGTTAATATTTTTGTCATTTTTGAATTTTTTTTTCAAATATTTTTAACATTTCCGGCAATTTTAACATTTTTGACATTTTCACATATGACATTTTTGACATTTCTAACTTTTTTGTCATTTCTGACATATTTGTCATATTTGTCATTTTTGAAATTTTTGACATTTTTGACATTTTTGACATTTTTGACATTTATGACATTTATGACATTTTTGACATTTTTGATATTATTGATATTTTTGACATTTTTGACATTTTTGACATTTTTGACATTTATGACATTTTTGACATTTTTGACATTTTTGACATTTTTGACATTTTTGACATTTTTGACATTTTTGACATTCATGGCATTTATGGCATTTGTAACATTTATTACTTTTATAACATTCGTAAAACTTATTACAGGTCGTACTCGATTATCCGGAGTTTTGAAAAACATTTCGCTCCGGATAATCGAGCCATTTTATATTTTTTAATTTTTAATATCTCTCATTTAGAACAGTGAGTTTTCTATTATAGTATGTTGTACACGATACATGTGCCAACGAAATAAATTAAAAATTGTCTTTAGACTGTTTGTAGGCGTTCGTTATCCATATATACGGAATAATAAATTATGTTATATTAATTATCTCGAAGATATTAAAACCAAATAAAATAAATCAAAACTATCATTAGAAAGACAGCTTTTGCTTCGAGAGATTAAAGGAAATATTTTCCAAAAAATATAATAGAATTTGATTTGATTTAGGTATTTATCTGTTTTACTATCTCAAATATTAAGAAGAATTGAGGTGTTACATATACAAACCCTGTTTGATTTTGACAACACTCATGATTTTTTTTTCTAGTTCTTAAGTGACCTATAACGAGACGCTCGATATGGCCCCTAATGGGCTACTTTGCGCATTTCAAATCGTTATTGATTTCGCTTGATGAGTTTTGGTTCAATAATCCAGGAGTATCCGGAACACCACCGACACAGGCCAGCTTGTGGTTCTAAGCACTGCATTGATCATGGCCATTATATCACAGAAATATGTTCCGGCCATTAATTCGAAACCGATTGACCAATAGTGGTTGTCCTCATCGGCAACTAAAAACCATAATACCTTGCTTTTGGAGGTTGTTGAGTAAAAAATGGTTGAAGGAACGAGGAGAAAACTGCTAAAAACGAACTACCTAAACAGAACGGGGCATTTTTGTTACAACTTTAAACAACCCCGAAACTCCCAATGACCCGGAAGACAAAAGTACATTATAGAAATACAGAAGAAAAAAAAAATACTCCGGATAATCGAGCCCCGGATAATCGGGCCCCCGGATAATCGAGTCTCCGGATAATCGAGTCTGACCTGTACTTTTATGACATTTATGACTTATATGACGTCTTTGACATTTATGATATTTATGACATTTATGACATTTTTCACACGTATGACATTTATGACATTTATGACATTAATGATATTTATAATATTTATGATATGTATGACATTTATGACATTTATGACATTTATGACATATATGACATTTATGACATTTATGACATTTATGACATTTATGACATTTATGACATTTATGACATTTATGACATTTATGATATTTATGACATTTATGACATTTATGACATTTATGACATTTATGACATTTATGACATTTATGACATTTATGACATTTATGACATTTATGACATTTATGACATTTATGACATTTATGACATTCATGACATTCATGACATTTATGACATTTATGACATTTATGACATTTATGACATTTATGACATTTATGACATTTATGACATTTATGACATTTATGACATTTATGACATTTATGACATTTATGACATTTATGACATTTATGACATTTATGACATTTATGACATTTATGACATTTATGACATTTATGACATTTATGACATTTATGACATTTATGACATTTATGACATTTATGACATTTATGACATTTATGACATTTATGGCATTTATGACCTTTATGACATTTATGACATATATGACATTTATGACATTTATGACATTTATGACATTTATGACATTTATGACATTTATGACATTTATGACATTTAAGATAAATCAAAGAAATAGTTATCGGATTTCGTTATACTCTACTAGAAAAGTAGAGTATAACGGAAACCGATAACTATTTCTTTGATTTCTCAATCACTCTGCTAAGACGCTCGGTATAGATTTTCTAAATTTGACATTTAAGATATTTATGACATTTATGACAATCACGGTGTCCGATTACCATACGTCTTTTTGACGGATTTCCGATTTTCAATGCCGGCTTCAAAGTTACACTAACTAACAATAGGCACTGCGTTAAAACTGCCTTCGGGGCTCTCGTCTGCAGCTGGCAACCGTGTGGTGCAGAAATTATCTGCTTTAATTATTGTACTCTGACATGTGTACTGTAAAATTTATTTGCTCGAATATTTGAATTATAGGCAAAGTCTACTTTGGTTCGCCCGAAAGCTGTTGTTGCGGAACTCTGATCCCCTACCCGTTCACGTGCAGATGATGCCGGTGTGTAGCAGCACCTATTCTGGCAGGGCAAGTTGGCCAATCATCTCCACTACACCGTCTTGGGCACCGACCGGGGAAGCCTTCGTTGTTGTCGCAGATGGATGCTGGCTAACGTTAAAGTTGACGAGGAGAGCAAAACGGGAAGGCAAGTGTGATTTACCGAACCGTCCAGAAGGGGCGTAACCGAAGCGGAACTAATGAGATCGAGCCGGTTGCCGATTACCAGCGGGGAGTGGCTCGGTAGAGGTGAAAACCTTCGAGTTAAAGTAACTAATTTGTGTTGAGGGGACTTTTTTCAGGATTTTACTGTTTTCTCCAAACCCTACAACCCTCCATCCAAATTGTTTTCTTCATTGCCAAACGATACAAAGCCTTTAATATCTTATTGAAAGATGAACAAATTTCCAGCATAAGCAAAAATACTCACACTAGACATTGCGCTTTCTCTGTCCACAAACTTGATCGGACTAACTGGAAATAAATGTTCAATTTAGCTCGCTTCCCAGCCAGCCACTCGGTGAAAGCGAACCTGCGGGTAGAGAGATATAATGGAACCGAACAGAGAGCTGACAGCAAGTTAGTGCTAAACCTTCGGTGACACATGCCTAACCCCTTTTTCGGTTCCGTTTGCAGTGACTCAAGTCGTCAGCTGTCACACAACTGCTGCAGGTCTCGCCGCAAAATACACATACAACATACGATACGAGGACTTACGATTCCGTCGAATAATTTATCAACATGTAGGGTATGTTCCTGTGCAAGTCTCAAAAACCGAAGTATGAAGTTAAGCCCACAAGAGGAGCATCGCTCCTTACAGCTAACATAACGTCACCGGACGAGAAATACGACTGACGTAGCCGTAAAGCTTCGACTCCTTGCCGAATTGCTGGATCCACATAGCTTAATTCTACGCCCGGAATGCCCGTCAGCTTGCGGCAATCGCTCCGCAACCGATGGCAATAATCCACCAATCCACCGGCGAGACACACGAGTCTGGTCTAGGGTTCAGGAACGATGTTGTTTCCATTTCAAACCTTCTTGTACCAGGAGTGATCTGAAAATTTAATTAGCTTTTTTGATTTATTGTAAATTACCTGTCAATTATGCAGCGGAAGGGATGTGTTGTTTTTTTTTTCTATTTTCTAATTCGGTTTTCGGTTCTGTGCTATCTTAGTGAGTAGCAGTGCTAACGTTGGGAATCTGGCTGACTAAATTAATCAGTGGCTGAAGTGACATGAGTGACAACGTCGTGGATGAGCAGCAGGCAGTGGCATCGACTGCGAGATGAAGAGATTTTGATTTGGTCTGAGAGTCTGGTGAAATCAACTCAAATCTAAAATAAAAACAAATCTAAAATAAAATAAACCTAATACCGAAACTCAGTTGAGTTTTGAAAATTTCAAAACTTTTTTTTACAGATAAATATCTGGAGAGCGTTCTCCTTGCAATTACGACCTTCATTCCGCTGGATGGTTTACCATGAATAGAGGTTGAGGTTCTAGAGACCCGTTTCTGCATGGTTGGCAGTTCTTTCCAACAGTTTCGTTCTTTCTAACAGTTTCGCACTGATTGCAAATGCGAGGAATCACGAATCTCTAGGGTAATTCGTTTGGTGTTGAAACTTTTCTTGGTAGTGGTTTATCGACTGGATGGTCTTTTGGTAGAATCATTTGGTTCCTGGAAGTGCGCAGCAGCTCCTGGCATCTATGAATACGTGCATTCAAAATCCACAATCAGCAGGGATTCTCAAAGACTGGCTGCAGGGTGGGATTCTGACGGATTTCACATGAGGAAATTCGGTCCTCTTCTCGTGTAGAGGACCGCTGATTTGTTCGTCCCATTGCTAACCGGCTCGCCATACTTTTCGAAGAAGAACTTATAGTTCATGAAGAACTGGGAAACTAGTTAAAGTGGGTCGAAGATAGACATTAGGATTTGGAGGCCCTTCGGTCAGCAGCTCCGGGTTGAAACGATTCTAGCCAATTTTGCAGACGAACTCGTCAGTAGTAGTGCGTCATCCCTAGTACCATGGAACGGGGTGAAATTGATCTATTTTTATAACAATTTCCAATTATGTATTATGCTTCATGTAGATTTTTCACGAAATAGTATAATTTTAAAACAAGTACTGATATGTGCTCCAGTAAACCTCTATGGATATAGGTGAAATTTCTATCGTCTACTTCATAAAATAAATTTGATAATTCTATAAGGTACTATGAGGTGAATTGGGGTAAAATTGATTGCAGCATTGAAATCCATACATTCTTTTGTTTAAAAACAGTTTATTTGACACGGCACGATACAAATTATGTTTAACTGAGCCAAGTACATGTTTTTTTTTTTGATTCTAAGTTAGCAGGGAAAAGAGGGAGGAACATTTTTTATATCTCGCGGCCGACTACGAGCTAGTGGGGATTTAGGGTGAGAGGAGGGGAGTTACAATTTTGATTTTAACTGCATTGAGTTACAGGATTCATTTATTTGTACATGGCTAAGCAGTGATGTTCCATTTGAGCAGTTTTGGTCTGAGGTGTCTGCGTGAACATGAAGGAGCCGAGTCTTCGTTTTAGTGTCACCACCATGGTGTATCATTTTCATTCATTTTATGACGGGAATTGTATTCTAGCAAAAAGATAAAAAAAAATCAAATTTTAATTCCAGCGTTGTTTATAAACCCGTACAGCTGTGTCATGTACTGGAGATCACCGCTCCCCAGAATGTCTCTAACGGGTACGTTCGGACCCGAAGGGAATCTATAAGCTCGGACCTAACACCACAGTATTCGGTACACGACCAAACAACGTGCTCGATGTCATGGTAGTCATCGCCACAAACGCAGTGATTACTGTCTACAAGCCCTATACGAAAGAGATGCGTGTTTAACGTGTAGTGATTGGACATAAGTCTGGACATCACGCGAATGAAGTCCCGACCTACATCCAACCCCTTGAACCATGCTTTCGTCGATACCTTAAGAAAAATGGAATATAGCCACCGTCCCAGTTCATCTGAGTTCCATGACAATTGCCAACTGTTGAGTGTTCTCTGACGCAAAATGCTATAAAATTCATCATAAGCAATTGGTCTTACAAAAATATCGCCATCAATAGCACCCACCTTAGCTAAAGCGTCAGCCTTTTCATTGCCCGGAATGGAACAATGAGAAGGGACCCACACTAAGGTAAATAAAAAGCACTTAAAAACCGCCGTATTTTCCCCAGGAAATACGGGGTGTGCTGCACAGTCTTCATCGATCGCAGAGCCTCAATGGCACTGAGACTGTCTGTGAAGATGAAGTAGTGATCTATGGGCAGGGTTTCGATGATCCCAAGAGAGTACTGGATAGCAGCAAGTTCTGCGACGTACACGGAAGCAGGAGCATCGAGTTTGTAGGAGGCGGTAAAATTTTCGTGGAAAACACCGAAGCCAGTGGACTCATCTAGATTAGATCCGTCAGTATAAAACATTTTATCACAACTCACATGTTTAAACTTATTTGAAAAAATCTTAGGGATCTCTTGTGGGCGCCATTGATCCTGGATACCAATAATGTCTTCTCTCATGGTGGTGTCGAAGAATATAGCATTGTTAGAAGTATCTAAAGGTGCGACTTTGAAGGAAACGTATGAAGAAGGGTTAATATCTTGAGCCATGTAGTCAAAATATAAAGTCATAAATCTAGTTTGGGATTGAAGGTCGACCAACCTCTCGAAATTTTCAATTACTAATGTGTTCATGACCGTACATCGATATGGGTCGACTGCATGCAACCCAAGGCAATACGCAAACAACGATATTGTATTCTCTCTATTCTATAATGTGCGTATTCGCGGCGGAGCGAAAGAACTGACAATATCGTTGTTTGATATAACCTTAGAAGGTCTCCTGGGTGAGCACCCCACCAGGTTTCGGTAATCGTACGAAGAAAATTAATCCTCTGATGGCATTTTTGTGTCAAAAACCTAATATGGCAAGCCCAGGTGCATTTAGAGTCGAACCAGACCCCGAGATATTTAGCGACTAAAACCTGAGTGATCGTTTTACCCGTTAGTAGGAGCTGCAGCTGAGCTGGGTTATGCTTCCTAGAAAAAACGACCAGCTCAGTTTTCTCCGGAGAGAATTCGATACCCAGCTTAAGAGCCCATTCAGACAAATTGTCTAAGGTATCTTGCAATGGTCCTTGCAGATCGCTAGCCTCGCTACCAGTAATGTATACAACGCTATCGTCTGCAAGTTGCCTTAGCGTGCATGAATTTGCAAGACATTCATCGATGTCATTGACGTAAAAATTATATAAGAGAGGACTTAAACATGAGCCCTGGGGGAGGCCCATGTAACTAATTCGGGAAGTTGTCGAATCGTCATGTGAGAAATACATATGCTTTTCTGACAAAAAATTGAGCAAAAAGTTATTCAAATTTGGAGAAAGTCCCTGCGAATGAAGTTTCGCGCTTAAAACTTCTACAGAGACAGAGTCAAAAGCCCACTTAATATCCATGAAAGCAGAAGCCATTTGCTCTTTTCGAGCAAAGGCTAGTTGAATTTCAGTAGAAAGCAACGCTAGGCAATCGTTCGTCCCTTTGCCCCGGCGAAAGCCAAATTGAGTATCTGAAAGTAACCCGTTTGTTTCGACCCATTTGTCTAACCGTAAGAGGATCATTTTCTCCATTAATTTCCGGAGGCAAGAGAGCATCGCAATCGGCCTATATGAATTGTGATCAGAGGCAGGTTTCCCGGGTTTCCGAATAGCAATGACTTTTACCTCCCTCCAGTCATGCGGAACAATATTTAGCTCAAGAAACTTGTTGAACAAATTCAACAAGCGTCTTTTTGCAGAGTCGGGTAGATTCTTCAACAGGTTGAATTTTATTCTATCTAACTCTGGAGCCTTATTGTTGCACGACAGGAGAGCCATTGAAAATTCCAACATCGAAAATGGAGGCTCTTCCGTAGTTACTAATAACGCGTCGCGAAAGGTTTTCTGTTCCGGTACAGAGTCCGGACAGACCTTTTTGGCAAAATCGAGTATCCAGTGATCTGAATACTCCTCACTTTCATTCGAAACGTCACGGTTCCGCATGCGCCTGGCGGTATCACAAAGAGTGCTCATCGCTGTTTCCCTCGACAACGCGTTTACAAACCGCCGCCAGTATCCGCGTTTTTTCGCCTTTACTAAGCTCTTCATCTGCCTGGCCAGTGCCTCGTACTTTCGAAGCAGGTTGACAGTGCCGTACTCCCGGTAGTCCTTATGCGCCGCGGACCTCCGCGCGTACAGCTCAGAGCACTCTTTGTCCCACCATTTGTTGGGAGGGCGCTGTCTAATCGTTACCCCGGGTATCGGTTTCGTCTGAGCTTGAGTCGCGGCGTCGATTATCAAGCCAGCTAAGAACGCGTATTCTTCCTCCGGAGGAAGTTCCTCGTGAGTCTCGATAGATTCCGCTATAATAATCTCATAACGCTTCCAATCAATATTACGTGTAAGGTCGTAGGAAATATTGATTGCGTTCGGGGGAGTTGAACCATTAGCAATTGATATAACGATTGGAAGATGATCACTACCGTGGGGATCGTTGATTACTTTCCACTGGCAATCTAACGCTAGTGATGTCGAGCAGAGGGATAGGTCAAGCACGCTTTCATGTGCTGAAGTATTAGGTACACGTGTCGCTTCCCCAGTATTCAAAACTGTCATATTGAAGTCGTCGATCAAGTTACAGATTAAAGAAGATCGGTTGTCGTCGTACAGCGACACCCATAGCGAACAGTGAGAGTTAAAACCTCCCAAAATCAAAAAAGGTGTGGGAAGCAATTCTGCTATATCAAGGAGTTGCTTCTGTTCAATCCGCGCGGATGGGGGAATATATAACGAAACAAGGCAAAGGTCTTTTCCATTCATATTCGTTTGAATGGCAACAACTTCAATATTCGAGATCGAGGGGAGGTCAATTCTGAAAAAAGAATAGCACTTTTTAATCCCTTAAAGTACCCCTCCACCGTGTGAGTCTCTATCTCGACGAATGATGTTGAAATCGTGGAAATTAAGTTGGTCATTTGAATTGAGAAAAGTTTCACAGAGCGCGAACGCATAACAATTGTATGTGTTTATCAAATGTGAAAATAAATCGAATTTGGGGATGATACTTCTGCAGTTCCACTGTAACACAGTGACAAAATTCCTAACCTCTTTCGACGTATCAGTCATCGAAAGATACGATAGCTGAAATGAGGGGCCAAGTTGCTGTGAGTTGCTTCAAATAGGTTTTCACTGTAGGGAGAAGGGCAAGAAGAATGTTTTGAAGGGGATCTGGTATGTTGAATGTTTTAAATATCCAGTCCACAATATCAGAGAATTTTATGAACCCTGTTTCTTTTATGGCTTCTGATTGAGAAATGGCTGCACGAGGGGTTTTTGGTGCCCCAGGAAGCGGTGGGTACTCCTGGTTTGATTTAAAATTAAAACCGGGAGGTACTTGCTTCGGTTTTTCTTCACCGCTTCCTTTTTGTCTTGGCTTATTGGTCATTCCGCTAGGGGTTATCTTGCGACCTTTGCGAGAAAGGAGGAGAGTTGATCATTCTCCTCTTCCTAGATCCTTCTGGCATGGCATAAGAACACCCTTCGACGGGATCGTCAGATGTACCCTCATCGGTTGGCAAAAAGGAAAAGATGTTTCCTGTCGAGGGTGGCTCAGCCCTCTTAAACATTTCTGCAAAAGAGCGCTTTGATCGTTTCTTAAGGGAACGCTTAATTTTTTCCTCGCGCTGTTTGTACGCGGGACACGCCGAAAGGTCATGCCGAGTTCCCTTGCAGTAAAGATACTTTTCAGTATCCTCACTGCAAGCGGTCTCAGCATGATTGCCTCCGCACTTGCTGCAGCGTGCCTTGTTGCAGCAGTAGGTGGCTGTATGACCTAACTGCTTGCAGTTTTGGTAATGCATGACCCGCGGTACGAACAGGCGTACAGGCAGACGAACCCTGTCCAAAGAGATGTAGTTCGGCAGTGCGGATCCGGCGAATGTTACACGGAAGGAATCAGCAGGGAGGAATTTCTTCATCCCTTCTTCGATGGATACTGAATGCAATTGCTTGACATCCAGTATCTTTACATCTTGAATCAGGGGGTTCTTGAAACAGCCAACCCCGTGACGCCAAATATACACGCGGTACTCTCTCGTGAAGAGCTCGGATGTACACGCGGTACTCTCTCGTGAAGAGCTCGTAGCTAGCAATTGCGTTTGCTTGCTTCAAGCTACTCACGACAACTCGCAGTTTGTTTGGTCTAACCTTTGTAATTTCGGTTACGTCCGAAAACTGTTTTGCCAGGTCCTTGCCTATTTGTATAATGTTAAGAGGCTTCTTTATGGGCCTAAAGAAAACTACGAACGGACCTTTCGAAGCATCTGGGTAAGCTTTCACCCGTGTTGCCGGTACTCTTGGTACGGGGCTAGGTAGCGGGGAAGGTAGAGGAGAATTGATGGGGGAGATCTCAATCTCTTCCCCATTTGTTTCCACATCCAGGAATAGTTGCACCTGCATGTCGTCCATTTTGCGGGAGCGTTACGCTCTACCGCACACAAACGATAGATATTCGAATGTGGGGGGTGGGGGGATCAAGTAGTTGATATTAAATTTTAAAAACAATTTTTCAAGCTACAATGGATCAAAATAAAAAAAAGACAGTAATACTAATACTAATAACAATAGTAATAATAGTAATAATGATAATAATAATTATAACAATAATAATAATAATAATAATAACAACAATAATAATAATAATTATAATAATAACAATAATAATAATAATATTAATATTAATGATAAAAATTATAAAGTGAATACTAAACCGAACGTCTTTTTCTTTTTATTGTTAGGGAATTAGAATTACGTTGTCCATTGATGTGAACTTTTGTAATATATATCCCAGTCAATTGCTATACGTGTCCCCTTGCAAAATACAATGACCACTATTGTTGAGTGATCAGGTACCTGCACCGACACGCTCCTCGTCAGGTGAAATATGGTTTATGAAGCCATTCACCTTTCCAGGATTTAAAGACCAAATCTCTTTGGGCTGTGAGAAGCCACTGCCAAGAAGCCTTGATCTGCGTTTGAATAATGCACCACAACTGCAAAGCAGATGTTCCGATGTCTCGCGTTCCGTATTACAAAAGCGACAGATATCATCCTGAACCCGGCCAATGTTCTTTAAATGATATCTACTCGGACAGTGCCCCGTTACTAGGACGACGTATGTACAAAGAGCTCTTTTGTTGAGCTCTAGGAGCTTTTTCGAATGATTCCCGTTTGGTGTGATAAATCTTTTAGGTTGGGAACACTTTTTGACATCAAACCAATTGGTTATCACCTTTTGTTCCTCCCAGCGTTTAAGCTCCATTTTCACTGCACAGTTTGATATACCGCAGAAAGGTTCTGGGCCGATAAACTGTGAGTTAGATCCTTGTTTTGCAAGTTCGTCTGTCTTTTCATTCCCACCAATGCCACAATGTCCTGGAACCCAATACAAATTTACTGAGTTTGTTTGACATAGCTGTCGCAATGTGAGAATACATTCCCAGACAATCTTGGATGTACATTTATAAGCATCAAGTGTTTTCAGTGCTGCTTGACTGTCAGAGAAAATACAAATATTTGCATGTATGTATTTCCTAGTCAGACATACATTCGCACATTCAAGGATTTGCAAAAATCTCTGCTTGAAACACTGTTGGCCAGTGTCCCATTGCCACTGCAATATTAATTCCAGGGCCAAAGATTCCTGCACCAGTTTTGGTACCTATTTTTGAGCCATCAGTGAAAAATAACCGAACGTCTAAGTCACGACCTCACGGCTGATAGTAGGATTAATCGAGCGTCTCCGCAGAACGAACAATGACGATCCAGCTTCGTGTTGTGACACAGTGGCCGTATCCTACACGCGACCTTGTAGATGCCACTTGTAGTTGACTTCCACTCGCTCGATCGTATGATGGTCCGTGCTGCTAGCGGGGTAACAGCGGTGCGGGAGAATTATTCTTGCTGATATATCAGCTGCGTATCAGATCACTGGTGGGGTAGCCTGCCCCTACCAGTGTGTAGAAGATGTTCCTGCCGATATACTGCCGGCTATTGTTATCGCGCAGCACAAGAACTAATCGACAAAAAAGAACACCCGTACGATAACTCGTGTATTATTATTTTGCGAACTCAAACGGAGATAAACAATTTGCGTCTAATCGAGACGAAAGCAAAACAACGAATGCCATACATTCTTTTGGCAATGTGCTTTTTTTCGATATGCTAAAGATAAATGATAATTTATGTACTGAAAAATATCATTTACAGATAGTTTGGGAACGAAAATCACGATACTTCAGGTTAAATTTTTTTTAGGCTTGCTGCTAAATTTTCTCTTATTTGATCGTCGTTAGACCGGTTTCAGTTCGGTTTGTTGCAATAGCTCAAAAACTAGCTCTGAAATTAAAATCTTTGTGGTTTTCTGCGATTTCATCAGTATTTCTTTAATGGTATGGAATGATCATTGTTGAAAATTACTTTTTTGGAGCTTTTATCAAACTTTACTCAACTAAGATTACTCTAAGTAAATTTAATATCTATTTTTGTTGTTTGGAAACTTGTTTGATCAAATTTGATTGAGTTTTGACTGAGTTAGAAGAGTTTTTCGAAAATATGAAAAATTGCACTTGGCATGCAAGGGTTAACTTTGACAGGTATGTGAATCATGCAAAAGTTGAGTTTAAAGAAACATTAACATTGCCTAGTGTTGTAAGAGCAATATCGTTTGATTGTAATTTTTATCACGAATTTTCAGGTGATCAATTTCACCCAATTCCACGGTACCTTTTTCGTTGCCTTTGGACCTATCGATAGATCCAAGCTTTAAAGAGTTTGAGTGCGTATCCTGGGTCACGTTTTCAGATATCGTCTGCTTCAGAGCATTGGTTATTTCATCATTCTACAACATGCGCTACTCGACGCCGTCCTAAACAAACCACTTCACGCTTTTTCACTGTCGGACATGATGCAGATGTTTGAGTTTTTTGTATTTCTTGCATAGGCATGTAACAGAGCATTCTAGAATTGCTTGGACTTCAGCTTGAGAAACCGCTGGTGATTGGCCGATTGGATTTGAAAGGTCTAATTGATTGGAGATCTGGACCTCCGCTTTTCCAAACATTCAAAATCGTCCTTCAAACTTGTATCTTCTCCATGGTTGATTACTAAGGGTTTGAGACAAAAACTTTTGAAAATATTTAGATGTTTACAGCCTTCAACCCTAAACCCTCAAAAAGTGTTAAAGATCTTTTGATCCTTAGAGCACTTTTTTCGACTTCTAATTGTAAAAATCGATGCAGTGGAGGCATATAAAGTAAAAAATCCAATGCCCTGGTAATTCTAAGTCTTACAATCAGGCTAGTGAATGGTCACGGTAAAATGATTTTTCACTGCTTTTCTTTGCTTCTGACGTTGGCAATGCTCGCTGTTGAAATTTATTCTTCAACATACACTTGTCATCACGACGTTTTGCCTTTCTCGTAGAAAGGTATAGTAATCACTGCAAAAACTAAAGGTATAAAAGTGCTCAAAAGAACCGGAAGTCGTATATCACTCGACTCAGTTCGACGAGCTGAGCATTTTCTGTATGTGTGTGTGTGTGTGTGTGTATGTTTGTGTGTGTGTTGTATCGCTCTCCCAATCTCACTCGATTTTCTCAGAGATGGCTGGACCGATTTCAATTAAATTAATTGCAAATAAAAGGTCTAGGTGCCCCATAAAACCCTATTGAGTTTTATTGTAATCGGCTTTTCAGTTTCGAGGTTATGTATAAAAATGTGAAAATCACGGAATATCAATATCTCAGAAACTACACAGCCGATTTGAATAAAATTAATTTCAAAAGAACGGGCTACCTAAAAAACCCTTAACTTTTGAATTTTATGAAGATTGAATCTGTGGTTCAGAATTTATGGAAATAAACGTGTTCTGGAGACTATTTAATCTCACTCATGTTTCTCAGAGATGGCTGGACCGATTTTCATAAAATCAGTGTCATATGAAAGGTCTTGCTGCCCCATAAGACCCTATTGATTTTTTTTGTAATCGGACTATTACTTTGCCTGTTATGTTTAAAAATGTGAAATCCAGGTATGGAAAGAAACATGTTCCAAAGACTACATAAGCTCACTCACTTTTCTCAGAGATGGTTGAACCGATTTCCACAAAATAATGTCAAATGAAAGGTCTAGCTGCCACAAAACACCCTTTTGAATTTTGCTGTAATCGGACTGTAACTTCGTCTGTAATGTATCGAAATGTGAAAATCACGAAACTTCATTATCTTAGAAACTACACAACCGATTTGAACAATATTAAAATAAGATGAACGGGCTAGTTAAGGGTTAACTGATGAATTATGATTGAACACGTGGTTTCGAATGTTGGCTGCCCTATACGTTCCCTTTTCATTTGCTTATAATTGAACTTAAGCAACCGTTATGTTTTAATTTGTAAAACAACGAAAGTCTATTATCTCAAGTATTACACGACTTATTTGAACATAACTAGTGTCATATAAACGAGTCATCTCTCAAACTTACAAATAACAAACTTCATAAAAATTTGATACACTGTTCAAAAGTTTTGGAACGAAAAGAAATTCAAAGACTATTCAAAACTATACCTGATTTGATCAATATATATGGCCTCAACATGATTTAAATGTGGTATCGTACTATTTGAACGTTCCCGGTATCGCTCGTGATTGAAATGTTCGAAATTGAGAGTCATTTCTTATATTTCGCTATTTCTTAAGCACTAACATTACGTCAAATTTCATATTTTATTGTGGAACAGTACCACCGTACCCCGTAGTTTAATTGGTCAAAACACCATGCCGGAGACAGGGATATTGCGGGTTCAAGTCCCGTCGGGATGCGGTATATTTTTCCAAATCTGTATCATATTTCCAGTTCGCTTATTTATCGCTCTCTTTACTTCACATACTGTCTGCTTAATGAACCTGGATATAAGCATAAATCATGTAAATCTATTTTTACAAATAATAAGTTTGAATGAGAAAGGCTGTGTCTGACCGCTATTAATTTAGGTTTTTTTCCCTAAACCTATTTTAACATTTTTTGCCTTTCTCCTAGAAAGGTATAGAAATCACTGGAAAAACTGAAGGTATTAAAGTGCTCCAGAGGGCCGAATATCGTATATCACTCGACTTCGTTCGACGAGCTGAGCATTTTCTGTATGTATATATGTATGTGTGTATGTGTGTGTCTGCGTGTGTGTGTGTGCAAGTGCAACTTTTTTTTCTGACTCACTTTTCTCAGAGATGGCTGGACCGATTTCCATGAAATTAATTGCAAATGAAAGGTGTAGTTATCAATAGGTTGCTGTTGAATTTCATTGTTATCGGATTTTTGGTTTAGAGGTTATCTGTCAAAATGTAAAAATCACGAAACATCAATATCTCAGAAACTACACAACCGATTTTAACAAAACTGATGTGAAATGAACGGGCTGTATTCAGAACTCTTAACTTATAAATTTCATGAAGATTTAACATATAGTTCAAAAGTTATGTGAAGAAATGTTTTCCAGAGGCTGTTTAAACTCACTCACTTTTCTCAGAGATGGCTGAATAGATTTCCACAAAACTAGTCTCGAATGCAAGGCCAAGTTGACCCATAGGTTGCAATTAAATTTCATTGTAATCGGTTTGTAACTTTGTCCGTTATTTATAAAAATGTCAAATCACGTTATAAAAGCAAAGCATATACCAAAATCTGCTTAAACTCACTTACTTTTCACAGAAATGGCTAGACCGGTTTTCACAAAATTAGTTGAAAATGAAAGGTCTAGTGGTTTCATAACACCCTATTGAACTTCATTGTAATCGGATTTTTAGTTTAGGCACCATGTATTAAAATGTGAAAATAACGAAATTTCATTATCTCTGAAACTACACAACCGATTTAAACAAAATGAATTTCAAATGAACGGGTTATCTAAAAAACCCTTAACTTTAGAATTTTATGAAGATTGAACTTGTGGATCAGATGTCATGGAAAGAAACGTGTTCTGGAGACTATTAAATCTCACTCATGTTTTTCAGAGATGGCTTCATAAAATCAGTGTCATATGGAAGTTCTTGTTGCCCCATAAGACCCTATTGATTTTTTTTTTACAAACGGATTATTACTTTGCCTGTTATGTTCAAAAATGCGAAATCCAGCTATGAAAAGAAAATATCTCGAAGACTGCATAAACTCACTCACTTTTCTCAGAGATGGTTGAACCGATTTCCACAAAATTAGTGTCAAATGAAAGGTCTAGCTGCCTCATAACACCCTATTGAATTTTGCTGTAATTGGACTGTAACTTCGTCTGTAATGTATCGAAATGTGAAAGTCACGAAACTTCATTATCTTAGAAACTACACGCAAAACTTTTCCTTATTACTTTAGAAGCAATAACGCCAAATTGCCTTTTGGGTATTTACTTACTTACTTTTTTGGCTAACGGACCGTTCACCGGTCTAAGGCCGAACGAACTAGAGATGTCCAGCTTCTTGTGTCTTGGGCAGCCGTTCTCCAGTATCCCCGTACACCAGCAGATCGTGCATCTTCTTCCACCGCGTGCGAGGCCTACCACGGAGTCGACGGCCTCTTCCTGGTTTTCTACTGAAGATAGTTTTGGCGGCTCTCTCGTCAGGCATCCTGGCTACATGTCCAGCCCACTGAAGCCTGCCCCGCTGTATTACCTTTACTATATCAGCATGTTTGTATACCTGGTACACGAGTTATTCATGCGTCTGCACAACACTCCATCTTCCAGTTTACCGCCAAGTATCGATCGCAGAACTTTACGCTCAAAAACTCCGAGCACTCGTCGATCAGCAGCTGCAACTCGTCGTTTCACTTCACGGCTCATATCGTTATCACATGTCACAAGCGTACCAAGATAAACGAATTCGTCAACCACTTCAAATCGTTCCCCATCTATCTCCACCTCAGCACCAACACAACGGGGACTCATATGCTCTCTGTCAGTTACCATGTACTTCGTTTTGGCAGAGTAAATGACAAGTCCCAATCTCGCTGCTTCTCTCTTAAAAAGTACGAAGGCCTCTTCCACGGCCTTACGGTTGATACAGATGATATCGATGTCGTCCGCAAAACCAGGAAGCATGTAAGATTTCGTGATGATCATACCGTTTCTTACAACGTTTGCTCTTCGTACTGCACCCTCAAGAGCGATGTTAAACAGTAGGTTGGAGAGCGCATCTCCCTGCTTCAGTCCATCCAACGTTACGAACGCGGCTGATGTCTCGCCAGCTATCCGCACGCACGATTTTGATCCCTCCAGTGTCATACGACTCAGCTTTATTAGTTTCGTAGGGAAACCGAGCTCCAGCATGATCTGCCACAGCTCGTTTCTTTCCACTGAGTCGTATGCCGCCCTGAAGTCCACAACTAGATGGTGAGTCGGTAAGTTGTACTCCCGGAACTTATCGAGGATCTGTCGCAGGGTGAAGATTTGATCCGTCGTGGAACGCCAACAAAGGATTCCGTTAACGGTCTCAATCTGAAGAACAGGATACGGGAGTGCACTTTATATGCGGAGTTGAGCAACGTTATCCCTCGATAGTTGCCACAATCCAATCGATGGCCCTTCTTATAGATAGGGCATATGAGGCCTTCCAACCAGTCGTTCGGCATTTGTTCATCCACCCAGATCCTTAGTATTATCTGGTGGATCGCATAGTACAGCCGCTCGCTTCCCGCTTTTAGAAGTTCGGCCGGGATACCGTCCTTCCCAGCGGCCTTGCCGTTTTTCAGCTCACTAATCGCCTTTTTCACCTCCTCCTGTGTCGGTGGCTCCACAGCTTGTTCGTCACTCATAATCGTCATCCTGTTCCTGCTCTGCTCATCCGGCTCCTCACCGTTCAATAGCGCCTGAAAATGCTCCTTCCACCTGACTGCAACCGTCGGTTTATCAGTAAGCAGGTTGCCGTCCTTGTCATTACACATGAACCGGCACAGGGAAATTCCTGCTTCTGACTCTGTTGACAGTTCTATAGAATCTCCGCACGTCGTTTTGAGCATAGCTGTCCTCTGCGCTGGCGAGCACCTGCTCCTCGTACTCGCGCTTCTTCCGACGGTGGGTTCTATTTTCAGCAGCTCTTGCCACCTGTACCTCTCTCTGTTCTGACGCGTAGCCGCAGTGAGCATGCGGCTCCTGGCACGGTTCTTCTCATCTGTCGCTCTCTGGCACTCGGCATCGAACCAGACGTTAGGCTGTCTTCCACGCGTCGTACCTACCACCTATCTCGCAGTCGTTTCGATGGCGCCGTGGATACTGCTCCACAGCCCATTTATGTCTTCCACACCTTCCTCCTGCTGTTCTGCGATCCGTTGATCCAGCTCTCTAGCGTATTCTGCTGCCACGCCATCAGCTTTCAACCGCTGAATGTTGAAACGCGTCGTCCTCTCTGTGCGAGATTTCAGCACGTTCGACAACCGTGCGCGGATCTTACAAACGACGAGATAATGGTCAGAGTCAATGTTTGGTCCCCGAAAAGACCTAACTTCAGTAACATCCGAAAAGTGCCGACCGTCAATCAGTACGTGATCGATCTGGGAGCATGCTTCCCCATTTGGATGCCTCCAGGTGTGTTTCCGAATATTCAAACGTGGAAAATAGGAGCTACACATTCCTCTGGCCGCGGCAAAGTTTATCAGCCTCAGGCCGTTTTCATTGGTTGACGAGTGGAGGCTATGCCTTCCAATGACCGGACGGAAGAATTCCTCCCTCCCAACCTGTGCGTTTGCGTCTCCGATGACGACTTTTACGTCGTGTTTTGGGCACTCGTCATAGATTCGCTCAAGCTTGTCATAGAACTCATCTTTGACTTCATCGGATTTGTCGTTTGTCGGTGCGTAGGTGTAATCAGACCTCTAGTTGAAGAATTTGCCCTTAATACTCAACACGCATATACGGTCATCTACGGGCCTCCAGCGAATGACTCTTGTTTTCTTATTTCCCAGCACTACAAAACTGACGCCCCGTTCTGCTGCTTTGCCGCCACTGTAGTAGATGTGGTACTTGAAAGAAGTGCGTGCAATAGGGTCTACTGCACGGAATTACCTTTCTCCGGAATTTGGCCACCGAACCTCCTGAATCGCTGCGATTTCGACTCCCTGCCTCTGTAGTTCTCGAGCAAGCAAGCCAGCCCGCGCCGGTTCATTGAGAGATCGGACGTTCCAAGTACCCAATTTCCAATCGTTTACCTTAATCTTTTTTCGTGTTCGTAGTCTAGGTCTTTGCCGATTGATCCGTTCCGTATTTCTAAATTCGTTGTTCGTGGTTGATGAAAGGTTGCGGTATGCTACCTTACCATGGTCGCGATACCTACATCCTGCTGATGGGGCTGCCATCTTAGGTGTAGCTGGCGGAATACAGCATTCCATAATTCAGCCGCCCGCTCCGGGTTAGACGCTGTTGTACGCCGCCCCTATGGGGATACAGCCGCGTACGACCCCCTTCCCAGTCAGCATACGACCATAGTTTCCACCGGGGTTGTTTACCCGATCTCCGCTAAGGTTACTCGTATTCCGGTCGGCACCACGTGGAGGTTGGGATAGGAGTTGCTGGACAGAGGTGAATGGCCACATTAGGGTCTCAAGTTACACGTGTCCAGCCATTTGCCAACCATATTGCTACTCAGCGACTGAAAAAGAGTACGCGAGTTCCTGCTAGCGAGTAGGAGTACTCGATAAACACAAACACAACGACTAGGATGAGTGCTTGAAAAACTTTCTCGAAAACAAAAATGCTTTCTTCATCTACCCGATTTTGCTTCATGCACCGACAGCTGAACGTGGGGGAAGAATCTGTAAAGTATCGCACACTGGAACGTGACTGCTTTGGTAAGTTTTTTTATAGCAGTCCAATGCAAAGCCATCCGAGGCAAGCAAACCGCTACCGAAGTAGTCCGTTACCCGATCAGTCAAAAATATCAGGATTATAACAAATCTTGATATATTGTTACCAACTTTTTGTGTCAACTTGTGTTCTAAAGTTGGTCTCGTTTATAGATAAAATATCAAAATTCCTATCAAAATTACTTACTGATTATTACAAATGATAGCAAGTTTTGTGAGGTTTTTGGCAGAAAAAGATCAGAATTAGTTGCAATGTACAATATATTTTGTTGATTGAATAACAAATTTTGTTATAGATATGCTTTAAAAAAACACACTTATGAACATTCAAGTGAATAATAACAGAATTTGATACAACTCTGTAGTTTTCATCATTCTGGCATATCAAAAATACTACAGGCTTTGTTATTTCTATAAAGTTCAAATATATTTGTGTTACCCGTTTATTATGATCGTTTGATCGGGTACCCTATTTGAAATATTTTTTTTTTTCCTTCGCAACTATCGTAATGCATCTTGAAACAATTGTACTTGGCTGATTTTGCTAGCAAGAAGGGGACTACACGCGAGTAAAAGAGTAGGCGCGCGTGTGTGTAAATTATCTCGGGAGCGAATGCGACCAAGAAAGACAGCGAGAAAAAATGAGTGTAATATTAGCAGCTACGAGAACCTGATTGTTTGATTGCTTTGAAATTTTTCGCGATCGGAACGAATGAAAATGTGATAGAGCAAAGTCTGGTGAATAAAATGGGTGAAATATAATTTCCCGTTTGAACATTTCTAAACGAGTTTCAACAACTTTCGCCAGCTAACGCCTAGCATTGTCGTGGAGCAAAATCACTCTCGAATCAACCCTCAAATTGCATTCGTTATTTCTTTAGTGCCCGGCTGAAACGCATCAACGTCTGTTGAGATCCCCAATGATGGTTTCATAAGTTTGCAACAATGTATAGTAAATTACCCCATGAATTTTCGCACGCTGTTAAAGTCGTAAAATGAGCAGGCAAACCCCACGGTGCACTAAGAATTGTCATATCAAACCCATTTTTTAGAATCAAACATAATAAAGTAACAGTCCCCGAAAAAACAATTGCTATAAACGCATTATAAATGTCAATAGCATTATGGAAAATATTTACTTTTGTATACGTGGTTATGGATAGTTAAGAATCTCTGTTGAACACTGGGTATTTTTAACCTGGGTATTTTAACGTGGGTATTTTTAACCACTAAATAAGTGTTTCTAGATCAACGGTGTCCAGTCAAGGATGCCACAAATCAACTCTTTAAGACACACGGTAACAAAAAAAGTTTACTAAGAAGGCCGGCCGCATCCGCATGGGTCAAAAAGAAGATGCCAACTGGCAAACTTTGTACAATACATGGAAAGTGTTGCATCCTTTTTAAGTAAGACGTAGTCCAGGGTATAAAAAGTTGGGTACTAGGTTATCATTTAGAAAATAAGCTTTATTTTATGATTTGAGAAAAAATTGTACCAACCTACTTGCTTTCGTGTTTCAGGTTAAATTTTTATTAAAGCAATAATGCATAAATTACACAAGCAGAAACTTCAGAATACATTTAATTAATTTTAGTTTATTCGACAATTAGACCAAAACTAACTTCCCAACCTCATTGCAACCTCATAAAACCTGCAGCAGTCTGATTCACCACTCGAATCCGTGGCTGATTCAGTTCGCAGAAAGCAATAAACCTTGTAGAGCGCCACCTTGTCTGCGGTCCTTCGGTTTCTGGACCGGTCTGACCTCCCTCTTCTTTCCACTCCTTTCAGCACAAGCTGTATAATTTTCGATAATGGCCAATGCATTGGTGGTGGCAAGAAGCGATAAAATAATTGTAACGAGTTTAATTACACCGCTGACTCCACGTGTGTGACACGTTAAAGTTGGTAAATGTGCCTCCTCTCTGTCTCTCTCTTATTCTAGGGTGGGTTAGGTTTTACGAGTCGTGTAGATTTCCCCGGAAGTATGGTAAATAGTACTTCATCCATCGTTATTAGACTGAATGAGTAAACTTTTCCGTGCGGTTGAAATCAAATTGTGGAAATCACATACTGCACTTACACTCGTGTTAACAAGTTTGCTGTTCCGTGATGTGATTGAATTTGAATCAAGCTGTTCGCATGCAATGCCTTCACAGAAGTGAGAAGAAAAAAATCAATTTATACAAACGCTATCAAATTTGCCGTTAAAGGGGTGAAGTGTGTTGCATCCTTCAATATAAATATTCAAATAGCCAGCCGAAGAGATTAAATTTCTGCTTATTTCAACTTTTATAAGATTCTCATTCTCGGGTAAACCCGTTTCGCTTCGGCAAATGTTTATTCTTCAAATGGATTTTTATTTTCTCGCATCCTTTTTATTTCTTACCCCCGCCCACCGTGCTTAGCTGTGTACTCCAAGCAGATAGCGTCGATTCCCGGAAAGAAGATCTCTACAGTCGCTCATGGTATGTGTACTCTTGGGCGGATTGATCGGAAGCGAAGCAACCAAAACGGATTTTCGTCCGATCTCTCCGCGGGACCGGCGAAAGCGGAAGCAAACAGGCGTGACGATTCCACCAGAGCGAGCGAGCGACGCGGCGTGGCTACCCCAGTTGATGACTGTTTGCGAAACACTCGATAGGCGTTATGCATTCGGGGAGCTTTGCATGTGTATATCAGTCGTTAAAAGGATGTTCGACAGGTTTTTATTGCGGAGTACAAACATATTTTTCTGCTTGTTTTTTTAAGATGCTCTAAATGGTAGAAAATGTTACTAAAAATAGCAAATGGAAAACAAGTCTTCGGTTGTAAAAGTTATGAGGAAGTGTTATTGGCCATTTACGAGAATGACAAAACATTGAAAATATGCTCTCTATCGCAAACAACATGCTCTAGGGGGTCAAATGATCAAATTTTCACTGTGACCGTTGGATGGTGGGTGCAACGTTTGGCCCACGCAGCCTAGGTTCAGCCTACTCCAGCACAGCACACAAAGGCAGTTACAGGAACAACACCCACTCGGATAGGCAGCTCGAACTTCAGTGTCATGTGAAAGAACACAGAGTGTCTCTTTGTGCGCTTGTCGAACGATGTCTCATTAAAATTCATCGCCTGCAAAGCGAATCGTTGCGATATGCCCTAATGAATCAATTTAGGTGATGACACGTAATGCACTGCTGTACCTTTCGGATGAGCTCGAAACTTTGCTGGTTCAGTGAAGTTGAAGTCACGAGGGTGTAGCAATTTAAATTAAATATGCGATGCTTATGACTGGGAAAGATTGGATTCCCTTGTCTAATAAATTATTTTTATTCTACCTGGCCTCTACCGTACACAGTTGGTGATACTTTTAGACGCTTTAATAATTTTATTCTGAAGGCAAAAAGTCTAAATTTGGAAACCGTAAACACTTGAAACCCGTATAATTAATATGTATAGTAAAGTTTTATCAAGCATATGATGAAAAATTCAAAGATTTTGTGGTTAAGAAATCAAAAGCGAACATAGTGCAATTACAATTGACCACTTACCATCGTTTCACGTTCAATGAACTCATAAGTCATGACCCTACTTGGACTAGCTTAGCTTGTAAACTCCTACCTGCTGTGCCAGATAAACCCCCCACGCAATGGCATTTCCACCGAAACCATTTTTCAGTGTTTATTCAAATTATGCACTCATTTCATTACGCCCCATCTCGACAGCTCTACATTGGCTGGCTCCGTACCCCCCTGCATCAGAGAATTTCCCTCGCCACACCCTCACCGTTTGCCGATATTTCTAATTTCGTTTTAAGATTTTTCTTATTCAGCACTCGTTTATCATATCTGAGTGTCGCATCGCTGCTGCTCTGTCTGTCTGTAATCACTGGATGGGCAGCCCTTCGCATTCATGTTCTGCAAACGACATTAGCCCACTGTTCTTTAGCCAGGCTGTGCTGTGGGCAGCTAACTCGGTCCAGTGGCATTGGCGAGGCCAGCAGGAGATAGGCCTGCTCGCTCACTCCACGTCGATTGCATTCACCAGGACCAACAGTCAGAGACAAAGTTCGAAAATGGAAATAAATTCTACTCTGACATAAAGTGATGACGCCAGCACATTCTCGTGTTTCAATGAGCTCTCCAAGGGTGGTGACTACATCGTCGACAGCGAGGACGACAACGACGACGACGGCTAGCTTCCTTAATGGCCTTCGAGATAAGCGTTTTTGATTTCAATTTAATGGAGTCAATTGTCGCAGGGATTTTCTCGGATTCCATCCGAGTGGTCGTGGGGCTTTTCGGATCACAGTGTAAGGTTACGCCTGAAGTTTGAGGGTTTAGTTTTTGCAAAATAAAACTACCGGAGCATAGCGTTGAACCAGACGCCATTCAGGCGGCTGCTAACTCGCCGCCACAAGCGAAATGGATTTGTTAATTTCAATAACTATCAATTAGAACCGTAACAGTTGCTGACCGGTGCAAAATTTTCAAAAACCGCAAAGCACTTGCAATAAATACAGAACCGTTAAAATGAAATAATTACCGTTTTATGAATGCTGGGTTGCAGGTTTTCGCCAGCAGCTGCAGCAGCAGGCAAAAAGTGGTTCAATTTTGATATTGATATTTTTTCAGCACCGGGTGATGAAATAAAATAATTTCCTACTGCTGCAAGCAGGTTGATCCCGTCTGGAAATGCGTTTGCACGAGGACTGATAAACATCACACGGGTATAATGTACTTTTTTTCTCCTCTCTCCCCAACACTAATATATTTGTACACATTAATTGTACACGACACAAAAAAGTAGGCCCGATGAGTAAAATTTTCATGTTTATACTTATTGTGGCCACACGTGCAGCTGGCGGTACCGTTACTGGGGGATACGACGATATCCGGTCCGGTCGCAACATTTCCTGATTAATTAAATTGAATGGAATCTCATAGGATGATAATGTATACGTAACGATTGGGACCTCTTTTTTGGTAATTATTGACTGTTAATAGTCATCTGAAGTTTATTCCTGGAACTCATTTGAATGAATCCGAAATTAACGCTAATGATGAGACAATATTCCTTACTGTACGGATACAGTCTGGACTGGAATTTATACACTGATGAGTTTTGTGGAAATTATTAAAATTGTGTGTAAACAGAGTGAACAGTAAAAATACGGTTGCTTCAAAGGTTTCAATGTTAATCAAAATTTGTACAGGCAAAAGTTCAAGTCTTACGCAGTCACTGTGTCCTCTCAGTTCACACATTTTCTGCTTTAATAACGCACAGAAAATGTGTGGAAAGCATGAGGCAACAGCTGTACAAGGAATACATAGGCATGATTGAAATCCAAATGTGTTTCGTTACTACTACTTTATTCTTCATATCGAGTGTATTAGTGACTACTACCCATGGGCAGGCTTGTTTTTTCTCCACGGAGAAACACTACCGTGTACACCGAGGCAAATACACTTCAGACTCTTATACATTATGACTTTTGACCGCGCCTGAAACATGATTATTTGCATAAACATGGATTCAGCCATGCTTACATGTAAACCTCTTAGGGACCATCCTCTCCCTTGTCACAAACTGTCCCAACTTCCTTGACCCCCCCCCCCCTCTCAGTTACGTCACGTTTTTATACCCCCTTCTCCCTTCTTTGGTTATAATTGACTTAAAATTGAAAAATTTGTAAAAAATGCATTTTTTAAGTTAGAACGATTTCACTGAAAGAAAAACTGAAACTGAAAGGAAAAGAATATTATAAAGGATAACTATAGGATAAGCATTCAATTATGCTTAATTCAAGGATTTTGTTGATGGACTCCATATCGACGACATTGAAAGTCGAGGTAGTAACTGCTGATTTCTGAAAGACTTTCCTCTTCTTCAATCAATTCGCAATCCAAATCTTCTAGCCAAGCATCCTTATTCACGTTTTGTCACAATTTTAATAGGATTGACAGAGACCAATAAAATGAATGAAATTGCGCTGTCATTCATATACAAACATGCACGGCAGAATAAAACTGACGAAAATTATACATACTTTTAAACGTATTTTATCTTCAGCAAAGCTTAAACAAAAAGTTAAGAGGTTGTTTACAAGACACGACCGCAGAGTTAACGTAGAATACGACAGCCTGTCTTAAGCCAATGTATTCCCGATCAGAAAGCTAATACAAAAGTGTAACAAAAGCTGTTAGTTTGTTACGAGTGAAAAATTTCAGGTTGTGTTTTAAGTTTGATCCCGTTAGGTGTTAAAATGACAAAAATTATTACAAGAATGATTCTACTAGTATCAAACCCATATCAAAATTTGTTACCAACGTATCAGCTTTCTAACAAAATATGATAGCATATAGAACACCATAATAACATTCACAGCAAGTTTTGATAGAGACGAAAAATTCGCTCAGCTTGTTTCAGAATAACTTCATTTCAGGATTTGTTGTTATAACTCATTCAGATTCTATTAAGTTATCAAGAGCATACGGAAAAAAAATGTATCAAAATATGTAATTTGTATCTTACGTTGATAGAATTTTGTAATTATTCAGTTATGCTCTTCTGATCGGGTTACTTGCAATAGGTTTGAGAATACACTCAATGGGGTTAATCAATTTAATGGTCTCTCTGCTCCAGATGACGTTTACCTCTACAGACGGCACTGGTTACGCCAATGAACAACAGCAGAAGCTATGTGCAGCTACGCAGTTTCATTTGCTGCCGTTTTCAAAACAAGAAATTAATTGAATTGTTTCGAGGCTGTTATTTGTATTAAGTTGCACTGAGTGCCTACGAAGAGGTTATAGACAAGGCCCAATAGTGCATTGCCGGTTAATTGGGTTTATTTATTTATTTATTTATTTATTTATTTATTTATTTATTTATTTATTTATTAACATATGTAACGTAAGGCAATGCCTTTTCATATGTTACAAAAAGATTTATCAGTGATTGGCTGTCTATCTTTCATGTAGCTTCCAACTTAAAAACTATTTATTTGTATTAGTTTATTTTGTGTTTCCTCTTATTCTAATTCTTTAATTTTATTTGTACTGTTAAGCCATGCCAGCAAATTGCGCTTGAAGACTGCTAAGTTTGTAATAGATTTGATTGAAGACGGTAACGAGTTCCAATGAACAATGCCTCTAACAAAAAGTGCTGAGCCATAGTCACAGGTTCTATGACGCGGTACAGAAAAGTTTCTTGTTCGGAGATTTCTTACAGGCATCAAATTCGAAAAAAGATACGCAGGTTTCTTAGTCATATTGATTTTAAAAATTGAAAGACAAGATCTGTATTTATAAAAATGTGAGAAACTGCAACCTAGTAGAGATTCATGGTGATGTGAAACATGCGAATATCTGGGAAGATTATAAACATATCTTACACATGCATTTAGAGCCATACGAAGCTTATTTAAAACACCCACAGCAGAATTAGCGAAAAGGGAATCACCGTAAATGAAATGAGGGAGTATTAATGATTTGAATAACCGAAGCTTTGTTGTAATATGTAAGTGTTTCGTAACTAAATTCAGACGTTTCAACGCGCCATAAATTTTTCCACACTGGGCATTAATGTGGGCATTCCATTTAAGCTGACATGTGAAAAAAACTCCTAAGTTGTTTACCTTATCTACAAATTGAATATGCTCACCCTGAAAATATAATTGTGGAGGAGTGAGTAAAGCTTTGGAAAACAGTATAGCTTTAGTTTTCTGGGGGTTAACAAATAGAAGGTTTGTATTCGACCATAACGATATTTTGTTCAAGTCGTGGTTTATTTTTATAGCAACATCATTAACGTCATAGTTATGGTTAGTACAAAAGTAAACCTGAACGTCATCCGCGAACAAGTGAATCGAGCAATAATCTAGGCTAGTAGACAAGTCATTAATGAAAAGCGAAAATAAAAGTGGACCAAGGACGGATCCTTGTGGGACGCCAGATAAAATTGGCTGAAAAGAAGACAGAACATTATTACAGAAAACAGCTTGGTATCTTTCCGTAAGGTATGACCTAATTAACTTGATTGCCGTTGTAGAGAAATCAAATGAAGATGATAGCTTATTTAAGAGTTTACTATGGGAAACACGATCAAACGCCTTTGCAAAATCTATCAAAAGTAGAATAGCGATCCCCTTTCTATCTACCGCCTGTGCAATGTCATTATGAACCTTAAGTAATGCACTTTCAGTACTGTGATGTTTCCGAAACCCTGACTGAAAAGGACTGAGCAAACCCGTTTCTTGAATGTGATCCGTAATTTGTGCTTTGATTAGTTTTTCAAATGCTTTAGATAGCGCGCTAAGAAGACTAATGGGTCTAAAGTTCGCGATGTCGGATACATTATTTTTCTTCTTTAAAGGAATTACTTTCACTAACTTCCTCTCCCTGGGATACTTTGAAGTGCACAGGATAGTGTTAAACAAGTGATTAATAACTGGCAAGATCCAAGGCAACATAATTTTAATAAACGCGATTGGAATATTATCCGGTCCACACGCATTTGACTTGATTGAAAAAATTGCATTTATGACTTCGTCGACAGTAACGAATCGAAAACCAAATCTATTGAAGTCGTTTGTTGGTAGCAAGGGGGATTGATCCGCGCAAAAATTGGAAATAAAATACATATTGATTTCTTGTGCGGTATACTTAACATTCTCAGTTTCCTCATTCTTAGTCACACCAAGCTTTCTAATATTGTTCCACAGCTGCTTACAGGGAACATCAGTCCTGAATTTACTTCTTTCATACTCCTGTTTAGCCCTCTTGATCAAGTCATTGACAACATTCCGGACACGTTTGTATAGGGTCAAATCTTCAGTAAGTTTCGTATGTTTCCATTTTCTATAAGCCAGATTTCTATTGATGATTGCTATTTCTATATCACTGGTAAACCACGGATTTGATTTTGTCCTACTTGCTCTCAATGGTATAAAATTGTTGTGTAAATAACACAGATGAGTGTTGAGCAGTTGAGCAATAATATCAGGATCATTAATACTCAACGCTTCATTCCAATTTATAGATTGGCAGGCTTCATTAAGTGCAGCAGTATCGAAATTGGAATAGTCACGATAAAATGTTGCCTGCGTACGAGTTTCAGGCAGTACATCCAACGAACAGAAGAGTAAGTCATGGTTAGATACACCAGGTAGAGAAATTTGATCCTGTCTAGATATTACGTGCAGGGAATCAGAAATGATCAGATCAAGTAAAGAACAGCCAGTATTAAAGAAAAAAGTCGGTTCTGAATTAATGCATGTACAAGAAGTACCATCAAGCATATCCCGAAAACGTTTACCTCTACTCGAATCCTTAAGTAAATCGGTATTAAGATCACCTACAAAGAAACAGAGATCATACTTTGAGACAAATTCATCAAAGTGCTGCAGCAAGACGTTTGAGCAATCATCATTCGGAGGATTGTAGTAAACTCCTAACAATATTTTCTTATCACCGCATTTGAAATCAAGTAGTAAGTACTCTGTTGAATGATCTTCTGACCGACGGGTAACTTTACAGAACATGTGCTTTCTAATATAAACACATATTCCACCTCCATGCCTATTTCGATCATGTCAAACCAGTTTAAAACCATCAATAGAAATCATATTATCTTTAATCGATTCATTTAACCAGGTCTCCGACATGCAGATTATGTCCATTTTGCTGTTAAGAAATATTGATTTTATTTCGTCGAATTTTACCATTTTGCGTGCACATAAACTTTGCACATTGATGTGACAAACATTCAATTTATCACTGCTCAAAGCAGCGTGTAATACAGCCCCAGGAATGTTAGAGTTTGAGGCATTGTTGTCTGTTGGATTACCCAAAATCATCAATTACATAACGCGCAATCTTCAAACGAAACGCACCCACACCACTTACCAGCACAGAGTATAACTCAGCAGAGAGGAAACACAAACTAAACCTACATCTAATACTAACGCAATTCATTCAGATCAATTATCACAGTCCAATCAACGCATTGTAACACCAGCGGATCATGAGTTCTTCGCAAAACGAACGAAAACAAAACGCACCAACAGCAGCAACAGCATTCGATCTTGCATCCAGATTCCTCCAGTGGCAATGTAAGAAAATCGCACTATCACAGTCGATAAGCTCCAGCAGCCCAGCAGCAAAACTTTTGACTTTTAGGAGAGGAAGACTCACGGATCACAGGATCGGATTCATGTGAGAACACAGTAAGGAAAAAAGATATTTGCGAGGATAGGTGATTGATTTTTCTTTATTACCGTTTAAACCGTTTAACTTTTAGGAGTGGATGGAGAGAAGGGATATCTTAGGAAAGATGCACAGGAAAATGAGTGTAGGAAGAGAAAGCATTAATGGATAGGGTTATCTGAACTTTGTAATTAGCTGCTCAACAGAGTAGAACGCTTCGGCGCGCTCGGTATCACTTGTTGTTATATGCACGACACCGTTCTTCGTGAAAACTTTCTGTAGGCGGCCCTGTCGCTTTAGTTTAACTGCTTCGGCTCGAACTTTTCTCGCCTCCTCCGACAAATTTTCGTTGATGAATATACGATTAGCGCTATCAAATCCAGCGTGACGCAGATTCAAATTTCTCGAGCCCAAAATCTTCTGTAGAATTCGTCTCTCACATTTCGAAGATTAAACTGACAAACAATAGGAGGGGATGCACCTGCCGTAATAGGCAATCACGATAGACGTCGCAAATCAACATACGGAGTTTCAGCCTCTGCATAAGCCAAACTGCAAGCGATATTTTTAAACAGCTGTCGTAGATTTTCGTTCTGCCTGTATGGAACTCCGGAAATAATCAAGTCCTGTGACTTTTCCAACGAACTCACAGATTGCTTTGCTAGATCCAAGTTGCATCGTATTTCACCTATCGCATTATCCATTCTTGTAACACTCGACGTTTGTTCATTCTGCAGAGTAACAAGCTGATTTTCCAAACCGACAATTTTCTCTTCAAGTTCCTTCTTGCAGGAATCAATTTTCGCCTCCAGTTTTGCACTTGTCGAAGTAAACATATCCTGAATCTTTCCCCAAAGATCATCCAGGTTCTGTATGTTGCCTGAACAGTTTTTATCGCCATCATCCCGGGAACGCTTGTTTACATTTCCATCCATATATAGCAACGTAGAAGTAGAACAAGAGCGTGTGATTGGTTTTGTTTTGTCCATTGCTGACGTCTCCTATTCCGAGCGTTTCGGCGCGGTAGCGTTTTTGAAGGGTGTGTTTTTTATTTCGCAATATAAAGTAGCGACAAGGTGAACTTTTCAAGGTCCAATACCGTATAAAATGCGGTTTTTCTGCAGACTTCACTTGATACAGGTGTAACTTTCACTAACGCTTCACGATAACGTTACAAAGTGCACAGTTTGTAGCGGGAACACGGGTAAAAACGCGTCGTTTGGACTGTGATCAGTACAACTTACACAATGCTAAACATCCCTCCAGAATGTTTTGAAGCAGGGTTTAGTATGAACAATTTTCTGCAGTTTGCGGTAGCGTAGATAATTTTACAACTGATTGCTGCAAATAGTAGGACTTAAGCGAAAAATTATGTGATTCACGCTCTGTAGCTTAAACATTCTTCAAATAAATGTTAAAATACACTCAATAAATTTTGAGGCTTAGCTGAAGTCAAAAGAGGTTAATTATGTATGTCAATTGCCATTTATTATCAACTGAATTTTATTTTTTGACATGGGACTACGTCTTTCTTCACTATACTAAGGTACGATCTGCAAAAACTGGATTGAACATGTAACGTTTTTGGTTGGCGAAATGGAAGATTTTAGATGCTGATAGCGCTCGAACAACTGTTCCAATTTCAATAGTTAAGATACCGTTGGAAAGTTAAAATTTTAGCTACCATTTTCTTATTACTCCGTGAAAATTGAGGAAAAGTTTGAAGGTCGAATATCCACATACATTTTTCATACGATTGGTATATTTCTCTAACGCAGACTTCAAAAACATAGACGAAATGATTTCACGCATTCAATCATTGGGTAGCAATGCCAGCCAATTCGCATCGCATTCATCACCCAACGTAAGCGACGAAGAAAAAAAGCTGAGATGCTTTCACGTGATTGGTTCTTCCCCCAATCACCCAAGATCCCTACACTGAGTGACGCTATAAAAGGACATTCCGTGTTGAGAGAAGATCATTCATCAGAGTTCAAATCATTCTCTGCTAGCGTGTTGAGCAGTACAGTAGTTAATTTTCGCTCCGTTCGTTTTGTACGTTCGTTCGTAAGTTTGTGTGTTCGCGTTGGAAACCGACGCTACGGTGAACCCTAATATGGGTGAATCAAAAATCAGTTCCAGTACGGGGTAACGGCCTCGGCCTGACAATACGCCTGATCCCGCGGCTAAAATGCTTTTGGCCTACAACAGATTCGCTGTCTTGGAAAACGCCACGGCTCCCGAAGTAGTGAAGAAGGAGAAAATCCCGCCTTCCTATGTGAAAGGCTTCCCGGAAGGTCTACGTTAGGCAAAAGTATTTTATATTGACAAAGGACTGAAATGCACCATCCGCATGTGCACTGAGGGATACAAACTGGTGGTTCCGTCGTTGAATCATTACAAGGCGGTGCAAGTGATACTGAAAAAACACGAGGTGGAATATTTCTCCCATGATATAGAAGCAGAAAAACCCCTGAAGGTTGTTCTCCGCGGTCTTCCTGACATGGAAGTTGACACCCTGTTGGAGGAACATAAGGCAAAAGGACTCAAACCAATCCAGATCCATACGATGACGCGCCACAACAAAACTCGGAAGTACCGTGATCAGTTATATCTGGTAAACCTGGAGAAAAATTCAACGTGCCTGGCGGACCTGCAGCACTTTTTCACATCGTCGTAGCCTGGGAGCGCTACAAATCAGTGCATCGTGACGTCACCCAATGCTCTAACGGCCTGCTGTTTGGACACGGGACTAAAAATTGCCATATGGAGTACCGTTGCATCAAGTGTGGCCAAACGCACGCCCCCGATGCCTGCCAGCTGATGGAGACCGCCGATCCGGTGTGCGCAAACTGTGGGGTTGCCCACAAAGCAACCAGTAGAACGTGCCCGAAACGCGCAGAGTTCATCGAGATTCGTAAGCGGGCCTCCACCAACAATCAACCAGGTCGCCGGAAGGTGCCCCCAAACAACACGAAGGAGTTCCCCCCCATTGGCTCCCGGCACCTCATACCTTTGCTCGCCCCGCTACCGCTGAATTCAACCACCAAAGCAGTCACTGCTGCCTCTACGTATGCTGAAGCAACGAGATCCGGTAGCCGTTCACCCCCGCCAGGTCTCCAAGGAAACTCGTCCGCAATGACTTTCTCCCAAGCTGCTACTGGCGCAACTGACAACGAACCCATGCCCACCATGTAGCAATACGTTTCACTGGTCGTGGAATGCATCAACTCTTTTCGCACTTGCAAAAGTAGAGCTGAACAACTGCAGTCTGCGGTGATGATCGCTTCCAAATATGGACCGTGAAATCATCAAGCTTGCTAACTGGAACGCTTGCTCCATCACGAACAAGAATTACGAGCTTGTTGACTTCCTCAACGTACACAAAATAGACATTGCAATCATCACGGAGACGCATCTAAAACCTGAGGTGAACATCTTTCTTCCCGATTTCCAATTTGTACGGCTGGATTGAGCATATTCTTCTGGAGGAGGTGTGGCTTTTGCTCTTCGGCGTGAAATAAGCTGTCATCTGCTACCGAGTTTTCAACTTAAGATCATCGAGGTCGTGGGATTGGAAATAACCACTGGAGTCGGTCCCATTACCATTATCGCAGTCTACTGTCCCAAGCAAGTCAGCGTAAGGGACGGGTCGGCAACGAACCTAAGAAGCGACATCATCAAACTGACTCGGAGGTAAGGGCAGTTCATCATTGCGGGTGACCTCAACGCAAAACACCAAAACCTGGGGCAACAGTCGACGCAACTAAAACGGCCTGATCCTCTGCAACGACCTACAAGTAGGCCACTACAACATCCTAAGTCCGGCCACTCCCACCCAGTTGAGCAGATCCGGAGTACACGCAACCATCGACCTGTTTATCTCCAATGTGGGCAACATCATCGACCCGGTTGTACACCAAGAACTCAGCTCAGACCACTTCCCAGTGGTAGTCGAAGTTGGATCCTCTGCTAACCGATTCCAAGTCTCTCGACGTAACTACCATCGAGTCGATTGAACGCGATGCGTAGACAACGCAATTGAATACGGCGTCCAGTTGGAGTCTTCAGAGAACATCGACCAGTGTCTTCATTCCATCGATGAGGCGTTATCCCAGGCCCGGGATCTACATGTGCCGGCTTCCAGTCTGGTGAGTAACTTTCTGAACCTAGACAGGACAACCAAACGATATATCCAATTCCGTAATACTATAAGACGACAGTACCAGCGCTCTGGTCTGTCTCACCTGAAGACCAACATCATTCGTCTCAACAAAACCATCAAAGCCAGGTTGGTGGATCTAAGATACAAACATTTTTCTCAACATCTTCGCTCCCTCCCAGTCCGTGAAAAGCCGTTCTGGAGACTTACCAAAATTTTGAAAACCAAACTGAGACCTATTCCCCCTCTATCACCCCCAACACCAATGCCCGGTCATTTCCTCCTAACAGCATCTGAAAAAGCCAATGCACTTGGTCAGCATTTTGTCAACTCTCACAATTTGGGTCATGGCATGGTTAGCCCGCACGAGCATGCCGTCCAGGAAGTAATAACTAGAGTCGCCGATCTTCCATCAATCAATCCCGATGAATCTGAAACATCTGCTGATGAGGTGTTAGCTGCTGTAATATTCTTCACAAATAATATAAATCTATAGAAATAAGTAATCAGTAAATTCCAGAAAAAGATGCAGAGCCTTAAAAGGAGGCTGAACAATTATTATGTAAACCATATGTAACCATATAAAAATATAAATAAATATACTTTGAGTTAAAAAAAAGGGAAAAGATCATTCCCTGATCGACCGTCAAGGCGAACAGTTCGGCTTTCCTTCGATCTGAGTTGGACCCCACCAGTGGTAATCTAATCCAGATATCGTTGTTGAAATACAGCTTGAAATTGGACGTGAAGAAAAATTCAAACACTTCAAAACAGATGTGTAAAAGTAATTTTAAATTGACCTGACTTGTATCCAACTGAATTACTGTACACAAGTTTAAACCAAAGAATAATTCCTATTTTAGGATTATGTGATTCTCGAACAATTATTTTTGTCCACAATACATCACACAAACAAAATTTCCATCACAACATAACTTTCACAGCTAGGATTAACCGTCCAAACACTAGAAATGCATCTGAACTCTTGAGAAGTACGAACCTCCTGTGTGTGGTTCCTGTGTGATCTCTTTGGTGCCCGCCAGTGGAGGGTATTTTTTAAAAATTGTTTTCTCTGATTTGGATTTTAGGAGATATTTAACTCTTATCAGCAATCTTTTCTAGGCTCGAATTCAATTGACACATTTTGAAATACTACTATTTCAATAAAATTGATGTAACTAATAATGTGATAACCACGGATGGAAAAAATCGTATCATATAACAATCAATCGGGTATTATTTCTGAACGTGCTATTTATAAGCTTTCAATCCTAGCAAACCATCGCTATTGAAAGTTACACATTCTTCAAGCTTGCAAGAGACAACTTAGAGCAAAGAAATATATGGTACCGTAAACAGGGGTGACTTTGGTCACTTTTTTTATTGTATCTCAAATATTTTCAGAATATACTGAAAACAATATTCTTTGACATTTTTAAAATAAGTACTGGCATGCAATGAAAAAGATTCAGTCACTACTTCAAAAGTTTAGCAACAATTTTGCTGTTTTTAAATATGCTCTAAAAATTTTACACCAATCATCATTCCGGGGTGACTTTGATCACTTGATTGTTTTGATGAATTTGGAGTAATACTTTGCTACTTTCACTAAATTGAACAGCCTAAAACGACTTAAACGAGTTTATAAATATGGAAAGCAATTTGAGGGCCATCCACATTCTACGTGAACAGTTTATAATGGCGAATGTCCAAGATTCATACAAAATTTTTAGAATATATATGAGTAATTATGCACTGAGAGAGAAGGTGGTCTAAAATCATCAAAAACTAGTCCACGAGGAATATGACTTATGAAATTGTCCAAATTTGCATGTTACTTCACGTCTTGGGTTTTTGTTAAGAAGAAATATACAGTACGCTGTGGAGAATATTGGGACTCAACATTGCCTTCGAGAAAAAACTTGCAAAAATAACAATAAAATATATTGTTATAATATTTGTTCATTTTGAGAACTAATCTGGGAACAAAATAAACAAACTTTACGTATTGCAACTTGTTGTTTGGAATCTGCTTGAACCGATTGTTTGTATGCAACAAAAATCGTCAAAAATACACTTTATTTTCAATTATTATTTTAGCATGAAAAACACTCTTTAAATAGCAGCAAATGCATGAACAGTAGTAAAGCGAACATATATCCACACAATCAGTGAAGATTACGACAAATCCCAAGCACTACGAGCGCTGTTTTACCACATTTTCAAAAAAGAGGTACAGTGATCAAAGTCACCCCGGTGATCAAAGTCACACCAGTTTACGGTAGCTTTCTTTGATGATTTTGTTTCAGTATTGCCTGCTTTCGGCGGAGCGAGCAACATATAGCGAGTGTTTCACGAAAGAATCGTAAACGATTGCACTCAAGCGATCGCAATGATTCTTTCAAATGTTGGTTGCTTGTAGGCGTAATTCGGCTACTCCACGTCGTGCTTTCACCGTGATATACCACGATGATTCTTGGTGATTTCAAGTATCAGATGCTAATGCACCATGTTACAATTTCCGTAAGCATTGATGATACCTATTTGCTCCATCAAGCAAACAATTGAACGCAATCTAACGTTCATTTGGATTCATAATTTTGTATCACTGGCGATAATATCTCAAAGCTTCTCGCGATAATGTTGAATGCAAGTGAACTTGGATACAATAAATACTATCGTGTTTGAATCATTCAGTCTCCTTCTATGGTATTCGGAACTCTTAGAAGCGAAAAACAATCAGCAGCGTTTCTATGGAAAACTTGTACGCGAGTGGAAATAGTTGAACGATAACTGATAAATCAAAGAACACATTTGCATGAAATATTGCTAGTGAGTGAACTTTTCCATGCTTGGTGATAACTAGGAGAAATATATTATTGTAAAATAAAATAAGTGAAATTATACCTTGGTCATTGAACTCATTTTTTCGGAAAGTTTACCTTTTGAATGTAGTAAATTCTGAAAATAAAAATGGTGGAGAAATGACGGATGGTAAGTTTTGCATGAATTGTGAAACTTTGTACAAGTGCAAGAGGTTGTTTATAAGAAACGACCGTAAGGTTAACGTAGAATTACGACAGCCTGTCTTATGTCAATAAAATTTTGCAATAGCTTTGGGAATACACTCGTTCAGGGTTAATCATTTTAATGGTGTGAAGCGATCTATTGTTCCGTATATGTTTCGTATATTATTTTTGCTTTAATGGAATGGGAAGGGATAACTGGAAAAATAGGTGTGACTAAATTATTTCCAGTTATACCATTCTACAACGTTCGAAAAAAAATACATATCATTCATTCTGGCTCAGAGCGATCATTTGATAAGCTCCACCTTTAATTTTAGTTTTTAAGTTGTTCCTCAATTTCGTAGCACGGATGTACAAAAATGATTTCTTGTGAACATTCTGTCGAGCCGGACCGATAGCACTCTCATGAAGGCAACAAAATAGCATGTATTGTGTCGTGTTGCGCGGCTTAGAAGGAAAAAATGTTTCCTTCCCCGTGTCGCATGGACATTAGTACGGTAGACATTAGTATGAAGGTGGAAATTCTGCTGTGATGTCAAGCAATAACTGTCTTCTTCAAGACGTTACATCCTTGTTAATGAAGTATTATGAATTTTCTAAAACGGACTCAGCACCGTGAGCAGAAGTTGCTGAACTTTTCTGTTATATATACTGCAATCAAAGTTGCAGTTTAGTAATAACCATTCATTATGCTCTTCCAAATACATTTAGTAGCCTTGAAAAAGGCTGGTTGCTGCAGTTGCAAATTTCATTCAATTATCGCATAAATGCTTCATGGTCCAGATAGCGCGCGATATTCGCTCTGACATAGACACGTTGTGGAATGGGATAACTGGAAAAATAGGTGTGACTAAAGTCGCAACCAACGTCCGTGTGGTATCGGCACAATTATGGAATGAATTATACATAATACACAAAGCGCGCATTCTTAGTCAACCAGGTATATTCTGTCGATCTTGTTGGGGAAAGTAGCATTGTGCGACCAATCAGAGGTCGACATTTGCGTTTCGATAAGGCTTGACAATTTTCAATAGTACAATCGTTCGAACAATCAGATTACAACTTTCTGCATTTGGACGGGTGCTTGGTTGATTTTCCAATCGATTACTGCAAAAATGACGGAAATCGGTTGGAAACTGACTGAGCTTAAAACGGTAGAAAATGGACAAATTTGTGACGCTCGAGATGTTTTTGGTTTTTGAAATTGGATCCCTGTAATGAAATTGTTCCCCTGCATATGTTGCTGTAAGACGTAATTCTACGTCAAAAAAAAACTCGCAAAATTATCTGTCATAACAGATTCCACGAAATCAACCGTAGTACTAATGCATTGGGAAACTATAAACATTCTAGACCATCAACACAGTTAACAAGAAAAGGGGAATTAATTATTTGTTTGAGCATCAGGTATATTTTCGGTTGAGCAGTCTCAGGAAAATAGAACGCCTTCTGTTTTTCACTCTACGATGTTTCGTCACTAACACAGTACAACATTTTTTTGCCTTGGCTCCTATGTTTAATTTGTTGCTAAAGTTTGATGCGAAAATAAATTTCTCCGAGTTTGAATATATTTTAACTTGGGGGGCGACAATGGCGCCATTTTGAATTTTTAAAAAATTCGAAATTTTCGATGTTTTTTCGACGCCATTTTGTTTTAAGACTATCAAAGTTCCAAGAGTTTGTCGACATATTAGCATCTTCTTACCCATCTTTTAAAACAAACAGATCTTAAATCGGACAAAAACTGAGCACAAAATGGTGATTCAAGGAAACCTATAATTTTGATATTTGGTCTTAAAACAAAATGGCGTCGAAAAAACCTCGAGAATTACCGATTGCTCAAAAATGAAAAATGGCGCCATTATTGCCCCTTAAGTTGAAATATGTTTAACCTCGGAGAAATTTGGTTTTGCATCAAAATACACAAAAAAATTATATATAGAAACCAAGGCAGAATAAAGTCAATTTTTGTTGCACTGTGTAATCATTAACATCTTCAGGGTAAACTGCTTTCATTAACGATTAGTAGCCGTAATTTGTTAACCACTTTAATGTGTAAAACAGCTACTTATTGTTAATAAAGCCCTGCAGTTTACCCTGAAGATCTCACTGATCAATGACGGAACGTCGGACATAAAAAAAACAAAAGTCGTTTGACTTTTTTGAGACTGCTCAACCGAAAATACACCCAACGCCCAAATAACTGGAACGGTCAAACTCTCAGCAACAACAACGACTTGTAAAAATAAATCTACACATGGAAATGGGTTTCAATGACTTGTGTGAATCAACTATAAGGCGTCGTACACAAATTACGTAACGCATGAATGGGGGGGAGGGGGGTTGAGTCTGCGTTACTTATTGTTAAGTAGGGTGGAGAGGGGGAGGGGGGGTAGTAGAGACAGTTACGTAACTGTGATGTTTGCTCGGAAATTTCGGAGGGGGTCAGGCTGATCAACGTTACGTAATTTCAAGGGGGAGAGTCATGTCGAACGTTACCTATCGTTACATAGGGGAGAGGGGGTATGAAATCTAGATTTTGAGCGTTACGTAATTTGTGTACGACGCCTAATTATGTATAGTTGTGCTGCCGTGGCTCATTTCTTACTGTTTTCAGCTGTCGATAACCATAACGTTGTCGGTCTTAACAGTTTTTCATGTTTACTCACGTATTCTTTCGTTCATCTGAATTTTGATGTTCCTTCCAGGTATTTGCTATTCCAATTTGTTTGAAATTTACATCGCCTCTTCTAATTTTTGTAGAATGCTTTCTATTTTCAGTATTGTATTCCGTGTTCTTAAGGTTTTCTCCAACGAATGGCTTCTGTTACATTTTAAAGTTTTTCGTCATCAAATAGCCCATCGTTCAATCGGTTTAGTGTTTAACTTTTTATTCATTGATCGATTTTCTAATTAATTTTCTTTTTTCTTTTGCTATTTGTTTTTTTTTCAGCTCTGTTTTCATTATATATCACTTTTTAATATATTCACATTCTCAATTTTGTCCTGTTATTTTAATTCTTAAATTACCTTTCTGCAGACTCATCTGCTCTTTTTGCCAGATATTTTATATTGCATTATGTTTTTGTGGTTTCCTTTGTTTAACTTTGGTAGTTTGTTTGAAATTTTTTTTTTCATTTTTTTCTGGTTTTATAAATCATTTGTTCGTTTTCTTTTTCTGTGTTCGTATCTTGTTTTTCTATTATTTGCTAAATTTTAAGTTTCAATTTGTTTGATTTTCCTTATCGCTCCATTAGTTTTTCATTGTCCTGGACTTGTTTTTTTTCAAATTTTCATTTTATCCAATTTTTACAGTAAAATATCTGTATTTGTTTTTCTGAGCTTATACGTTATATACATCTTATAATAAATACTAACAATCCACTCTGGGCCAATAAAATGTCTTCTCCATCCAATTCACTTGCTTTAGTTTATAATATTACTCTCTGAATCAGAGCCTGACAAAGTCATTTTCAATTGACAATTATCAGGTTATAGTGACGCTTTGACCCGTCGCTTTCAATTGAAAAGCTTTTATATCATTTTCGAGCACTCGCGCACCCACGTGGGTCACATGACACCCAGTCGAAAGCTCTTGCTGTGGCTTGAAATTGATGCAAACGCTTTTCAACTGAAAGCGGAGATTATCACCATTACGCTCAAATAACGATTCTCAATTGAAAATGACAATGAGCGCTGACGAAGACAGAAGGCTTCCATACACTTCTTCTATAGGAAAGAGGGAGGAAATATTGATCGGAGCTTGCGTAACGTATTTATTGGATGCCATTGCCGTTCTAACTACGGCTAGCGGTATTAGAAAACTACCATCAAACGACGCGATGCTGTGATAATTTCAATTGAGACGCTGAAGGAAAGGAAAGAGTCTCTCCCTCCGTCACTTTCTCCGTCGATTGAAATAGTCATTAGTTTCATTTGAAATGATCCGAAAGAAGAAACAGGGAAAGAGAGAAAGAATGATTCGTTGACAGTAGCCGAAAGGAATCAAATTAAAATGAAACTGTTCGAATCGAAATGACAGCGCGAGTATATCAATTTCATTGTTTTGTTTCGAAAATGTAGAGCCCTGATCTGAACTATGTCAAGCCAAAGATGAATTTCATAACATGAAATTCATTCCAATTTTTTAATTTTCTTTGAAAAATTTTATATTGATATGTGACAGATTCTGATGACCGGGAAAACATTATTGTTGTCCGAACATCAATACCATTTGAGTAAAAATATAATAATCTCTATTCATCATGAGCTGCTTTCCAGCTTTAATATAAAGGCACTCAATTAAACATTCGCATTCGCAGCGCGAAAATTAGCATCCAAAATGGCGCTACTGTACAGTAAACGATTACGACTTAAATAAATGCATGCAGATTTTTGGTTCACACACACATTTTTTTATTTCAAAGCTTTTCCTGCTGATCACACTGGCCGTACCAATTCCGATGAGCATCAAAATTTATAATTAATGAAAAATGTTGTTTCAGTTTTTTTTTTTTTTGTTCGCATTCTATAGAATATGTTATGACGGCATTCGATAGCTCTAACAAAAAACACCAAACGGGAAAATGTTTCATAATTTATTGCAAAAATATTTTATCAAAACTTAATCACCTGTACCTGTACCTGTGGTATGTGACCTAGATTGGAGAAAAACGCGCGATGGAAATGAAGTTTCCGAGTAGCAGCATCAGTGCAGCAGTGCGGATCATTCATCATTCGCTTGGCTTGGCTTGGCAAGGGAAATACCGAAATTATTCCCGTGTGCTTGACATGTGGCGCATAAAAGATATCAACAGTTGAGCGTTTCAATTTTCTGGGCATACTATTCGAACTGTTGAAAACAGTTTGCATGAGAAGCTGTGTTGAAATTCGTAAACAAAAAATCACAGGAGGGTTGTGTGCAAAGCCACGACCGCAAGGTTGAAGTAGAATACTTTTACACAGCTCTACTTAGAAACTGTACATTAACCTACGGCCGGGCGAATCGGTTCGCGCCGCTTTTCGCGTTTAGCCTGGCAGAGGCCTAATGCGCACGGCCAACACAATAGAAAGATGTTTTCACATTGAAAATTAGACACGGCTTTACTGGAGTAAGTGTTGGCAAATGCATCAACCGCTAATACCGCCGCTATCGTACGAAAGTCAGCCTGGCAGAGGCCTGAGACGTGGTGACCAACCACAGGGAAAGTGATTTGTTTAATTTGAAGGCAGCCACAGGCATGCTTGTCTTTTCTCCTCAGTAAACCTCTAGAGTGCAGGAGAACATCTTGCACTGCGGAGACAACTGCCGTCACACTAAAGAGCAAATCAATACGCTCATGCTAGAAGAGAGCGACAAACGATTTTTATCTGTTGAGCTACCTGAACGCACCGCGGCGAAATCTGAAATCTCTCTCTTGCGAGACAATGAACTATGGTGTACTTTCTCACACGTGTGGACATCACGCACAATAATTACACTGCAGAGCTATCTGCGGTGCGTTACACAGTTGGATTCTTGAGCATGGCAGAAGAGGAAAAGAGATTGGGAGAAAAAAATAGAAAGCGCTGCTCGTGCCGCTCGTGCCGGTCGAATTCACTCTGGTGGAATTCGTTCGAAGCTACACGAGGACTACATTTTTGCCCGGTAGGTTTTTTTCACCTTCCGGACTACTCGCCAGTGGACACTGTTGTGCACTTCTGTGTTTTCTCTGTAGAGTGATTCACCCCTCTTATTTCTATCAGATGTGGGGTGAGCTGGAAGTGTGTTTGTCTCTCTGTAAGCTGGTTGAGACACTTTGGAGTGAGAAAGAAGCAGTGTGGTGAAAGCATTTGCTGCACGCAGGCACATACTGGATAAGAAGTGCGCGGTGAATTTTTTCTCCTCTCCTTTCACATACTGAGGAGAATGACAAGCCTGGCCACAGGCGCAACCCGCTGCTATCCTCTGTTACTACTAAGTGCTGATATCTGCTGTCAACTAAGTGGACGGTCCATCTAGTTCACCTTCCGACTAATGAATGTAGCTAGTTTTCCCAGAAACACTCTTTCATAGCCGAAGGGTGCTACGTAATAGGCCACGCCTTTCAGTTCAGGTTTACCATTTCCTTATGTTCTTTAGACGAATTATTCCACAATTCGCATTTGGTTTTTGTATCCAGCGAATAAACACCGATGGTGCTCTCACACACGCAACGGTTTTAACCCGTATCTTATTGCGGTTTGTAACATCAAGCGATTTCGTTTGCTCGCTGTTGCGTGTTGCATCATGTTGTAACTTGGCAGCTGGGAGACGACGAAATTCTGTTAATGCTGATTGATTGAATCGACTTCATATTAGCTCTGCATAGTCGAACTAACTGCTTTTGTGAATGCGTTCTAACAGGGCAGTTTATTATTCAATGTCGGTTATGCTGATCGCAGCCTTTGCGCTGCCCCTACAGTAGGGGGTTTACTAAATAAAGTGAAAATTAGACCACTACAACAGAATTTGATTGCATCCCGCACAGAATGTCTGCTTGTGTTGATGCCAGAAAATTATTAACCTTCAATTATATTTTTATTTGCCTTGAAAAAAGCATTTTGTGGTACAAAATCGGTTACTGATTACAACTTTTGAGCTGCCCTAACATTGGGGAAATTAAGATACACGGACAACATGTACTGTGGAAGCTATTTCACATTCAGTAAATTAGACGGGTGCGACAGATTTAAATTGCTAGGATGCAACACAGAATGCTTGCTTACGTTGACAAAAATTATTAACTCTCAATGACTTGTTTATTTACCTTGAAAAAGGCATTTCGATTTCCAAAACTGGATTTCCTGATGGCAATCTTCATGCTGCCCCAACACGGGGGGAATAATGGCTGTCTGGCGACACACGCTAAGAAAAACCGCGCTGCTCCTGAGACGTGGTGACCAACCATAGGGCTAGTGCTGCTGCTAAGGAAGGACGACTGCTGTTGTCGCTGTCTAGAACTATTATGAGCGGCTCCGGCTGAAACAGGCTCTTATATAAGCCAAATAGCATGTTTTCAATTGCAAGGTATATGATCCTGTCGACTGTGCTTGGGAAGCAAGCATATAACGACCAATCAGAGGTCGAGTTTTTCGTTTTGACAGGGCTTTACTATTTTCAGTAGAACAATAGTGTGTATAATAAAATTACAATTATCTTGTCTTGGGAAGAATCTTAGAAGATTTTCCAATCTATTGATGCAAGAACGAAGGAAATCCATTGGATACTAACCGATTTATTAGCATTTGAAATTGGACATATTTTTCACTTTTTTCGGTTTTAGATTTTCATTTCACATCCCTATGTATCCGAACTTCCCGAGAGAAGTATTCTACTTCAAAACAAACCTCAACACATCCGACAAATAAACATTGTGTTTGCGAAATTCAGCTCACAAAAGCTGTTACAATCATCCACAGTAATCTCTGTATCGTCTGCTTAAACTGGCACTGCTAGGATAACCAACAAAAACAACATCGCAAGTTGTCCCCCCTGGAGGATTCATTTCCTTCGCAACTAAGTCAAAAACGAAAAATCTGCAACTTTCTCAAACTGTTCATACCTTCTGCGGCAGGTTTCCATTCCAGTTCAACACTCCATTAGGTGAGTTGGTAATAAATTCTGAAACCAGCTCATCATCGTCACACACACATGGGCAGGATCCCTTTTTCGACTTCGCCGTCGCTGAAGGTAGCAAACTAGTTTCGCTTGCTAGCAAGTGAGCGACAGTGAAAGCAGGAAAACAACTTTACAACAGCACCGTATTGTGCACTGGTTTCGTTTTTCCCCTTTGAGTAGCGCAACGGCATGGAAAGCGAAAAGGATTTCGGGGTAGTTATTATGTTATTAGCATTGAAATGCGTCAGCCACGTCAGAAACAGCTTTGCTGTCAAAGTAATCATCCCGGTCGGTGTATACTAGTACCGTAGGTGTAGGAAACTTTCCAAACCATAGTCGGTCGGATGCTACTGTGAAAACTAACCACTGGCTTCAAGGTGTGAGTTGATGCCACTATACTGCTGCTGCCACTTGATTCCCGGTTGCCGGAAAAATTGTAAAGTCAGTCAAACGATGGATATCCCTAGCTGGAACGTTACTTTCGCACTGGGCGCTCGGGGAGTTCGGGCGAAGGATTATTTATCATTTGGTTTACGAGCGGAGAACACAAACCACGATTATTTCCTTTTGGGGTGATAACATTCGAAAGTTTAGCGGCTTTGGCATGCTGTGGGCAACAAACACGGGATGATGATGAGTGTTAAGTACTAAGCGCTGGGGATGAGTTGAGTTGAACACTAATTATAGTTGAACGAATTAAATAAATGGTTGTTTTAGTTCACTTTAATTGTGCTACGATTAAGCTACAGGTTTTACGCAGATAGATTTTCAAGATGGTTTAATAATACTGAAATGATCTTAGCTTTATGACGCTTGGGATGGATTATAATGGAATTCTATTAAATTGAACGAAAATAAATATGTTGAAAACAAATTTAAGCTTTCGTTCCATTTTGAATGTATTTGTTTGGCTTTGGTCATCAATTAGAAATAATAAAATCGATGGCTAAAACTAGTTATCATCGCCATGAAATATTGTGAATAGTTGAACAAGTTGTTTATAAGATACGACCGCAAGGGTCACGTTGACCGGTCAATGTATTTGTCGCAATAGGCTACACTCGATTGTCGTTATAATTATTAAACTTCCCTACTAAAGCACCAAAACTCGTCTGTTTCTTTTTTATACCGTATTCGAAAGTCTTATTACACATCCAGTTAGAGTGACTTTCTCGTCTTACAAGCTATTTCTCAAACTTAATCTCTTCCCCGCGTAGTCTTGCGGTACGAGGACAATGATTTACCGTGTGCCACTGCCAACCAACAGCGAGCAGAGCCTTAGGCTTCCTCCGTTACCGGAGTCCACCATTCCCGGGCACAGACCGAGCAATCCGATTCGCCGTGCAAACACAGCAAACTGCTATTAATCTAATCCGCTGTGTTGTACAGCTTATAGAATTACACTGCCAAAGTACAAAGAAAAACGTTTCCTGTCGATTTTCCGTTCCATCGTGGTCGCGCTTGACGATGTCGTTGTCCGCCCTTTGCCGAACGCATGCACGTACGAAACAGGGTACAATCAATTATTATGTTTCATCTCAATTTTCATCCCCTAACCCGTGGGGTTCCGGCCACAGTCACTGAGCAAGTGCGCTGCCTTCCTCTTCTCCTCGTCAGAGGGCAGACAAAACCCGATTAATCTGCACTTTTCGGCAGCGCTCTGACGCTCCGTTCCGCATTGTTTCAGAAATAAAGGCATGCTGCTGCCGTGAGCTCCCGGCGATGCGGCCGATGTGATGAAAGCTAAATCGAGAATGGATAAAACATTTTGGTTGTAAAAAAAGGAACTGAGTGCTTGACACTAGGTTAGCCAAAAAATTTGTTCCATGAACCATCACTAACAATTAGTCTCATTTACTGCTGCTACGCAGCATACTTCTACCAACCGATTTAATGAAATTTATTCTCCTCTTAACCACCCTACGTAACTAGTTTTCGGGTAGTCACAGGATCGAATAAACAAAAAATCTGGAAAACCGTCAATGCATTAAACATCCAAAACAAAGTCACGATTTTTTTGTGTGTTTTCACTCGTTTCAGACCCTCGTATTTCGATACCAGGATAATAAAGAGCGGGAACCGATCGCAAAAAGTGTTGGCCAGAATGAGTATCAAATGAGAACAAGAGCCTGATGACTAGACACAAAAATGAATCGGCTAAGAATGAAAAAACCCGATAGAGAGAGGGTAGGTTTTGGTGGTCAGTATGGATGGGTCGAAAAGTTGTGAACCGTTCGTTACTGTGGAAAACGCAAATAACCAAAACCGTAAACAAACCCACAGCGGCACAGTCCGGGCTGCAAAAAGGACTGCCAGTGATGAGCAAAATCAGTACCAAAGCAGGCGGAGATGGGAAGGGGACCCGGGAACTTGCTCATACATTCATTGGGAAGGATAATAAATTTAGTGGAAAATTCGGATGTTTTGTTTTCAGTTTTTCCGAGCGAACCCGCTTGCAGTGGGCGAACGTCCGTCGTCGGTTGGAAAGTTTCGTGCGGTCAGGGTCGAATGGATGTGTGGTTGTTGGTTGAAGGTTTTTTGTGTTTGCAAACAATGCGAAGCTTTGTTTTAGCAAGAATCACCACAGTTTAAGAGGCATACGGCTGTGGAGGGTGAGTGCGTTGTAATTCAACCTAAGAATCGTGTTTAACCATCTTAGCTACACTAATGCATTCTCAAGCTGGTGGGCAAATTTATGCCTGCTTCCTAATCTATTCATGAAAATTAAATTTCTTATTGTTCTACATACCAATCAATAAACAGAACAAGCCAGGCTAAGACTTGTTTTCAGTATTAGAAGCTCAGAACACTGAAAAAGCTTCGTGTTGGTTGTTCGGTTTTAAACGATCCTTTTTTTGACGTAGAATTACGTTTTACGGCAACATATACAGGAATCCAATTTCAAAAACCGAAAACATCGAGAGCGTCACGAAAATTGTCCACTTTCAAAAGTTTTATACTCACTTATTTGCAACCGATTTCCGTCATTTTTGTAGCAATCGATTGGAAAATTATCTAAGCACCCGGTCAAGTGCAAAAAATTGTAATCTGATTGTTCGAATTATTATACTATTGAAAATTGTCAAGCCTTGTCGAAATGCAAATGTCGACCTCTGATTGGTCGCTCAATGCTACTTTCCCAAACCAGGTCGACAGAATATACCTAGTTGACTAGTAATGCGCGCTTTGTGTATTATGTATAATTAATTCCATGACTGCAGCAATACCACACGGACGTTGAATGCTTATCGCGGCGACGAAAGGAAGCGCTGGACGCGTTGATACTTAAGCACCTGTCTATCTGGCGGCTGTTATGGTGTTTTCAATGGCTGCAGAATTATTGGAAATGGCAGGCAATTCTGCTAGAGGAAATGGAAGAACTAGAATCACCGGCCGATGGTTGTCCGAAATGATTGTGATTGGTGAAGTTAAGATTTTTCATCATGTGTAACAAACGTAAAACTGTAAATTTCAGCATTTGCAAGGCAAGAAAAATTCAACATTGCCTCAAGAACGTGTTGGTGGCCCTGAGAAGGATCGGTTTTAATTTATACTTGTTTTTGTGCTGGAGGATGGCAGAAGATAATAGAAATGCAGCACTTACGCTACTGCATCTAAAAACAAAACGGTTAAAGTTTGACATCACAGTAGAATTTCAACCTTCATTCTCATGCCTACCATCGGCAATATCAAACACGCAATAACCTGCTTCCATTCGACACCAGAACGGGAACATTGTCTCCTTTCAAGCCGTACACGACTTTAACCTGAGAGGTCATTCAGCTCGACAGAATGTCCCCAAGAAATAATTTTTTGTGCATCCGTACCCTAGTAACAATATTGGTTTTATCAAAGTTTTATAGCGCGCAATACTGCCAAAACAGCGCTATAAAACTTTGATAAAACCAGTTTTGCTACTTGGGGTATTACAAAACTGGGACAAACTATTGGAACTTGGAATTGAAGCGGGGCTATTCTGAAGATAGATGGTAAAGCATTTATGAATTAATCAATACAATTTCTTTTCATTTTTCTTTCAACAGAGTCAACTTGAGCACATCGCTCAGTGTGCTTCTGACTTAGAATTACGTATCACGACAACAAATATAAAGGTACAAATTCATCGAGAGCGTCACGAAATTTGCCCACTTTCAAATGTTTTCAACTCAGTCAGTTTGCAACGGTTTTCGTTCATTTCTAGAGCAAAAATAATAAACGAAAAACATATACAAAAAATATACTGCTACACACCATAAAATTGACTAACCCCAATCGACTGTGTTTCTAAACCTATTGCAAAAAAAAATTATTGACATAAGACAGCCTGTCGTAATTCTACGTTAACCTTGCAGCCGTGTTCTATAAACAACCTCCTCAACTATTTAATTTACATTCCAAATAAAGTTATAAAAATTATAAATTATAATTATAATTTATAATAATTATAAATACACTTACGATCAACCGTCATTTCAAATAACGTGCAGTATTCAACCAAACGTTGGCTGCGTCCTGTTGTTTACATCCAAAAGAAACACATGCTGTCATTTTTTCTAACATTTGGTGCGAAAGTTTGAGAGTGCGTGGCATTTCTCCCGAGCAAAGAAAGCGAATTGTGCACAAATGGGGCACCGTCAGTGGTCTTTCTATAAGAAAATTAGCCAGAGAAGAAGGTATAAGTGTCAGAGCAGTTTAAACCGCATTGCGGAAGTATTGTGCAGAGTGCACATTAACTGATGCCTTAAAACGTGGTAGAAAACCCGGGCCTGTTGATCCCACAATGGACAAAAAGGTTAAGGAATACTACAAGCGGCATCCTTCAGTATCAGTACGAGATGTGACGAGAAAGCTTGGCACCTCGGCGAGTAACGTTATGCGTGCCAAGGAAAGAATGGGTCTGAAGACCCGTCGGAAGCAGAAGCAGCCAAAACGAAATCCAAAACAAGCTGAATCTGTGAAACCGAGAGCTCGGAAGCCTTAGGACAAACTTCTGACCAAAAAAATGGGGTGTGTTATCATGGATGACGAAACCTACATAAAACTGCACTATAAGACTCTGCCAGGACCGCAATTTTATATATCACCGAAAGTAAAGGATGTCCCTGGACCAGTGAAAGCCATTTACACCGAAAAATTCGGCAAGAAGGTAATGGTTTGGCAGGCCATTTGTGAATGTGGGAAAATATCTCGTCCATTCATTACGAATGACACAACGAATGGTAAAATTTACGTGAAAGAGTGTTTGCAGAAAAGGTTGTTACCCATGGTTAAGCAGCATCACAATCCTCCAATCTTTTCCCAACTTGAATTGAAACTGGAAAGAAAACACTTATTATCTATATTTCAGAATAAAAAGACCCGAAAAATCCTGTATTTTTTGTTTTATTCAAGAAAGAAGATGTATTTATAATTTTCGGAACAGTCTATTTGCGGTGCAGTGCTGATAAAAGTCATTTTCCCTAGAAAAATTCTTCGAAAATTACAGCCAATCATTTTCAATTTTTACTTCCAATGATCGCAGCACTTTTTCAGATACACTAGATTTTCGTCCTAGTAACGTGCTGTTATACTCAGATGAAATAGATCGCGCGCATCGTTCACGGTTACGGAATAAAATTTAACGACAAATCCAACCAAATGATCTTCACTTCAAAGCGAAAAAGAAAAACAAACAGTCCAACTAACCAAAATGAACCTCACCGAAACACTTTTTCACTGACGCTGACCGATGCCTTGACAATCTTTGTTAACTGATAAACTGATTTTTTTGTCTTGCTTCTATCGCATGAAATATAATGAGGTGTTTTGACAGTTCACTTCCATGCAAAAAGCGGAAAGGGAGAACTCTGAAAGGATTGTAAAAAATAACGTTTATGGATGCTTTTTTTCACTTTCACTCAAGAGTGTCAACAAATATCAACCCTGGTGCAGTGTTTAGATTTCGGCGGGCTAGTTTCAGTTACAAGACAGGTACTTTCCATATCAGTTACAGCTCAGCTACAGCAGTTAAAGTTCAAATAAAATCTAGTTAAAATTTAGTTACAGTGAAGTTACATTTCAGTTATAGTTGAGTTGCAATCAATTTAGAGTTAAGTTACATGTACATTTGCAGTTCAGTTGCAGTTTCGTTACAGTTTGTTGCTGTTCAGTTACCGTTCAATTACATTTCGTTTGCAGTTCTGTTACAATTCAGCTACATGTTAGTTACAAATTGTTATAGTCGTATCCAAGGTAAGACGAGAAGTTCGAAATTAGTTTACCATCTCTCAATGTACAACAAACCAGCAGCTTCCGCTTTGTATAGATTGATAACGGCACCACCTTTACGGTCGTTAGAGTAAAGCATAAAAGTTTTAGGAAAAAGGTATAACAGTCGTTGTTGCCGAAGACCAAGATCACCTCTGCATCTCCACGACTGCGACGGAAAGGAAAATACCACGATCCCATGCGAACGCCTCGCGCTGAAACTATCCACGACCCAAAGCATCCTAAGTATTTTGATACCTGACTATAACCAATCCCTATTAACTTCAAGAAAGCACGTCGGTAACATGTCATTGGTTTAATCACGATATTTATCGATCGAACGAAACCTACTTCGATTTGCGACGTGCTTAAATGAATGCCACGAGCGGGTAGTCCTCGGTCAAATGGTCACCGCGAGACATGAACGAATATCTAGATACACTTCGCAAAGCCACTTCACTCTAACAATTCTTTGATGAGCAAAACTCACCAGGGCCGAAGACGCGTTTACACGTCACATATATAATTTATGGTGCCATAATTATTTGAGCAAACAGTACAGTCCTATCTATTCGAGTATAGACGCTAATAAACAACACAACTCTATAAAACCACGCAATACAAATCAGCAGATAACCACCTATGTTTCTCTTTCCTACTATGACAATCAGTATAATTAAATAACCATACTGGGCATATACTGGGACATCATTGTTCAAACAGTTATCGAATTGGTAGAGCTGTATGCCCCCAGCAAACAACAACAACAATATCGCACGCTTAGTCTGGGGGCTAATGGCGGTTTCGAGCAACTAGTTATTAATTGAGAGAATGTGTTATCGATATTGTTTCTGGCACATTTTGCATATGTAGAAAAAGTATAACGATACACGAAAAGATCCTCGACTCGATCGGGAATCGAACCCAATATCACAACCATGTGGGAAAGCTAGCCGATCGACATCACTAACCACAGAGCCACGGGGACCACCTATGCCCCCACGGGTTGGTATTTGGCGATTACCGAAGGCTATGGAAGTGCTCCCGGACCATCAGCGGAAGCTAGCCTAGGTCGTGATGAGAGTCAGGCATTGGGCAGCCGAATTCTCGCAAAAGCCACAGCAAGCAGCTCTGACGGAGCGAGTAGTGCGGCTCCCACCACCCTAATGCACAAATTCGCCCATTGGGGAACCGGGCAGGGGAGTGGGATGTCCTTTCCTGACTTGCGCCGGTCGGAGACAGCGAGACATGCTGCCGAAGGTAATTCGGAAGAGCTGCTCGATGCTACAACCGAGTTTGCGAAAAGTCGCACTTACACGACGAAGTACCTGAAGGCTCTCTACATGCTTCGGTCCTTCGTTGATGTTGCGAATAAGGAGCATGCCGAGTATGCGGTTACGAGAAACCCTTGGGTTACTGTGGTAGGGAGGAAGCGCCAAGAAGGCAGCAAACGCAACGACAAGGAGGCGAAAAAACGCCCTCATACTCAAGACGGATGGGTCCAAGTACTTTGAAGTCGCACTGGTGAGATGATCCTTGAGTTCCGTAAGGCTGCTAAAAACAAAGGTGCTGCCTGCAAGACAGTAGCCGAGCAGGTCCTCGAAAAAGATGTGCAAGTTCGGGCACTCACCTCAAAGGTGACTCTCTAGCTTAAAAACCTGGATGAAATCACCGAGGCGTGCGATATTGCACAGGCCCTCAAAGGGAAGTGCGGGGTAGAAGTGACTACTGAGGCAACTCGCCTTCGTAAGGGTCCAGCGGGGACCCAGGTGGCCACTTTCTGGCTCGCATCGACCGATGCAACCCTGGCCCTGGAGACAGCCAAACTTAAGATTGGTTGGTCAGTAACCTCTAAGCACTGCTATGGGACACAGCTGTCGCTATACCAAGCAGCGTCTGAGTCGCTGTCGGACATCGCCATCGTATCGGACCCCTACCGCATTCCCCCCGGAAACGGTAACTACGTTGCGGATAAGTTCAGTACGGCGGTCATATGTACGATGAGCAAGTTCCCGGTTCATCACATGCCGACGCCGAGGTATTCGAAGAGGCAATGACAAGAGAGTGCGAGAAGGGCAGTTCGCTCCACCCGAGTGCTGATCTATTAGGCACCATATTATCACACCTAGGAATGGTAAGGCACCGGGGTACTGGTGGACTGACGCGATAGCGAACCTCCGCAGTGCGTGCCTTCGCGCAAGACGGATGTTGCAACGTGTACGTACCGATGCACAGAGAGTGGAGCGCTATACAGCATCCGGATTTGCAAAATCGGCGCTTAAAAGTGCGATAAAGGCGAGCATGAGGGCCAGTTTGAATAGGCTATGTGCGAGTGCCAATACGAGTCCCTGGGGTAACGCCTACAGGGTCATAAAGGCAAAGACCAAAGGTGTGTTGCCGCCTGCAGAGTGTTCACCAGCGATGCTGGAGCGCATCATCGGGGCACAAATCCTTGGCCTCCGGCTGCCGAGTCTCACGTCCGACGTTTCAGTATCTCAGACACACCTGCCGGACATCCAATCCATGAGCGACGGCAGCCGTGCCGTGGTTTAGAGGAGGTGAGGGTTACGAATGAGGAACTCATTGTGAGGAACACTCCCTAAAGGTGAGCCATGCATCGGAACCGGATGGAACTTGACCCATAAAAGTGGCCCCCGACCTATCTCGAGCAGTCATGCAGAAGTGCCTGGATGACTGCCTCTTTCCGGAGAAGTAGAAGCGACAGAGGTTGACAGAGGGTGTAGACGGTCTGGCAAGTAGCCACTTCGGCTTACGGAAAGGTTGGTCCACGTTGGTACTATCCTGTCTGTCACCGAGACGGCAGAGGCAGCATTTCAGCGTAAAAGTTGTGGCATTCGCTATTGCACAATCGTCACGCTTGACATGAAGAATACGTTCAATAGCGCCAGCTGGGACTCCATAGCGCCCGTGCTGAGGAGCATCCACCTACCGGTGTCGTTGTACAAGATATTGAAAATTATTTCCAAAATCGAGGACTAGTTTACAACACGGAGGAGGGTCAGAAATGTGTCCCAATCACCGCAGGGGTACCGCAAGGTTCCACCTGGGTGCGATGTTGTGAAATGCCGTGTACGCAGACGACATAACGCTAGAGGTCTACGGCCTCTTGGAAACTGGAGTTAGCTTACCATAAGACGGAGGTCCCGGTTGTTAATAACCGTAAATCAGAACAATAAGCGGTGGTCATAGTCGGAAACTGCACCACAACCTCAAAGCGATCTTTGAAGCTATTGGTTGTTATGGGTGACGATAAGCTCACGTCGTTGACGATGAGAAGAGTCAAGTCAACTATGTTTGCAAAATGACTTTAACGGCAATTGCAGCACTATCTCAAATGGTGTCGAATAGCTCAGCGGTGAATGGCCGCAAACATAAACTTCTTGCCAGCGTACGAAGGTAGAGTAATTTATCATGATCGGACCAATTTTTTCGTGATTTTAAAAATAGTTTTGAACATTTTTCTTATTATTTTGAAAACGTTATGAATTATTTTAGAGTTAAAATACGGAAAGTTTGCTTATTCAATTTCTGGGTGCTCACAAGTACAATTTTGAATAACGATGTATGACGAACTTGTAGTCTCTAAGTAGTACTATGGGTTTGCTGAATAATGCAATGCTCAAACTATTATGCCTGAAGTGTGAGAGCCCATATTCTGTGCGATATTCAGCCGATTATCGCGGCGCACAGCATAGTACATTTATATTTTATTGATACTTTAGTCAAATTTCCAATGAAATAATTTAAACTTCACTCGAAGTATTAAACGTTTGTTAACATTTTACTAACTCGAGCCAAATTTTCTTGCTATATAGTTAAAATAGTGTATATTCCCAATCCGCACGAGAATCACAAATGAAAAAGTGCTTTTTTGTTACAATTGTCACCTGATGGTTTTTAAAATAATATGGAAACAGTTTTTGTAATCGAGTAACTATTACTTTTTCTAGAAAAATATTGTGTTAATTTTCTCACGAAAGACACGGAAGCAATGATTTAAAAACAAAATTTCGTTTTTTTGGTCTCTGTGACAATTGAACTACAATATATTTATTTTTCTCTGAAGAGTCGCAGACGAAATTATTTTTCTTCAGAAACAAAAGTGTTCTCCCCACTGAGTAGTCATGGTGATAATTTAAAGTACGAGTGGCATTTTGTCTTAGAATAGTCACCAAGTTATTGAGAGGTACGGGTAAATTTTTCTAAAAAATTCAATTTAGTCACTGTGCCTCTCATAAGAAAATATATGTCAGAAGTTTTGTTCAAAAGAATATGCGACCTTTTAAAAAAATTATAAGTTATTAACATGGTCACAGTGATTTAGGTAGTCGTTTTTTGACTTAAATGTTACAATTTAGTCACCGTGAATTTTTTAAGGAAATATACATATGTCGAATGTTGTTTGAAAAGAATATGTGATATTTTTCAAAATTTCAAATGAATTGAAATCATGACGAATGCAGGTAGGATCTAAAATCGTCATCAGGAAGAATGCATGTTTTTTTCGGAAGTCACCAAGAATAATTGGTGACGAACATCTAGAATTCAATGGCTCACTAAAATGGAGACAAAGATTGCTAAAATCGGTAAAAGTATATATTACAAAATTAAACCATTATATGATTTGGACGTTTTCATCGAAAATGTCCATATGTTTCGTAACTAGATTAAAGCAAGACTCTCATATGAACAGACATTTGCGCAAAAAGAGCAACAAATTTAATTTTTCGTGTTCCTAATATATTTAAAATTTTACGAATGCTATCTAAAACCTTATTTTTCTGTGGGCACATGAAAATTTTGAGGGGTAGGCGATTCACTTTCACAACGGAAATGGGATTAAATGAGAAAATAGCTCTTGGTATTTATCGCAATTTCAACTTGTTTTATGTTATTGTTTATATGTACCTCACAGTTGATTATTTCATCGGTGAAATAAAAAAAATACAAGTGCAATGTTCTGGAGTTGGTCACGAATAAATTATTTTATTTTGGACCTTGTCACGGAAAATATTGATGAATGTATTGATGAAAACACCACTCGCGGTGACAATTTAGAAAATTAGAAACGTTTAACAAACCACTTTGTGACAATTGCCAAAAGATTGTATAAGGCTCTAAGCCCCGCCTTTTCGACGCTTTTTCAACATTCCTGACCATTTAAAGAACATATTCTCCATACGAAAAAGAATCTTCTTTTAAAGGCCACCAACATGTCATTTGTGCGGACTGGGTTGCTGACATGTATGTATTTATTGAAAAAACAATTGGTTCCGTTCTGTTAAATCACTGAAACTGAATTGTTAGTCGTTATTGCATCTGTTTGATTAAGTTGTTTAAAAAAATAAAAACTACAATTCCATACTTATTAAAACTTTAATCAAAGTTTAAGGTGTATTGAAGAAAAATATCAGTGCTATGACATAAATCTTTTCGTAGAAACCTTAGTCATATTCGTCATTGAATAGGCTATCTACGACCGTTTTTATTAAGCTAAGACATGTTTGAGATGCCTCGATGAAAGCTATGGCAACCGAACATTCACAAATATTAATTTTTATATATTTTAATTCATCACTTTCTCGTAAATTGGACGAAAATACGCGGGAAAAAGTTTTTCTTGAATCAGGATGACATTAAGTTATTACCTTTCTATTTGAAGCATAGTGGGCTGTTCTTAGAGAACGGTTTGGCTTTAATTTGCGAACCTTGCCTACATCGTTTTTGGGAGGTTTCATTCTATAGAATAAAGCTTTATCATTTATATTTTGTTCCAATGAATTAAACGTGAATTCCTCCATTGGGTATATCAAGCATAAGCAAAGTGAAGCGGTGATGTCTCAGAAGTAAGCTGGTCCGATCATGATACAAAACAGGCCTTCGCGTTCCACCAAAAGTTCCAACTTCAAAGCAAATATTATGTCCGAACTGCTGTATATTGAGTTATCCTCAAAAATTTCAGGTTCATATTCAGGGTTAACCCATTCTCCACGGGTGATGCCATATGGCATCAATTATGCATGCGGTTGGTGATTCATAAGAGTTTGAATGACATTTTTCGATGCAAAAACTGATTTCACTCCGCGGGGATAGGGTTAAGGAGGGAAAAATAACGAAATTCAGTGATTTTTTCGGGTGTTTAGAGTAAAGTGGAGTGCTCGGGTATTTTGGCTATTCGTTAAGGTATATTTGAAAAGGTATTTTGCAAGTCGTGGATGTAAACATAATAAGTTTTACGCCGTTGGCAACTGGAAACATAGATACTCTCTACAAATCAGTACCTAACTGGTGGAAAGTTTTTTTCAGCATCTACTGAACCGATTTGGCTGAAATTTTGTTTCATCATGTAAAAATACATTATCTAACTTGTTACATAATTAAATAGATTGAATAGATTTTTCAAGCTAAAACAAATTGTCAGCCAAATCGGTTCAGTAGATGCTGAGAAACACTTACCACCAGTTGAGAAATCATGGTTTCGAGAAAAAGGCTGCCAATATCGTAATACTCACTATATTTGCTTCCACGACATGCCAAATACATCTTCAAATATACCTTATTTAAAAGCCAAAATATCCGAATACTTCACCTTACTCTAGACATCTGAAAAAAAATTCACAAAAATTCATTTTTTTTCAACTTTCCAGAGTTGTCCTACCCCTTAAATGTCGGTTTTGAGGCTTAAAATTGTTCGAAAAACGCAATTTTCGAATGTTCATAGCGGTAAAAGCGTAAAGCATGGTGTTGGATCTACGATTTACAAATATTTTTTGATCAAACTAACTTCATACTTGAAATAATACCCTATACTAGACTCCTAAAAATAGTATTATTATTGAAATTAAAACTTCTGCATATCAATAATTGTGAGTGATCTAATAAGGATAATTACATGAGCTAACTAAGGGAAACTACACGAAAACCTCTAAAAAATTCCATCGAACAGCTTCACCCCTGCTTAATGATAACCATAGCAATTTAAAATCCCCCAACCCCTGCACTAAAACCTCAGAGCGCTGATCATACCTTTCGATTTTGTGTTTTTTTGCACAATCCTACTAGCTGAGTGCACTCGACTTCGCCATACCCTACTACCATTTTTTTCGCTTTCCAATTTTTTCTCATTCCATTCGAGGCAGCGCCACGTCGCGCCATCAAAGTCGCGGTCGCCGCTCTCGCATGGGTTCTCATATTTTCCGTCTAAATTAATTATATACAGCTTAAGTATAACTCTTTCACTGCTACAGCTTTCCAAATGGTTCTGTTTTTTCGCTGTTCTCGAAACATACACACTGTTCACCGGATTTTCCCATTCGTACAGCGGAACACCGACATCACCACCAGTCTGTGAAGAGCATGAGCCACAAAAAAAAAAGAAAGAGAAAACTAACGTGGTATAACCAATGCCGGTAAAAAGTTATTTTCCGGCAAACTGTCGACAGGGCTGAGAATGCAAAAGCCGAAAAATGCAAAGTGCAGTTTATCTCAATTTTTCAACCGCGTCCCGTCGTGGTTGCCACCGCTGGCGCCTATTTAGGCCGGGTTTTTTGGGTCGGTGTTGCCAGCCTTGAGTCGGCTGCAGTGCGAGCTGAATCGTTCCACACCTTGCAGCACTGCTTCATTGCCGAATCTCGGCTCCAGAGTTGGAGTCATCCGCACACTTTCAAGTATGTACTAACACAGTACTATATAGCCATCACTAGGCAGGTATAGAGACTATGGAACCGGAACCTATCATCGCATGAGCTGCTCCTCCACTGGCATCACTTTGCAGTTCTACCTACGGCCTACGGGGAGAAGGTGTTACTGTAGCTTCAGCTTTGGAAAAAAGCCTTCAGACATCAAACCGAGCAAGGATGGATGATGGGATAGGCACAAAAAATGGTTGAATAGTACAAAACTGTTACACTTGAGCTAGTGAGTGGTAAATCAAATGGTGTGATCCGATCGCTGCAGGCTTTACAGAGTCAGTGGGCTTTGCTTGTGCTTCGGTTTTTTTGTTTCGGGGGAAAAGAATGGATTTTGCGAGATTATTCATTAGAGGATAGAGCAATTTATGGGCGACTGAAATTTTGGAAAATGTAGCATTTAATTACAGATTTTGGGCTGCTTGTGGGTGTTTTACTTAGGCTTAGACTCTATTGACTAGACCATAACAAATTGGATTCACAGCGAGTTTGGAAAAGCTGGTTCAACAAATGAAATTATTACAATATCGAACTCATGCTGTTACGTACGAACGATCTTGATTGAAATGCCAACGTTAAAATTCGCTTGGGGCAAAATGCAAATCAATCAAGCGCTATGCTTTGATCGAGAAGCAATTATCGCGCGCCACAATTTGTAAATTATAATACAAACTCGATGACTAGGCAATTTTTGCGCGCACACTAAATCCGATTCAGTGGCAATAAATCATGTTCCTTTGATCGTTCGTTCCGTTAACAACCTTTTTATCACACCCGTTCGCTTTTCAAAACTGGTCACCAAAGTCCCACACCGCAACTCGGCTCTGACTGCTCTGACAAAGCGACGCTACTTACCGAAGCGAAAGCCAAATCCCTCGGCAAGGCACTAACCGGTGATAAAACCGGCTGGGATGACAACGTTATTATTTGCTAAATAGCTCCATATCAGTATAAGCACAGATAGATAAGCAATTTACGCTGAATCAATTGAAACTGGCTGAGGGAACTTTTGGGGATGACACACCGAAATCATTTCCGGACACATGGACAACAATAAAAGGCCACCACAGCTGGAGTTGGAGTGGAAAACAAAACAAAAAAGTAGCAGACGTCACCACCCTTCCACTGGCCACAGCGGGCAAGCGGAAAGCAACCCACTGGGCGCTGCTGACCAGCAGCACAAAACGGCAAAGTCAAAGTGTGTGTGTGTGTGTGTGTGTGGTAAAACCGGGTAGGTACAGCACAAGAAGGGAAAGGATCATTTGCTGCTCATACCGAAACAGGAAAAATGATAAAACATAAATGTATCCTCGTAGGTGTCCCGCTTTGTGGCCAAAACGTTCGCACTGTTGAACACCCAGTTGCTGGCCGGGTGTCCGTCTTCGTTTGGTCTGGCGGTTTGGCGCACAGTGGGGTTTGCGACGTTGGAAACGTGAGAATCAATACAAAGGCACTAGAAAAAATCTATCGGTTTTTCTTTAGGAGATAGTGGTGATGACTAAGTAATTGGACGCCAATAAGAATCGAATTGTCGAATTTCAATTTACTCGAATGTTTCGTCTTCACGGAAGATGTCCACAGGCAAAATTCGAGCTCAATCGGACTTTGGAAAGTGGACTCTCAAAGCGGTCAAAGTTTAACTTTTAAGATCCATGAGGAAATGTGAATAAATTTTTTGCAATTGTTTTATGCTGAATGTCCTAGCAATTTTGGTTACATCTAAAAAAAAATTCAAGAGTTCGAACTTTGTTAAAGACATCACACCAATTAAACTAACCGTTCTGGTTTTTTTTTTCGTAAAAATTAGTCGTTATTAGAAAAAATATCAATAGCACAAAATGACATCATGATGATTATTAAAATTGTCACGTTTTGTTTGCCATTGCTCCATTATTATGAATATCAATTTCAACCCTTCTTTTGTAATTAAATTCACTCTATCAGCTCCCAAAGGGTGGAAAGTTCGAACGTAGTTCAAGGTGGAAAGTTCAATACGTAGTGTATCTACTCGATGTTACTTCAAGCTTTGGAAATCCATACTTCAAATCTAATTACACTTGAAAAACACAAATATGTGAGTTGAGCCTGAAGCATTGGGATTCCACGTGAAAGCTTTCACAACACGCCTATGATCCTGATCACTAACAGAACATCCATTCTAAGCGCAACTCTGCGGTGCTCAAAATTCCGTAGTAACGTTCAATCACACGACTTACCGTTGACTGCACGATCCCGAATTGTTTTCCGATGTCCCGATGAGAGCGTTGGCGATTTTCCAGGTGCTTGCGCAAAATCAATTCACAGCGTGGCTTTTCGGGTAACGGTATTTTTTCCAATTTTTAATCAATACACTCCAAACTACTTCCACCCAAATTTTGAAGACAAAATACCCAGTGGGTAATTTTCTACAGAGTTTTTCCCGGAATGCAATTGGATGTGAGACACCCCCTATAACTGAAACTTTACGTAGAGGCAGAACGTCCTCAGCCTTTAGTTGACCTTGTTGCCTGCCTCCACTCAATATTTATCACTCAGAAGTATTATGAGCAAAACTCGAGTTACAGCATTTTCAAGAAGTAATGTCGAATTCACCATGGAAATTAGCCAAGTGAGTCAGAAAAAATATAATTTTTGACAGTATGGGTTGCCAGCACCTTGAATATCCATAAAAATTGGAATAATATGAACTCAAAATATGGCTATTTTCAGCAAAAAACTAGAAATATCTTTACAACAATTGAAAATATCAAACCAATATATTCTACAAAAATGCGAAAATTAGCAGAATGAACAAAATCTTAAAACATCTTGAATTGTTTAGACGATTACAGAAATGGTAATGGACGAAAAACTAATTTTGAGGAGTGTTCCTCGTAAAACTCTATTTCGTCATATCAGACATTTAGATAGAAGATTACAGTGTTCTGCAATTCTTTTTCTTTCGAATTTTTCTACAACTTTACTGAAGAAAGTAATCTGGTATTTTGAAAATTTGAAATAATAGCCACTATGGGGATTAATCAAACAACCAAAAATGCCAAAAGGAAGGCCTTGTTATATGGAATCAACTTGCTAAAGACACTGGGTACATATAATCAATATTTCACAGTCAAATCTAGAACGATCACGATTTTTCGAGTTTAGACTACTGTTCATAGTCACAATTACGGGAATAGCCATACATAATATAAGTTCAACTACTCACTACAGGTATAATAAATTCATTCTAGAAGAAACCAATCCTAGCAGTCTCGATACAATGAGCAGAATTCCAAGATCTTCAAGGTATTCTGGGTAAGTCCGAAAATTTTGAACCTAACAAGTCACGGTTGAAAATTTTCAGTCCCTAATCTTGAACATCAAACCTGAACTTTGACCCTGATTATAAACCTCGAAAAAATCACATACATTGCCTACTTTATAACTTAAAATGAAAATTGTAATTGAAAAACAAAATTTAAAATTTAAAATTTAAAATTCAAAATTCAAAATTCAAAATTCAAAATTCAAAATTCAAAATTCAAAATTCAAAATTCAAAATTCAAAATTCAAAATTCAAAATTCAAAATTCAAAATTCAAAATTCAAAATTCAAAATTCAAAATTCAAAATTCAAAATTCGAAATTCAAAATTCAAAATTCCAAATTCAAAGTTCAAAATTCAAAATTCAAAATTCGAAATTTGAAATTAAAATTTCACAAGCTGAATCGCGCCCAATGGCCTATGGTCGAATATTGAGCATTTTTGATTTACATGAAGCTTTGCATCCGTATTTGGCTTAGCAAACTGAGCATTTTCACAGGTGGAGAGATTTTTTAGATTTTTTTAAAAGGGCGTATGCATTTTGGCATAGTTTTTATTCAAAGCATTGTAGCTCAGAAACCGGGTTGCATAGAAAAACGGTCTGAGTGAGTGAGGTCTAAGTTGTAGGGCATCAATAACGCTTTAGAATAGAAATAAGCACTGCTAAAAAACTTTTTTTTTAACAAAAAACATTGAAGATAAACACTAAATTTCGATTTAAAAAAAGGATTGAATTATTTTTTTGTTAAACAAAACTTCAAGTTATTTCGCAACTTTAAAATAAAAGTCCAGGATGGAGAAATGAAAATAATTTTTTTATAGAAGATTAACTTTTTTTTAATTTCAACATTTTCCATAATTTGTGTTATTCATCTAATAATTTCAAAAGATTCAGTTAGTCATCTTAAATCAAAAAGCTCTGGGTATTTAACATTCTTAATCGTCGGTTATCGAGTAATTTTTAATTTAAATTCGAAAAATTTGTAATATTTAGGAATATACACGTTTTTGCTGATTTGTCTGTGGTCTTCAGTAAAAGCCATAAGATTCCATTTCAATAAATGTATTACCAATATTATACAATTTATTCTTGAACAACAAGCCGATTGGGCGAACGGTTCGCAAGAAAAGGGTTAAAATATTTCAAATGGCATATAGGTCATTCCATACGAAGTGTACATGGTCGTGTCCAACGACCATTACAGATTTTGCTCAAAGTTCGGAGAATTATTCATCTATTGTCACTTTGGAAAAATCATAACTTTGGTATCGATTGGAATACCTCCCGTTCTCTAGGAGCTCCATTTTTATTGCAAAGTCACGCAATTTTTGTCAAAAATCTCTTTTTTCTTTTTCTTACAATTCATAGACGTAAAAAGTCCGAAAAATACTGATAGATGATTTTAGAAAAAAATAAATCAATGAATCCAGAATAAATATAAGTTTTGACCGGAAGTGTTGCCAGATAAATTATTTTTGTATTTGAAAACTCAATTTACATTTTTCGGCAAATGCAGCCATTTTTATTTGATAATTTTATACTTTTCTTTGGAAAATTTCATATATGAAACAACTATCATCCCGGGGCAATATGAGCCAATCTCGAGATATAACATTTTTATGAAAAAAGTTGTAAACTTCCTAATTATTTTATCTTATAATTTATAGACGTTAGACACCCGAAAAATATTTATTTGTTATGTGGAATTTTCCAAGGAACACGATGAAATTATCAAATTTAAAATAAAAATGGCTGCATTTGCCGAAAAATGTAAATTGAGTTTTCAAATACAAAAATAATTTATCTGGCAACACTTCCGGTCAAAACTTGTATTTTTTCTGGATTCCTTGGTTTATTTTCTTCAATATTCTTATATTCTTATCTATCAGTATTTTTCGGACACCTTACGTCTATGAATTGTAAGAAAAAGAAAAAAGAGATTTTGAACAAAAAATGCGTGACTTTGCAATAAACAGGGGGGTCCCACAGAGCGGGGGGTATTCCATCGACACCAAATTTGGGATTTCTCCAAAGTGACAGTAGATGAAAAATTCTCCCAACTTTGAGAAAAATCTGTGATGGTCGTGTCCAAGTTTGTGCCTTTTCGTGGTCACTTCGTATGGAATGACCCATATTCATATTAATCAAAAATTAATTTTTCGGTTGCTTAGGAAACGGCTCAGAATCTCGATTCTCGGTCAAAAATCTTTTTCCGAGATACGGGATGAACTCCATTATCCGGGATTCGATAATCTGGATTTTTGGACTCGGTTATCCGGAATAATGTTACTCTACCACACAAGTTGCTCTACTGTTTGTTTCTTTTATTTTATTTGAAAAATTTTATTTTTTCTATCTCTTTTGGGATATTTGTTGCCATTTTGTCCCTTTCGGCATGTTTGGGACATGTCCGAGAAAAGTGAAATTTAGCAATGGCTGATTATTTTTTTGCTTCTCAAAAACTCTGCTCATTTTCCCATGAAAGAAATTTCTGACTACGCCACTACATCATATGATGCAAAAAAAAACTACATAAGAAAACAAATTTTCGAAGTTCGTTGATTACAAATAAGAATGATTTTTTTGTGATTCGATTATCCGTAAAACTCGATTATCCGGAGTGAAATTTTTTTCGATACTCCGGTCCCTTTTTGCTGTTTCCCAGAAAACGGAAGTCACCATTTTGGACTTCAAAACTGTGTCCGTGGTCGATTTTTGGCTTCTGTGCATCATCATGAATACGGAAAACCGATATTGGATGGTATTTGTTCACTTTCTGTTGTTTTTCAGGAACAGGAAGTCTTCATCTTGGATTTCAAAATGGCATGTGGAGTCAGTTTCTGGTCTCTGAGCTTTATTCTGGTTCTGGAAACACCCATACTGGGTGATATTCGCTCATATTGGCCTGTTTTCCAAAAACCGGATATCGCCAACTTAGAATTCCAAATAGGGAAGGACTGCTCAATATAGACCACTTCCTTTAGTGGACCACCTAAACTTCTTACACCAAATGACACAATATAAATATACTTGTTATGATTTGTGCTTTGACAACTTCAATAATGTTCTTCATTAGAAATGTTGCAACAGACGTTTACTATAATATTCTTCATTGAAGCTGTAAAAAATGTCTTTTAATAACAGCCACCTGGTTTGCCATGGTCTGTTAACGTTTTCATAAGAAAGGGCTTTACCAAAAACTGTTCTGGCATCACATTTTCCGAGCGAAACTAATCAGATTTTCGATGAACTGGTAGGATAATAGTGTCAGATAAGCAATAAATTTTACTAGAAGAAACCTTTAAAATACTGAAAAAATAGTGGCCCAAATAAGGGTGGAAATAATATTGTTTTCCTTATTCCGACATGCTCCATTTCGAACAAGAGCTATCATCGATATAACGCCGCGAATCATAGTTACCATAGTAACCATAACTTTGTTATGATCGTGTCATGGTACAAAATTGCTGCTAAAATGGGAAAAACGTCGAAAATTGGTAAAAAATATAATGAAGCAGCTGCTACTGAGTGCCTTCAAGCAATAAAAAGTGGTGTTTCGATTAGAAAAGCTTGCAGGCGCTACAATGTTCCACGATCCACCGTAATGTTCCGTGCAAACAGCAAGTGGTCAGGAAAACCACGAAAAGGTAAACCAACTGCATTGACTGCCGCGGAAGAGGATTCAATTGTTCGTCGGATAACTCGGATGGCACGTAAAGGATTCACTATTACGAAGTCTACAAGATTCATCTCAGAGAACCCTCGTCATTCGGACTGCAAGATGAATTGTATGTTGATACAATAGTGAACTTTTATGTTATTAAATGCTATTGCAATATTCCATGCGACATTTTTCTCACTAACGTGAGTCCCGTAATAGCACTTCATTCACTTCACTCTGTTTTCACCCAAAGTATTTTGAAGTTAAAAGGTATGATCGACCGTACAGTATTTCACTAACACCAATGAAATAGTTTCGCCAAGCCATTCAATTTTCTATGGAAACTATTTTTTGCTCCCTTTACAATACATACATCATGACCCTATAATCATACCTTCTAACTTCAAAATACACTAAAGTCGCTTTTTCGCGAGGGATACGTGCCGCGTAGAAGAAACCGCGTAAAAAAAAACCGCGTGAATTCCGGAATCCGCGTAAAAAATAACCATCGTTAATTTTGCATTCCGAGTGAAGGGAAACCGAATTCCGGGCAAAAAAAATACCGCGTAAATACCGGAATCCGCGTAAAAAAAACCGCGTAAATTCCGGAATCCGCGTAAAAAAGCCGCGAAAAAAACCCGCGTAAAAAGCGACCTTAGTGAACGGCTACGGTTGAAGAGATATATTATTTAGACCTGGCCCAAATTAGGAAACTGTGGTGGTCCAAATAAGGAAACGGTGGCCCATTGAATGAAACTGAAGCGATGATTTATTTCTTTTATTATAAGAAAATAGAGATATTATCTTGTTGTTTTTCATGCAGAAAAGATGATAAACATGTTACTTCATGTTTACAAGTAATGAAATACTTAATTCACTTTATATATTCACACTTTTTCTTGCAAAATTTTCAGCTACGCTACTAAGTGGTCCATCAAAGGCAGTTATACTCTAGTGTCTGAGGTTGAATACCCAAATTTGGTTACTTTCGTCTGTTTTCCAGCCCTCTCTTCCTTTTTCAAACGTAGAGAGGGGTTTCAAACTATCATAGAAACATTTTGCACCCCTTCACATACCAAATGCGGTTCCATTTGCTTGATTAGCTCTTGAGTTGTGTAGAAATTTGTGTTTTATTTGTAAGAAACCCTCCCTTTCACAAGAGGGAACCACCGGTCGAACCACCATGAACATATTTTTTACACACGAAAATTATCACATGCCAAATGTATTTCCAAAGCAAAGCAAAGCCTTTGTGCTACTAATTGCTAAAATTGGGTTTCGGTAAATAGAAGAAGAAGTTGAGAAGCAGAGGGAAGTAGACTAATGTACAAGGGCCATATACTTTTTTGAGAATTCATTTAAACATGATTCACAATGGCATGGACGTGTTTCTTAGGACATATTGTGCACGTTCAGACATGTTACTGTCCTGATATTCATATACAAGTGCTACATGCATTCACTACTGATACTGTTCATTAGAGTGGTAGTTAATGACTTGTATGGCAAAAAATTATCCTTCGTCGCATTTAATAGTTCGCTTACTCAAAAAGTGAAACTTTGACTGCTTTGAGCCATCTCTTTCCGCAGTCCGATTAAGCTGAAATTGAAAACATTTTTTGAGTAGACGAAACTGAGTAGCTTTATTGCCAAACGAAACTTGAAGGTCTCATTTTCCTATACGTTCCACTGGTCGCAGCTCAAGAATTTTCAATTCAAAGAAAGTCGAATTTTGGAATTTTGTTTTTCGATAACACCTAATCACGACGTTTCATGCATTTTTAAGACATTTGGTATCAAATATGTTTTGATATTAACAAATTTATGAACTACCTGTGCATTTTTTTTCCTGAAGTTTAGTATGAGGACTTTTTTCAAAGACAAAACTTTTGAGCCCTACTCCTAAACGAAATTCGGGAAGTCGATTTCGATTGCCACCCTACTGTTCATGTACGAGACATATTGCGGCTATCTCCGAGAATAGACCATTTTTAGTTTTGAAACAAAACCCATCGAGCGGCACTAAAAATTAGTTCAAATGAAGTGCCAAAACCAAAAATAAATTTAATACAAGAATCCTTATACCAAAATGAACATACCGCGTAGGAGATGGAATAATTACACCGCATCAATACATCCAACATCAAGAGAGCCGATTGAATGAATTACCAAAAAAAAAACAACATAAACAAATATTAACATACATATAAATGTCATAGGTTATTGCACATGTTAGTCAAATCCGATAATCATTGCCCCAAGCAGCACACAAAGAAAGGCACAATGTGTGGTGTAGCACATTTTGGCAAATGCACAAAGAGTATTCAGTCGTATTTCTTTGGTGCGAAAGAAATGCAAAAGAGCGAATGGAGAAAAGAGAACACGAAAGACATATCGGGAGTGGCACACACGCTTTGATGGCAAATGTGTTGTGTGCAAATTTGTGTGGCTTTATTTACTTGTATTTGTATTTGTATTTTGATCGATTCATCTGACAATTTTGACAATTTTATTATCTACATCAAAAAATCTTAAATCTAAAACTATTGCAACATCCCAGACCTTGATCTTGATCTTCCGCCGACTCTCCAGTGTATCCAAATCCAACAGCTTACAACGGTTTTCGTAGCAGGGAAGATTATTGGGTCTACTCCAGGGTAAATGTCTCAGAGCGATACGAACAAACCTTCGTTGAACGCGTTCTATTCTGTTTTTCCAGCACAGGTCATAAGGATTCCAGATGATGCAGGCATTTTCAAGGATTGGCCGAACTAATGCACAATACAATGCTTTCAAGCAGTATGGATCTGTAATGTCTCGAGCAATTTTGGTGATGAAACCAAGTTGTTTCGATGCTTTGGATATGACAGCAGCATAATGTTGATTGAAAGTGAGCTTATGATCCAGCAAAACTCCAAGATCGTTGATCTGATCTACGCGTTCGAGAACACATCCATTTATCTGGTAATTAAAAGAAATGGGCACATGATAACGATGGAATGTTATGACCATACATTTGGGGATGCTTATTGTGAGCTTGTTTCTGTTACACCATTCAGCAAACGTGTTCAACAGTGCTTGCAGGCGTTGGCAGTCCTGGACAGAATTCACAACAAGGTAGATCTTCAGATCGTCGGCATATACCACTACGCACCCGGCTTCTAGCAAAATGGCAATATCATTGAAGTATAAAGTAAACAGCAGCGGACCAAGATTACTGCCCTGAGGGACTCCGGAAGTGTTGCTAAATGTCCGTGAAACTGCGGAATCTAGCTTAATACTCAAGGTGCGGCCTAAAAGCTACGAGCTCAGCCAAGAGGTTAGTCTCTCAGACATACCGAGTTTAGAAAGCTAATGTACTTGAATGAATCTCGAGTTGTCAGACAGACAGAACTCCATTTTATATGTGTAGAAATATCATTTTGTTGCACAACAACAAAATGATATTTCGATATAAAGCAGCCTTGAAATAAGGCAACCTCGAGATAACGTAACTTTTTTAAATGTCTTAAACAGCAATCGGTTTTGTGATGAAATGATCCGAATAAATGTAGATGGTAAGTTCAAAACCAATAGTACCGTAAAATAGAGTAGCTTTGATCTTTTTGCCTCTCTCCTAGAAAGGTAAATAATCACTGCAAAACTGAAGGTATGAAAGGGCTCCAAAGGGCTTAATGTCGTATACCTAGGGAATGCCTTTTCCTATCCCTCGCTGTACATTTGATAGAGTATAACATCGAAGATACGAAAACGTCAAACCTGATACAAAAACGTCAATGTCGGTCGAATTATTTTCATTATTTTGCTGTTTCGGTTGGGGCTTAGCCCTTGCGCTTCTTAAGTAGACACAGTGGATCTGGTTATTATCCAAAAAAGTTATGTAATCTAAGTAAAAAACTCTTGCAAACACAAGCAAGAAAACAGAAAAGAGCAAAAACATCAGATGTGACGTTTCTATGTTGTACTCGATGTTATAACTCATAGCACATTCCCTCGTCGTATACCATTCGACTCAGTTCGACAAGCTGAGCATTTTTGTATGCATGTATGTATGTGTGTATGTGTGTGTGCATGGGCAACTTTTTTTCCTGGCTGGACCGATTTCCATGAAATTATTGCAAAGAAAAGGGCTAGTTACTCCACAGGTTGCTACTGAATTTCATTGTAAGCGGATTTCTAGTTTAGAGGTTATGTACCAAAATGTTATAATCACGAAATATCAATATCTCAGAAGCTACACAACCGATTACAATATAATTGATGTCAAATGAACGGGCTATCCCCAGAACCATTAAATTATAAATTTCATAATGATTGAACATATGGTTCAAAAGTTATGTAAAGAAATATTTTTCAGAGGCTGCTTAAACTCACTCACTTTTGTCAGAGATGGCTGGACCGATTTTCACAAAATTAGTGTCAAATGAAAGGACTAGTTGCCCCATAGGTTGCTATTGAATTTAATTGTATTCGGTTAGTAACTGTGTCCGCTATTTATAAAAATGTAAAATTACGTTATAAAAGCAAAGCTTATTCCAAAGCCTGCTTAAACTCACTCACTTTTCTCAGAAATGGTTGAACCGATTTTCACGAAATCAGTTGCAAATGAAAGGCCTAGTGGCCTTATTACACCCTATTAAATTTCATTGTAATCGGATTTTAAGTTAAAATACCGTGTTTCAAAATGTGAATATCACAAAACTTCATTATCTCAAAAACTGCACAACCAATTTATACGAAACTGGCGTCAAATGAACGAGCTGTCTTGAAAAACCTTAACTAATGATTAAACATGTGATACCCATGACCCTATTGAATTTGATTGTAATTGGACTATAACTTAGTCCATTATGTATAGAAGAAAGGAATCACCTTTTTAGAATAAACATCTTCCAAAGACTGCTTAAGCTCATTCAACTTTTTCAGAGTGGTTGGACCGATTTTTACAAAATTAGTCTCAAACATGCTTAAATTATTACTTTATATATAACATCAATAGTATCCCAGCTGGTCTCGAGGTACGATGCTGGCCTAACAAGCCAGTCGTCGTAGGTTCGAGTCTCGGCTCGGGAGAGACTGTTAGTGTCAGTAGGATCGTAGCGCTAGCCCCGTAATTGTCCTGTACACTTAACAGTTGGCTGCGAAGTCTGTGTATAATAAACAGAAGGTCGAGTTCCGATACGGAATATAGCACCAAGGAAGAAGAAGAAGAATAACATCAATATTCTAGAACTCAATGAGTAGATGTACCTTCATTGGATTGTATTTGACAATTTAAGGATGTTTTCCAGAAACCAGGAGCTGCAAAATCGGGTTCGAAAGTGAAGTATAGAGTTTACCCCGATTTCCGAGCATTATCCCGGGACCGGAAAAACATTGGGTAATGTGGATTTTTCGCGTGATGTATTTGAAACATATTTATTTAATGGTATTTGCATATGTATGTTTTTATGTATGCTCATATGTGTGTAAATGTTATGTTTCAAATGTTTGGTATAGTTGTGCTGTTGGCTATCAAAAAGCCGTTATTTAAAATGAAAATAAATCCAGCAGAAATTTCCAAGGTGTATTTTTTCAAAAAATTGAAGTGTTCGTGTAAATCCATTTTAACAAATAATTAGTTCGAATGAGAAAGTCTGTGTCTCGCCGCTAGGTGGATTAATTTAGGTTATTTTCAATGTTTTGTGATTGATTATGTTTGTCCACGAAAATTGCCTTAAAGAGATATAGGAAGGTTTATACACATCGCTAACTTAGCAGTGCTAGGTGATGGAAAATGACGTTTTGCGATCTTTTGAGTAAACTTAAACAATTTTACATCAATGGAATTTTAGTTTTGTTCTTCGATATAACGCAATTCGATATAACAAAAAAAAAATGTTGCCTAATATCGAAGTATGTATTTTGTCATTATAGATTCGTAGGTCAGGCTTTTGTTAACTCTAATTTGGAGGATTTTCTGAACCAAGAGCTTAAGCTGCGGTTAGATCCTGATCTAGGATAGTCTTTTAACAGCCACAATATTTACCATACCAACTAATGGCATCTTCAATACTGTTCTCAATTTGCCTCTTTCATCTCCAACACAAAGGGATATTCGAACACATTGGTGGGATGATACTGCAAGATTTATTCATGCTGGAATGAAATTATCTCCGACAAAGAACACTTCTGACTATAGCTCATACGTACCCAGACAGTGAAAGTCACATTGCGTCGAGATTATTAAGGAAGAAGGTGCGAAAATTGTTTTTGTGCCATCTTACGCGGGCTGATTCTCGAGGCTAAGACGTTAAATCTTTTGACTGACAGCAATTTCGTCATCGTAAATGTTGTGACACAACTGATACTCCCCCCTGACACGCACGTATCACCGCCGAAGGAACTACGGCGATGGGGATGGGGATATGAGAAATTTAATCTCAAAACATGACTTATGGCGACGTATTCAGGACTGCTGCAGTGGAGCGAGCAAGAGACGGGCCCTGTCACTAGCAAACGCATTACAGTCGAAAATGGAAATTCCACACGCGGAAAATTGCCTTAGTTTTCGCATCACGCGCACGCCTAGCCGTTGCTGCCTACACCTATGGCTGCTATAGATGCGACGTTGAAATGAACAGTCAAACGAGCTGATTCATGGCTCCGTGTTCCGAACTGCGATACAGGAACAAGCCTCCATCCTTGCCGTGTAGTCAGGCTGGCTGTTAGCATCTGCTGAATCACCTACAAATTGCGGTTTCTGTAAGTGCGAGAACTCACGTAGCGGATATGAGCGTGAAGATAGAATTTTATTTCTTCTCCTGATAATATTGCAGTTTTCCAGACCGAGTCTCGATTCAATAAAAAAAAACGCATAAAAGCAACTGATTTGGTCATAAATCTCTCACCATTGGCAAGGATATTTGATCTTCCGATTCATAACTGCTTGTCTTAGTTTGCAAAACGGGAAAATTAACTCAATCACCCGTCACGTACATTTGACTATCAATTATGAGTGTGAATCTCATTTCGGTACAAGTACGACCCGAACCCGAGACCGGAATGGTTCGTGAATGTTCAGCATTAACATAAAATGACACATTTTCGGCGCGATCTAATGGATCTTCCGCAAGCCATCATTGCGAGGTACCTGTATTACTCCACTCCCTCCCCGGCTCTGAACCGCGACATAAAATCCCTGTCAAATTGCATTATCATTACCATTACCATTGTCTCATCTTTTACTCAGCCACAGTCGTTTCAATTTGTTTGCTGCAGGAGCGTGAACATTCTGCCACGTTCCCCCGGGGCTGGGTCCGTCATCCGAAATCTAAATGCTAAGGAAGTGGCAGTAGCAGCAGCAGCTGCTGGAGGAAGAAGTAAAATAAGGGATTAGCTACCGAAATGGTGAACATTTGGGATAGCGCTGCGGTGCTTTTTGAAGTCAATCAGGCGCCGGAACATTCCACCGAGGGTAAATTAACATAGATTACGATTTACATCATGTGTATGAATTATTGAATTAAAATTCGACTCGTTCCGCAGTTTGGAAGGTTTGAAATCGCGCAGACTGTAGCAAAAGCAACCCAGAAGAGAGAGTTAGCAGCAATGATGGAAATTATGGGTAAATATTTGTGAAATGTTCTACGTATTTTTTTCCGGCGAAGGTATCTCTCGGCGGTGCCCGTAATCAACTGTCACAAATGTGACAGACGGTAAATGTTGGTTTTAGGTAGTCCCCCGGAAGTGCTAACTGTTGAAGTGGCATTAGGTTTAAATTGTAAATTGAATATATTAGATAGATGGTGGATTTGTCGGATAGTCTGTCTTATACTTTTTCTAATCGAAATGTAGATTATGGACACATGACTAACTATACTGTCTATTAATCGCAATGTGGTTTTCTGTATTTGTTAAGGAATAAACAAAGTGCAAAAACATAATCACATGATTAAGGAATGGCCTCCAAATCTGCTCTTTGTGAGCACTGTAAAAAGCAAGTTTGAAACTATTCTTACTGCAATCCGGGCAAATCTTTTTTTTTGCCAACAGTGACCATTCCGAACGACTGGAGTTCAAACCCATATAATTCACTTGATTATTTCAGCGCACTCTCCCTGTGCAATCGTCTAGTTAACTGACGGGAAATATTTTCCTATTCTCGAGAGCTCTTCAAAAACAGGGCAAAAGTTATAAATTTCCTCCCAGATTGTTTCACGCAACTTTGCTGCTGATAAACCAATCTGTTTTTCTTTTTTTTTTCCTCTCTTCCTCTTGCTCTTACTCACCACCAGCCACCGGATAGTGCAAGCACAAGAAGTACTTTAACTTGGGAACTATTAAAAATTCATGAGCATGCACATCGAGCCAGCAAGGAAAAAAAACAAAAAAAAAGGAAAGAAAAAACTATGCACTATGCACAGACTCTTGCAAATCCGAGTTCCTTGCATAGTTTCCAGCATCTTTCGGCTCTCTTTCGCTTGGTTTTGTTTCCGTTATCCACGATTAAATTTACAACTTTCCGTTCGCTCATGAAATATTTCTCGAGCACTTTAATTCATTAATTGCTGTACACCGGGGGCAAAGTTTGCTGGCTTGCGGTGATGACGCCAGGTCCCTCGCCCAGGTTCGGGACCCCAAAAGATACGAGCCTCGGGTGGGGCCAGATTTAATCAACCTGCCAGCCAGTGAAAGGGTATTAATTTGGCCCGACTGTGTGCAATTGTGTGTTAATTAAGAGATTTGGTTAGGATAATAAAATAAAATATAAGAAGAAGAGTAAAAAAAAATTGAGCTGAGAAATTTCATTACAATTTAGGGTGGAAACGAAATGTTCGTTCGTAAGCCCTTCCTACGCTGATGTACTCTAGCAATCGGGCTGGAAACGCCACAGTAAAAATTCTCTAGTAGATTATACTTGAGAAAGTAAATAAGAACATTTCTCGAGTGTGGCAATGAAGATTAATTGTTAACGCTTGGGTTATTCAAACGAGTGGCTAGAAAATTCCACGAAACCGTCAATTATATCCGGAGAAGTTATCGATAGCGCTTACCTTCCTTCACTTCACTTCAAACTGTTTACACCAAATTAGCTAACTTTTATCGGAGCCGCCCGCCTATAAGGAAAGTTTTGCATCGATTGCATCGAATTGGCTCCCGGTATTCGGAACAGAGTTGAAGTATGAAAGTACAACCAGAGCGTTGGATGCTGGAGGAATTAAGTTTTTCTTCGTTGTTTAATCAATTACGTGATAGGTCAAGCTGAAAAACAGATAAAAGTGGTTGGGAAGGCGGTTTGATACTAAATTTAGCTGACGTAAGCTTACATTTATTCGAACAAAAATAACTGATTCTTCAAGCGCCTATTCGCATCAGAATACTTGAAGTCTTGGAGTTGATTTCACTTCCTCGATTGCCATCAAAAACATTGATTAACTGGGGAGATTTTTTCCTACTCTACCATCGAAGAAAACTTTTACTGCAAGAGCAATGCGGGTCTGCAAAGCTCTTAATTGCGCTCAGCCTTTCACGAGGCGTTATCCTTATCAGATCTTGGTGATGCTTCATCAGTCCGAGCAGTGGGGCAGTGCCATTCAAAAGGATACTGTTAATTAAAAACATTTCTTCCGCAGCCAGTCCAGTCCCTTTTCGAGGGTACTTTTCATTACAAGTTTCCTATCACTCACAGGCAACTGATGGAATAAAATAGAAAAAAGAAAAAAAAACGAAAACACGAGAACGACGGGAGCATCTTGGCTGGCTTTCATGTTTTCTTACACCGACCACGGGCTCTTGACTATCCACTTATACCGCCATAATCCACACTGAAAATGCAATTTTGCTTCCTTTGATTTCGCACCAGCCTTGTCTTTTCTTTTGATGATTTCCATGAGGTAATTATACGGTGAGAAGCAAACAGCAAACGGGATTAGACCTTAGCAAAGGCGAGGAGGGGGGGGCAGCGAGCTTCGAACGAATATAAAAGTCGCGAATAAAGTGCGAAAATAAACGGGTGCGATACACATGTTGCAGTACAACAAACACGTAATTAATAACGCTTCTTGATTCTGCTCTTTTGCGAAGCCAACGACAGAGAAATGTGCCCTTTGGGTAAACACGAATTTTCGTTAGTATTCAAGGGTCCCATTTGCGTGTGCGTGAGTGTTCTTTAGTGCGTTCGAAATCTGGTGGCAGTCCCGTGTCGTGCGGGTGCGATTCAAGTGGTTAGGGAAAACACGGTTCTACTCGTTGTTTTTTGCGAAATAAAAAATAAAAACATATATCCACACTCGAGTGGATTTTCAGCCTGGCATAGAGATTTACTGCTCAGTTTATTTTACCTGGAAAACGTTGCTTTCTAAAACATAAACGGAGACATGGAGTTTATGGTAAAAAATTGTGCCTAAGGCGAACAATTTACTAGTAAGAGTACGAAAATACACTGCATATTTACGTATTCTTGCGATATAATTAATTAGGTCGACTTGTATTACGAGATAAGTCAAAGATGGAAGCTGCAGTCTACCATTTCTGATTCGGCTGGCAAATTTTTTTAAACACGCTAAATTTGTGAAAAGGTAAAAAAAAATGATGCACCTATCCTATATAATCCTAATCCTATATAATCCTATCCTATATACTAATATTTGAAAATAAAAGCCTCAGAAGTTTTATGCCTCAACGTTTCCCCTTTTTGAGACACATGGAGACAGTGTTGTGATTGGAGTGCGAAAATAAAATCCGTCACACTCCTGCCGGAGTACGAGCAGTATGATATGTTTTTCAAATCATAATCGTACACTTTGGTGTAACTCCTGAAAGCTCACGGCACCGGCCCGAGCGCGCCTCTCAAAAGCAACACTCGGGTTACTCTTTTATATTCAACACTCCGATGCCGGAGTGCACCTATATGAGCGAATTCCAGGAGTAGCGAACCTATACATTAGAGAAATGACAAGACACTCACCGTTGAGGCAACTGTCAACATCAAAACGGATAACGGCAATGCAAAGTTATACAGATCGCCCGTTTTGTATCCAACGAGTGCGGGGTCTACCTCGAAGTCGACGACCTCTATCGGGATTCCTGCTAAATATAGCCTTCGCTTGACGCTCATCCGGCATTCTCGCTACATGCCCAGCCCACTGAAGCCTGCCGTGTTTTATCCGCTTGACTATATCCGCCATTAAACGGAAGGTATATTGCAGGTCCGGTTGATCAGCTGCGTGCTGCTGCTATTTCTGTTGTTTCTTCAGTTGATTAGACGGTGTCGCCAAGATTTTGGATAGTCATTATTTTGTAAGGGTCGGTTCATGCTTTCCACTTTTGCAGATTCTGACAAACCTGGGGATAGCCAGTCCACTCTATTTATGAAATTCATAGCCATGTTAATCTTCTGATGTGGAGGATGTGTCGATAAATAGTTGACAAGCCGGCCGCTTGCAATCAGTTTCAGTTATGTTGGTCGTCATGTCTAACCAGTAGCATATCGAGGAACGGTAACCGTTTGTTTTCTTCCACCTCGCAAGTAAACTGGTTGTTGAATGTTGCTAGGACGTGATCAAGTTGGTCGAGTGGAATGGCGGTGACCAAATCGTCGACGTATTTTCTGGTGAACGGTAATTTGATGTTTAATCATTTTAAAACACAGTCAAGCAGTGTTTCTGTGACGTGATCCGCTACAGTGGGAGAAAGCGGATTGCCCATATCTGTTTGAAAAACTGTCCGTCAAATTTGAAAAAACTAGCGTCGACACAGAATTCCACTAGATCTAAAAAGAGTTCCAATGAGATATCCCTCGCGTGTGGTTTAATTTAATCGTTTTCCCAATGCTTGCTGACTGATGAGCCGAAAATCCCTAATACATGATACCTATATAGTTATGTGAATAAAAAATATTCTCTTTTAATCCTTGGTTTTATTTTCATAAATATATTTGATGAAAAGGAACATTACGATTAAGTTCTATCCCACCGCATTCGATTGCAATTTCATTCATGAAAAAGAAAACTAATCGCAGCAAACACAAGCTGTGTGACGCTCGCGGAGCGCTCTGTCGGAGTGGCTGTTATGATGCTCCACACGCGCGCGGAGCAAATGAAAATGAAATCCAGCGTGTGCATGGATTGCTTGGAGTAAATTCCACTATGTGTGTGGCTGATAAAACGTACTCAGGAGGGCTCGCCAAGCAGCTGGAGTGAATGAGCTTTGCAACACTGCATGGAGACGCCACTATGTGAATGAATGAATTCTATTCACTATGAATTGAAATTGAGAGGATTAGACGAGGACAGGACGAAGAATCGGATAAGAGAATTGTTTCTCTCCGGTTCTTTTGATAGGGTAGAATTAAGTTGAGTTATTTTAATAAATGCAATCTTGTTTCATCAAGCGTTCCGCATGGTCGAATGACCATGCGTACAGTACTCTGATGTTATATTTCGATTTATCACAGGTCCTGGCGGAGTCTACACGGGTAGGCTCCGCAAATGCACAAAACGTCGAGATATGGTGTTATCTTGAAAAAAGATTTTTGACCGTAAATCGACCTTCTGAGCCCTTCTCTAAGCAACCGAAAAATGAATATTTTTAATTTTATATGAATATATCATTTAAATCATTTTAACCCCTTTTCTTGATAACCGTTCGCCCATTCGGCTTGTTGTCAAAGAATGAATTGTAAGAAATTGATCATACATTTCAATAGAATATTGGTTTTTGCTCGAGAAGCACGGACAAATTAAGAAAAACGTTTATATTCCTAAATACTACAAATTTTTCGAATTCAAATTTACAATACTCGAAAACCGATGCATTTAGAATATTATCTACCGATAGATTTTTGATGTAAAATGACTGAGTCTTTTAAAATTATGAGACCAGAAATATTTTGAAAAATGTTGAAATTAAAATTTTTAAAAAGGTAATCTTTCATAAAAAATGATTTTTATTTCTCCATCCTGATTTTTTTTTAAAGTTGCGAAATAACTTCAAGTTTCTTAGTAAAAAAAAAAACAAAACGAAAATCAATTGTTTTTTTAATTGAATTAAGTATTTAAATTTTTTTTTCTTGCAGTTTATAGTTTTGCCTTTCTCCTAGAAAGGTATAGCAATCACTGGAAAAACCAAAGGTATAAAAGTGGTCCCAATGGCCGAATGTCAAATACCACTCAACCCCTTTTGACGAACTGAGCATTTTCTGTTTTTATGTATGTATGTGTGTATGTGTGTGTGTGTGTGTGTATGTGCTGTGTGTGTGTGTGTATGTGCAACTTTTTTTTCTCACTCACTTTTCTCAGAGATGGCTGGACCGATTTTCATAAAATTAATTGCAAAGTTGCTATTAAATTTCATTGCAATCGCATTTCTAGTTTAGAGGTTATGTATCAAAATGTAAAAATCATGAAACCTCAATATCTCAGAAACCACATAACCGATTTCAATAAAACTGGTTTCAAATGATCGGGCTGTCTCCAGAACCCTTAACTTTCAAATTTCGTTATGATTGAACATATGGTTCAAAAGTTATGTAAAGAAAAGTTATCCTGAGGTTGGTTAAACTCACTCATTTTTCTCAGAGATGGCTGAACCGATTTTCACAAAACTAGTGTCAAATAAAAGGTCTAGTTGCCCCATAAGTTGCTATTGAATTTCATTGTAATCGGATTGTAACTTTGTCCGTTGTTCATAAAAATGTGAAATCACATAATGAAAGTAAACATATTGACTTTCTCCTAACGATCACTGGCTAATTAAAAGGTAGAAAAATGATTGAAATGGCCGAATGTCATGTACTACTCGACTCAGTTCGACGAATCGAGCATTTTCTGCATTAATGCATATATAGGTGTATATGTTTGTGTATGGGTGTGTACGTGTGTATGAGCACCTTTTTGCCTTTCTCCTATAAAGGTATAGCAATCACTGAAAAAACTAAAGGTATAAAAGTGCTCCAAAGGGCCGAATGTAGTATATAACTCGACTCAGTTCGACGAGCTGAGCATTTTCTGTATGTGTGTGTTATGTGTGTGTAACGCTCTCCCAATCTCACTCGATTTTCGCAGAGATGGCTGGACCAGTTTCAATGAAATTAATTGCAAATGAAAGGTCTATTATATGTTTCAAAATGAGAAATCCAGCTATGAAAAGGAAAATATTTACAAGACTACTTAAACACACTCACTTTTCTCAGAGATGGCTGAACCGATTTTCACTTAATCAGTGTCAAATAAGAGGTCCAGCTGCCTCATAACACCCTATTGAATTTTGCTGTAATCGGACTGTAACTTCGTCTGTAATGTATCGAAATGTAAAAATCACGAATCTTCATTATCTCAGAAACTACACAACCGATTTGAACAATATTGATATCAGATGAACGGGCTAGGTAAGGGTTCACTGATTAATTATTATTGAACAAGTGGTTTCATAATTCGACTGCTCTATACGTTCCCATTTTATTCGATTATAATCGAACTTAAGCAACCGTTATATATTAAATTGTTAAAACAACGAGTCTATTATCTCAAAGATTACACGACTTATTCAACATTTCTAGCGTCATACGAATGAGTTATCTCTTAAACATATGAACAACTAACTTCATAACAACTTGATATGTGGTTAAAAAGTTATGGAGCGAAAAGAAATTCAAAGACTATTTAAAACTATACCTGATTTGATCAATATACGTGGACTTAACATAATTTAAATGCGGTTTCGTACTATTTGAACGTTCCAGGTATCGCTCGTGATGAAATTGTTTGAAATTAATAATTTTTTATTCAATTACAACATCAATATTTTAGAACCCAAAGAGTGAATATACTTTTATTGGATTGAAGCGTCCATGTAAATCTATTTTTACGAATAATAAGTTTGAATGAGAAAGGCTGGGTCTGACCGCTAGGTGGATTAATTTAGGTTTTTTATGAGGTTTTATTAATTTCCTACAATTCACTCTCAGACTACCAAAATGCATACGGCCTTTCAGAAAATAACTCATGGGTTTAAAAATTGAATTTTAATTTTGAATTTCGAATTTGAAAGTTTGAATTTTGATTTTTGCATTTTGTATTTTGTATTTTGTATTTTGTATTTTGTATTTTGTATTTTGTATTTTGTATTTTGTATTTTGTATTTTGTATTTTGTATTTTGTATTTTGTATTTTGTATTTTGTATTTTGTATTTTGTATTTTGTATTTTGTATTTTGTATTTTGTATTTTGTATTTTGTATTTTGTATTTTGTATTTTCTATTTTGTATTTTGTATTTTGTATTTTGTATTTTGTATTTTGTATTTTGTATTTTGTATTTTGTATTTTGTATTTTGTATTTTGTATTTTGTATTTTGTATTTTGTATTTTGTATTTTGTATTTTGTATTTTGTATTTTGTATTTTGTGTTTTGTGTTTTGTATTTTGTATTTTGTATTTTGTATTTTGTATTTTGTATTTTGTATTTTGTATTTTGAATTTTGTATTTTGTATTTTGTATTTTATATTTTGTATTTTGTATTTTGTATTTTGTATTTTGTATTTTGTATTTTGTATTTTGTATTTTGTATTTTGTATTTTGTATTTTGTATTTTGTATTTTGTATTTTGTATTTTGTATTTTGTATTTTGTATTTTGTATTTTGTATTTTGTATTTTGTATTTTGTATTTTGTATTTTGTATTTTGTATTTTGTATTTTGTATTTTGTATTTTGTATTTTGTATTTTGTATTTCGTATTTTGTATTTTGTATTTTGTATTTTGTATTTTGTATTTTGTATTTTGTATTTTGTATTTTGTATTTTGTATTTTGTATTTTGTATTTTGTATTTTGTATTTTGTATTTTGTATTTTGTATTTTGTATTTTGTATTTTGTATTTTGTATTTTGTATTTTGTATTTTGTATTTTGTATTTTGTATTTTGTATTTTGTATTTTGTATTTTGTATTTTGTATTTTGTATTTTGTATTTTGTATTTTGTATTTCGTATTTTGTATTTTGTATTTTGTATTTTGTATTTTGTATATTGTATTTTGTATTTTGTATTTTGTATTTTGTATTTTGTATTTTGTATTTTGTATTTTGTATTTTCTATTTTGTATTTTGTATTTTGTATTTTGTATTTTGTATTTTGTATTTTGTATTTTGTATTTTGTATTTTGTATTTTGTATTTTGTATTTTGTATTTTGTATTTTGTATTTTGTATTTTGTATTTTGTATTTTGTATTTTGTATTTTGTATTTTGTGTTTTGTATTTTGTATTTTGTATTTTGTATTTTGTATTTGTATTTTGTATTTTGTATTTTGAATTTTGTATTTTGTATTTTGTATTTTATATTTTGTATTTTGTATTTTGTATTTTGTATTTTGTATTTTGTATTTTGTATTTTGTATTTTGTATTTTGTATTTTGTATTTTGTATTTTGTATTTTGTATTTTGTATTTTGTATTTTGTATTTTGTATTTTGTATTTTGTATTTTGTATTTTGTATTTTGTATTTTGTATTTTGTATTTTGTATTTTGTATTTTGTATTTTGTATTTTGTATTTTGTATTTTGTATTTTGTATTTTGTATTTTGTATTTTGTATTTTGTATTTTGTATTTTGTATTTTGTATTTTGTATTTTGTATTTCGTATTTTGTATTTTGTATTTTGTATTTTGTATTTTGTATTTTGTATTTTGTATTTTGTATTTTGTTTCTTGATTTTGAATTTTGAATTTGGATAATCGATTGTAGGCTATTTAATTTAAATTTTGGGTTCTTGATCCTTGATTTTCGATTTTTTTTCATTTGATTTTTAATTTTCAATCCTCGATTTTTGACATTTGTATTTTGAATACAGTGCTTTTTCGATTTTATCACGGTCAAAAAAAAAATTACCGCGAATTTGAAGCGTCCATGTAAATCTATATTTACGAATAATAAGTTTGAATGAGAAAGGCTGGGTCTGACCGCTAGGTGGATTAATTTAGGTTTTTTATGAGGTTTTATTAATTTCCTACAATTCACTCTTAGACTACCAAAATGCATACGGCCTTTCAGAAAATAACTCATGGGTTTAAAAATTGAATTTTAATTTTGAATTTCGAATTTGAAAGTTTGAATTTTGATTTTTGTATTTTGTATTTTGTATTTTGTATTTTGTATTTTTTTTTTTGTATTTTGTATTTTGTATTTTGTATTTTGTATTTTGTATTTTGTATTTTGCATTTTGTATTTTGTATTTTGTATTTTGTATTTTGTATTTTGTATTTTGTATTTTGTATTTTGTATTTTGTATTTTGTATTTTGTATTTTGTATTTTGTATTTTGTATTTTGTATTTTGTATTTTGTATTTTGTATTTTGTATTTTGTATTTTGTATTTTGTATTTTGTATTTTGTATTTTCTATTTTGTATTTTGTATTTTGTATTTTGTATTTTGTATTTTGTATTTTGTATTTTGTATTTTGAATTTTGTATTTTGTATTTTGTATTTTATATTTTGTATTTTGTATTTTGTATTTTGTATTTTGTATTTTGTATTTTGTATTTTGTATTTTGTATTTTGTATTTTGTATTTTGTATTTTGTATTTTGTATTTTGTATTTTGTATTTTGTATTTTGTATTTTGTATTTTGTATTTTGTATTTTGTATTTTGTATTTTGTATTTTGTATTTTGTATTTTGTATTTTGTATTTTGTATTTTGTATTTTGTATTTCGTATTTTGTATTTTGTATTTTGTATTTTGTATTTTGTATTTTGTATTTTGTATTTTGTATTTTGTATTTTGTATTTTGTATTTTGTATTTTGTATTTTGTATTTTGTATTTTGTATTTTGTATTTTGTATTTTGTATTTTGTATTTTGTATTTTGTATTTTGTATTTTGTATTTTGTATTTTGTATTTTGTATTTTGTATTTTGTATTTTGTATTTTGTATTTTGTATTTTGTATTTTGTATTTTGTATTTCGTATTTTGTATTTTGTATTTTGTATTTTGTATTTTGTATATTGTATTTTGTATTTTGTATTTTGTATTTTGTATTTTGTATTTTGTATTTTGTATTTTGTATTTTCTATTTTGTATTTTGTATTTTGTATTTTGTATTTTGTATTTTGTATTTTGTATTTTGTATTTTGTATTTTGTATTTTGTATTTTGTATTTTGTATTTTGTATTTTGTATTTTGTATTTTGTATTTTGTATTTTGTATTTTGTATTTTGTATTTTGTGTTTTGTATTTTGTATTTTGTATTTTGTATTTTGTATTTGTATTTTGTATTTTGTATTTTGAATTTTGTATTTTGTATTTTGTATTTTATATTTTGTATTTTGTATTTTGTATTTTGTATTTTGTATTTTGTATTTTGTATTTTGTATTTTGTATTTTGTATTTTGTATTTTGTATTTTGTATTTTGTATTTTGTATTTTGTATTTTGTATTTTGTATTTTGTATTTTGTATTTTGTATTTTGTATTTTGTATTTTGTATTTTGTATTTTGTATTTTGTATTTTGTATTTTGTATTTTGTATTTTGTATTTTGTATTTTGTATTTTGTATTTTGTATTTTGTATTTTGTATTTTGTATTTTGTATTTTGTATTTTGTATTTCGTATTTTGTATTTTGTATTTTGTATTTTGTATTTTGTATTTTGTATTTTGTATTTTGTATTTTGTTTCTTGATTTTGAATTTTGAATTTGGATAATCGATTGTAGGCTATTTAATTTAAATTTTGGGTTCTTGATCCTTGATTTTCGATTTTTTTTCATTTGATTTTTAATTTTCAATCCTCGATTTTTGACATTTGTATTTTGAATACAGTGCTTTTTCGATTTTATCACGGTCAAAAAAAAAATTACCGCGAATTTGAAGCGTCCATGTAAATCTATATTTACGAATAATAAGTTTGAATGAGAAAGGCTGGGTCTGACCGCTAGGTGGATTAATTTAGGTTTTTTATGAGGTTTTATTAATTTCCTACAATTCACTCTTAGACTACCAAAATGCATACGGCCTTTCAGAAAATAACTCATGGGTTTAAAAATTGAATTTTAATTTTGAATTTCGAATTTGAAAGTTTGAATTTTGATTTTTGTATTTTGTATTTTGTATTTTGTATTTTGTATTTTTTTTTTGTATTTTGTATTTTGTATTTTGTATTTTGTATTTTGTATTTTGTATTTTGCATTTTGTATTTTGTATTTTGTATTTTGTATTTTGTATTTTGTATTTTGTATTTTGTATTTTGTATTTTGTATTTTGTATTTTGTATTTTGTATTTTGTATTTTGTATTTTGTATTTTGTATTTTGTATTTTGTATTTTGTATTTTGTATTTTGTATTTTGTATTTTGTATTTTGTATTTTGTATTTTGTATTTTGTATTTTGTATTTTGTATTTTGTATTTTGTATTTTGTATTTTGTATTTTGTGTTTTGTATTTTGTATTTTGTATTTTGTATTTTGTATTTTGTATTTTGTATTTTGTATTTTGAATTTTGTATTTTGTATTTTGTATTTTATATTTTGTATTTTGTATTTTGTATTTTGTATTTTGTATTTTGTATTTTGTATTTTGTATTTTGTATTTTGTATTTTGTATTTTGTATTTTGTATTTTGTATTTTGTATTTTGTATTTTGTATTTTGTATTTTGAATTTTGTATTTTGTATTTTGTATTTTATATTTTGTATTTTGTATTTTGTATTTTGTATTTTGTATTTTGTATTTTGTATTTTGTATTTTGTATTTTGTATTTTGTATTTTGTATTTTGTATTTTGTATTTTGTATTTTGTATTTTGTATTTTGTATTTTGTATTTTGTATTTTGTATTTTGTATTTTGTATTTTGTATTTTGTATTTTGTATTTTGTATTTTGTATTTTGTATTTTGTATTTTGTATTTTGTATTTCGTATTTTGTATTTTGTATTTTGTATTTTGTATTTTGTATTTTGTATTTTGTATTTTGTATTTTGTATTTTGTATTTTGTATTTTGTATTTTGTATTTTGTATTTTGTATTTTGTATTTTGTATTTTGTATTTTGTATTTTGTATTTTGTATTTTGTATTTTGTATTTTGTATTTTGTATTTTGTATTTTGTATTTTGTATTTTGTATTTTGTATTTTGTATTTTGTATTTTGTATTTTGTATTTTGTATTTCGTATTTTGTATTTTGTATTTTGTATTTTGTATTTTGTATATTGTATTTTGTATTTTGTATTTTGTATTTTGTATTTTGTATTTTGTATTTTGTATTTTGTATTTTGTATTTTCTATTTTGTATTTTGTATTTTCTATTTTGTATTTTGTATTTTGTATTTTGTATTTTGTATTTTGTATTTTGTATTTTGTATTTTGTATTTTGTATTTTGTATTTTGTATTTTGTATTTTGTATTTTGTATTTTGTATTTTGTGTTTTGTATTTTGTATTTTGTATTTTGTATTTTGTATTTTGTATTTTGTATTTTGTATTTTGAATTTTGTATTTTGTATTTTGTATTTTATATTTTATATTTTGTATTTTGTATTTTGTATTTTGTATTTTGTATTTTGTATTTTGTATTTTGTATTTTGTATTTTGTATTTTGTATTTTGTATTTTGTATTTTGTATTTTGTATTTTGTATTTTGTATTTTGTATTTTGTATTTTGTATTTTGTATTTTGTATTTTGTATTTTGTATTTTGTATTTTGTATTTTGTATTTTGTATTTTGTATTTCGTATTTTGTATTTTGTATTTTGTATTTTGTATTTTGTATTTTGTATTTTGTATTTTGTATTTTGTATTTTGTATTTTGTATTTTGTATTTTGTATTTTGTATTTTGTATTTTGTATTTTGTATTTTGTATTTTGTATTTTGTATTTTGTATTTTGTATTTTGTATTTTGTATTTTGTATTTTGTATTTTGTATTTTGTATTTTGTATTTTGTATTTTGTATTTTGTATTTTGTATTTTGTATTTCGTATTTTGTATTTTGTATTTTGTATTTTGTATTTTGTATATTGTATTTTGTATTTTGTATTTTGTATTTTGTATTTTGTATTTTGTATTTTGTATTTTGTATTTTCTATTTTGTATTTTGTATTTTGTATTTTGTATTTTGTATTTTGTATTTTGTATTTTGTATTTTGTATTTTGTATTTTGTATTTTGTATTTTGTATTTTGTATTTTGTATTTTGTATTTTGTATTTTGTATTTTGTATTTTGTATTTTGTATTTTGTGTTTTGTATTTTGTATTTTGTATTTTGTATTTTGTATTTGTATTTTGTATTTTGTATTTTGAATTTTGTATTTTGTATTTTGTATTTTATATTTTGTATTTTGTATTTTGTATTTTGTATTTTGTATTTTGTATTTTGTATTTTGTATTTTGTATTTTGTATTTTGTATTTTGTATTTTGTATTTTGTATTTTGTATTTTGTATTTTGTATTTTGTATTTTGTATTTTGTATTTTGTATTTTGTATTTTGTATTTTGTATTTTGTATTTTGTATTTTGTATTTTGTATTTTGTATTTTGTATTTTGTATTTTGTATTTTGTATTTTGTATTTTGTATTTTGTATTTTGTATTTTGTATTTTGTATTTTGTATTTCGTATTTTGTATTTTGTATTTTGTATTTTGTATTTTGTATTTTGTATTTTGTATTTTGTATTTTGTTTCTTGATTTTGAATTTTGAATTTGGATAATCGATTGTAGGCTATTTAATTTAAATTTTGGGTTCTTGATCCTTGATTTTCGATTTTTTTTCATTTGATTTTTAATTTTCAATCCTCGATTTTTGACATTTGTATTTTGAATACAGTGCTTTTTCGATTTTATCACGGTCAAAAAAAAAATTACCGCGAATTTGAAGCGTCCATGTAAATCTATATTTACGAATAATAAGTTTGAATGAGAAAGGCTGGGTCTGACCGCTAGGTGGATTAATTTAGGTTTTTTATGAGGTTTTATTAATTTCCTACAATTCACTCTTAGACTACCAAAATGCATACGGCCTTTCAGAAAATAACTCATGGGTTTAAAAATTGAATTTTAATTTTGAATTTCGAATTTGAAAGTTTGAATTTTGATTTTTGTATTTTGTATTTTGTATTTTGTATTTTGTATTTTTTTTTTTGTATTTTGTATTTTGTATTTTGTATTTTGTATTTTGTATTTTGTATTTTGCATTTTGTATTTTGTATTTTGTATTTTGTATTTTGTATTTTGTATTTTGTATTTTGTATTTTGTATTTTGTATTTTGTATTTTGTATTTTGTATTTTGTATTTTGTATTTTGTATTTTGTATTTTGTATTTTGTATTTTGTATTTTGTATTTTGTATTTTGTATTTTGTATTTTGTATTTTGTATTTTGTATTTTGTTTTTTGTATTTTGTATTTTGTATTTTGTATTTTGTATTTTGTATTTTGTATTTTGTATTTTGTATTTTGTATTTTGTATTTTGTATTTTGTATTTCGTATTTTGTATTTTGTATTTTGTATTTTGTATTTTGTATTTTGTATTTTGTATTTTGTATTTTGTATTTTGTATTTTGTATTTTGTATTTTGTATTTTGTATTTTGTATTTTGTATTTTGTATTTTGTATTTTGTATTTTGTATTTTGTATTTTGTATTTTGTATTTTGTTTCTTGATTTTGAATTTTGAATTTGGATAATCGATTGTAGGCAATTTAATTTAAATTTTGGGTTCTTGATCCTTGATTTTCGATTTTTTTTCATTTGATTTTTAATTTTCAATCCTCGATTTTTGACATTTGTATTTTGAATACAGTGCTTTTTCGATTTTATCACGGTCAAAAAAAAATTTACCGCGAATTTGGCGAAACCGTGAATTTAGCGAAATGGTAAAAACTTAATTTTTTGTGTTGGATTCTTTTGTAATTTATGATATTTTGAGTAAAATGATGCACTTTCATGGTTGAAGGAGATATAGGTTCAAGATAGAAATAAATACACAAGAAAAGGTTAGTTTATGATATTTTTCTCCATTGCATTTTTGTGGACTTTCTCCCGGCTATTATACATCCAATATCCATATGACTTGTACTACCCATTCTTTAGCATAGCTAGCATAGTCTAATGCTTGTTTATGTAAAATTGTGCTAGATTTTATAATTTTTAAGTTCACGCTCTATGAGGACCAAACTGTAGGGCTATTTGAGTTGTTAACAGATTTTTTTCTCAACTGCTCTAATAAAACGTAGTTTTTGCTTCAAAATCAATGATATACGTATTCCACGGTTCATTTTTCTCAAAATTATGACACAAATTATTTTCAACAGATATGACACTTGGTTGCCTCAGAAAATTGATCAAAAAAATTGAGTTCATAAAACTATATACATGCAAGGACACTAGACACAAGTGAAAATGATGTTTTGAATGCATTTTCTACAACTGGAAGTACTTTATTCTTGATTTAAAGTATTTTTTTAAAAAGTGTGATAAAAACGAAAAATCACACGAAGGTTGTATGCAAAGCCACGACCGCAAGGTTGAAGTAGAATACTTTTACAAGAAAGATAACCCGGCTGCTTGCGTGTCAGTCATTTTTTCTAATAAATAAATGTTGACCGTTCATTGGCAGTATTGTAATTTCTTTTTGTCTGATATTTTGAATGAAGTTCATTGAATATTTTTAAATTTTGTGCAAATGAGAAGTTGAAGTGCTGCCGAATTGTAATATGCACATTTAATACGACATCATTAAACGGGAACGGAACAAAGGCTACGGTTATGCAGAACGCGAATGCCGGCGCGATGCGATTCGCCTTACCGTGGTGAAATATATAGCTCTTTTTAAGGCGAAGTAGAGCTATACATTTCAACAGATTTCGTCTTGCCGAATCGCGCCGTTATTTGCGTTCTGCATGACCGTAGCCAAACACTAAGTGACGCAAACACGTAATAATAGTCAGAGTATGCATGTAGATGAAGATAATTAACTTTGGATTTTAGCGCAAAACGAGACAATATTAACTCTTCAAATAATCATTTGTGTTCTTCAAATTTCAGTTGTTCAATTTAATATCCGATGAAATGTCTATTTATTATCTGATGAAGCTCTTATATAGGACAAATGATGCATTCCCAATTTACTAGGTCCAAAACTCTGCCGACCGTGCTTGGGAAAGCGCGGTATAACGACAAATCAGAGGTCGAATTTTGTGTTTTGACAAGGCTTAAGAGTTTTCAATAGTACAATAGTTCGAATGATAAAATTGCAATTTCATGCATTTGGTAGGAATCTTAGAAGATTTTCTAATCGATTGCTGCAAAAACGAAGGAAATCCATCGAAAACTAACCGATTTATTAGCATTTGAAATTGGTCATATTCCTCACTTTTTTCAGTTTTAGATTTTCATTTCACATCCCTATGTAGCCGACCTTCCTGAGAGAAGTATTCTACTTAAAAAAAAACGTGAGAAAATCGAGCGTGAATTTGGTAAGTAGTGATAAAAACGACTGTTGATAAAAACGAAAAAGCACTGTACGTATTTTAATGTAACTTTTCACTTGAAATTTAGGTTGCCTTTAAGGCTTACAATCAGGGCTCAAAGCAAAAGTTTTAATGTTCAAGATTTAGAAGACTGAAAAATTGTGATTTGACTGAGACTTCTTATGCTTAAAATTGTAAGTCTTACCTGTATTCGCTTGGAGATCTTGGAATTTGACAAGGTGTTGAGACTTTAAGGATTTTTGAATTATCATACTGAATAATTTTGAGCTTGAGCATCTTGGACCTGTGCTCTTGTAAAAATTAGACTTTGATTTCATAGACTTGTTTTTGGCTTGAAATTCTTTTTTTTTTTTTAATAATAAAATATTTCTTTATTATAAATAACGATATTTTTAATTCTTGAATCCATGCTTCTCTGATTTGAAACTTGTTGTTGAGATTTCCGAAGTTGACGTTTTTCTACTTGGGCTTTTGGCAATTATTTTTAATAATTTGACTTTCTGGGCTCCATGTACTAGGACTTTTGAAACGAGAAGTTCTTAGAATTTGACTTCTTAGACTTTGACATCTTGAATACAAATTTTGAGGATTGTGACTCCTTAGAATTGCATATGCTAACGTCCTATTTCTCGTACTTCAGCTCCTTAGTCTTCAGAACATATACTTTCTAGACTAGGACCTGTGAAACCTTAAGTTCTTAAATTTCAATTATGCGAAGGTTCGAATCTTAGACTTCTGGCATTTGAATTACTACACGATTTCTTAGACTTTTACCTCTTAGATAAAAAATTATTGATGTTTGATATGAACGTCTAAAACTTGAAAAAAACTCATTTGATTTTGACTAACGGAATTGAAATAAAATTGAGCAAAACTGTTGTCAATGTATTCTTGTAAAGATTTTCTTAACATGATTTGTAATTAATCTTAAACTCATCCTGCTTTATAAAGAAAAATCTTGTTTGCCTCCACCAAGCACTTGACATCTGTACCAAGTTGTGCGGTAGTGGATATGAAAGCATGCAATCGTTCGGTAGCATCTCGTACCAACTAAAAGAGTTTACCTCCGACTTAACTTTCTCGCGATGCTGTTTCACCGAACATCGAAACTCTTTCCAAAACGCACCGCAATCGGATTGCCGCTGCAGACAGCCAAACTTCCGGGTGTCTTTCATGCATCCTGAATCGTATCATAGCGCGCGGCAACACACGGAGACGTCAGTTCGGGGCATAGACATGCGGCAAGAAATTGAACCTCGACAATATCTTCTCGGAAGCTGCATGCCTGGGGAGAACTGTAACATCCCATTTTTGCTCGTATCGCTCGGAATCGCACTCGCAAATGTGCCGGAAAATAGATACCGATCGGCTCGAATTTCCTGTATGTAATGCGACACGGCATTCCACCGGGGGTCGGAGCGGATGGGGCTTCTGGGCTCGGTCGGTCTGATCCGCGACAAGTGAGCAGTCAAAAGGCAAACGCCGCGTGCATCTTTTCGAAGGATACATCCATCACAGTACCACCACTGCCGTCGCCGCCGCCGCCGCCGCCACATCACACACAACAATATACGGAAAATACGCCTACACATTCTGGCACGTGGAGATGTCTGTGGTGCCAGAGGGCGGTGTAGGGCACTTCTGGCTGCCGTCGAAAATTCAAAAGAGCGGGAAATTAAATTTCCGGTTTACTAGGCGCGCGGTTCATACTGTATGTCGGTTTGTTCCGCGCCCGTGAAGATGCTTTCTTCGTTTTGGTTCGTGTGTCTGTAAATTTGTCATATGTCTTTTTCTGAGAGCAGTGTTTTTTTTCCTTTTTTTTGGGAGCAGTGTGAAGCGGTCGCTAGGGGTTTGTTGTATACAGTTTTGTTGTAATATTTTTTAGATGCAGGTTGCGAGACGTGTATATTGACGTATAAGAAGGTGTGCTCTCCTTAACAACGGAATACAGAATAAATTACTACTGGAAACTTCACAGACAACGCTTAAGATTTGAAGACAGTCTTTGATTTGAATATTATTGAAGTCTTTTTATGATTTTTTAGAATATTTTACCAACTGCAAATTGTGACTAGCTCGTGTCACACATGAACACATTTTGCCGTTGGGAATGGCAGCAAGTCATCCGGTTTAGTGCCCAACTGGCGACGGGATTTGTTTGATTACAATTAGCATTCTAACCTACGAAATTGGGTTAAGTCTATTGCAAATCTGAATATTCGTTTTTTTTTTCTCTTTGAATCCCGAACGACCATTTCGGATAATGAATGCTTACCAGCGACCCTCCTCGCAAGGCTTTCCAGCACTTTTTCTCTCATTTGTACGACAATGTCCTTCGCCGGTTCGGTCCACTCGGTATGAAAAAACTTCGAACAAAAGCCATCATCCGATTAATCATAAATGCAAATAGCTCCGTACAGTCTCCAGCATGGCAACATGCTTACTTGCTGTGTATGTATATCTTCTTTCATATTTTTCTACTGGTAGCTAAACTGCCACTCACTCGCACGTACACACATACACACACACCCAGATACACTTCAGTTTGGACCGTTTCCGCTTGCCTTCCAGCAACTGTGACAGTTTTTTGCGTAGACAGGCTGTGGATTGCCACGGTTACTCATTCTTTTAAGTGAAAATGCTTCACAATATTCCTTGGTGCAAAGCCATTCGTAAGCGTTAGGGTGGTTTTAAAACCGCATTGGTCAATCGGATTGCAGAACTTAAAACACGGTCCAGGTTCGTGGCAGCAACCGATGAACGTCGAGTTCAGTTTTTCGATGCCACATCCACCCCAAAAAAATGGTTCCCTGAAATGCGGACTTGCAACATAGAGTAGAGGAAAAAAATCAAGAGGGTTATTGTTTGAAATTAGTCCAGCGTATAGACGTGAAACATGGATAAAATACCAACACACACGAAAGCAAAAGAAGAAGCGAGAAGGGCGGGGGGTGCAGAACGTTTTGCTGGACCAGAAACGATTGTACTTTTATGCAAATAAGCTCCAGTGAGCTGATTATTTGTGGCGCTCTACACGGCCCCTTACCACCCATTTCAGGGTCCGTTTATTTCGGAGATAAACCGACCGTGGCCTCTCCGGGTTTTGCGTATGTGGGCCGCCTGTGAGCATCACATCCTGGAGTGTCCGCCGGACTACAACCGAAGCGTTTCCTTTCGCTACAGACGGAGTGTCCCCTTTGGCACCCTTGCTGACAGGCAAACGATAATGACAAAAACAGCATCAGTAGTACTCTTTACCACATCCGATTAGCATACATACAGAAAATGGTTAATTTAGGGATTATATCGGACAATCCGATTGTTTTTCATTGCAAGTTTAGAGGTTGATATCACGCTCCATGTGACAGTGATTTGCGGGGTACATTCAATGTCAGTGGGACAGACAATGACGATGCATATTGAGAAATGCTGCAAATCTGGAATTTAATTTTGGTCTATTCAATTTGTACAGTTGAAACAAAGTAATGCATAGTCATGTATTCACGGATTTACCGAAATGCGTGGAGCAGTAACATGGCCTCAGTCTTTAAGAAGTGTTTTTTTTTTTTTTCATGAGAACATATTCTCAATAGTGGATTTCAAGGTTTTACACAGAAAATTGATTGCTTCGCCAATGGACTAACTACTAACTGCCAATGGACTGCTACCCTCGATATTAATTTAAATCCTGATCTCCATTCCAAGTCCCGAATCCCAATTCCAATCAAATCCTAAACCAAATTCCAATTTCAATGTTCTTTTATTTCTTTCGAGAAAATAACAAGCAATATCAGCTCCATCAAGCTTCATCAAGCTTGATCAAAGATGGACTGATAATCAACAAACCGGTGATTGTACCAAATCCAAATCTCAATCCTCATCCCAATCCCAATCACAATTATGAATTCCAATTTTAATCTCAATACCAATTCCAATCACAATCATTATCCCAATACCAATCCCAATCATTAGTTCTTAGTTTATTTTATTCATTCCACAACATAAAGTCTTAATAAATATGAACTTATCATTATCGTCAATGTCATAATGTAAAACAAACGGATCTTGCTACTTTACTTGAGAAACAACTGAAACGTTCACCAGACTCGAAGAAATCTTTAGTGAAGTGAATGCACGTATCATGATATAAGCTCATTCAAGCCAAACGCTGTGCAATGAAACTATGTTTGAAGAAGAGTAGAAGTCCTTAAGGCTCGCGATGTGATACACACATCAAGTTATGATTGCAGTCTGGAACAGGAACTTCATTGTTCAAAAGCTTAGCGACAATTGTTGGCTGCTGAAACTTCCTCCGTCGAACTAGGGTGATAATCTTGCATAGATCATCGTTTAGAGGCAAAATCTATGGCAAAAATCGTTTTTGAACTCTTTCGATTCCGATTCCGAGTTTTCCAGCAATACGGTTCATAGACATCTTCGGCTATTTTGATTATAAACCCCAAATGACGATTAGCCTTAGCAATGACGGCAAATTGGTGACTGGCGAACGAGAGATTTAATTCATGATCACGCCCAAGCATGCATTTCTTCAACCCTATTGAGCACGACTCCATCCATGTGGTAGTAAAACATTATAAGCTACGAGTTCTGATGAAATGTCATTAGTTCAGGATATAACTTTTATCTCCACATTTAAATACCAGAACTAGAAATTATTGTTTCAAAATTTTCGGGAATTCATGCTGTTCGAATGAGATATTTAAAGTTAAGTAGAATGGGTAAGCTAATGCAGCAATACGGCACAACGTCGGAAATCCCATATAGTCTAGAAGTAAAGGAATATTTGAGGTTATTGGTCGCAGCACTAATCAACGGTTGAGTGCATTATGAATTCCAAGTATGAATCAAAATTTCAATCCCAATCCCAATACCAAATCCCAACTTAGAATTTCAATCCTAATCCTAAACCAAATCCCAATCCCAGTCCCAATTCCAATCCCAATCCCAATTAGAAAGTTCAATTATTAATCCCAATTTAGAATTTCAATCCTATTGATTGGGATCCCTGTGCTAATCCCAATCCGAATCCACATCCAAATCCCAATCCCAATACTAATCTCAATCCTAAACCCAATCCAAATCATAAATTATTTTTCTTTATCAATTATTAATCCCAATTTAGAATTTCAATCCCAATGATTGGGATCCCAGTCCTAATCCCAATCCCAATCTGAATCCCAATTCCAATCCCAATCCCAATTATAAATTTCAATTATTAATCCCAATTTAGAATTTAAATCCTAATGATTGGGATCCCAGTCCTAATCCCAATCCAAATCCCAATCCCAATCCCAATCCGAATCCCACTCCCAATTATAAATTTCAATTAATAATCCCAATTTAGAATTTCAATCCTTATGATTGCGATCCCAGTCCCAATCCCAATCCCAATTATTAAATTCAATTATTAATCCCAATTTATGATTTCAATCCCAATCCCAATTATAAATTTCGATTATTGATCCCAATTTAGAATTTCAATCCTTATGATTCGGATCCCAGTCCTAATCCCAATTCAAATCCCAATCCAAATCCCAATCCCAATCTCAATCCCAATCCGAATCCCTAGCCCAATCCCAATACTAATTTCAATCCCAATCGCAATCATATAATTCAATTATTTTTCCCAATTTAGAATTTAAATCCTAATGATTGGGATCCCAGTCCTAATTCCAATCCAAATCCCAATCCCAATCCGAATCCCAATCCCAATCCCAATCCCAATTCCAATTATAAGTTTCAATTAGTAATCCCAATGTAGAATTTCAATCCTAATGATTGCGATTCCAGTCCCAATCCCAATCCCAATTATTAAATTCAATTATTAATCCCAATTTAGAATTTCAATCCCAATCCAAATCCCAGTCCCAATCCCAATAATAAATTTCGATTATAAATCCCAATTTAGAATTTCAATCCCAATGATTGGGATCCCAGTCCTAATCCCAATCCCAATCCAAATCTCAATCCCAATCCCAATCCCAATCCCAATCCCAAATCCAATCCCAATGCCAATCCAAATCCGAATTATAAATTTCAATTATTAATCCCAATTTAGAATTTCAATCCCAATTCAAAACCCAATCCTAATCCCAATCCCAATCCCAATTATAAATTTCTATTATTAATCCAAATTTAGAATTTCAATCCTAATGATTGGGATCCCAGTCCTAATCCCAATCCCAATTATTAAATTCAATTATTGGAATTTCAATCCAAATCCAAATCCCAACCTTTTTCCAAATTCCAAACCCAATCCCAATCCCAATTATAAATTTTAATTATTGATCCCAATTTAGAATTTCAATCCTAATGATTGAGATCCCAGTACTAATCCCAATCCCAATCCAAATCCCAATCACAATTCCAATCCCAATCCCAATCCTAATCCCAATCCCAATTATAAATTTCAATTATTATTCCCAATTTAGATTTTCAATCCCAATCCAAATCCCAATCCCAATCCCAATTATAAATTTCGACTATTAATCCCAATTTAGTATTTCAATCCCAATGATTGGGATCCCAGTCCTAATCCCAATCCCAATCCAAATCTCAATCCCAATCCCAATCCCAAATACAATGCCAATCCCAATCCTAATTATAAATTTCAATTATTATTCCAAATTTAGAATTTCAATCCAAATCCAAATCCCAATCCCAATCCCAATTATAAATTTAGATTATTAATCCCAATTTATAATTTCAATCCAAATGATTGGTATCCCAGTCCTAATCTCAATCCAAACCAAATCTCAATCCCAATCCCAATCCCAAATCCAATCCCAATCCCAATCCCAATTATAAATTTCAATTTTTATTCCCAATTTAGAATTTCAATCCAAATCCAAATCCCAATCCCAATCCCAATTATAAATTTCAATTATTAATCCCAATTTAGAATTTCAATCCTAATGATTGGGAGCCCAGTCTTCATCCCAGTACCAATCCCAATCACAATTCCAATCCCAATCCCAATCCTAATCCCAATCCCAATTATAAATTTCAATTATTATTCCCAATTTAGATTTTCAATCCCAATCCAAATCCCAATCCCAATCCCAATTATAAATTTCGACTATTAATCCCAATTTAGTATTTCAATCCCAATGATTGGGATCCCAGTCCCAATCCCAATCCCAATCCCAATCCAAATCTCAATCCCAATCCCAATCCCAATCCCAATCCCAAATACAATCCCAATCCCAATCCCAATTATAAATTTCAATTATTATTCCCAATTTAGAATTTCAATCCAAATCCAAATCCCAATCCCCATCCCAATTATAAATTTAGATTATTAATCCCAATTTATAATTTCAATCCAAATGATTGGTATCCCAGTCCTCATCTCAATCCAAACCAAATCTCAATCCCAATCCCAATCCCAAATCCAATCCCAATCCCAATCCCAATTATAAATTTTAATTATTATTCCCAATTTAGAATTTCAATCCAAATCCAAATCCCAATCCCAATCCCAATTATAAATTTAGATTATTATTCCCAATTTATAATTTCAATCCTAATGATTGGTATCCCAGTCCCAATCCCAATCCAAACCAAATCTCAATCCCAATCCCAAATCCAATCCCAATTCCAATCCCAATTATAAATTTCAATTTTTATTCCCAATTTAGAATTTCAATCCAAATCCCAATCTCAATTATAAATTTCAATTATTAATCCCAATTTAGAATTTCAATCCCAATGATTGGGAGCCCAGTCTTCATCCCAGTACCAATCCCAATCCCAATCCCAATCCCAATTCCAATCCCAATCCCAATCCCAATCGCAATTATGATTCTACTCTCCCCCAATCCCAATTAAGATTCTACACAGAAAATTGATTGCTTCGTCAATACCGATACTATTCTATATCCTAAATTTTATCTCAATCCACATCCCCATACCCAATTCCAAAATCAATCCCGATTCAAATTCCAGTTCTAATTTCGTTTATTTACATTCGAGGAAACAACAAATACTATACCAATCCTTACTAATGCATTCTTTAGATGATCCAGGATGATCTGTTCATCAAAAAGCCGGTACTGCGCTCCAGAGTCCATGCCAAATTCAAATCTCAATTCTTATTTCCATCCCAATCCCTATTCCAATCCCAGTTTTGAACTCCAATTCCAATCCCAATTTCAACCCCAAATCCAATTCCAATTCTTTTTCTTAATTTTACCACAGTTCCAATCCTAATCCAAATCCCAATTTCAATTCCAATCCCAATTCCGATTCTGAGTCCTAAGTCCAATCCCAATTATAAACCCAATTCCAATCCCAATTAAAATACTAACTTTTTGTGTTAAGAGATAGAGGAATGGTTTATTCGCTAAAGTTTTAAAAAGTGCAAAAATATGAATCTTTGCTGAACAGTTAAAATTCCTATCTTTATTGGGTTCAGAGTTACAGAGAGTATTTTCTGTGAATGTTACTTAAAAGTTAATTTTTTGCACTTAGCTTTTGTTAGCTACATTTTACAAGCAAACGTTGTTCTTAAGAAGCATTTGGGCATACAAAACACACGTTTTTGTTGAAGGCCACACATCTTCAGGACTTTTCCTTACAAAGTTATAGAATGTTTTAGCTTATTTTTTCGATAACTTTAAGAACGTATAAAGTAAAAAGCAGCAAATAGAATCATGATGTTAATACTTTTTCTCGAAGTTTAGCTCGAGTGCTCAAAACCGTTATAAGTTCCATCTGTCCCAATTCACCTAACCTTTATTTTATACGTTGTTAAAATTATCGAAAAAATATGCTGAAATGTGCTATAACTTTGTAAGGAAAAGTCCTGGAGATGGGTGGTCTTCAACAAAAACGTGTGTTTTGTATGCTTAAATGCTTCTTTAGAACAACGTTTTTTTGTAAAATTTAACTAACAAAAGTTAAGAACAAAAAACTAACTTTCATGTAACTTTCATAGAAAATACTCTGTAACTCTGTACCCAATTAAGATGGCAATTTTGTTTGTTCAGCAAAGTTTCATATTTTTGCATGATCTAAAACTTTGTCGAATAAACTATTCCTCTATCTCTTGACACAAAAAAGTTAGTATTTTGGATATATGAAAACCTACTGTAACATATGCTCGCCGTACTCTAATATGGGTGGATTGGGAGAAATGGAACCTGAAGGAGTTTATAGTACTTAAACTTAACTTCAAGGAAAAGTATTGACATCGAAATTCCACTCGCCCCTTTTTAACCTATACGTTCTTGAAGTTATCGAAAAAATATGATATAACTTTGTAAGGGAAAGTCCTGAAGATATATGACTTTTGGCAAAAATATGTGTTTTGTGTGCCCTAACAATTCCTCCGAACAATACTTTCGTGTAAAATGCAACTAACAAATGTTAAGTACAAAAAGTTAACTTAAGTAAGTTCCATGTAATATACTTTATAACTTTGTACCGAAAGAAAATAGGGTATTCATTTGTTCAACAAAGTTTCATATTTTTGAATTTTCTGCAACTTTGCAGAATAAACTATTCTTCTATCCATTAACACAAAAAAGTTCATTTTTTTATTTTCAGTATAGTAAACTTTTCATACTTTTTGATAATTTGCGATTATGCGAGTCATTCATACAAACAATTGTTCTGAAGACACTATTAAGCTAGGATGAAAGTAAATGACGCTTTAAAATTAAGTTCCACTTTTTGTCTTATTGGACCACTGTGCGATGATGTCTGCCCCTGATTTCATCACCTTTTTCACCCGATTTTATCATCATATAACATTTCATAAAAAAATGCCGGGATGTATTGATTTTCTATCTAGATTCAATATTTTAGTACTTTTGCATCTTTTGATATAGAAAACTAGGTGATCAATCTACCCAAAAGTTAAATAGAAAATTTACTTTTTCATTAGATCGAGTTAGACGCATAGTGTCTTCATCAAGGTTTCATGTGATCTCGAAACAAGAAACTTTGCCGAACCCTTTTACAAAATTATCAGACTTCCAAAATACAGGTTTTTGCAAAAAACGTTATGTTTTATATATATATATATATATATATATATATATATATATATATATATATATATATATATATATATATATATATATATATATATATATATATATATATATATATATATATATATATATATAAAATAAAACAAGCTATTTGAAGAATGCATCTACGATAAACTAATGTTAGAATAATGCCGAAAAAGTAAAAAAAGTTTGTAAATGCTCCGGGCCTTTCGACAAGAGGGACCCTCCTAGTCCTGGACCAGACGTGAAGACAGAGTGGTGACCTTTTTTTTGCTTGTCAGCTTCGTGAAGCGTTAAGTATTATCAAAATTTAAAGTTTTTTCACCTCTAAAGGACCCTACGAAAATACCTGCCGTGGGTCCCCCGGCACCTTAATCCGGCACTGATGAAAGCTCTTCCTTCAAAAAGAGGGAGGGGTCTCGAACCATTCTAATCACCTTTTACGGCCCCAAAAACCCCAGCATATAAATTTTCACGAAGATTGGCACAGTAGTTGTCACGTCTGTAAAAATCAGAGAGACAGGCAGACAGATAGAATGGCTTTTTTATATAACTAGATTACTTGTAGTAATTTTATTCCGCTGATTTTCCAAATTAAATTATTGGTAATAAATAAATCTCCCGATTTTATTACCCCAAACATTATCAAGGGGGTAATTTAATCGGGTGATCACTGTGCTTGGTTCCATCAAAAATTTGGGTCACCCTAATTTTCTGATAATTTTCCAATAAGCGCTTAATTATATTTAACAACTTTGTAGAAGAAAGTTTTCTTCTAAAACATTACTATAAAACTTTAGATCCGAATTTCCCCTTATATTCGGTTTATGGACCAATGTGGAATGCAAGAGCTTATGGCTATTTCACGATAGTTAGGTATGTCGGATTTCGTCGGATGTCGGATGACAGACGGCAGTAAGCCAGAACAATGAAGGAGTAAGTTCCGTTGCAAGATTTTCCATAAATACTGGCGTAATTCCGCCAGGTCCAAGAACTTTTGAGAAATTTAAGTTTATTCACCCTCCAGTGCCCAAGCTCGCCTTTAGACGGGCTCCAGTAAAGTAATCAAAATCTTGGGACTTGGGCTTGGGCACTAGAGGGTTGAGGACTGCAAAACAGCCTGCACATGATGTTGGTATACACCAATATTCCTCGAGAATTTCATATAAAATGCAAAATAATTGCGGTCGCGATCCTCTTCAGAAAATGTACAGATTTCTTTGGAGGATTTTGCTAAAAGACTGCAAATCCTTTCGAAGCTATTTCCTACACTTTCTTTAAGATGCATTACGGAGGAAAAATTATCAGATTTCAGTTTAGTTTTTACATAATTATAAAAATTCTTCGGACATGACTTTACTTCAAGTTCAGTTTTTGCAGTATTTTCATCAAATTCATTGCTGATAACAAGGTTTATTTTATCGTATATATCCAAAAAGATTGCTGAATTTTCGCTACTGTTTTGTCTTTTCTAGATTTTGGAAGCTTTTTGTTGACGGAATTTAAGTTTCAAATCCCAACCCTATTCCTATTCCAATCATAATCCTATTTTCAATTCCATTCCCAATCTCAATTACAATCCCAGTCTAGATTCCAATCCCAGTCACGATTTCAATTCCAATCCCACCTTTATCGCACTCTCATTGCATTACCGATCTCAATTTTAGTCTATTTTCAATAAAAAGTTTATTACCAATCCTAACTTTAATCCAAATCCTCACCGCAATCTTACTCCAAAACTCAACCATCTCCAATTCCGATTCAAAAACTAGTCCCAATCCAAATTCCTATTCTACTCACAATACTAATCCCAAACCATATCCAATACACGCCATTCGCTGACTACAAGCTTCTTCAAAGAAGAACTTCGCTGAAGATCACAACTCTCTAGGTTGTCGGAATCACGAGATTTTGTGCAGTATAAATCTTGAGCTTCCATATTGCTTTCCACGATGCGTTCCGCGGTACCAATTACAATTCCAATGCCGATTCTGGCTCCAATGCCAAATGCTGTAAAACAATTAAGCTGCGAATTATGGCTACGATCTAATATGGACGAAAAATGACTGAACAATTTATGCACTGTCATTAGTTGTTTGGTTCAATTCTCAATCCAAATCCCCATTCCAATATTATTCCTAATCCTAATTCAATTCTAAGTCCAATTTCAATCCTTACCCCAAATTATGTTTAGATCTCAATCTCAAATCCATACACCTAATCAGGCAATGAAAAATCGGTAATATTATTACAATTTATTTTTATGTTAACGACTGGTACTGGTAATGCAAAGGTTGGCCTGTCTTTTGGCACTCTCAGTCTTGTGAAGGAAAAACACAACAATCTAACAAAATTGCCCGACGTTTCGGCCGTTTTGATGGCCTTTTTCAAGGGAAAACTGTATTTAACGTAAAAAGTTAATAATAGAGTGTAAAACATAAATAGTCACTCACTTTAGTTGGGTCGTATTGGTCTTAAACGTTGGTTTCCAACGGTCGGAAGTCTTGTATTGCGGAGTTCGCAGTTTTCCGATGAATAAAACGAGAAAAAGTTCATCGCAACCGAAGCAAAAACCAAACTACAAGACTTCCGACCGTTGGAAACCAACGTTTAAGACCAATACGACACAACTAAAGTGAGTGACTATTTATGTTTTACACTCTATTATTAACTTTTTACGTTAAATACAGTTTTCCCTTGAAAAAGTCCACCAAAACGGCCGAAACGTCGGGCAATTTTGCTAGATTGTGGTGTTTTTCCTTCACAAAGACTGAGAAAGCCAAAAGACAGACCAACCTTTGCATTTATTACAATTTACGCGGTGAACTTTCGAAAACACTGAGCAAATAATAAATTTAAAATAACCTTACATAGTTTCTGTATTCAGCATTCAGTTTCACTGATTTCCGATTTATTTACTGCTGGATTACATAATTTTACCGAATGCTGGTAAAAAAATACCGAAACCACCGGAGAGCTAAAGAAAATTTTCTCTTCGTTATCCTGGTTATCAGAAGTTACAGTTTCGGTTACGTTTAAACAGATAAGTTCCGACAAATTTATTACATTACTTTGTTTATTAAAAGGCACATCTTTCTGCTTCTGAATGGTGCTATCTTCGATACAGAAACTTTGAGAAACAAAATTCAACTGGAATAAAATTCTTATACAGTGATGGTGATTCTTGAAAAAAAAAACTGCTCAAAGAAAAGAGAATATAAATAAAACAACCTAATTTGCTGGAGTCAAATTGGAAAAAAAAACACATTTGTTATTCGTTTCGGTTCTAAACATTCATTTTCATCGCTTTGATTAGAACTTCACCATTAAACCTGCGATTCTACGAATTGATATGATCAAAGATAAAATTCGAAACACCATTGTTCGTATCTCTCGCTTCTCGATTGTCAGAAATGTCTACCGGATTGACAATAATTCAATTAACTTTCCAATTTACCGCGCTATCTGCTTTCTCTGGAGGTTGCCCGCGAAAATGATCATTCGTTACAAAGCAACAAACAGGTTAGCGAAATATTTGATTGAAATAGAGAAAGCAGAAAAAAAGTACAGCTCCCGCTCGTTCCGCCTACAACCTACGTCTCTGTCGTCACAGGATGGGCCGCAAAGTTATCACGAGATAAAGTTTGTTATTGTACCGCAAGCTTTTGTCACTCGCTGCGTCTACAGCTGCCAGGTTTTCCCAACAATCGGTACAATTTTGCCAATATATTTTGTGAGGAAAGTTGAAAAGTTCCCCGATTCGTCGTTGGCAAGCGTGGCTTCTTCGCCAGAACGGAATGAAAGGAGTTTTTCCTGGCCCATCCCTCCGCCGTGCGTTGCGCTAGGAAACGCTCATCAGCAAATCGAACGAATCAATTTTTAATTCAATTTTTGTTGCGCTACTCTTTCTGACAAGCTGTCGTGATCTCTTATCGGTTGTTCGGTGGTCTCCAAGCATCGGGCCCGACAGGCCTAGAGAAAAAGGGGGTAACCTTTTTCCACTTGCCCTTCGTTCCGCTTCGATATAATCCAATAAAGTCGTTATTAAATCTTATTAGCCCGACACTGGGACACAAGCAAGGAAGAACTGAGAAGCGAAGAGACAAATCTTTTCATCTTTTCCTATTGATTCGATAGTGACTAACAGTGATCCGAGTGCGGTCAGCTGCATCCTATTCGGAGCAAACCTGAAGCCCTTCGCCGTGGTCGGAGAGCGTCGGAAATCTTTGCCAGTTGGTGTGCTATTGAAAAGTTCCCAGGCGCAGATTTCCGAGCGGCTGTTCGGCCATTGGTCGAGCGAAAGTTGATCAGCCTTTGCAAACGGATTTCCGGGAAGATAAATCCGCTTTTCCGGTTGCTGCTGACAGACCAACGACAAGATTATTCAAATCCAATACTACGCTACGGTGCAAAATGAATGACAGCCAGTAGGAGAACGCAAGAAGTGGAACCGAGAGAGAGAAAAAAATGTTGTTGGGTGAAAGGAAAATTTCAATTTGCGACGAAATCGATTTGAGATACGTGTTTGTACTTGAATGGGCTTTCGCATTGAATGGTGTCGCAATTTCTAGCTGTTGTGGTAGGAAAAATGAGCCTGGCCGAAATGATTGACACGCTCGATTCAGTGTGTTTGTGTGAAACATTGAATTATCGGCATTAAAGGCGATGGAGATAATCGAAATGAATTATTTTATAATCGGCTTTCGTTTAGAGTGGCGCCTATTCTGCATAGTCGTTTATTCGTTTCATTTTATTCTGCTCATTGACTCCTTGTTAAGCTTAAAGGCTTAATTTTTGTTCTTCGTGTTATATTCTGATTAATCCTTTAAATTATCACGATACAGGATATTTATTCTGTTTTTTTTTTGTCTAAATCTCTTGATTTTTTATTGAATACAAAATAACGACGACGATTCGACTACAATTTTCATATGATTTGTATTTCGACGATGCGAAAAACCGCAAAACCAATTTCCAACGTCATTCTGCACAAGTTTACCCACCGCTGGGATTAGCAGTCTTGCAGCGCAAAAGAGGGGTCGCTGATTAAAGATACCAATGATGGTATGTAATTTCCTCAATGTAATTTTAATAAATATTCCATTTGTATTAATTGTTCCAGGGTTAGAGGCAGGTGGCTGCGGGTGCTTTGCTGTCACAAACATCGACTGCATCAAAGCGGTTGACAATTCAAATTAGCTTACAAATGTTAATTCTTGCCTGGCATAAATTGAACGCGAAAGGGTTAAACAACGCCAGTTCGATCGCCAGGAGAGGGGGATTATTTTCAAATCGAAGGGGACGCAAATCGTACATTTATGTTTCCTGCCGCGAACATGAAACGTATCAACATTTGCGTAGGAGCGTTCTGAACTCCACTTCAGGTAACTTCTGCTGCCAAGTTGAGAGCTGCAAATGCACATCGGTTTTGCCGGCTTGAAGCGGTACAAAGTTTAAATGTGTTCTAATTATATTTAATTATCGTTGCTCTCTCCATTCAGTCGTTCAAGTGTCAGAGTCCAACACGAGGAGCATAATATCAAAAAAGTTCAATGTCAGAAAAGATCACATTATATCGCACTCTCAAATTGAATGTTACGTTTTGCTCGCTGAAGAGTTCCGTTCGGCATGCATTGGCAAATCCGGTAGCATCCGGGGGTAGGCTAGGAGATACACGGGGGAAGGCTAGGAGATACACGCGCCCTTTGAACGTTTAATTTAATTATTTCATTTTCATTACGCTTTCCCGGCTGCCGGTGGCTGTTGCCACCCCTTTTCCGTCTGCTGTGGCTGCATGAAATTTGAACTTGAAACAACCATCCCTCCTTTTGCACCAAAAACGGTGTCGTTTCTGCCACAGACTGACTGCTGCTGCGGATGCATACGTTTTGCTATAGAACATCGGATGCTGCGAGACTTCGGCACCGGCATTCAAGTGTAAATGTGAATCTCGTTCTGCCCCGCTTTTGTTCCGTTGATTGTCCGAACGTTTCGGTTTTTGGTGTCGGATAGCGTTATGCGACAACGGTGTGGTGATGAGGCCGGGGTGACGGGTAGAACGAGAGGCAAGAGGGCCGCCCCATTAAAATAAGATCTTTTCTTTCACTCAGCATGCAGGATACTACTGCCGTCTCGGTGGCTGAGGCTGTCTGTCTGTCTGCTCGTCTTGTGTCTGACTGCCGGTATTTGTCTGGTCAGGGTGCAAAAGGTCCTGTTCAAACAATGACTCGAAGCGGTGGGTGGTCAGGGGGGGTGAGGGTTAAGGAGGGATGTTCATTGGTACAGGTTAAGCGAGCAATTAGAAGAAATGATGTTCGGCCAAAGCACTGCTGTGAATGGAACAATTCAACGAACAAATTGGGGGAATTGGGCGCGTTATTAAATGAGACTTACGATAGAGTGGAAGATGTTCAAACTGATATTTTCAGCTGATTGAGTGATTGCTAGTGATTCATGTGAATCAGTAGCATGACTTGTTTCCAAATGGTGCCACTGAAAAACAACGTTGTTCTAAAGAGACATTTAAAGCTGAAACTGGTTGTGGACGCTTTGAAAAGGATCGTCATCCCCTATTGGTACGACCACCTATTGACACTCAGGCGCTTTGCGGAACGACGCCAAAAAGTAACAAGGTTACAATTTCGCGCACTTGCTCAAAGTCGTGCTGCCTGGAAGAATGCAAGCTGGTTGATACCCTTCTTTCCTTTTGAAGCACTGTTTTTTTTCTGTCATTCCGCAAGATCTTAACCGATTTTGATCGAACATTTTTCAAAAGAACACAAATTTATCATAATTTTTGGGACAGTAAAGGACATTTCGGAATTTCCCGTTGTTCCAGATTTATCGAGGGGAACGGTGGGGTAAGTACCCTTCCAAAGACACAGGCTAGATTAAAAATGGTAGCGAAACATATCATACTGTAAGTTTTTGCAAAAGAATACTATTAACGATCGATATTTGGCCACTTGGACGACTAATGACCATTCCTATTCGAGTTTTTTGATATGCCGCAAACTAGGTCTTGGAACCATTCTCAGAACCGATTTCCGGAACTCGGCCAGTAGTGGCCAAAACACGCCCAAATAACCTAATACCGATCGCCAATAGTGTTGTTTTGCAAAAACTTAAAGTATAAGTTCTGGCAACACTAGCTATTGTTTGTTTACGTTGTTAGTGCGCTGCTCTATTTGTAGGTTTTATTTCGATATAAAGCTCTTAATTTTGATAATTATTTCGATCTATTTGCTTTCTCGAACTGCATTCTACACGAGTGATATTGGATCTAATCTCTGGATCAATCCGTTCGCCGATAAATCTGCTGTTTCGTGGTGCTTCGCTCATCTGTGATAGAACAATGGCTTCTACTTACAAAACTTGCAGCTCCGCCGTCAATGGGGCATGAGCATGAGCATGAGCATGATTGACCGCCCGCGGTTGCTACTCCGTTATTGCCAGTTCAGCTGTAATTACACAGAGAACCAATAGATGATGCTTGGGATTAACATTCATCCTCAATGTGTAAAAACAGGTGACCTTAATCTTTATATTAGGCAATACCAGCGCCGGCCGCATCCGAATGCAGGTCAAAGGAGGAGTGTGTATGGGAATATGTTGACGTGATACTCGCTTTATTGGAAGCCGAGAACACCTCTGCACTTCCACGAGAAATCACGGGGATGTTGGAGAGAAGGGTTAGGTTTGCAGCAGGTCTCGTTTTGGTAAACGATGCGCTGAGTTCTAGTACCGGGTCCATAATAACAAATATCGCGCGTACGAGTTCATTATATCTTCTACGGAAATTATAACGCGATTCGAACTCATTCCGGTTGATGATGTAACACCGCAAAAATAAAGCGCACGCGAGGATACCGGACCTATGACTTAATCAAGACAGACTCAAAGATTCGAAAATCTGTTTATGAAGTCATTATGCAACTACCGAAACGTATCTCTCACTGATTTATCTCACAATGTTACGAAAGCTACGAAAGTTGAGTCTACGTTAACGTTAAAGGTATCGACGTGAAGTCTCTAGATATTCGGTGACCGTCGACTAACGACGTTTCTTGTAAATTGTTCGTCTGTTCTTGAAAAGCGATTTCCTGATTTGAGACCGATTTGAAGAAGAAATAAACAATAGTGTTATTAAAGCCATGCACAGGTGTGTGTGGTATATTCTAGTGAAACGCAAAATGTTATACTACACTATGTGGACGATTTGAACTAACATATTATAGAGTTGGGTCACTACATTTCGAAAACATTTATATGAGCAGAACTCTCCCGGGCCGGAGACGCGTTTACACCGAAGCATTATGCACGACCGCTCAATGCACGCCTACCGACGGAGACGCTCGGGAGCACGATATTTCACGCCGATTCTCTATTAGCTGTTAATGCGAGTGTTGCCTATCAAATAGAAAAATTGGCAAAGTATCATGCATCCAAAGCCCCAATAATTTAAAAAATGCAGATATGCAAATTGACCAAAATATATATCTTAAGTTTGTTGACAAAATGCCAAACTAGTCATAATTGGGACATAGTATACAAAAACCTCTGCTCAAAGCTAGAAAAATCGAAAAAATTGAATCATAAGATTTCGACTTCGACTAGCATCAATGCACCATACTCCTAACTCCATAAACCACACCAGTACTCTCTAAGTGAAAACCTCACTTTCATTTTACCGTTTCGGATCTGCGTCTATGAAAATTTAGCATATTTAACAAAAGTTTGCAATGGAGTAAAAATAATAAAAAATAATTATTCAAAAGCTAGTGAAGTCATATATAGAAAAGGAATAACAATGAATATCAAAACAGAGTCATCAGATAGGGGAACTGCTCCATTATTCATCTCAGCCCGTATATTCATCTCATTCAACATGTAAACACAATTGAAAACAGGAAAAAACGCATATTTTCTCCTTGAACTAATCTGCTAATCCATGGAATGGATTCTTCTTAGTTCACTTTAGATTCCTCATAAAGTATAATCTTCAAAAACTCACTTAAAAGCACTAAATTTGATATTATAGTCGGGCATCAGCACTCGAAAACTTGTTTAATTCAATCACCTACCTCAGAAAATAATGTCCGCGCATCGTTCTATACGGCTACAACGGGACTCGTTCTGCAGCCAACCAAAGTTTTTTTCGTCACTAGCGGACCACTTTACATTTCAATCACTAAACAAAATCACTCACTACACTAAGAAAACTTGAATCTCTGAAATGTTCACCTCAAATTTCCTAAAACAAGCTTGAATTAGCAGAAATATATAAGATGAATTTCTGCAATTCCTAAATTTCAACTGTATCTATTTTCATCTGTTTTCACTGCGTTGAAGAAAATCAAGAGTTGCCAAATCAGTGTTTGGTAATACGAAAAAATTATACTGAAAATGTTGAATTATTCCGACATAATTGATATGAATCTACATCACTGTAGTGGTTAACTAGGTTACCAATTTTTCACGTAAACAACTGCAGCGGATATTTAGGTAACCTACAACGACGAACTGCGGCTACGTTCATTCATGATGATGTGATTAATTCATGATTAACAGTGAGATTAATATAGGGGCATTGTGAGATGAATAATTGAGCAGTGATTCAAGTTTTGAGATCGATATGGAAGCGTTGTGAAAAATGGTTTGTTTTAAAAAATTCAGGATAAATCTAGCTAATTTTACTAAATATCCAATGCTAAAAGGTTCCAGATAAGAGTAAGTAAGCATATTTAGCTTATTTGTTCAATGACTTTGTGAAAATTTGGTGTTTAATCCGTGCATTCTTCGTGAATATCGGCTTAATGAGATGAATAATGGAGCAGTTCCCCTGTATTTCAGTTTGGAATTTCAAGACATTTTCAATCAGTGGCGTCTCGTCCTTTTGTGCACTACGTGCACTACATCAGGTGTTGTTGGTGGGGACTTTATGCCAATTTCAAGAATAACTAACAAAAATCAAAAGCTAAAAGGAATCCATCAAACAGTATCAATGATAAACTAGTATTGCTCGCTGTGTACCATTTCTAGTGCACAAAATGAAAAAATACATGTGACCCACCCTACCATAAGTTAACGGTGGAAATCAATGAGTGATGCGAACGAGAGGCATAAAAGAGACCAAAAACCTCTCTGCGCAGTGCACTTATCAATGAACACAATATTGTTATGTATCTACATACATAGCGTGTACGCGTGTGGCCAGTGAATTTGGTTTGCAAGACCGACGTATTAGTGTTGATTCTGTGCACTCACGTCAGTGAACTTGAAGAAATAAGAACAAACATGGAGAGCGTTGAAATTTGACATCGTTGTACACTCTCCGCAAGTCGCGTGCTGCTTTATTCAAGCATTGAATGCAGCTTTATTAGAGAAAGGGTAGGTGGGAAACTGAGTGAGGCCGAGGTCATACAGGAAACGATGCGGCACGAACATCGTCTTTCCCCACTTGGAGGAATTACCTCAATAGTGAAAACTGACGCACGTCCGAACACATCCCGAACCGTTTCAATGCTATTTGCGCCGCATATCCCTCGGCCCAAAAAACCCCGATCAAAGCTAAAGAGAACAAAGCTGCTCTCTCTCTCTCGCCCTATTCCTCTGCCATTCAAATAATAAAAAAAAAACACGAGCAAAATACTAATACTTATCCTGCGTCTTTACTCTGAACGAGGATCGTCGCATGGGTGCTACACAATCTTCCTGCACACGCGCTCTTCTTGCTACCTAAGTTCACATTTCGCTCACACAAACCGACGGTAAGCGCTCGCGAGAAACGCGTTCCGCCACCGAGAACATAAGGTTTTTAGCAATGGCTTCACTTTTACCGGCAATACGAAACATCCTAATTTCGTATAACCTTTTTCTCCACCCCTTACAATTAATAAAATCGTGATTACCACCGAAACACTAAGTGATATGCGCTTATAGCACTTTTCGCAACTAGAACTCAATTGATTAATACAAGAACTTAATTGATCGGCACGGAGCATTCGAAAAAAACCAACCGCACAGGTCGAGCGCTCGCACCAAACCTCCAGCTCCGCCGTCAATGGAATTGACAAAGTCGTCTGTCGTGGTAACTGCCGATCACTGTTCCATTGACATGCATTCCCCAATTGCAACGATCGACTTTGGAGGTGATTTCAATACACAGTAGCAATCTATTTTGGCTATGCGATGATCGTGCCAGCAGCTTCAACAATTGGCTGCAACTACCCGTTACCACCGCCCGCGCTGCTGATTCATTGCAGCTGTGTCAAGCAGTCGAAAAATTAAATTCTGTCATCACCGATCTCTCGTCTCGCATCGAAAAACACTTCCCGTGCGGACCTACCTTTCCAGCCCAAAAAAGGTTTTTGAAGTAGAATACTTCTCTCAGGAAGTTCGGCTACATAGAGATGTGAAATGAAAATCTAAAACCGAAAAAAAGTGAAATATATGTCCAATTTCAAATACTAATAAATCGGTCAGTATCCGATGGATTTCCTTCGTTCTTGCAGCAATAGATTGGAAAATCTTCTAAGATTCTTCCCAAACGAAGATAATTGTAATTTTACTATTCAAACTATTGTACTATTGGAAATAGTCAAGTCTTGTCAAAACGAAAAATTCGACCTCTGATTGGTCGTTATATGATCGCTTCCCAAGCACGGTCGACAGAATTATATACCTTGCAATTTAAAACATGCTATTTGGCCTATATAAGAGCCTGTTTCAGTCGAAGCCGCTCATAATAGTTCTAGACAGCGACAACAGCAGTCATCCCTTAGCAGCAGCACTAGCATTGCAGTAGATACCAGCAATGACGGAAAGCGGCCTCAGCTGTGGCGTAGCAATGGATAGCGCACTAGTTGCAGCGGATTCAAGCAACGATAGCAGCTGGGCCAGCTGTTGCAGGGACAGCGGATGCCAATGGCAGCGTATAGCGGCCACAACTGTAGGATGGCTACGGATAGCGTATGAGTTGCAGCGGGTATCAGCATCGATAGCAGCTGATGCAGTAAGTTTACTTTAGTGAAATGCAGTCTCTGTGCGATATTGGACACTAGTAAAAGCATTCACATGAGCCGTCTAGTTTTGATTGTTAAATCAGCTTTCCACTGCTTATTTTATCACAAGGAATACTTTATTCGCACTGTCAGTGATAACACCAAGATGTGATCGGTATTTTCACCGATATTGAATTGAACAACAAATTGTCCTTTTCAGGATGATATAAAAACCTGATGATTGAAGAGTTGATATTTTCTTTTGAGTTAATTTACATTTTTAAATTTGTAAAAGTTATAAATTTTACTTTATCTCCGTGTCGCAGAACGTACTGAATTATCTTTTCCTTCAGTCATGAGTACGACATCCGAAAAATTTTCATTATCTGCATAAAATTAATAATATTAAAAATTAATTTTTCGCATAACCAAAATTTAAAAATTGTCAAGCTCCAAACATGACAAGCAACTTACTACAGTCAGGTTTTTGTTTTACGCGGTTATTTTACAAGGTTTTTTTACGCGGATTTTTGAATTAACGCGGTTTTTTTTACGCGGATTTTTGAATTAGCACGGTTTTTTTACGCGGATTTTCGAATTAACGTGTTTTTTTTTACGAGGTACGTATTCCCCGCGTAAAAAAAACCTGACTGTATATTATTAAAAATGGTCAATCTTTGTTGAAGCGCAAAATTCGATTGATCTGATTAGTCAACGTTTATTTGCTAGAAAAAATGACTGACACGCAAGCAGCCGGGTTATCTTTCTCGTAAAAGTATTCTACTTCAACCTTGCGGTCGTGGCTTTGCACACAACCCTCCTGTGATTTTTTCTCAACGTGCTACTGTCGCTGCTGTTTGTGGCACCAGAACTATACAACGTGAAATCAAAACTGTAGCAGACGAGCGACAGCAATTTTGGATCTATCTGAGTCGTCTCGATCCATGCCACACAGCGAATGATATCGCCGCTATGACCAAGGAGTGTCAAGGAATTAATGAAACGCCTAAGGCAATTATGCTTGTAAAAACCTAAATTAATCCACCTAGCGGTCAGACTCAGCCTTTCGCATTCAAACTTATTATTTGTAAAAATAGATTTACATGAATGCTTAAATCCAATAAAGCTATATTCACTCTTAGAGTTCTAAAATATTGATTTTGTAATTGAAGTATAAAATCTGAAATTTGACGTAATGTTAGTGCTCAAGAAATAGCGAAATAAAAGAAATGACTCTTAATTTCGAACAATTTAATCACGAGTGATACCGGGAACGTTCAAATAGTACGATACCACATTGAAATCATGTTGAGGCCATATATATTGATCGAAGCAGGTAAAGTGTTGAATAGTCTTTGAATTTCTTTTCTTTCCAAAACTTTTGAACAGTATATCAAATTGTTATGAAGTTTGTTATTTGTAAGTTTGAGATATGACTCGTTTGTATGACACTAGTTAAGTTCAAATAAGTAGTGTAATACTTGAGATAATAGACTTTCGTTGTTTCAACAATTTAATACATACCCATAGGGCAGCCAAACTTTGAAACCACGTGTTCAATCATAATTTATCAGTTAACCCTTAACTAGCCCGTTCATCTGATATCAATATTGTTCAAATCGGTTCTGTAGTTTCTGAGTTAATAATATTAAATTCAAAAGGGTGATAAGAGGCAGCTAGACCTTTCATTTGACACTAATTTTGTGGAAATCGGTTCAACCATCTCTGAGAAAATTGAGTGAGCACAAGTAGTCTTCGGAATATATTCCTTTCCATAGCTGGATTTCACATTTTTAAACATAACAGGCAAGGTAATAATCCGTTTGCAAAAAAAGAAAATCAATAGGGTCTTATGGGGCGACAAGACCTTCCATATGACACTGATTTTATGAAAATTAGTCCAGCCATCTCTGAGATACATGAGTGAGATTAAATAGTTTCCAGAACACGTTTCTTTCCATAACTTCTGAACCACATGTTCAATCTTCATAAAATTCAAAAGTTAAGGGTTTTTGCCTTTCTCCTAGAAAGGTATAGCAATCACTGGAAAAACCAAAGGTATAAAAGTGGTCCCAATGGCCGAATGTCATATACCACTCGACCCCTTTCGACAAACTGAGCATTTTCTGTATGTATGTATGTATGTGTGTATGTGTGTGTGTGTGTATGTATGTGCAACTTTTTTTTCTCACTCACTTTTCTCAGAGATGGCTGGACAGATTTTCATAAAATTAATTGCAAATGAAAGGTCTAGTTGCGCCATAGGTTGCTATTGAATTTCATTGTAATCGGATTTTTAGTTTAGAGGTTATGTATCAAAATGTAAAAATCACGAAACATCAGTATCTCAGAAACCACACAACCGATTTTAATAAAATTGGTTTCAAATGATTGGGCTATCTCCAGAACCCTTAACTTTTGAATTTCGTAATGATTGAACATATGGTTCAAAAGTTAGGTAAAGAAAAGTTATCCTGAGGTTGTTTAAACTAACTCATTTTTCTCAGAGATGGCTGAACCGATTTTCACAAAATTAGTGTCGAATGGAAGGTCTAGTTGCCCCATGGGTTGCTATTGAATTTAATTTCAATCGGATTGTAACTTTGTCCGTTGTTCATGAAAATGTTAAATCACATAATGAAGTAAACATATTGACTTCCTCCTAACGATCACTGGCTAATTAAAAGGTAGAAAAGTGATCCAAATGGCCGAATGTCATATACTACTCGACTCAGTTAGACGAATCGAGCATTTTCTGCATATAAGCGTATATATGTTTGTGTGTGGGTGTGTACGTGTGTATGTGCACCTCTTTTCGCACTCACTATTCTCAGAGATGGTCTGACCGAACAGATTTCAATGAAATTAATTGCAAATGAAAGGTCTAGTTGCCCTATAAGACCCTGTTGAATTTTATTGTAATCTGATTTCTAGTTTAGAGGTTATGTATCGAAGTGTAAAAAACACGAAACATCAATATCTCAGAAACCACACATCTGAGTTGATTAAAATTAGTTTCAAATGTACGGGCTACCTTAAAAACCCTCAACTTTTGAATTTTATGAAGATTGAACATGTGGTTCAGAAGTTATGGAAAGAAACGTGTTCTGGAGACTATTTAATCTCACTCATGTTTCTCTGAGATGGCTGGCCCGATTTTTATAAAATTAGTGTCATATGAAAGGCCTTGTTGCCCCATAAGACCCCAATATTTTTTTTACAAACGGATTTTTACTTTGCCTGTTATGTTTAAAAATGTGAAATCCAGCTATGAAAAGAAACATATTCCAAGACAACTTACTTGGACTCACTCATATTTCTAAGAGATGGTTGACCCGATTTCCACAGAATTAGTATCAAATAAAAGGTCTACCTACCTCATAACACCCTATTGAATTTTGCAGTAATCGGACTGTAACTTCGTCTGTAATATATCGAAATGTGATAATCACGAAACTTCATTATCTTAGAAACTACACAACCGATTTGAACAATATTGATATCAGATGAACGGGCTAGTTAAGGGTTAACTGATGAATTATGATTGAACACGTGGTTTCAAAGTTTGGCTGCCCCATACGTTACCTTTTCATTTGATTGTAATCAAACTTAAGCAAGCGTTATGTTTTAATTTGTAAAACAACGAAATTCTATTATCTCAAGTATTACACGACTTATTTGAACATAACTAGTGTCATACAAATGAGTCATCTCTCAAACTTACAAATAACAAACTTCATAACAATTTGATATGCTGTTTAAAAGTTTTAGAAAGAAAAGAAATTCAAAGACTATTCAACACTTTACCTGCTTCGATCAATATATATGGCCTCAACATGATTTATATGTGGTATCGTACTATCTGAACGTTCCCGGCATCGCTCGTGATTAAATTGTTCGAAATTAATAGTCATTGCTTTTATTTTGCTATTTCTTAAGTACTAACATTACGTCAAATTTCATATTTTATACTTTTATTACAACATCAATATTTTAGAACTCAAAGAGTGGATAAACATTTATTGGATTTAAGGATTCATGTAAATCTATTTTTACAAATAATAAGTTTGAATGAGAAAGGCTGAGTCTGACCGCTAGGTGGATTAATTTAGGTTTTTAGGTAACCCGTTAATTTGAAACCAATTTTGTTCAAATTGGTTGTTTAGTTTCTGAGATATTGATGTTTCGTGATTTTTACATTTTGATACATAACCTATAAAGTAAAAATCAGATTGCAAAAAAATTCAATAGGGTCTTATGGGGCAACTAGACCTTTCATTTGCAATTAATTTCATTGAAATCGGTTCAGCCATCTCTGAGAAAATCGAGTGAGATTGGGAGAGCGTTACACACTCATGTACAGAAAATGCTCAGCTCGTCGAACTGAGTAGAGTGATATACGACATTCGGCCCTTTTGAGCACTTTCATATTTTTAGTTTTTGCGGTAATTGCTATACCTTTCTAGGAGAAAGGCAATATGAGAAAGGCAAAAAGGGAAATGAAAGAAATGACTTTCTATTTCAAATTCAATTCCGAGCAAGGCCGCAAACATTGAAATAGTACAACATCAAATTTAAATGATGTTTAGGCCACATATTTTGATCGTAGCTATAGTTTTAAACAGTCTGCGGGCTACGTTTCTTTCTATAATTTTCAAACCACATGTTTGAACATTATGAAATTCATTGTTAAAGGGTTTAAAAGCCCAATTATTAGAATTCAACTATGTTCATAGCTTTTGAGATATGAGAGCGATTTTCACATTCTGACGCAGCGCCAAAACTAAAAGTTTGATTACAATGAAATTCAATAGCAACCTAAGCGGCAAATAGACCCTTCATTTGACACCAAGATAGGAAGAATCGATCAGACCATCTCTGAGAATAGTGAGTGCGAAAAAAAAGGTGCACATACACACGTACACACCCACACAAACATATACACCTATACATGCGTACATGCAGAGAATGCTCAATTCGTCGAACTTAGTCGAGTAGTATATGACACTCGACCATTTGGATCACTTTTCTACCTTTTAACCAGCCAGTGATTGTTAGGAGAAAGTCAACATGTTTGCTTGTATTATGTGATTTCACATTTTTATGAACAACGAAAAAAGTTACAATCCGATTACAATGAAATTCAATAGCAACTTGTTGGGTAACTAGAGCTTTCATTTGACACTAATTTTGTGAAAATCGGTTCAGCCATCTCTGAGAAAAATGAGTGAGTTTAAACAACCTCAGGATTACTTTTCTTTACATAACTTTTGAATCACATGTTCAATCATTACGAAATTTAGAAGTTAAAGGTTTTGGAGGCAGCCCGATCATTTGAAACCAGTTTTATTGAAATCGGTTATGTGGTTTCTGAGATATTGATGTTTCGTGATTTTTACATTTTGATACATAACCTCTAAACTAAAAATCCGATTACAATGAAATTCAATAGCAACCTATAGCGTAACTAAACCTTTCATTTGCGATTAATTTTATGAAAATCTGTCCAGCCATCTCTGAGAAAAGTGAGTGAGAAAAAAAAGTTGCACATACACACACACACACACACACACACACACACACACACACACACACATACACACATACATACATACATACAGAAAATGCTCAGTTCGTCGAAAGGGGTCGAGTGGTATATGACATTCGGCCATTGGGACCACTTTTATACCTTTGGTTTTTCCAGTGATTGCTATACCTTTCTAGGAGAAAGGCAAAAAGATGCGGATCTCACTAAGCTTAATTTCGTTTCATTCAGAGTGGAAATTCCAAGAGATCTCATAGAAGCTGCTTTATGTGCGTCTACGTGGCCGATCGGAGTTTTGGTGCGCGAATTTGATTTTGATCAAACACGAGTTGACAGATTTCGCCGGTGCTACGTGCTACGGTGCTACGCCAATTATAGGCGGAAAAAAAAGAAAAAAAGTTTTGGAATTTTGTGAATGCTCAGCGAAAAGAAACGGGACTTCCGTCTGTCATGGAACTTGTTACTGAAAAAGCTGACAATTCGTTAGATATTTGCCGACTATTTGCTGCTAAATTTGCAAGCGTTTTTGTCGACGAATCTCTTACCACTACCCAGATATCCGCAGCCGCCAGCAAAGTCGCCCTTTCTAGTAGCTCCATCGCCTCTATAGATATCGACGATCGCGCAATTCTTGCCGCTGTGACTAAGTTGAAAAACTCTAACTCTCCCGGCCCTGATGGGATCCCTGCCACACTACTGGAAAAATGCATTCCTGGCCGCATTTGTTTCGCCTATCTATGTCCTCTGGAAGATTCCCCTTAGCTTGGAAACAGGCGTTCATGTTTCCGGTACATAAAAAAGGTGATCGTAGCAACATTGACAACCACAGAGGAATATCGGCGTTGTGTGCTACATCCAAATTGTTCGAGTTAGTCGTTATGGAACCAATATTTGCTCATTGTCAGAGCGCCATCGCAGAGGAGCAACATGGATTCCTTCCTAAACGTTCTTGTGTGACGAACTTTATCTGTTTCACCGGTAATGTAATCGATAGCTTCGTTGAGCGGTCTCAAACTGACGCGATCTACACTGATCTAACTGCTGCATTTGACAAGATTAACCACCGTATTGCCATTGCAAAACTGGATCGATTTGGTTTCACTGGCAACCTGTTAAGCTGGCTGGATTCTTATCTCTCAGGACGGACGATAAGTGTGAAAATTGGCCACGATATATCTGAATCATTCTTTGCGTCTTCAGGGATTGCACAAGGCAGTCACTTGGGCCCGTTAATGTTCCTGATTTTCTTCAACAACATAATAAAATCATTAAAATGTCCCCGACTAGCATTTGCGGACGATCTGAAGTTATTTCTCAAAATCAATAATAACAGCGACGCTCTATTTCTGCAACAACAGCTAAACGAATTTTCACAATGGTGTGTACTGAATCGCATGGTTCTTAATCCCACCAAGTGCCAACTATTTACTTTCACGAGGAAAAACAACCCACTGAGTTTCGTGTATAATCTGAACGGCGTACCATTACAGCGTGTAGACCATGTGAAAGATCTCGGAGTTATTCTCGACACTAAAATCACATTTAAGCAACATGTCTCCTTCATCATTGCGAAAGCTTCCAGGCAGTTGGGACTGATTATTCGAATGACACGCGGCTTCAGAAACATCCACTGCTTGGTTTCTCTTTAAATTTCACTGGTTCGGTCCGGTCTGGAATACTGCTATCCAGTTTGGGTCCCTCATTACAACAACGCAATTCCTCGCATCGAAAGCATCCAGCATCGGTTTATTCGCTATGCCCTCCGTTTGCTCCCTTGGAGACGGCCTATGCGAAATACTCGGTACGAAGACCGCTGTCAGCTCCTTCATATTGATTATAAAATTCAAAACATAAAACAGAAATTTCCAAATATTTGAAAAAAAAAAGATTTCTCCATTGCCATTCAGCGTTTTGAAGCTGACTTGGTGTTGAAAACTCATATATCTATTTTCAGAAAAGTTTACGATTCCATACATACAAAAAGAGAATGTTTTAATCTACAAATGCATCATTCCTAAAACTTATCTTGAGTTACAGGTAGGTCAAGACATATTGACCTGGCTTTTTGGCTTCAAAATATTCTGTGCTTAGGACCTAGGAGGAGCTTATACACAATCAACTTTTTCGGAAAGGTCTAGGAAAATTGTGGAATTAATTACCATTAAGAGTTCACAATAATATACATTAGGGTGGGGAAAAATGATCGATTTTCCAGAACCAAGTTTTTTGGTTCCTTTTGGGGTCCCAAACATCCCTAAACTTACCTGAAGTCGATTGGTTTTGTCTTCGCTTGGCGCATTGCATTTCAAATTTGTATGAAAATTTATAAGGGAAAACCTACTTTTTTGCATTTACCTTTCTAGAGAGCCCAATAATGCTCTAATAATGCACTAAATTATGTTAAAGTATAGTATTTTAGATGCCTAACAACTTTGCAGAAGACACTGAAGAGCTAGAATGTACCTAAGAAGAGCCATAGCTGTTCAAAGTTGAGTATGTCGATTTAAATGCAGAAAATCTTGTTTTCTGCCAACATTACCAATGTAAGGACCGTTCATTTTATCAAACGGACACTTTGTTTTGGTAATATCTTTATTATTTTTCAAGCATTTTCTAAACGGTTTTTTGCAAAATGAAGGTTTATTTTTCAACAAAAAGTATAAAATGTAAAACCTAACTAAGTTCATCTAACTATAAAACTGGTGAACTTTTCCTCGAACTCCACTCATAAGCCTCTTTACAGTTTCTGGCTTAATTTTTCGGCTTGCAGATGACCACATTTTCTCGAACTCATCAATTGACTGTGCTTCTCTACCATCATTTCGAAGATACCGCTTGATAATTGCCCAATAGCGTTCAACCGGTCGTAGCTCTGGACAATTTGGTGGATTATTCTCCTTTTCGACGAATTTAATCGTATATTTCTTTAGCATTTCGAGAGTGTCAGTAGCGTAGTGGGCGGATGCAAGGTCTGTCCAGAACATCGGTGGGGTCTTGTGTTGACGATACACAGCAACAAGACGTTTTTGAATGCACTCCTTCCGGTAATTCTCAGCGTTTATGGTTCCTATTGTGAAATATGGCAAACTTTTTTTTCCACAAGAACAAATAGCTTGCCATACCAGCACTTTCTTGCCAAACTTGTCCATTCTAATCGATCGTTTTACATCTGGTACTTCCCTGCCTACAATAGAATTGAAAAATTGTGGCCCCGGAAATGTTGTTGTGTCCAGTTTACAGTAAGTTTCGGCATCCATTAAAATGCAACAGTTTCTTTGTTTTTTCAGTATCCTATCCAACCTCTGACATCGTTCCTTTGCCCGTTCATGCTGTTCCGCAGTCCGTTTCGGTGTCTTCTGTTTTTTGTAGGTTCTGATGTTATTCCTCCGTTCGATATTTTGAACCGTTCCTATGCTAACTCTGAGTTTTTGAGCAATTTTTCGCACAGAGTCACATTTATCGGACAGTAAAAGCTTCACACACTTCTGCTCGATTTGTGGATTAGCCGCACCATTTGTGGTTCTGGATCTTGGCAAATCTTCAAGAGTATGGTGTTCTCCAAACTTTCTGAGGATCTGGTACACAGCAGACTTAGACCTTTTCACAAGTTTTGCAATATTTCTAGAGGATAGTCCCTCGGAACAGTACTTTTGAATAATCAAAAAACGAGTGTCTTGATCGATTCGTGCCATTTTCCGAAACTTAACCGTTCTGACAACAAAACCACAACACCGGCACAATGTCAACAAACTCAACTACACGATAAAGGAAGATTCACCAAATTTGGGGTTAACGTTTAGTTTCTATCGTCTATTCAAAATGTCCGTTTTATAAAATGAACATTCCTTACCGGCGTCAGTAGGATTCCCATCAGAAGTAACCTGTGGTAACGAGTTTATACACTCAGCTGGACCCAGCAAACAAATTTAGGTCAATATTCTAGGCGTAAATAGAATCTACAACGTGTTTCAGAGGTTACTTCTGATGGAAATCTGACTAACGCGGGTACTTTGGCAGTGTTGGCAGAAAAATGATTTGCAACATAAATTTCGCCAACTTTGAACAGCTCAACTTTGAACAGCTCTAGTACTTTCTTGGCACACCCTAGCTTTTTAGTGTCTTCAGCCAAGTTGTTAGGCATCAAAAAACCTACCATTTGAAGTCATGAAACCTTTGGTTAGAGCCATTTTGAGCTCTTTATAATGGATAATGCAAAAAAGTTAGTTTTTCCATACAAATCTCTATATAAATTTAAAATGCAATGCGCCAAGCGGAGACAAAACCAATCGACTTCCGATAAAGTCAGGATTGTTTGGGGCCCCAAATAGAACAAAAAAAACTTGGTTCTGGCTTTCTGCTATCAAGTTTCGTTTTTTCCATATAACGATACCCCACCCTAATATACATCAACATTGATATTAGGTTTTTTACAATCCTCAAGTTGCCTACGAATATTAAGTCTTTTTTGGATTTGTAAACCCAAAAAAAATTGCGTTTCTCGGTCGACAATTAGACACGTTGATCAATTGTTGAAAACGCGGCATCTATCGGGCGTACAGCTTCTTCATGTTTGAATACAATAAATGATAACGTTTGCTTTGAGAAAAAATGGCCAAAAATTGCCGATTTTTCATGGGTTTACCTTCACACGCACTGATGAAACTACCCATGCAACATCAATCATAGTAACCCATGAGTCAGCGAAAAACCCACCGGTATCTACAACATCTTGGCACTGTTGGACAACAATCAGAGCATCGAAAGAAAGCCCGGTCTCGGCTGACGACCCTGAGCGACAAGAAACTCCAGAGAGGAAAAGCAAATATCTTAAAATAACAATATAGTTCACTCTCGAATTTCCCATATATTCCCGTGAAGACAGACAGGGAACACCCCCTCTTGTGGTGAAAAAGGTAACTAAACTCATTGCACAGTGGTACAGTAAGGCAATTTAGGCGGACATAGGCTTTTCGTTGCGGTTTGGTTTGCGGTTTAAAGCCATAGTTTTTGTAAAAAGTTGTTTCTTATACATAGTCCTCTATTCATGTGCGAATGAAAATTAGGGTGGTCCTAAAATCAACGAAAAAAACATTCTTTGGCAAACTTGTAGACCAACTAATTCTAAGTAACTTTGTAAAAAAACTTTTTTGTAGACATGAAATTTGGTTTCCAAAAACAGTCTTTTCGCTCTATTTTTTCAATTCAAATTTAAAAACAAAGCTTTCTTCGGTAACTTTAATCAAAAATACGCCAATTTTGTCGAAAAAACATTGTCGATATATTATACAGATGAAGAGTTTTCACTATTTCTATTTTAAAAATAGGCCCTTTTGATATATTGATGTCTCCGTTTAGGGCAAACATAAATAATATTTTTTGGTATCATTTGATAGAACAAATATTGTATAAATATTGTAAAGAAATACCGAAAGTTGCTTAAAATTAGTTGATCTACAACTGTGCCGATGAATGTATACATTTATTTATGCAAATAAAAAGTTAGTTTTTTCATTTAGTCGATTTCAGGACCACCCTAATTTTCATTTGCACATAAAAAATAGACTAAATATAAGAAACAAGTTCTTAAAAAAAAATTTTACTTTAAAACCACAAAATCGCATCGAAAAACTCGTGTCCGCCTACATTGCCTTACTGTATCACTGTGCATTGTTGTTGAATTTCTGTGAGCGTGTGACATTCTCACACACGAAACTGAATTTACTCAATTTTAGATTTAGTTGACTCAATTTCATACTTTCACAGAAAAAAATATGTTGCAGATTTCGTGCGTATATTGTTTGTATGTAAAACTAACGCCATTCCGGGAGTTGAATATTGATAATATAATAGATGTAGCTTATCGAGGCACGAAGAAGAAATATTCAAATAATCAGGCCACGACGTGTAAATGGTAAACTAATCCCAAGTTGCTGTATACGTGGTTCCCTGTGCAACTTCACTAGCTCAGATCCATCACGGGAAGCAACTACGAAATGTGCGGCCGTTAAGCTCAAGCTCAATAATCAGGCCACGATGTGTACAATTAAATGAATATTTCAATTACCTCGTGAAAAAGATAAAAGGAGAAACCGCACAATGGTTGTCAATAGTCGTATATGGTTGTTGTGCAACTTTTAGCTTAGATAACACTTGAATGTTCTATCAATTTAACAATTTAAGTATGGATACATATCATGTTGTAATTGGTTTAAAAGCTTTATTATATTATATATAAAAGATATTCAACAAAACAAACATAATTAGTGATAACAACTGTTATGCAAAAACTATTATTTTATGTTTAGTTTTCTTCGTTTTGAAAGTATTTTTTGTTTTTTTTATCCCTCCGAATTTTTTGCTCCCGAGTTCTAATCTTCATATTCATCACTTGGAGCTTTGCTTTAACCAGCATATTTATGTATTTACTAGCTGACCCGGCAAACTTCGTCCCGCCTATTTTTGTGTTTAATTCAATAATTTTCAACATTCCAAATTCATTGATTTCTTGCGATTTGTTTATATCGTTTGAAATTATTGGTTTTATCGGAATGACAACATCCTCGACTTTTGCCTTTAGTACATCACCTCTATTCCGAAAACGCTCATGTTAGGTGGTATTCAGTTATTTTCGTTGTTTTCCAGAAACTGAAAGTGGTCATCTTCGAATTCATTATGGTGTCCAGGGTCAATGCTTGGCTTCTATACATTATTTCGATTACGGAAATATTCATATGCAGTAGTATTCGGCTGTTTCCCAGAAGTTGCCATCTTACAATTCTAAATGGTGTCTGAGGTCAATTTTTAGCTCCATGCATCATTCTGGTTAAAGAAACACTCATATTGGGTGGTATTTGGTCCCTTTAGGTTATTTTTTTTGGAGACAATTTCTGGCCCCTGAGCGTCATTCTGGTTTAAGAAACACCAATGATAGGTGTTATTTAGTCATTTTGGCTGTTCTACAGAAACCGGAAGTCACCATCTTAGAATTCAAAATGTTGTCTGTGGTCGATTCTAGCTCCTGTGTATCATTCTGGTATCGAAACATCTCATATTGGATGGAAATCGGCCGGTTGAAGAAATACCCATATTGGGTGTTATTTGGTTATTTTCAGCAGTTTCCCATTTACCGGAAGTCGTCATTTTACAATTCATAATGTTATCTGAGGTCGATTCGTAGCTTCAGTGCATCATAACAATCCCGGAAATACCCATAATGAGTGTTATTTGGTCTTTTGCCACTGTTGTTTAGGAACCGGAAGTCGCCATATTGGATTTCAAAATGGCATTTGGAGACAATTTCTGGCCTCTGAGCATCATTCTGGTTAAAGAAACACCCATATTTGGTTGTTTTTGGGTCATTTCCGGCAGTTTTCCAGTCACGAAAAGTCGCCATTTTACTACTCAAAATGTTGTCTGAGGTCGATTTGTGGTTTCAGTGCATCATCACGATTTCGGAAATACCCATATTGGATGGTATTTGGTCATATCTCGCTGTTTCTCAGAAACCGGAAGTCGCCATCTTGGATTTCAAAATGATATTCAGAGACAATTTCTGGCCTCTGAGCGTCATTCTAGTTAAAGAAACATCCATATTGGTGGTATTTGGTCATTTTCCTTTTTTTTTTCCAATCACTGGAAGTCGCCATCTTACAATTCAAAATTTTGTCTGATTTTTCAAAAACCGGAAGTCGCCATCTTGGATTTCAAACTGGCATTTCGAGACAATTTCTGGCCTCTGAGCGTCATTCTAGTTAAAAAAACCCATATTAGGTGGTATTTGGTCATTTTCGGCAGTTTCCCAGTCACCGGAAGTCGACATTTTACAACTCAAAATATTGTCGGAGGTCGACAAACGTACAAACCGTGGAACACCACCCATGGATTGCCTTATGCATAGGCGAACTTTATATTATAAAATATTCCGCCGAGTCCACTTCACAATAAAATGTGAATTTTTTTCAGTGTACCCATTAGGGTAATATTATTGTCAAAAGTTGCTCTATTTCGCATGTCGTGTAGAACAAAATCAGAAGTGGCGCACCTAGCGGTCGAAAAGGTGACTAACGCTTCTGTCATTTTCAATTTGTCTTCATAATTTCACGAAAGTGAACTATATTGGTATTTAATATATTTGGGAAAAGTATCCATATCGCTGTGTGCGCTTGGCCCTGAGGTCGGTGCAACCGGCCAGACAGTAAAAATACTACAAGGTATACAGCCCTAGGGTTGTATGAAATGGTGACGTGGGACTCAACACTGTAATTAGGGGATTTTTTGTTACAAAATATACAGAGTCTGCAGACTGAATCAATGTGTTTGCTCAGCGACTGTACGTATTTTTATTTTAAGCCTCCCCTGGAAATCAATTTTTGGAATATATTCAACAACACTCGAAAGAATATCATTTATATTTGGCGATATTATAGTATTAGCCTATAGTGTTTTTTTTTGTGCAAAAAATATGTATTTGACAAGGCAAAAGCATATCTTGCTTGTTGAAGAAGCACCAAGAATTTCTCATGAATTTCAATGCGTCAAAGTTAGATTTATCTCTATATCCTCAAAGTCGAAATCCAATAATACTTACGTTATAATGATGAATGGTTTTGTCTTATTTAATTCTCACTAAATCAAATTTATAGTATGGATCTTACTTTCAAAATAATATGGAAGTCTTACAAACGTTCATCAATTGGCAAACATAAGAAAATATTTTAAACAAAATTATTAACAAGTTCCAGCAAAAAATCGTAGCAATCCACAATTACATTTTTATTTTTGCTTGAAAATTTTTTCATTTGCCTACAACTACATTCGCTGTATTACGAAGACAGGAAATATACGTTTATTATGGTAAAGCTTAGAATAATAATATATCATCTAACAATTTTGAAATGTTAAAAGAGATTCTGTACGAATCTTACTAATTAAACAAAAAAAATCACAAGCATCCGCAGGCTCTTACTCTTTTATAAATGTGTATATTAAGGAATTTACTCTTTCGATACTATCCAGTCACGATTATTCAGTGAATATCGAAGATAAAATTAAATAAATATCCGTTGCAAAAATTTACAAATTTTGTTGAGTAATTTATGGTAATCATATTTATGAGATAAACTTTCAATCGCCATCAACAGCAGCATTGCAGTTTTTCCTCAATTGCATACGAATAGAAATGTACGAACAAAAGTGTATCACTGAAATACGAATAGTACCGCTGCAGTACGAATAGAAGTGTACCGCTGGAATGTACGAATAGAAGAGTACCACTGCAATCAAAGACGACAAGAGACCTGCGGTTCTATACTCCACTGGTACTGTTGCTTTTACCGGCATGTTTTCTTTCAAGACTTCAGTTTTTATTAGGTTCTTCAGTACCTAACACGCAGGTTTAGAAATTGTTCAAGGATGGGTATTGTTTCAAACTTTTAGGAAAACTTTTACCTTCGAGACATCATATTAATCTAAGCTCATGGAAGCAAAAATAAATTGACCTATTGGGACGGGGAAACTCTGTCAATTTTATTTCGAAATTGATACAGGGAATATCACAGGGAACGGATGGTGTCCATTCACATCGTCTGTGCTAGGAATGCTCGCATGTAATTGGTTCATTATTCGCGTAAATTTGTTATTGAATTTTTTCATCAATTTTACCGCTTAGCAATGAAATTAGAGTGATAATTAACATATTACAAAATTGTTATACATTTTATCTATCCAACAACATATTGGTTATTATTATCCATCATGTGGTTATGCTGTTATTAACGTTTGAAATCTGACGCAACATTTGCCCGTTTCATTTCCAATTTTACAGAATGCATCCTAGTATAGTAAACAAAGACGTGTCCCACGTCAAAATACCTGACAAACATAGACATACAAGACAGGAAGCGGCAGTCCTGTCCACTGGTCACAGAGCTGCACGTAATGACGCAGTGGCAGTGGCTGAATAAGATGATCAAGTCGATTCTTCCGGCGAATCAAGACGTGGCAGTTGTGATGGACGACGAGACCTATCTCACCCAGAATGGCAACGACTGGCAGGGCACTTTGTATTTTACTTCCCCCACGAAGAAAGTGAGTTCCAAGGTGAAGTTCAGTTCAAACACCCAGTTCCCTGTGGCCGAAAATCAGCGAGAAGGGGATGTCAAAGCCGCTCTCATTTTATTCCGGCCGTGAACGGGGAAATTTATGGTACGAAGTGCCTGTTGGAAGTTGCGCAGTTCAATAAATGATACCATAAGGCCGAAGATGCGGTGTTTTGGCCAAATCTGGCGTCGGTCTGTTACTTGTAGCGATCGTTGGAGGAGGTGAAGCGGCTGGATATCGATGAGGTACCTAAACTATTTCAATTAATATGTTTTTTCTTCAATTTTTATCACACTGTGGATCGAGATTTTTAAATCTATATTACTAAGAATTATCAATAAATTTGTCATTGTTAATATTCTCAACGATATACATATTAATAATGAACTTCTGATAATGAAGTAATTTGAAAATGATTCCATTACTTATCATAAAAAAGTCATTACTTAATTTGTTCGATCTGCTTCTTTTAGATCTTCACAGTTCCAACTGAGAAGAATCGCCTTCTTCCATTTTTTCCGCTACTCCTTTCGCCGTGTCTCGTTCGCAAGAAACCCGTGAAAGTCGTCCTCGGATTCATTCATGCACCGAACAAGGTTTTGTTTCGGTATCTTCGGAGAAAATATCACGTTAGGCCGATTAGTTCTCGGGCCCATGTTATAAATTAGCAGTTGTCACAAAAATAGAGTTTTTCCCTACTTTACTGAAAATCCCTACAAACGGTCAAAACCTCGAAGTGGAAACACTAAATATTCGTCCATTAGTGTTTTTTATTTTTTATTTTTTTTTTGACGTAGAATACGTCTTACGGCAACATGTACAGGGACCCAACTTCAATACAGGGATCCAATTTCAAAACCGAGAACATCGAGAGCGTCAAGAAAATTGTCCAATTTCAAACGTTTTAAACTCAGTCAGTTTCCAACCGATTTCTGTCATTTTTGCAGCAATCGATTGGAAAATCATTTGAGCACCCGTCCAAATGCAGAAAATTGATCTGATTGTTCAAACTTTTGTACTATTGAAAATTGTTGAACAATGTCGAGCAGCAGCGGACATCAACACCGATGGCAGTAGGCGAAGGCAGCGTGGATCAGCAGCAGGCACCAACGGCGGTGGTAGTGGTTAGCTGCAGTTCCTACCTCCTTCAGCGGTAATCCAATTTAGATATCGTTGGGTGAATACAACCCGAAACTGAAAGACACTCGCACCGCCAGGTGGTTTAAGAAGTCACCATCCTACAGCGTATATATACAGGGTGTGTGCATATATCGTGTGAATATTCATAGCGTGTGTCGCTAGCTGTATGAGGTGTGTGACTAGCGTGTGTGGCTTGCTACACAGCGTGTGGCTTGCGTGCGTGGCTTGCTATATAGCGTGTGTGGCTTCCTATTTAGCGTGTGGCTAGTGTGCGTGGCTTGCTTTATAGCGTGTGTGACTTGCTATATAACGTGCGTGGCTTACTGTATAGCGTGTGTGGCTTGCTATATAGCGTGTGTGGCTAGCGTGCATGGCTTCCTATTTGGCGTGTGGCTATCGTGCGTGGCTTGCTATACAACGTGCGTGGCTAGCTGTATAGTGTGTGTATGTTTATAGCGAGACAGCTATATAGCATGTGTGTATGTTTATGTCTGTAGCGCGTGTGTGCATGTTTATAGCATGTGTGGCTTGCTATATAACGCGCGTGGTTTGCTATATAGCTGTGCATATATAGCGTGTCTGTGCATGTCTATAGCGTGTGTGGCTTACAATATAGCGTGCACACAATATAGTATAGCGATAAAATTTTCATATATAATTGCAAATAAATCACCTCATGTAAAATTTAATAATCACTGTAAATCATTCAGAACTAAATAAAAAAAATTTTGACTTCAGCTAAGCCTCAACGTTTAGCTGAAGAATTTTTCAGCTAGTCAACCTGAATCACATAATTTTTCGCTCAAGTCTCTACGCTATCGTAAAATTCAGAAAATTGTTATTTGAGCTGTTATACTATAGAACGCACCATTTGCCCTCGTCTATAGCCTCTTCGTAGCCACTGCTTAAATTAAGATATCTCAATGCAATTAGATACGAAAGACAGGCTCAAAACAATTCAATTTCATTCTTGTTTTGGATACGGCAGCAAGTGAAACCGCATAGCTGCACATGGCTTCTGATGTTGTTCATTGTCGTTACGGGTGCCGGCTGTAGAGGTAAACGACATCTGGAGCAGAGCGACCATTAAATTAATTAACCCTAACTGAGTGTATTCCCAATCCTATTCCAAGAGATACATTGACATAAGACAGGCTGTCGTATTCTACGTTAACTCTGCGGTCGTAGCTTATAAACAACCTCTTCAACTTTTTTTTGTACACTAAAGCTAAGAGCCTCTAAATGTAAAATTGGGTATGACTTTTGAGCATTTATAAGTGAAAAAGACGTAAAAAATTTGGTTCTTCTAAACCGTTTACTACATGTCAAGTTACTCCCTCAAGTCCGTATTTAGAAGCATCTGATGCAACAACCAGTACACAGTGGTCCAATAGGGCAAAAAGTGGAACTTTGTTCCATAGCGCCTTTTACCTTCATCCTATCTTAAAAAAGTCTTCGGAATAATTGTTTGTATGAATGACCCGCATAATCACAAGTTGTCAAAAAGTATGAAAAGTTTACTATACTGAAAATTAAAATAAAATAACTTTTTTGTGTTAAAAGATATAAGAATAGTTTATTTTAGTAAAGTTGTGGAAGATTCAAAAATATGAAACTTCGTTGAACAAATGAAAACCCTATCTTCTTTTGGTACAAAGTTATAAAGTATATTACATGGAACTTACTTAAAAGTAAGTTTTTTGTATTTAACTTTTGTTAGTTGCATTTTACACAAAAGTATTGTTCGGAGAAATTGTTAGGGCACACGAAACACACAAAAAGGCCATATATCTCCAGGACTTTTCCTTGCAAAGTTATATCATATTTTAGCATATTTTTTCGATAAATTCAAGAACGTATAGGTTGAAAAGGGGCAAGTGGAATCATGATGTCAATACTTTTCCTTGAAATTAAGCTGAAGTACTATAAACTCTTTTAGGTTCCATCTGTCCCAATTCACGCATATTAGAGTACGGCGATCATATGTCACAGTAGGTTTTCATATATCAAAAATACTTACTTTTTTGTATTAAGAGATTGAGGAATGGCTTATTCGGCAAAGAATCTTTGCTAAACAAACAAAATTCCTATCTTCTTTGGGTACAGAGTTACAGAGTATTTTCTGTAAAAGTTACTTAAAAGTTAATTTTTTGCACTTAACTTTTGTTAGCTCCATCTTACAAAGAAAACGTTTTTCTAAAGAAGCATTTGGGCATACAAAACGCACGTTTTTGTTGGAGACCACACATCTCGAGGACTTTTCCTTTAAAAGTTATAGCATGTTTTAGCTTATTCTTTCGATAACTTCAACAACGTAGAGAATAAAGATTAGGTGGATTGGGACAGATGGAACTTATAACAGTCCTTTATAACTTTGTACCAAAAAATAGGGTTTTCATTTGTTTCTTATTTTTGAATCTTCTACAACTTTGCTGAATAAACTATTCTTCTATCTCTTATCACAAAAAAGTTATTTTATTTTTATTTTTAGTATAGTAAACTTTTCATACTTTTTGACAATTTGTGATTATGCGGGTCATTCATACAAACAATTGTTTCGAAGACACTTTAAGCTAGGATGAAGATAAAAGGCGCTATGGAATTAAGTTCCACTTTTCACCTAATTGGACCACTGTGCAGTGGTTTTTGAGAATCATAAAACTCCAAAAAACCAGTCGCCATTGAAACATTTTTACTTATTTCAAAAGCCTGCATACAATCTCCACTCGCCATACAAATTTGACGCCTTTTGTCGAAAGATTGCACAAGTGATACAATTTTGATGACAAATGAAGTATGGATTCGTTATTTAAACTAATCAATCCTGAAAAAAATTTTGGCTTAGTTATGATGCTTGGTGCTTTAGTCTTCTGAATTGAGGAAATTTCATTTGGACAAGGAAGCTGCATTAATTAAAGTTTGTTTTTATGCTCTAATTTTTCTAGAACTAAATTTAGTTTCTTGGTACAATATACTTTATATACTCCAGCATTAAGAACATCAACTAAGTAACACGACAAATTTTCAATCCCCTCTAAAATTTGATCCATTACTTGTTGGAATATGGCCGCGCAAGAACAAGCTCTTTGTAGTGTTGTTGGATCGAGTGGAAGTTGAAATTAAGGCGAAACTGCCACATATGGTAAAGCAAAAAGTGCTCTTTCACCAAGACAACACTCCTGCTCATTCTGCTCGCGATACGACTGTAATTTCAAAGAATTAAGCTAAGCGTTGGTTTCTCAGCTAACGTATTCACCAGATTCAACCTCGAGCGATTGTTTCTTGTTTCCTCGTTTGAAAATGTGGTGCTCTGGCAAGCGATTACATTCATTCGAAGAGGTATAGTCGGAAATAAACAAATGGCATCGAAATATCAGAGAATTCTAGATGGGATCTATTTCGAAAAATTAAACAGTTTTGAAGTAGAATACTTCTCTCAGGAAGTTCGGCTACATAGGGATGTGAAATGAAAATCTAAAACCGAAAAAAGTGAAAAATATGTCCAATTTCAAATGCCAATAAATCGGTTAGTATTCGATGGATTTCCTTCGTTCTTGCAGCAATAGATTGGAAAATCTTCTAAGATTCTTCCCAAAATAAGATAATTGTAATTTTATTATTCACACTATTGTACTATTGAAAATAGTCAAGCCTTGTCAAAACGAAAAATTCGACCTCTGATTGGTCGTTATATGCTTGCTTCCCAAGCACGGTCGACAGAATCATATACCTTGCAATTGAAAACATGCTATTTGGCCTATATAAGAGCCTGTTTCAGCCGGAGCCGCTCATAATAGTTCTAGACAGCGACAACAGCAGTCGTCCTTCCTTAGCAGCAGCACTAGACCTGTGGTTGGTCACCACGTCTCAGGAGCAGCGCGGTTTTTTTCAGCGTGTGTCGCCAGACAGCCATTATTCCCCCCGTGTTGGGGCAGCATGAAGATTGCCATCAGGAAATCCAATTTTGGAAATTAAAATTCCTTTTTGAAGGCAAATAAAAAAGTCATTGAAAGTTAATAATTTTTGTCAACGCAAGCAAGTATTCTGTGTTGCATCCTAGCAATTTAAATTTGTCGCACCCGTCTATTTTACTTAACGTGAAATAGCTTCCACAGTGCATGTTGTCCGTGTATCTTAACTCCCCCAATGTTAGGGCAGCTCAAAGGTTGTAATTAGCAACCGATTTTGAACCGCAAAATGCTTTTTTTAAAAAATAATTGAAGGTTAATTATTTTCTGGCATCAACACAAGCAGACATTCTGTGCGGGATGCAACCAAATTCTGTTGTTGATGTCTAATTTTTACTTTATTTAGTAAACCCCCCACTGTAGGGGCAGCGCAAAGGCTGCGATCAGCATAACCGACATTAAATAACAAACTGCCCTGTTAGACCGCATTCACAAAGACAGTTAGTTCGACTATGCAGAGCTAATATGAAGTCGATTCAATCAATCAGCATAAACAGAATTTCGTCGTCTCCCAGCTGCCAAGTTGCAACATGATGCAACACGCAACAGCGAGCAAGCGAAATCGCTTGATGTTACAAACCGCAATAAGATACCGGTTAAAACCGTTGCGTGTGTGAGAGCACCATCGGTATTTATTCGCTGGATACAAAAATCAAATGCGAATTGTGGAATGATTCGTCTAAAGAACATAAGAAATGGTAAACCTGAACTGAAAGGCGTGGCCTATTACGTTGCACCCTTCGGCTATAAAAGAGTGTTTCTGGGAAAACTAGCTACATTTATTAGTCGGAAGGTGAACTGGATGAACCGTCCACAACGTTGACAGCAGTAACAGCAGATATCGGCACTCAGCAGTAACAGACCATAGCAGCGGGTCGCGCCTGTGGCTGCCTTAAAATTAAACAAATCACTTGCCCTGTGGTTGGTCACCACGTCTCAGGCCTTTGCCAGGCTAAACGCCAACGCGAGCGATCGGGCGAGAATTTTGCGGTACATCAGCCGGCACTTCCTCTAATGGAAAAGTAGGATCATTTTGTTTAGAAGAACATTACTGTCGGTAATATTACAGAGATGCGATTGCATCATATCCGATATGGAATTGAACAATTGTTCTTTTGAGGACAAATAAAACACTTAATTCGAAGAGTTAATAGCTTTGGGTACCAGTAGCAGTATGCTAACAGCCTCAGCGGTAGGTGCAGTCGGAACTTCTCTAAGACCGATGTAATAAGGAAGTAAATGGAAGCGGCACGGCGAAACAGTTCGGGTGTTCTTAGACGCGCGTCATTTTTCGTACGATAGCGGCGGTATTAGCGGTAGATGCATTTGCCAACACTTACTCCAGTAAAGCCGTGTCTAATTTTCAATGTAAAACACCTTTCTATTGTGTTGGCCGTGCGCGTTAGGCCTCTGCCAGGCTAAACGCGATAAGCGGCGCGAACCGATACGCCGGCCGTAGGTTAATTTACAGCCGTAAGTAGAGCTGTGTAAAAGTATTCTACTTCAACCTTGCGGTCGTGGCTTTGCACAAAACCCTCCTGTATTTTTCATAAAAATTATCGCCTAAGATTTTTTGTTCAATGAAGTAATCGGGGAAAAAATCATGAAAATCTTTAAAATAGTTATTCCCGCGTACTAGACTTTTTATCCTCTATAATATCTGATAAACATATTCTTTAATTCAATTATATATTATCGTAATGTACGACTCTTAAATCTTTAGCATCGCACCCAGTTTTTAACACATTTCCTAGTAGTGTAATTGAATAAAACACCATGCTGGAGACATCGAAAATAACGGGTTCGAGTCCCATTTTCATGAGGTAAATCTTTTTCGAAGCCTATGTGTCATTTTTAGTCTTCGTTCATTTTTCGTTTGTTTTAAAATTAGCTTGATGCATTAGTATCAAAAGTATTTTTATTTTAATTTGAGGACACCCGCATTGTTTTACGAAATGCAACATTCATTTGTAAACATTATTCGAAATTTGATGTTATTTCTGCTTGGTCCAAGGTTATGCAGGACTATTTTTAGTACAATTTACAGGCTTTCCTGTTAACAGATCTTTTAAATACTAATCCGCAGAGTGCACAATACGAACTCTTCCCGTATAAGTTCTAAACACAATCTCCATCTTTCATACAAATTGCACATATTTAGTCACTGATTGTAAAAGTCATTATTGCTTCGTATTATCATTCAATCTCTCCGCGCTTGTGATCGTTGAAACTGTCTCTCGCTCTAGCTTTACTATTACTCCAATGCTAGCTTGACTACTCCAAAGAACTTCCCAACAGCAATGCATCTCCCGAGAGATGTTCACAGACAAAGTACCGTCTTCCGTCATCGGCTGACCCAGGCTCAGGTACCTTCGCGGCGGAGACACTTTAGCAACACTCATAAATTTGCTCCTCAATATTCATAATTCTCCGTTGCTTGCCAGTCAGTCTACCGGTTTTACGTATGCTACGATCCCGGGCTGGAAGCAAAAAGTTTTGGCCTCGGAACTTCCGAAGCGCTGCACGCCGGTGAATTGGCCATTGTGCATCTCCTGCCGCTAGCTTTAACCGCATTAGTGCAAGAGAGAGAGAGAGAGAGAGAGAGAGAGAGAGAGAGAGAGAGAGAGGCAAACAGGTTTCAGCCTTGCGGTACGTACCTCTTGGGTGAAAAATGGAATTTATTGAAGTTATTAGAAAGTATAATTTATATTTATCGTTGTTTTACACATATGAAAGCAGAACATGCGTACTACTAGGAGTAGTTTTTTAATTTTTTTTTTCACTTAACTTTTCAGTAGCTCTTGAGATTAGGGATGGCGCTAAGACCGGAGTAAAATGAAACCTACTTAGAAAAACAATCGAATGAAGAAGTAGAAACGATTATTATTTGGTCTGTTATGATTGCCACACAGTACAAATATAGCTTAAAATTCACATTACATGCACATCCCAATTTCGTTCGGCACATATCAGTTTTGCAGTGCTCGTCCACCTTGAGGTACCAGCAATGAGCCAAGCATACGGCGTTGTTTATTGTTGCAAACTTGCTCTTCGGGTTGCTTCGCGAGTCTTCCGCGAACGTAATCCTTTTCGAGCCATGGCGCCGGTAGTGGTAAAGTTTTCTCATACGCAAGCCAGCTCAAATTAAAAGCGCTTCTTCGCCGCCGTACCGGAACGATGACCGAGCAGATGTGTTCTAGTTCTACGACGGCTGCCATCAGTGGGGAACAAAGCATCAGGTAACTCCATCAAGCAGCAAGTGATCCCAGTGGTAGTCGTTTATTAATAGGCAATGTACGAAATGGCTGGTAAGTACTCAGTGCAATTCTCATTTGTCAGACTAAGTGCCTCCTTAATTACGTTGGAATGCAACTGTCAAGACTATATAAATTACCCTCAAGCTTCGCTCCATTATACAGCACCTGTTCGTCTTGAGAAGGAAAGTTTACCATGCTTTCCCTGTAAAAGAAATTTTTCTCAATTTCACCTAGTATTGTTGTTGTGTCTTTCTGAAGTGGTTTTGAAAATGGTTAAGCATCCTTTTTATTTTTTTTTTTATCACGATCTTAAGTTCATCAAAATTTTATCTCTAAAATTTAAAACCCTTTCTGCGGTTGCAAAAAATAACTGATTATTCCCCCTATGCGTCTAATATCTTTATACTATTACCATCCGTCTGTTATGCGTACAGCTCACATTAGTCACCTCAAGGGCCCATTACCGAAGGACTGAAATTCAAAGTTTCAAATCTGGCAACGATACCGTTACATTACTGGCAGGCAGGTGCCTGCAGCAGAATTGTATGTAGATACGATAGTCCTTCTAATAGCAGTTGCAGTTTAAATAGTTGCAAAGTAAACCTACTCCAGCTTTCACTCTCTTCAAGCGGCCCGTGCTGCCGTTTTCTTTGTGTTCCCTGCTGCTCAAGATGCTCCCGCCAACACACTCGGGCAATTTATTGTACTATCAGTACTAATTTATGTGTGCCTTCAGGGCAGAGAGTCGGTTAACGACACGGTAATTTGTACTGATGTGTGAAACTGCCGTCTGGACAGAATCCGAAACGAGACACAACACACAGCAGCGCGGGTGAATGTTTGTTTGTATTACTTTGATGGTGAGTGAGACGCAAAGTTTTCTGATAGGATAAGTTGGTCTGTTTCGGTCGTAACAGGAAGGAAGCGCACCCGAGGCTGTGATTTTAAATATTTTCCAAATTGGCTTAAGCTATTGCATTTTACTACTTCGTCTTGTTGATTCATAAATAGAGGACTTCGGTTATCACAATAGAATTATCTTTTACATAATAACTGTATACGTTACAGGTACAGCTTTCTGCTTGTGAAGAAAAATCAGCTTCATTAACTTGAAATTATAACATATATATATAAAGTAAATGCAGTTTTGATAACTGTTAAATCCTGGATGAAAGAGTTTTGTTAGTTTTTACAGCAAGAGTCAAATTAAACATTTTCTTAAATAGTAGCTGTCGATCTTCCGTAAGCACCCTTTGAAAGAATGGCTGTCGAATTACATAACTAAAGCACTGCACACTTTAGCATGTTTTTTTTTAAGAAACGATTCTCAGCTCTTACGGAATCTGCGTGCAATGGTTGCAGTATGCATACACATCATGCGTACCTACGTACGTTATATGCATTGAGAAACACTATCCTGGATCCCGTTCAACGATTTTAAAAGCATATTGACCTCTTTAGTATTACGACTTCTTGTGCTTTTTTATAAAAATCACTCCGACACTGTTTTTCTTTTGTTTAGGAGTTCTTTTCTTTTTTTTGTTCATTTCCATTATAGGTATGCACTGCGTATAAAATACACTCATCAACATGAAATGGCACATTGATTGAGAACTCAGTAAAATGTTGATTTAAAGAGTATTGTAGTGTCATTGTTATTAGGTTTTACCTAATGAGACATTGATGGAGAATAACTGTTTAATTCACCGTCAAGAAAAAAATATAGATGGGATGCAAAAAGATGGATTGGCTCATAGGTTTCGACCAACTCTGTCTTGTGAGGGTGAGCGTGTTCAAAGATTTATGGCACGCTACTTATTGGGGCAAAGCGTAAAATTTTATCTATCCAAGTATATACTCTAATAAACTACTGAACCATTGCACATTACACCAACAAACAAAACCTATGTTTCTCTTTCCTACTATGAGAATTAAATTATTTGCATCCTTTTCCTGTAGTAGACTGAAGCAATGCGACCATTGATAGTAAATCTATCGTTGTATGCTCCGCCTTACTCTAGGTGCATTCAATTGGACATTCGCAGTTTAGGTTTTCCGAGATTTCATTCTGAAGTCTTGAGATGATACTTGCTCCGACAGTGACCAGTTGACAGTCCAGTTATCGTACTTAGGTCTTTTTTGTTGAGCCCGAGTAACTCCACGGCTTTTCCGTAGTTTGGTTTTATAAATTTATTTGATTGCCGTCTTATGACCATCCTATCCCACTCATCACGTTCCGTTCTAAAAGCCCTTGATAAGACGCCACCGAAAGTTTCTGGACCTATAAAATTTTCAGAAGGCCCTTGTCTTGCTAGTGAATCAGCCCTTTGTTTATTTTTATCCACACATGCACACGACAAAATTTAAGGAGATCAAAGTAAACCACGAACGTGAACGGACGTGATTTTTCCCTGCGTCACAATTTCCTCGTTTCATTCCGCGTCGAACACTCGACAGAAACGGACGTGCAAAGTGGTCGTTCTATTACAATCCGGTCCGTGTGTACGAATAGCCAAACAAAAAAGTGTATTATTCGCGCTAAAGGCCAACTAGATTGTGAGTTGTGTCGCTACGTTCTGTACCCGGCTCGCAACTTTGGCTGTATTGGTGCAGAATACCAGCTGCAGTTTTGATCTGTGCACAGTGAATAGATCTTTCTAATTCAAGGCCATCAGTTGACAGCCGAGTCGTGTCGCTGTGCTGAGTGATCTCACACCCGGCTCACTGCTGGTGGCTGTATTGGTGCTGCTGTACTGGTGCTGCTGGCTGCTTTGGGTGCAGCTTCGAACGATCGGACAACCACTGCTGGAAGGAAGAAGTAAAGAGGTACGTGTTCTTGTCGGCGCAAGTGCGCTAGTGCGCTACATTTAGCGCGATGGATATAGATCCCTCGCCTCCCGTGCCACCATCCCCGAAACCCCCTGACCCTGACCCTTCCGTTACCCCCTCCCCTGTTCATTCTCCAGTCCCCCCTCGCCCCAGGCTCTACCCGGACGGATCTCAACAGGGCAGCTATACTGTTTATTTTCGTCAAAAGGCAGGAGTGAATTCAAAGCGATTAAACATACTGCAAATTTCTAAAGACCTGACGAAGGGGTACAAGGCCGTGACCGAAATTTCCAAGGTCCGACCTAACAAGCTTCGTGTCGTGGTCAGTGATCTGGCACAGGCCAATGCTATCGCTTGCTCTGAGCTCTTCACACGCGAGTATCGCGTTTACATACCCGCACGAGACGTGGAGATCGACGGTGTCATAACCGATTCGAGTCTGTCTGTCGAGTGTATCCTAAAAAGCGCAACCGGTTGCTTCAAAAATACCGAAACACAGGCGAAGATTTTGGATTGTAAGCAATTGCGGTCCATGTCTCTCGTCGGCGGTAAAAAAGTTTACACTCCGTCAGACTCGTTTCGCGTTACGTTTGCCGGATCTGCACTCCCTAGCCACGTCTCGATCGACCGGGTTCGTCTGCCTGTGCGATTGTATGTACCCCGTGTTATGAATTGCACCAATTGCAAGCAGTTAGGCCACACAGCCGCCTACTGCTGCAATAAGGCACGATGTTGCAAGTGTGGGGAGACTCATGCGGAAGATTCTTGCAGTGTTAATGCTGAAAAATGTATTCACTGTGAGGAACCAGCATGAGCTCTCCACATGCCCGGTATACATGCAGCGCAGAGATAAAATCAAGCGGTCACTTAAGAAGCGTTCAAAGCGTTCTTATGCTGAGATGCTGAAGAAGACCGTGACCACTTCTACCATAACATCGAACCCCTTTGATCTGTTGTCCTCTGATGAAACCGATTCTGACGATTCATCAGCGGGAACATCTTATGTCAATACTGGGGAGTCTAGGAAGAGGAAAAATGTTTCTTCTCCTAAACTTCCCCGTAAAGGTCCTAAGATTTCCTAAAGTGAAATGAAAAGTACGAACAAACCAAACAGTGCAGCGGGAAAAACCGAAGCAAATTCCTCCTGGGCTTGCAAATTTAAAGTCCCAGAAGGAGTTCCCAGCACTGCCAGGAACATCTAAAACCCCAGTTGTTCCTTTTGCACATCCAGTTGATGAAACAAACTCTGGATTAGTGAAATTTTCTGACATTGTGAACTGGATTTTTGAAAATTTCAATGTACCCGATTCAATTAAAATTTTTCTTACAGCATTCCTCCCAACAGTTAGAACATTTTTGAAGCAGTTGACTGCCCAATGGCCCCTCCTTGCAGCGATTGTATCCTTCGATGCCTAATTCAACTGCGTATATGAAGGATTCTATCTCTGTCTTACAGTGGAGTTGTAGAAGTATTTTACCAAAAATTGATTCGTTTAAAGTTTTGATAAATGAAAACAAATGCGATGCATTTTCCCTTTGTGAAACTTGGCTGACTTCAAATATTGATCTCAACTTCCATGATTTTAATATTATTCGCCTTGATCGAGACACCCCATATGGAGGAGTACTTCTAGGGATTAAAAAGTGCTATTCTTTCTATCGTATTAACCTCCCCTCGATTCCAGGCATCGAAGTTGTCGCATGTCAAATGACAATACAAGGTGAAGAGCTTTGTATTGCCTCAATATATATTCCTCCCAGAGCACAGGTTGGGCAACGGCTGCTCTTTGATTTAATAGAACTTCTTCCCTCGCCACGTTTGATTTTGGGAGACTTCAACTCTCATGGTGTGGCTTGGGGTTCCCCTTACAATGATAACCGCTCCTCTTTAATCTATAACCTTTGCGATGACTTCGACATGACTATTTTAAACAACGGTGAATTGACACGTATCCCGAAACCTCCAGCGCGCCCAAGCGCTTTGGATCTATCCTTATGTTCGACGTCGCTACGGTTGGATTGCACATGGAAGGTAATCCTTGATCCTCACGGTAGCGACCATTTGCCTATTCCTATTTCAATTAATAACGGGTCGACTCGCATGCGACCAATTGACATTCCGTATGACCTCACACGGAATGTCGATTGGAAGTTATACGAGGAAATGATTTCAAAAGCGGTCGAGTCGATTCAACATCACCCACCACTTGAAGAATACAACCTCCTCGTGGGCTTGATCCTCGACGCCGCGTTGCAAGCCCAAACGAAGAAATATCCCGGCGTAACGATCAAAGAACGGCCTCCCACTCCGTGGTGGGACCAAGAGTGCTCCGATGTCTACACGCAAAGATCCGACGCGTTTTTGGCCTTCCATAAGGGAGGTATACCTGGCGACTATTTACGGTATTCGGAGCTTGATACCAAGCTTAACAGTTTTGCTAAAGCAAAGAAACGCGGATATTGGCGTCGGTTCGTGAACGAGACGTCGAGGGAGACATCGATAAGCACTCTTTGGAACACAGCCCGAAGAATGCGGAATCGCGTAACGGTCAACGAAAGCGAGGAGTCTTCAAGTCGGTGGATATTTGATTTTGCAAGGAAAGTATGTCCGGACTCTGTTCCTGAGCAAAACTTTGTTCGCGATAGAATCACCTTTTACGATGGCAGAATTTTCAGTTGCCCTCCTGTCCTGTAACAATAACGCGCCTGGGTTAGATAGAATCAAATTCAACTTGTTGAAGAATCTACCCGGCAATGCCAAGAGGCGCTTGTTGAACTTGTTCAATAAGTTCCTGGAGCAAAATATTGTACCGCAGGATTGGAGGCAAGTGAAGGTGATCGCCATCCAAAAACCAGGGAAACCAGCTTCTGATCACAACTCTTATAGGCCGATTGCAATGCTATCCTGTATCCGGAAATTGATGGAAAAAATGATACTCCGTCGTTTAGACCATTGGGTCGAATCAAATGGTCTACTATCAGATACTCAATTTGGCTTCCGCCGTGCCAAAGGGACGAATGATTGTCTTGCGTTGCTTTCCACAGATATTCAGCTGGCGTATGCTCGCAAAGAACAAATGGCGTCTGCGTTCTTGGACATTAAGGGGGCTTTTGATTCCGTTTCTATTGACATTCTTTCGGGTAAACTTCACCGACAAGGATTTTCTCCAACTTTGAACAATTTTTTGCACAATTTGTTGTCCGAAAAGCACATGCATTTTACGCACGGCGATTTGGCAACTTTTCGCATTTAAGCCCCCTTCTTTACAACTTTTATGTAAATGACATCGACGAATGTCTGGCAAATTCATGCACGATAAGACAACTTGCAGACGACAGTGTAATCTCTGTTACAGGAGCCAAAGCTGCCGATTTGCAAGGACCATTGCAAGATACCTTGGACAATTTGTCTGCTTGGGCTTTACAGCTAGGTATCGAATTCTCTCCGGAGAAGACTGAGATAGTAGTTTTTTCTAGGAAGCATGAACCTGCTCAGCTTCAAACACAATTAATGGGTAAAACGATTTCTCAGGTTTTGGTACACAAATATCTTGGTGTCTGGTTCGACTCTAAAGGCACCTGGGGTTGTCACGTTAGATATCTGATGAAAAAATGTCAACAAAGAGTGAATTTTCTTCGTACAATAACCGGACAATGGTGGGGAGCCCACCCAGGAGACCTTATAAGGCTTTACCAAACAACGATATTGTCTGTCATTGAGTACGGGTGTTTCTGCTTCCGCTCCGCAGCAAACACACTTTTGATCAAACTGGAGCGAATACAATATCGTTGTTTGCGTATCGCCTTGGGTTGCATGCAATCGACCCATACGATGAGTTTGGAGGTTTTAGCTGGAGTACTACCATTGAAAAACCGCTTCAGGAGCCTGTCTTCTCGTATTCTAATCAAATGTGAGGTCTTGAACCGTCCCGTGATTGAAAATTTTGAAAGGTTAATCGAACTTAATTCTCAAACCCGTTTTATGACATTGTATTTCAATCACATGTCCCAAAATATTAACCCTTCTTCGAATATTCCAAATCGTGTCGACTTATCAAATACTTCTGATTCTACTGTGTTTTTCGATACATCCATGATAGAAGAAACTCGTGGAATCCCGGATCATTCACGCGTGCAGCAGATCCCTAAATTTTTTTCCAATAAATATCGAAACATCAACTGCGACAATATGTACTACACTGACGGATCACTTCTTGATGGGTCCACTGGCTTCGGTATCTTCAATAACAATTTGATCGTCTCCCATAAGCTCGATAATCCTGCCTCTGTTAACGTCGCAGAATTAGCTGCAATTCAGTACACCCTAGGGATTATCGAAAACATGCCCACGGACCATTATTTCATCTTTACGGACAGTCTCAGTTCCATTGAGGCTCTCCGATCGATGAAAGATGTCAAGCACTCTCCGTATTTCCTGGGGAAAATACGGGAGCATCTGAGTGCTTTATCCGAAAAATCTACTCAGATTACCTTAGCGTGGGTCCCTTCTCACTGCTCGATACCGGGTAATGAGAAAGCGGACTCTTTGGCTAAGGTGGGCGCAACAAACGGTGATATTTATGAAAGACCAATTGCCTTTAATGAATTTTTCGCATTTGTACGTCAGAATACGATCATCAGTTGGCAAAATTCTTGGACCAAGGGGGAACTGGGAAGGTGGTTACATTCCATAATCCCCAAGGTATCGACGAATCCGTGGTTCAAGGGGTTGGATGTAGGTCGGGATTTCATTTGCGTGATGTCCCGGCTTATGTCCAATCACTATAGACCCCGGATCCGGAAACAGCAATCAGACCCGCACGATACTCTCAAGGCCCGATGGAAACAACCCAATATGCCAGTCCGTAATATCTTGGCCCAGCAGCGGAACAAATTTAATATGCTGCTTACCTATGGCAATGAAAGCCATCAAACAGCAAACCTGTGCTTTTAATGCAAAATATTCTAGCTTTAAGTTAGATTTAGTTTCAGCTCGTAGTCAGCAGCGAGGATAAAAAATTTGCTTTTAGTTATTAAGATACTTTAGAAAGTAAGCTACCAGATATAGTTGGCGCCGTTAAACATTGAATTGTATTTGTGCCGTGTCAAAGAAACTATAGATGAAGAAAAAAAAAATCCTCGTTGAATCTTTTTAATTAATGTTTTCGAAAAATAAGTGATAATCTTGTATTGGTTGATTGCATGTTACGAAGGGTTGCTTTTTCGTAGCAGGAAATTGGTCGAATTGTAGGTCGGTGCATGCAGTGATGTTTCTTGAAAATTGTGTTGTGAAGCAAACATCTGTACCTGAGGCAACAGCTTTTGAAGCCCTTCTCGAAAGATCTGGAAGACGCCATAAGAGGGATTTTTCACAACAATAGCTAGGGATACGGAACACCGAAAATTATCATCATGCAACTATATCTATATCCAAGCCGAGTGATACTCAACATATCGGTGATTATGATCGAATAAAGACACAAAATGGAGATTGAATGAAAAGGATCTGGATGGCATTATAGCTGGTGAGAGCGTTCTTTTTTTTAGTATATCGCTATGATCATGTTTAATATCAATGAATTACGACAGCTGGATTTCTTCCTGCTGATCTGTATCGCGTGGTTTGTAGAATGTAGTAATACCGGCACTCAAATTAAACAAATATTTTTTTATATACCGGGTACCACAAATCAGTCGAACTCGACAAAAATTAAAAGTTCAGTACATATTGTGAACCAATGAAAATTGCACAATGACAATGGAATGCTAGTCCCAAGCACCATTCATCTGGTTCGTTTTGCAATTTTGTTGGTTCGACCAATCACGGAGTGCAACTACGGGCAGTCTACCTAAGCTAAGCTAAACTAAGCTTTTAAACAGTGAGTAAAATGTTTAGAAAAGTAGAGATATGGAAGATTACATAACAGAATGCTTGGTTAATGAGTGACTCGATTGCATTGACAGTGGGTTGCTTTCATGCAGTGCGCATCGCTCACTACATCAGAGGTTGTAAAAAATTGAACCGGAGACTCAATTTACGATTAGCAGGTTTTCCTAAAAAAACTGGAAAGAAAGGGTTATCTCTATACAGTGTTTTGGTAGTGTGTGGATGCAGTTTATTTGTCATCGTCACTGTCGTTTTAATAATTAATTTAATAGCGTGATATAAATTTACAACAGTTACATCATGTTTGGTTTGGCATTTTGTCAATACATGTTAGACTTTTGGTTAGTTTGAATATCTGCATTTATATGTTCTTAAGGTTTTATATCCATAGAACGCAATTACTTGTTGGGCTTTGAATGCACGAAGCTTGTCAGTTTTGTGCATTTGGTAGGTGACTAAGGTAAATGTTTAGATTGTATGTTACATACTTTAAATACCCAACGCTGTAAGTTGGCCGTTTTGAAACCAATTGGTATGTTTTTGGTACATGCATATTCAGTAATTGGTTGTCTAGAGATTTGTATCGCCACCGTGTTCTTTAGACTAACTATACTGAAAGTAGGGAGTTATTAATCTTCAAACACGCAAGACTGTCTTACAAGACAGAATAGGAAGTTTTACAATATAGTTTAAAAATAGTTTGAAAATTTAATATCGCGCTCGACAAATATTTGATTGTATCGCCTTCCATGCCCTAACTGGTCGGTTACGGACATTAAACTTAGTTCTATGCTTTTATTTTATGACTTTCCAAGCTTTTGGACAATTGTAATACATATAAACAATTTTTATTTAATTATACTGTAACCGTTTTGGTCGGGCTGACGATAATTCACGACAACAAATTTTTGATAGCGATAGTTTTGGTATTTTGTTAATAAACTAAGCACTTTGTTTTGTATGAGATGCATATTTGCATTTTTTCTAGGATATAAGCCATTTCTTAGTATAAATGGAACTCAAATTTGTTTCCTAATATAACCATAAGCAAAAATGCTAGGACTAGAGTTAGTACTCAAGTTCCAACCGTAACAGCTGAAGCGAGTAAAGGCGCTATATCCTTGGTTTTGAAACCCGAACATAAGGAGGGGTTTATCACTCTCAACGAATAATAGACTGTTCCGAAAATTATAAATACATCTTCTTTCTTGAATAAAACAAAAAATACAGGATTTTTCGGGTCATTTTATTCTGAAATATAGATAATAAGTGTTTTCTTTCCACTTTCAATTCAAGTTGGGATTATTTTTCGTAGGATACGCGAGTTCTCTAACTTTTCTCTTAACACTACTCATAAGCTTTTGCACAGTGTGTTCTCCGACCATTTTTACCACTTTAAGCCAATCTTTTTTAAATTTTTCAACATTGTCCGCTGATTTGACATATCTCCTCAGCTTTGCCTTGGTCAAAGCCCAAAAAGTTTCAATAGGGCGAATTTCAGGGCAGTTTGGAGGATTCATCTCCTTTGGGACACATGTGACATTATTTGTTTTATACCACCCTAGTGCATCCTTAGAGTAATGGCAAGAAGCAAGATCGGGCCAAAAGATTGGAGGATTGTTATGCTGCTTAACCATGGGTAACAACCTGTTCTGCAAACACTCTTTCACGTAAATTTTACCATTCGTTGTGTCATTCGTAATGAATGGACGAGTTATTTTCCCACATTCACAAATGGCCTGCCAAACCATTACCTTCTTGCCGAATTTTTCGGTGTAAATGGCTTTCACTGGTCCAGGGACATCCTTTCCCTTCGGTGATGTATAAAATTGCGGTCCTGGCAGAGTCTTATAGTCCAGTTTTATGTAGGTTTCGTCATCCATGATAACACACCCCATTTTTTGGTCAGAAGTTTGTCATAAAGCTTCCGAGCTCTCGGTTTCACAGATTCAGCTTGTTTTGGATTTCGTTTTGGCTGCTTCTGCTTCCGACGGGTCTGCAGGCCCATTCTTCCCTTGGCACGCATTAAGTTACTCGCCGAGGTTCCAAGCTTTCTCGCCACATCTCGTACTGATACTGAAGGATGCCGCTTGTAGTATTCCTTAACCTTTTTGTCCATTGTGGGATCAACAGGCCCGGGTTTTCTACCAAGTCTTGGGGCATCAGTAAATGTGCACTCTTCACAATACTTCCGCAATGCGGTTTGAACTGCTCCGACACTTATACCTTCTTCTCTGGCTAATTTTATTATAGAAAGACCACTCACGGAGCCCCATTTGTGCACAATTCGCTTTCTTTGCTCGGGACAAAGGCCACGCATTTTCAAAATTTCGCACTAAATGTTAAAAAAAAATGACAGCATCTGTTTCTTTTGGATGTGAACAACAGGACGCATCCAACGTTTGGTTGAATACTGCACGTTATTTGAAATGACGGTTGATCGTAAGTGTATTTATAATTATCGGAACGGTCTATAGGTATATTACTCCTTACATACGGATCGGTTGGTACGGATTGTCCCCGATCTTAGATTATATTGTATTATATTGCGCTACACAGTAGGCCTGGCCGTTGACAAGAAAAATGTATGGAAATCATTTTTTTTAAATGATGGATATCATTTTCCAGGATCCTTTCAAGTACTGGCTGTGTTAGTGTAGACTAGACTAGACTAGACACATGCACACGACAAAATTTAAATAACAAAACGCTCATTGTTTGTTGAAGTTGCTATGCTACGTTACGACGTTGTTATATATTGAAGTCCATTACTACAATTAGTGCAACTGAGAACGAACGTGCTAACTTCACTGCAACCTAACAGGATAGGCACCCAGGGGGAAGAGAGTTACACCCTAGTTTTCCACCCCGGGTATCACCAGGTCACGCTACGCCACTGATGTTTGCCAAATCAAATTTACTGAAACGAGTGTTTTGATAAAATTGTTTTAAGAGCTAAAACGGTTTATTTAATCTGTGTACTGTTCTCAATATTTTTGACCTTCTAAAAAACAAAAACTAAGAAAACATTGGAAAAAATATTTTCTGTCTCGGAAATTTTATTTTCATTTTTTTTTTTACTTTTATTTCACATAAGAACTCAAAGCAAACTTTAACATTTTCATTTTTTTAAAGAAAATTTTAACTTTTTTCCTCATTTGAACACACAACCATCAATGTTGAGTTAACCCTCAGTAGATCCAATGGAATAAATTATTTTCTAAATTGTTTTGAGATGCCTATTTTTTTTCTCAAAACAAATTATACGCGGTGTTTTTTTTTTCGAAGATACAAAATTATTACTTACAACTATACTGATAACGTTTCTTCGATCTAATAAACCGCACTGGTTATAAAACCATCTGTTATCATCAATAAAATTTATTCAAAAGCCCTTTTTAAAAATTGGTCGTGATTCCCAAAAAACTGATAGCACAAAATGACATTTTCAGCATATAGGAATGTCTGTACATAATTTCAGCCAGATCGGATTTGGTCGATTAAAATGGTAACCTCTTTTGTGGAATGGTACAGATGCAGAGCTCAAAATCGTGGACCTTTTTCATTTACTCTCCACATATTTTATTGATATACTGTCTTCAAAGAATATTTTGTATATTAAAAACCTCGAAGAATGACATCGAAGTTTAGTTTCTATCTTCGCCCCTAGTGACGCTGCGAGATATAACTTTTAAGTCTTACACTTAAGAGAAATGAAGTCCGCAGCAAAGTTATGGATAATGTTGTCAAAAAAAATTTGCTAAAGACTGTTTTTTGTCTTATTTCATGCACCGATACACCGTTTCGTACAAGATTAGTCCTTCAAATTAGATTGTTTTGAATATTAACAACAATGCGAGCAATGTTCAGCATATATATCATTGTAACACACAGCTTTTAAAGGAAGACAGAAAAAAGATTGCGTCTACATAAACCGAGTTTTTTTTTTTATTCTCGCTTATTTTCCGTCGGTCTAGTTCCGCCACTGTTGTGGCCAATCACCGACGCCCAGGGAGGCGACTCCACACCCAGGACCCTAACTCACGACCCGTTTATTAACGGACCGGCGCCAACGGCTTTACTTCCTCATGCGATGGAAGGCGTGATCCCAGAGATTTTTCGCCTCAGAAAATCTCCCGGTGTCGGCTAGGATTGAATCTAGACCAGTTGGGTTCGAACCCAGGCGTCGAGCGTGGTTGGCGGAGACGTTACCAACCACACTAGGCCCCCGCTATAAACCGAGTTATTGCCAAAAATGTGCTCAAAATCGTGTTTTTTTATTTGCTTTCCAAATACTAGTTTAATTGACATACTATCTTCAGAAGTTATTTAGTATATAAGAAACTTCGAAGAATGACAACAAGTTTTAGTTCGGAGCTCTGCCGTTAGTAGTGCTGCAAAATCTAACTTTTCAGTCTTACACTTTAAGGAAATTAAGTCTTCAAGAAAGTTGTAGATAATATTATTTCAAAAGTTTCTGCTGAAGAGACTATTTCACTAACTCTTTTTGTTTTGGACATATAAGCCGTTGAGAGCAAAAGTGGTATATGTGCCATTAAGTAGATTTTTCAGGAGACGCAATGAACAAGAACACTCGATTAGTAAATTATTTTCAACAATTTTTCCAACATAATTGCACTAAATCATTGCTGAACAGGCTTCAAAAGACGGCACATGAAAGCATAACGAGTTCGAGTGTGGAGTTCTGGTTGAGAAACTTACACAAACTTCAATGGTAAAACATGTACCACTTTTGTTCTATGGGAAAAATGATGTCAAACAGAAAACCTTGAGAGCAGAAGTGGTACATGTCCAGTCTGAGCATGAGTGATGCAATATAGCTCGCTAATCTTAGGACATAGAGCATTCATGTCTTCCGCAGAGTTGTAGAAGTGATTGAGTACTATAGGATGATGATCTGTTTGTTAAGGAATTCTGTCACTTCGTGGCGCTAGTGTATATGTATTTGGCGACAGAAGAAATTTTACATAATCTAGGTCGACTGAGGCCAATTCAAAGAAAACCACCCTAGTATCTCATTTATCTTTTTTTATCAGAAAAGTCTCTAAAATTCGACCTTTTTAGACAACTAAATAACTGTGGTATATAGAAGGCAATAACTGTAATTACACGTAATATCATGTACTGAATATTTGTATATCAGCCAAACACACAACTTTTTAGAAAACACTGTAGAAACTATACACAGTTCAAGTTATTGCCAAAAAATATACAAAATATGTCTTCTGAATTGCATGTCAGGTAATGAAGATATTAGGAGGAACAAACGTTTCAATCAATTTAGTAAAGTGATTATGATAGTAATTCATCATATGCATATTTCGCCAGCTGGTTTCTGCATAATTCTATCTGGGGATGAACAAAAATGACATTTTTTTAATATTTTTTGGCAACAACTCGGTCGGTGTAGAAGATATTTTTTTTGTGTCTTCTACAAAGTTGTGTGTTTTTATGAAGCGCAAATATGTAGTAAACATTGTTGTCTTCTGAACGCAATAGTTTTTTAGATATTCAATAAAGTCGTGCTTTTTTGGTTTCAAATGTTTGAAGTTATCCTTTGCAGACGATTTATTCAAAACGATGAAAAAAACGCTCTTGACGTCCAGAATCGTCTTCTCAACACATAGACACTCAACGTGTCTATCTGTTCAGCTATTTCCTTCGGTCGCAAACATGCTCTGTTTACTAGGAATTGTTCTGAGACGTGCAACGGTAGTCAAGGTTCTGGGGGTCATATTTGATTCCAAATTAACCTTCAAAGATCATGCTGCTTATATGGTCTCAAATGCCTTATCGCAACTGGGATTTTTGTTTCGCTTCACTAAAAGCTTTAAAAACGTGCACTGTCTGAAATCGCTTCAGAATACTGCAATTCTGAGGATTGAATCCGTGCAGCGCAAATTTGTCCGCTTTGCCTTGCACAAGTTTTCTTGGCGAGACTCACGTAACCTATTTACCTAGCTATGAAAGTCACTACAAGCTCATCAAATTAGAGTCACTGGAAGAAAGGCTGATATTGGCCAAAGCATGCTTCGTTGGAGACCTCCTTCAGGGAAACATCGATTGCCCTTTTTACTTGGCCTTCTGTATATAAACACTAGACGACGCAAAATCTCAATGTGCCGTGTTTTCAATAGCTGCTACAATATATTTGACTTCCGTCCCGTGATAAATACATTACAAAAGGAGGAAGTTTTCAGCAAAGTTTTTGGTGGCAGCATTATCTACAACCAGTGGTGGGCACCGCTAATCGAAAATTTAGCGACGCTAATCGCTAAGTCGCTAACCGGAAAATTTAGCTCGATGATCGCTAATCGCTAAACGCTAAACCCACATTAGCGGAACTTTCGCTAATCGCTAATCGCTAACTTTTTAATATGTAAATAGTCATATCGCTATATTTATCGCTCGTGTTTTGTAAGATTTGGACCACTTTGATCTTTTTTGGTTAAACAAACGAAAACAATTACTTTTTAAAGCTATTTACAGTAAGAGGTTGACGAAACGGTATTCATATTTGATTTTGTAAAAACAAGAATAACAAAAGTTATTTAGCTTGCATTGAAAATAGATACTCTTAGGAATGTTTTCATAAAAATTCAATTATTATCTGAATCGAAAAAGTAGAACCAAAGTTGTCATAATTTCAAGCGCATTGCAATTTACCAAAGTTCTTGTTGTGCCGAAAATTCAATCTAGATCTCGTGCTTGTTCTTCAAAATGCTCCTGTGGCTTGTACGATAACTGGAACTCCATTCTAGGGTAAAAAACTGACAAAAGTAACTTTCGCATTAAAGTATGTTCATCTTTCGAAGCAATTTACGTACGCCATCAGCAATTCACAGTTTTTCTAAATATTTCTATTGTCGCTTCTCTACAAAATTCAGCGGATTAGCGATTAGCGTTTCGAAGACCAAAATTTTAGCGACGCTAACAGTTTCGCTAACTAGCTCAAAAACTAGCGAAATCGCTAAATCGCTAACTGAATTTTAGCGTCGCTAATTAGCGAATCAGCGAATTAGCGGAATTGTGCCAACCACTGTCTACAACTTTACTGAAGACTCCATTTCTCTAAAGTGCAAGACTGAAAAGTTAGATTCTACAGCGCCACTATCACGCAAAAGTTGGCCTGTGCGTTACCACATCAATATCGCGTCTTTTTAGAGCAGCTTTTGTACTGTTTCGGAACCAGTACAACGAATGTGTGTTGTTCAAAACGCATTTGGTGCTCTAGCGAATGTTCAATGTATTGAACGGCTGAAAATCGAAACACTTTTGAAGTATTAACCGGTGCTAGTATTATCATGATGATTTGTACTGGTATTGGTAATATTTTTCAGAATGCTGCTATCGTTGAAGCAGTGCAAGCAGTAATCAATACTGATGATCTTGGTACTGACTAGGTTAATGCAAATATGAACTGATTGAATCACTATCATTAATCCGGTCATTCAAAAACATCATCGAATCAATAACAATTAAAAATACTTTGGATTTGTTTAAAACATATTGCATTTAACGACGACTCTGGTTTTATTCATTTGCATTCGGTTCCACGTTACTGGCACCAGCGTCAGTAAATTCTGTTGCAACAAGGCTCGCTATTGGCTGTTTCGGTTGCTGATGGTGATTAGGGATGCACAGGCCTTCGATACGTACCGACTCGCGAAGGTAACCAGCGGTTTTTTGAGTGACTCAAAACTGATCGTTTGCACAAAACCGAAGTCTACCGAAACACTACGATTTTGTGTGTATTATACATATTCTGATCTCGATCTCTGTCAATGCATTCATTACGCAACTCTTTCGTTATCCTTTTGACACATTTGTTGTACAAAATCAGAGCATTTAATATGCGTTTTGAGAGGACACATCGGTTGATGTAAGCTTCAACTTTTGCGTGTAGCCACGGAGATACAGACTTAAGCTTGTTGTCATTCTTTGAGGCTTCTCATGTATTAAATATCTTCTGAAGGTAGTCTGTCAATAAATCCAGTATTCGGAGATTACACGAAAAAATGTCATAATTTTGTGCTCTTATACCACTCTGAAATGTGAGAATTATTTGGGCAAAAATAAGGCTTTTGTCTACGATCCGGATTTCGATCTGTCCGAGCAAGTACGTAATCAAACAAAACATTGAGGCTGAATTTTGTGGTTAAAAGTCGTGGCGGGAAGTTTTACAATGTGGTTCTTACGAAGTATGATGAATGGTTTTCTTTGAAAAGGATATCAATTCAAGTCAGAAATATTGGGCAGTTGCCAAACAAAAGTTGACGAAGAATGAGGTATTCGAAGAACAGTTCAAAATTTCACCGAAACCATATCGAAATAGTGGTCTTGTTGTTTTGCCTTTCTCCTAGAAGTGGTGGTTGCAAAACCGAAGATATAAAAGTGCTCCAAAGGGCCGGATATCTTATATCACTCGACTCAGTTCGACGAGCTGAGCATTTTCTGTATGTGTGTGTGTAACGCTCTCCTAATCTCACTCGATTTTCTCAAAGGATTTGTTTGTCAAAGGAAAGGTTTGTCTGTGTTTATATGGTTACTTTCAACCCTAGGCGTAAACTAGTTTTTTTTTATTTTTCAAAGTTTGTTTATGTATTTTTAGTTAACTTTGATTTATTTTTATTTAGTTTTAATCAATTTTGAAATTAAAAAAAAATTACTTTCCCCCCACAATTATGGAACTCCCACAATTACGGATCACTTTTTTGGCTCATGTTATTTAACTCAGTTAAACTAGCGGTTCGAAGGCATGTAACATTTTTGCAGTAAAATATGCCATCTTTGCTAGCTTTAAACACAGAAAACATCATTCTCATTTCTAGATTGATGTGTTTTTTATAGGCGTGAAATATTGTCTTCCAAAATCTATCAAAATATTTGTCGTTTTTCTCAATCAGCGTAAGTAGCACGCTCATCATTCATAAGGTTCGTATGTCATATAATCGCTAATTCTCGTGCAAAAAATAACTCATACACAAAGGTCAAGGTAAGTTCTTCACGATTAATCAAAATGTTGATGGTTGATAACGATTTTTCTGTAAAAACTAGTTATTTTCTCAGTGTTCCATAATAGGGACCGAGACAAGATAGTTCTCTATAAATATGGATCACTCCGATTCAAATGTGATTTTCACCAACTAAAACACCCTCTCAACTTCTATTGAGCTCTAAACGGAAGCTAAACAGTACTGAGCCTTTGAAAAATATTATTACCAAGGCACGAGGGACAGGAAAGCTACGTAAAGCGGGAAACTGTTATGATGTACCGTATACAATGGTTCATTGCTATCTTCGGGAGTGACAGACGTGGACTCTCGATCTAACTGCAACCTCAAAAGGCACATAAAATGTGGCCAGGCCATGCGGGATCTTTAATACGATTTGAAATATGTTATTTCTTCAAATTACATAATTTGAATAAGGTTTATTGAATGAAATCGTTGCCAAAAGCTGTTTTTATTATGCTGTTCCATAATATGATGCGAAATGTCTCATATTTAGAACCGCTCTCAAAAGTGATGCATAATTGTGTATTTGGTGAGTTATGAAATAAACATACTTTCTGAGAAATATTCACAAAACATGGAAAGAAATACTCAATGAAGTGAAAGATTACATATCTCTGTGACTGAAAACATTTATAGATTACTTATAAACAAAAAATTGGTCAGAAATGATTTTTTGAATTCATACATCTTCTTAAGTGATCCATAATCGTGGGGGGACTGTATATATTATTATTTTATTTTTATCTATTTTTTGATATTTTTCTATTTATTATATTGGGTAACCGCTCCATTATTCATCTCAACAGTTTGGTGCCCCTGCATTCATCTTATTTCTCTCATTTGTCCAATTTACCGTCAAATTTCTACAAATTTTTGAAAGTAAATCTATTTGCTTCTCGATTTTCTCAAGTGGCTAAAAGTTTTACGCTAAAAATATGGTAAAATTTGACGATAAATTGACCAAAAAGGCGTGATGAGATGAATATTGGTACTGAGATGAATATGGGAAGCGGTTCCCCTATATTTATATTTTGATATTTTTTATTTTCTATTTTCCTTTAATTTATATAAAAATATTACGTTTTTTTTATTTTATGAATTAATTATGAAACATCTATTGATTATGTAGAACAAAAATAAATATTTTCGAAACCCTCTTCTTTTGAATAGATTCTCAAAATTTTTCGCATGGGTAGCAAAACTTTATCATATAGCCCTCTCTCTTTCCTTCTCAAGTGTATTTTATGGACGTTTCGACGTTTCAGCTTTAAATAAGTCATATTTGAAATAAAAGAAATTTCTGATATAAATACAGCAAAGCTTTGGTGGTACATTCCGGTTCGGAACTCGACCTTCTGTTCATTATACACAGACTGCGCAGCCCAATGAGCTATACAAAGGTGAGTAAGAAGAAGACATTTGTGTGTATTAGTAACGAAAAAAAGGTAAACAGAAGCACGTGTTGGGGTTGTTACGTAGATCTTCAAAAATAAGAAAATGCCCTTTGGAATTGTGTTTCGCATGGTTTAATGACGCAGGTAGGCATTTTCAGCCGTAAACTGTCATAACCTGTGAAAAATTTTTGCAAAAAAGTACCGAACATTGATTGCCGAAGGGCATTTTTTTTTACTTCTACGTCATCATTGTTAGCAAAAAAAGCCCTTTAAACCCGAGACTCAAACCATCTCCGTACCTTTCTATATTCTATTGTGCGTAGCCAACTGTTTTGTGTACAAAACAATTGCGGGTCAAGCGCTACGATCCTGCTGACACTAACAGTTTCTCCCGAGCCGAGACTCGAACCGACGACGACCGGCTTGTTAGGCCAGTATCGTACCTCGAGACCATCTGGAAGAATATATCTGCTATAAATAGAGGAATTTAAAATGATATATAGTCGAGCCCGCTCTATATATAAGTACAGTGACGTTTTGATCATACCACGATCAAAAAAAATTCGCGACATATATTTGAAACATATTTATTCCATGTTATTTGTATGGGTATATGTTAATGTATGTTCATATGTGTGTGAATGTTAAGTTTTAAAAGTTTGGTGTAATTGTGCTGTTGGTTACCAACAATTTTGATTTAGAGTGAAAAATGAGTCCAGCAGAAATTATCGAAGTGTATTTTTTTATAAATTGAAGTGTTCGTGTAAATTTGTTTTACCAAGTAATAAGTTCGAATGAGGAAGGCTGGGTCTCACCGCTAGGTCGATTAATTTGGGTTTTTTCTTAAAAGTGCAAACAATTTTGAGTACTCAATAATTTTGTTTCATTAACAAAGTTTCGAGATAGATCCGTTTTGACGTTGACTAACGTCTTTATCGAAGTTAGGCGCCTGAATTTGAAAATCTAGTAATTCAACCAGGGAAAACCAGGGAAAAGTGGTCAGGTTTTGAGCTCTTATTTTTCAGTCATTTCAAATCATGTTGACGAGGTTTTGGCATCAATCAATCAGAAATTCTTTTACGGTTAAATTTATGTAACAACAACAAACTATTGTTTGAGATACACTATTGAAAAATTGGTTACTAATATCGATTATCTAAATCATACCGCGCAGCCAATTACTACCTCTCTTCCCAAGCACAGTCGACACTAACGGATACAATCGATCTGACTTTGTTACTATTGTTGTTGTCACTTTCTGTTTCCGATGCTTATTTACGTTCCTTGTCATTTCATTAGCTACTTAGCCCCTCCTTCTTTCTAACTAACTGACGAAGCCTTGGTATAAAAGGTATCGTTCGAACATTTCACCCCATCAGTTCCATTACTAAACCGTACCGATTACATACGGACGCTAGGCGTTAGCAGCTAAAAGGAGGAAAGACAAAAGAGTACCGGTCATCTCGTGCCGGTTTCACCCGTAATGCTGGTGGCTGTTAGTAGTACATGGCTACAGCAAAATACTGAAATGGCTGGAATTCTGGACGGACTAACCAGTAAACAAGAATAATCGGCAACTGGCACCTGTTGGTGCCTCGAAGTTTTGTAAAAGAAGCGTTGCAATTCCTTCTACTGTTTGTTTCAATAAAACACGCAAAAGTTGAAGTCTTGTACAATCGTTGTGTCTTCCCGATTCGCACAAATGTTGCACAGAAATCGCACAATAAATGTGTGAAACGCATAACGCAACAGTTGTACTGCGAATACATTGACATTGAATGAAATCAGAATATGTATCATATACCGACACTTTATTTCTCACGTAGAGTGTATTAGTAACTGCTACTCCTGGATTATTATTTGTCATTCTGTGCACGCGCTTTTTTCTCAAGCGACGAGAGAAATTCCTCTCTCGCTCGTAGAATTTCCATATATGTGCGACAAGACTAGACACGTCACATACAATTTGCAGGCTGCTCTTTCGCTTCTCTTTCGGTTCGGATAGCGACGCGCAAGGCGATATCTCGTTGCTTCACGAAATGAGCGAGACACCCGTGCTGTATATACTTGATACCAGTGTTGTTAGTCTCACTCATACTGTCGGTGCGTGCTTGCTGCTATTCAGAGGAATGCATGAAGAAGAAAAAGTATCTCGAAAGCGTGTGTGCAAAAGACTTAAAATGCGTAGCATATGTCTCGTCCTCAAGCAGAAAGGAGGAGAATGGTTTTGCTTCTCGCTCGCTTTGCAATGCTGCTTGATACCAGTTGTAACTGTTTAGGTGTAGTAGTTTGGAGCTGCCAGATACATTGGTGAAACGCTAGAGCATTATTTACGTTATGTCCAACACGCAATCATTGTACTGGTTCCGAATTACATCAACAATTGTGCTAAAAACGCACAACTTTGTACTGGTTCCGCACCATCCAACTTTTGCGTGAATATAAGAATACGGTAGTCAACGTCATGCGGTCGTGTCTTGAATACCACCCTCCTAGTATTTAGCATCCAGGAACTTCTTTTCATCTGAATTTCATATTTGAGTTCAAATTTACGATTTATCAAATGCACAAGAAATTACCAAAATGTATAAAAAATCTTGTGGACAGAAACTGCTATCAAAATATCCGGATTGTCTTTACTTAGTGAAAATTACTTATTTCTGTCAAAACACCATAACAGTTGGAGGTTAATAGTAAATAGAAGAGTGAAAACTACTTACAGCACGGGTCAAGGGTATTTGAAGCGGAATAGTGCGCTTGTTGGCCACAATTACAACCTTCTAGCTTATGGCATTCTGCATAACAATCTACTATACAGACGCTGAAAAGAGTACTTGGGCTATCTGCCCCCAGCTTGAAGTCTACCAGTTGTAGTGCATAAGCGTAAACGCAGTCTTTTTGAAAATTTCACGCGCCCTGCAGCGAAACGAGTCGGTTTGCGGGGAAGGCGGACAAAAGCGGGGTGACAATCTCACGCACTTTGCGTGCACAAAAACCCTGTAGTCCCGCTCGGTTGATACTGCACAGTAGATTGAGCCTTGTGTGCTTCATTGGAGAATGACACGGTGAACATCCATCGTACCGCCCGTGGTGCCGTGGATGCCAGGACCCACCACTTGATGAGCCATCCATCGCATCGCACCCGGAGAACCCATCGGCCGCCTCCAACGAGTAGAAAAAGTGCTGTTAGCCACGGAAGTGGATTGAAATGGTGCAGCAGTACTGCACAAATGACCAGTACCAGATGGCGCTCCAGCAACCGTGGCCTATGCGGGTCCTTTCACGCTGCGATGCCGTACGATCTAGTGCCATTCAACGACAGGAAATTATCATAGTAATGGGAGTAAAATGGAAATGAGTGCCAATTGAATCCACCGAATACGGGGAAGGGGGGTCGAGCTGTCCTGGCAGATGTTCGGACATTTTTGCAGCCCTCCTGAACACCACCGAGACCGAGTACCAGCGCAGAGATTGTTGCTTGTTGCACCAAAAGACATGTTTAATTGTCTATGGACTTGCAGTAATTTGGTGATGGGCGAGCTGTTAGAAAAATGCAATCGAACGTCTAATGTTTTTCATTCAATATCCTAGGAAATGTATGAAAGAACAGATGAATGAACCTATTTTAATGGTTGTCGATTCTACTGCAAGTAGTGATCAAAGGTTGGCAGTTAATTTCAAGCTAATAAAGTTCTCGACGTGGCATATTTGCTTCTGACAGTAAACATCCGAGTGCAAATCCGTTCCGCATTTTGCGGTTTACTTTTGATCCCTGCGCGAAGTGTTCACGAAACGCGTTCTGAGCCCGTGTACCGTCGATAGTAATAACAGTCAAATTCAATTCTGGCAGGCCGGTATTTCTGCGCGCAACTTTCTGAGATTGACAGCCGGGGTTTATTGCTTTTCTCGCCCCGAGTTCTGTTTGTACTGCAAATGAAAGCTCCCGCTGCACGTGTGTGTTATTATGTTCTGTGCACATACGGGAAAGGCAGCTGAAATGCATTTCCACATTGCACCCGTCAACAAAAGGTGCTAAAATTTCATTTGAAAAAGCCCCTCCCCTCGTTCCAACCGAGCACCGGCGCAGCGCCGGAAATTGTTTGGCCATAAGCAGATTCGAAGAAAAATATTTTCTCGATAAAAAAAAAGTTTAATAGACTTCATAAACAGTTGATACACAGTTTCCAATTTCCAGAAGCAATATTTCTTGTTTTTCTTTAGCCGGATTTTCCTCCACCAGTCCATTCGACAGATCTGGGCCCGCCGCTTTCACAAAACACAACACGCCGAGTCGGACGATATGAATATCAAACATTGCAGTTTATGCAAATGCCATCATAACGCAGGGCTCTTGGCACGGGAAGCTTTTAGAAACGAACAAAAAAAAATTGGCGTCCTCGTTGAAGCATGCAGAAGTAGCAACACACAAACGCACACACACGGTTCCAGAGGCACCCGGTTTTTCCCTGGGTGTAGCTGAAGTGGCTCACACGAACAATAGCAAACCGACGAAGAAGCATCGAATCCAAAAATAAATATCCGCATCCGACTATGCATTCGCCGCTGAAATCACTAGCATTTGCTGTGGCGAAACTGGATGTGAGTGGATCATTCTAACCTGTGGCAAGAAAAAATGGGCTGGAACGTTACCTAGCGGGGTTCTGTGAGCTCTCTGACTAGTTGATAAAAATTTAAGAAAATATTTTCTAAATGTAACCAGATTCAAAATAAAAAATCAGTTACTCTTTAATTCAGTATTGAACAACGTACTGTGTTAAACTTGAACAGATAGTTTTTAGAAGGTTGAGAAGTAACTGCGGCTCTTATAACTGTAACACTTAAACCTTAAAAATTCAACACTTTTGATGATTACGAAACCATTCTGTGCGAAACGAATTCCAACGAGAAAAACAACTGAATCGTAACCATCAGTTGAAAATGAATGGCTACATGCAGTGTGGCAGCCGGGTTCTAACAGGCAGCGAATCGGCGACGGGATGCTGGACTCGTGCAGAATTTATGTTACCGGGTGTCCTCGGTGTTAACTTGTGAGCACCAGGGATGTACCAGAGTGAGTAACTGTCGATTGTTTTCTTTTCGAATTCACGATTTGTTTCTCATCTGCCAGCAACCTTTTTAATTAGAGTTTTCTATTTTTGTGTAAAAATATATTGAAATTCACCCTCATGATTTATCTTTTCATGAATGGTACATACAATATTCAACGGTAAATACTGATATGTGACTTCTTTCACTCTCTCTCCTTTGCCATTGGTTGTTTGCGGAAACGTTTTCATTTTCCAATTTTTCTCAGTCAGCCTGTGTCTCTTTCGATCTCCGCCTGAGTAACGCGGTAGCGATTCCGAAAAGCAATCTCCGCTAGAGTAGTTATTGTTCCTTTTTTCCTGCTGAGTGGCTCCACAGTTCTGAGGCTCCTCCTGCTGGGTACTGCTGAGGAGATTGGCCTAACCGCGCTGCAATCTTCTGTGAAACGAATTCGCCTAATGTCGTTTTTTTGTGTTTCTGGTTAGCACTCTTGTCCGGCGTTGTTTTGTCCATTTCCAAATTTGCTGCCACTACTTCCTGGCCAACCGGGGTCATCGTCATCACTAGTCGCCATTCATTGCTAGGGCAGTGGGTCTCTCGTTTATTTGCATGCAGACGAAACCCCCCAGTCTGGGTGATTTATGCTTTCAACTTGAATGGTTCCCCGTTGGACGGGCAGGCCCGAGTTTGACCGTCTGCAAAAGGAAATGCACTTCTTGTTCTGCAAAGAAAACGGTCAACAAGCATAAATTCACTGGGAAATACGCGGGCTCCCCATATCCGGCATGTATGTCTGCTGGTGTACTGAGCCCCGGACTAGCCAACCTGCTGCGCTAGTAGTCTCTTGGGCAAGCAAACAGAGAGAACCCATCGCTTTGCATAAATTCAGAAGGGGGAATGCAGTTTATCGTGCTGCGTGATAGTGCATACACGGTTGCACTTCACACATATATTTGACTTTTGCGCTGGTGCTACCGCTGCAGCAGCGCATCCTGGGGAAAAATGCAAATCCGCACCAGGTAAATGTTACCACCGGATTTATGGCAGAGGTTGATTTTTACGAACCTGGTTACACTGACCGCAATAAAGATGCTGCGATGTCGAAATAAATTGTGTACAATGGAAATGGGAAGCCGAACTTCGGGAAAATTCTGTCCTTGTTGATGTTACTTCTGGTGATGATGAAAAAATTGTCAAGATGATAATATATCATGTTATTGAAGTTTATCGCATCAACTCCTTCACCCGGTAGAAGACCAGTGTTTTTCCGGGTTATTTGGTATGAATCATATCAATCAAAGAAATAGTTATCGGTTTCCGTTATACTCTACTAAATTTTTTGGAAATAAATATTGAAATTCAGTCCGCAAATATATATTTCGACTGTGACGTACAGTCTACCTCAGTGCTTATGTGGACTGGTAAAGAGCAAAGCGTAAATCCTGTTTTTTTATTTGTAGTAGGTAAAAATGAAAATTTAGCACCCTTAATTGGAGTTAGGTAGGGAATTATGCGGTCGATTGTTTACCGTACCATGTCTGGGGTTTTTGGGAAGCAGATTGAATAGCCATGAGGGGTGATTACCTGCGTCTTTATTGAGAAGCGTGCATGAGTGTGTTTATAAATTTCTAAACTTTCAGCTACGTCTAATTTCCATAAATTATTAACGGGGCGGAGGAGGTGAATGTTATCCGAAATTAGTGGATGTTCCTCGTTAAAAATATGTTCAGCCACTTTTGATTTGAAATGGTGTGGTGGGGCATTTGTTGAAACTTTACTTGCTTTGGTCACTTCTGCGAAATGTTCTTTGAAACGTATCAATAGGTTACGTTTAGTTTGTCCGATGTAAACCATGTCACAGTGACTGCATGCAATTTTATAAATTCCAGCTTTGTTCAGGGTATCAATAGGGTCTTTGGTAGACCCTAATTTTGTTTTGAGTTGGGTATTTCTACTAGTGTAGACAATATCCATCCCAAATTTTCTAAATTTTGAACGAAGTGGGCGTGTCAAGTTAACGTCATATTCAACGGCTACCCTTTTCAGATCTTCTATTATTGGGGTGAGTGTTGTAAAAGATTTCCGAATTTGAGCACGCTTCTTTTTATCGACAATGGCTTGAATGATACTTTCATTGTAGCCATTAAGTTTAGCAATTTCGAAAATATATTCCAGTTCCTTTTGCTTGGCTACTTCACTTAGAGGTAAAGTTTCCATGCGGTGGATCATGTGATGGAAGGATGCCATTTTATGCTGGAAGGGATGGTTTGAAGTGTTAGGTATTACCCGTTTTGTATTCGTGGGTTTCCGATAAATTTCAAATTCCAAGTCCGTAGACTTTCTGACTACAACGACGTCCAAGAAAGGGAGTCTGTTGTTAAGTTCTTTTTCAATTGTGAAGTTTATATTTTTATGGGTATTATTAAGGGATATGAAAAAAGTTTCAAGATCCGCCCTTTTCAAAATACAAAAAATATCATCCACATACCTCCACCATCGAATCGGTAAGATGTTACTCTTCTCTAATGTACTTTCTATATTTGCCATGAAGAGCTCACATAGAAAGGGAGAAAGAGGATTCCCCATTGGTGCCCCTTTAGTCTGTTTGTAAAATTTACCACGAAATGTGAAGTAGTTTTCTTTCATGCAAAGGCGTGAAAGTTTCAACAAACTGTCAACTTTCTTTTTCCAAGTATTATCAAAATATTGGGAAAGAAGCCAGTCCTCTAAAAGGTTTAAGGTTTCATTCACTGGAACGCTAGGAAATAAGGCCGTAACGTCAAATGAAACCATTATCTCATCAGATTGGATGTTACCCGAGGATCTTAAATTTTCAACGAAATCTCCGGTGCTCTTTACTGATCGACTTGGAAATTTATGGGGCATGGCTTGAAATTCTTTTACCAGCCATTTAGCCAATTTTTCTGTGGGAGCCCCTACCGCTGAGATAATTTCTCTCATTTCATTTCCAGGTTTGTGAATTTTGGGGAGACCCTTTATTCTTGGAAGAACTGGATTTGAAACACGAAGATTTTGTAACGCATTACCCAAAAAGGGTTTGCATTCTTTTATTGTATTTTCTACACGTTTTACCATATCAGCAAGAGGATTGAGTCGCAGTTGCCAATATGGACCTTTATCAATTTTTTGGGTTATTTGTTCATCATAGTCAGACTTGTCCATGATGACGGTTTTGTTCCCCTTATCTGCTTTTAAATAGAAAACAGGTTTTTTACGTAATTCCTCAACTGTCTTTAAATCAGACGAATTTTCATGACGTGGCAGTGTCTTAGTAATTTTTGAAAAAATTTGGCGTACTCCACCAGTTTGTTCTGTGGAAAGTTTACAACTGTTCATCCCAGCTTCTATATCGATGATCGATTGTTCAATATTGGGTCGTGAAGGAATTGCGAAATTTAGGCCCATATTTAGAAGATTTTGCTGGGGTTGTGAAAACTCGTACGAAGACCTATTGACCACAAAGTCGTCAATGAGGTGTACTTTGGCTGTCTTTTTGGCTGTTTTCTATTTAAAAGCAGATAAGGGGAACAAAACCGTCATCATGGACAAGTCTGACTATGATGAACAAATAACCCAAAAAATTGATAAAGGTCCATATTGGCAACTGCGACTCAATCCTCTTGCTGATATGGTAAAACGTGTAGAAAATACAATAAAAGAATGCAAACCCGTTTTGGGTAATGCGTTACAAAATCTTCGTGTTTCAAATCCAGTTCTTCCAAGAATAAAGGGTCTCCCCAAAATTCACAAACCTGGAAATGAAATGAGAGAAATTATCTCAGCGGTAGGGGCTCCCACAGAAAAATTGGCTAAATGGCTGGTAAAAGAATTTCAAGCCATGCCCCATAAATTTCCAAGTCGATCAGTAAAGAGCACCGGAGATTTCGTTGAAAATTTAAGATCCTCGGGTAACATCCAATCTGATGAGATAATGGTTTCATTTGACGTTACGGCCTTATTTCCTAGCGTTCCAGTGAATGAAACCTTAAACCTTTTAGAGGACTGGCTTCTTTCCCAATATTTTGATAATACTTGGAAAAAGAAAGTTGACAGTTTGTTGAAACTTTCACGCCTTTGCATGAAAGAAAACTACTTCACATTTCGTGGTAAATTTTACAAACAGACTAAAGGGGCACCAATGGGGAATCCTCTTTCTCCCTTTCTATGTGAGCTCTTCATGGCAAATATAGAAAGTACATTAGAGAAGAGTAACATCTTACCGATTCGATGGTGGAGGTATGTGGATGATATTTTTTGTATTTTGAAAAGGGCGGATCTTGAAACTTTTTTCATATCCCTTAATAATACCCATAAAAATATAAACTTCACAATTGAAAAAGAACTTAACAACAGACTCCCTTTCTTGGACGTCGTTGTAGTCAGAAAGTCTACGGACTTGGAATTTGAAATTTATCGGAAACCCACGAATACAAAACGGGTAATACCTAACACTTCAAACCATCCCTTCCAGCATAAAATGGCATCCTTCCATCACATGATCCACCGCATGGAAACTTTACCTCTAAGTGAAGTAGCCAAGCAAAAGGAACTGGAATATATTTTCGAAATTGCTAAACTTAATGGCTACAATGAAAGTATCATTCAAGCCATTGTCGATAAAAAGAAGCGTGCTCAAATTCGGAAATCTTTTACAACACTCACCCCAATAATAGAAGATCTGAAAAGGGTAGCCGTTGAATATGACGTTAACTTGACACGCCCACTTCGTTCAAAATTTAGAAAATTTGGGATGGATATTGTCTACACTAGTAGAAATACCCAACTCAAAACAAAATTAGGGTCTACCAAAGACCCTATTGATACCCTGAACAAAGCTGGAATTTATAAAATTGCATGCAGTCACTGTGACATGGTTTACATCGGACAAACTAAACGTAACCTATTGATACGTTTCAAAGAACATTTCGCAGAAGTGACCAAAGCAAGTAAAGTTTCAACAAATGCCCCACCACACCATTTCAAATCAAAAGTGGCTGAACATATTTTTAACGAGGAACATCCACTAACTTCGGATAACATTCACCTCCTCCGCCCCGTTAATAATTTATGGAAATTAGACGTAGCTGAAAGTTTAGAAATTTATAAACAACACTCATGCACGCTTCTCAATAAAGACGCAGGTAATCACCCCTCATGGCTATTCAATCTGCTTCCCAAAAACCCCAGACATGGTACGGTAAACAATCGACCGCATAATTCCCTACCTAACTCCAATTAAGGGTGCTAAATTTTCATTTTTACCTACTACAAATAAAAAAAACAGGATTTACGCTTTGCTCTTTACCAGTCCACATAAGCACTGAGGAAGACTGTACGTCACAGTCGAAATATATATTTGCGGACTGAATTTCAATATTTATTTCCAAAAAATTTAGTAGAGTATAACGGAAACCGATAACTATTTCTTTGATTGATCTCAATCACTCTGCTAAGACGCTCGTTATAGATTTTCTAGATATGAATCATATCCTTATAACTGTTTATAAAATTAACATGCGTATGCATGTAAGCAAAATTGCGCCAAATGACCTATGGCCGAATATCGGCAATTTTTTTTTTTTATTCTCGCTTATTTTCCGTCGGTCTAGTTCCGCCACTGTTGTGGCCAATCACCGACGTCCAGGGGGGCTACTCCACACCCAGGACCCTAAATCACGAACCGTTTATTAACGGACCGGCGCCAACGGCTTTACTTCCTCATGCGATGGAAGGCGTGATCCCAGAGATTTTTCGCCTCAGAAAATCTCCCGGTGTCGGCTAGGATTGAATCTAGACCAGTTGGGTTGGTTGCGAGTGGATCACGCCACCTCACAACCATCGACACCTATGTCGGCGGTGGGATTCGAACCCAGGCGTCGAGCGTGGTTGGCGGAGACGTTACCAACCACACAAGGCCCCAACTCATCGGCCATTTTTTAATTTGTAGCTTAAAACTTTTGGTTGCATAGAAAAACTGTCTGAAAATGAGTTATAGGAAATTGATAACGCCTCATAAAAAATGTACACTGCAAAAAATTGAAAATAAACACAAAAAATCAATTTAAAAAAAAAGACGAATTTTTTTTTAATTTTTTTTAAAGAAACTTGAAGTTATTACGCAACTTTATTTATTTATTTATTTATTTGTTCGTTCAACATCAACAGATTCAATCTGGTCCTAATGATTGTATCTTAAAATATTTTAAAAATTACTCCTAATACTAGAGCAAGGTAGATGGTAGGCGAAACCGGAAGATACACTATTGAAAACGCGCTGAAGTCCAATGAGAGCTCCGTTTGCCCCCTAAATTGTACGACGAAAAGGAATTCGTAGGAAAAGGTTATTCCGAACGACTCTGGAATTAACGTTTAGACTGATATTGCCTAGTATTACAGCACAGTCGGTTCTCGCCATCAGGATATCAGCAATTAACATATCTCGTAAAAGATCACGTCTTACTTTCAAAGAGTCAAGGCTGATGAGCTGCGCGCGATTTTCGTAACTGGGGAGCTGGTGAGGATCGTTCCAAGGTAGATGTCGAAGAGCAAAACGTACAAATCTCCGCTGAATTGCTTCGATTCTGTTGGCACAATTAAAGTATTGAGGGTTCCATACTGCCGAACAGTATTCTAGCGTCGAGCGAACTAATGAGCAATATAGGCTTTTTAAGCAGTACACGTCCCTGAAATTCTTGGCCATTCTCATTATCATTCCCGAATTTCGCGAGGCTTTGGTAGCGATATAGCAGGTATGCTCCTTAAAAGTGAGTTGGCTATCTATCAGCACTCCTAAATCATTTACAAATGCTTCACGCTTAATCGGCACTGCCTCGAGGTGGTAGTCGAACATAACAGGTCGCTTTTTCCTGGTCAGCGAAATCACAGAACATTTTTCCGGATTTAGAGTCATCCTATTGATCTCACACCATTTAGCAAAATTTTCCAACTGTTGTTGTAGATAGAAAGCATCCTCTGAGCACCTCACTTTGGCGTAAATTTTCATGTCGTCGGCAAAAGATACTTTGGGGCGACTGAGAATGCAGTTCACATCGTTGAAGGAGGGGATGAAGATTAAAGGCCCGAAGTGACTACCTTGTGGGATTCCGGAAGAAGCATGAAATTTTTGCGATCTGTTGTCTCCAGCCTCCCAGCTGGTCTCGAGGTACGATGCTGGCCTAACAAGTCGTAGGTTCGAGTCTTGGCTCGGGAGAGACTGTTAGTGTTAGAAGGATCGTAGCGCTGGCCCCGCAATTGTCCTGTACACTTAACAGTTGGCTGCGAAGTCTATAATAAACAGAAGTGTATAATAAACAGAAGGTCGAGTTTCGAATCGGAATGTAGCACCAAGGCTGTCTCCAATTTTTACCATGATGTGGCGATCCGCAAGAAACGATTGAAGCCAGCGTAAAATGTTTCCGCCAAATCCCATTCGGTCAAGTTTTTCAATGGTAATGTTGTGGTTAATTTTATCGAAGGCTGCTGACAAATCAGTGTATGTAGCGTCGGTTTGGTGCCCTTCAGACATAATATCCATTGTAAATGAGGTGAACGTTAGAAGATTCGTTGTTGTTGAACGCTTTGGCATGAATCCATGCTGCGTATCGGAGATAAGAGGCTTACAATGGTAAAAAAATCGGTTTCATCACGACCAACTCGAACAGTTTTGAGACAGCATTTAAGGCGGAGAATCCGCGGTAATTATCGACGTTTCTCTTGTCACCTTTTTTGTAAACCGGAAACATATACCGTGCTGGATCGAAATCCGTACACCTAAGCACATGATAATCTTCGACGGTCAATATAAAATCAAGAAATCACATATTGCTTTAAACTGACTGTAATATAACAGTTTTAGATTCTGTTCTCTGAATTGTCAGTTTCAATTATTTCGATAAAACTGTGAACCCTGTATAAAGAGAAAGATCATAAAAAAATATGAGCAGAGCTCAGTTGCTTTTCGAGTATCTAGTGAAACTAACGTTGTTGGAGATCAGTCATCCGAAAGCATTTAAATATTAGATAAGTTTGAATCTAATATAAGTGGCGACGAGGGTTTCGTTAACCTACGCTTATGCAGTGCGAATATATATAGTTGAACTGAGTTTCGCGTTTACCGACTATTTTAAGCTTGCTATTCCGTAGTTCCCATCTCAGGGCAAACGTGATTTAGTTTGCAGATGATTAATATAACAATGCTGTATCCTGCAAAACAATAGTAATTCGTAATTTCTGGATCGAAACAGGCCAGATTTACCTGGCAGCATCAGTGTCGCTTTAAAAGCACTAAGTGTTAAACAGCTAGAAGCAACTTTCTTTGTGGTAAAATTACATAGGGTGGTGTCAGTTTGTAACGCCATTTTGAAGTTGGTCGCGACTTTCGTTTCAGGAGTGCCATACGATTTACAGTGAGTTACCGCAAGAGACGGTAGTTTTTCAGCCAAGGCACCCACAGCCGTAATATATTGTTCAGTGGGTTAAGTGAGCTGATGAAAAGTCTTCGTCGAGAAGAGTTGTGAGAAGGGATTTCATAGGCAGTCAAAGGTTTGCCTAGTGAACCTATAGATATGAGAAATGACAAGACACTCACCGTTAAGGCAACTGTCAACATCAAAACGGATAACGGCAATGCAAAATGATACAGATCGCCCGTTTTGATGTTGACAGTTGCCTTAACGATGAGTGTCTCGGCGTCTCTCTGGTGTATAGGCTGACTAGGTTTGCCACAGTAAGAGAGTGAGTACCCAACTACCAAGTAAGTGATCTGTCTCTCTCCTGTAGATAACATAATGGCTCCCACTGGTCTAATTGGAATTATCGACCATTATGTAATTGGAAAATCTTTTACCAATTACATAGAAAGATTTGATATTTTTTGTAAGCTGAATAATGTTCCAGATGATCAAAAACGATCATACTTCATAACCTTGAGCGGTGAAGCAGTTTATGATCAGTTGAAAGTCCTTTTCCCAAACGCTAAAATAGAAGACATTGATTACACTGAATTAATTAACAAACTCAAAGAACGCTATGACAAGGTGGAACCTGCTCTCATGCAACGTTATCGGTTTTACAATCGTTTCCAGGGGGCGGTAGAGTCGAGCGAAAATTTTGTTTTGACGGTAAAGTTATTGGCAGAGCAGTGTAATTTTCAACAGTTCAAAGAAGTGGCAATACGAGACAGGCTTATCACTGGACTACGAGATAGAGAATTGCAACTCAAGTTATTAAGAAAGGATGAAATGGAGTTGGATGCAGTAGAAAAATTTATACTTACCAGTGAACTAGCGGGCAACCGTGCAAAAATTCTTAACGAGCTGGGCAGTGCAAACATTCTTTCTGTGAAACATCGAATCGGGAACCGCGAAACCGAGTACGATGACCAAGTGACTGGAGGATATTCAGCTAGTGGAAGATGTAGAAGTAACAGTAGAGGCAGTCGTTTTTCTTACAGCAAAGAGGGAAAGCGTGATTATTCGGGGTCACATAGTCGAGAAAGGAAAGTTTATTCCAATGCCATTTGTAATTTTTGTAAACGTAAGGGGCATATAAAACGAGATTGCTATCGTTTTAAGAATTCAGCTTTAGTAAATTCTGTAGATGAGAAGCAGCACAATAGCATGGATGCTGTCGCTCACTACTATAAAAGAATTAAAATACAAAAATCAAGCGATGAAGATAATTCAGATTACGAATGTCTTATGATCTCAGGTGTTAAAAATATCAGTGCACCATGTTTAATAGCGGCGTGCGTAAATAAAAATACTATTGAAATGGAAGTAGATACTGGCTCAGCGGTATCAGTGATTGGGGAAAGGATGTTCAGACAATTATTTTCCAATCAAGTAATATCGAAATGTGCTCGGAAGTTGATAGTAGTCAATGGATCTCGTCTCGACATTCTAGGAGAATTGACGGTGACAGCCAAATTGAATGGCCGGTCAGCATGCGTTAATTTAGTGGTTTTGAAAACTAGCTACAAATTTATTCCGCTGATCGGGCGAGACTGGATGGATAAATTCTACCCAGGGTGGCGCAAAAGTTTTGTTGACAGCATAGAAGTGAAACATATGGATTTGATGAACAGTAAGGCTAGCATTTTACAAGAGTTGAGGATTAATTATGGTAAAGTATTTGACAATGATTTTTCAGAGCCTATTAAAGGGTATCAGGCTGAATTATTTCTTAAAAATGGCCAGCCAATATTCAAGCGAGCGTATGAAGTGCCGTATAAAATTAAACCAAAACTGATGGAACATTTGGATATGTTAGAGCGACAGAAAGTGATAACTCCGCTTGCAGCAAGCGAGTGGGCTTCTCCAATTATAGCGGTGACTAAGAAGGACGGAGATATACGCATGGTAATAGATTGTAAGGTATCAATCAACAAAGCACTTTTGCCTAGTTCATATCCCCTACCGTTAACACAGGATATTTTCGCATCATTGGCAGGATGCAAGGTTTTTTGTTCCCTAGACTTAACGGGAGCATACACTCAGTTGCAGCTCTCAGAGAGGTCAAAAAAGTTTGTAGTTATCAATACACCTAAGGGACTTTATACGTATAATCGTCTTCCCCAAGGGGCATCATCAAGCGCCCAATCTTTCAGCAAACAATGGACCAGGTTTTGAGGGGGATTGAGGGTGTTTCGTGTTATCTCGACGACGTTCTGGTGGCTGGAAAAGATTTTAATGATTGTTTAGGAAAACTTGACGAAACCTTAGAAAGACTCTCTAAAGCCAATATACATGTTAGTTGGAGAAAGTGTCAATTTTTTGTGGATAGACTTAAGTACTTGGGACATTTAATTACAGACGAGGGGCTTTTACCCGCTCCAGAAAAACTTTCGACAATAAGCAAAGCAAAAACGCCTCGAAACACTACAGAATTAAAATCGTACCTAGGGTTAATAAACTATTACAATAAGTTTATTCCCAACATGTCTTCTCTACTGCAACCGTTGTACAGTCTTTTACAAAAAAACACTACATTTAATTGGACCCAGAAATGTGATAACGCTTTTAATGATAGATAAAAAGCAATGCTCAACGCCAATATCTTAGAGTACTACGATCCTAGCAAACCACTAGTACTGGTTACTGATGCTTCTTCTTATGGCCTAGGCGGTGTACTAGCTCATAGAATTAACGGTATCGAGAAACCAGTGTGTTTCACATCGTTCTCTCTTAACTCGGCGCAGAAAGCATATCCAATACTTCATTTAGAGGCTCTAGCGGTGACGTGTTCTGTTAAAAAATTTCATAAATTTCTTTTCGGTCAAAAATTCACTGTGTACACAGACCACAAGCCTCTCTTGGGAATTTTGGGAAGAGAAGGGAAGAGCTCTCTTATCGTGACAAGACTGCAACGTTATATGTTGGAATTAGCTATTTACGATTTCGACATCCAATACCGCCCATCATCACAAATGGGAAACGCGGACTTCTGTTCACTGTTTTTTTGGAACAACCGGTTCCCAGTTGTCTAGATAATGGATGCGTAAACAATCTCAACTTTTCAAATGAATTCCCAATTGATGTTTCGTTGATTATTGACGAAACGAAAAGAGATGAGTTCCTGCAAACGTTGATAAAATATATTGTTAAAGGTTGGCCGCAAAAAGTGCCTATAAGTTTTCGTGATGTTTTTTCATACCGAGAAGAATTAGAAGTGATTGACGGATGTGTACTTTTTAAGGAAAGAGTTTTTGTTCCGTTGAGCATGCAGTTAGGAATTTTGAAATTATTACACATTAATCACAACGGAATGGTCAAAATGAAGCAGTTAGCGAGGCGCTCTGTATACTGGGTTGGTGTGAGCAAACATATTGAAAATTATGTTAAACAATGCAATGTTTGTGCAAAAATGGAAATAGTTCCAAAACCTAAGGAAGTAGGTTTCTGGATACCAACCAGTCGTCCTTTCAGCAGAGTTCACGTTGATTTTTTTTATTTCAACAACAAAACATATTTTTTAATTGTCGACAGCTATTCAAAGTGGCTAGAAGTGGAAATTATGCGTTATGGTACGGACACGGCGAAAGTTTTAAAAAAGTTAGCCAAAGTTTTTGCTACATTCGGACTACCCGATGTTTTGGTTAGTGATGGGGGACCTCCATTTAATGCTATAGAATTTAAAACTTTTCTTGAAAGGCAAGGAATTGTAGTCCTCAAAAGCCCACCCTATAACCCAGCAAGTAATGGGCAGGCTGAGCGTCTGGTGCGAGTAGTGAAGGAGGTTTTCAAAAAGTTTTTGCTCGATCCAGATACCAAATCATTAGATATAGATGACCAATTGAACCTTTTTTTAATTAACTATAGGAATAGTTGCTTGTTACCTGATGAAGAATTTCCTTCTGAAAAGGTGTTCTCATACAGACCAATAATGTTATTGGATTTAATTAATCCAAAAAAAAGTTAGAAAAGATGTTTAGTAGAGAAGCCTAAATCGAGTGCGCCCCAAATTGAAATGAAATGTAGAAGTCCAGACCCGCTCCAAAAGTTAGCGGCAGGGGATAAGGTTTATTATAAAAATTTTAGAAAAAATGATATAGAGCGTTGGATTGAAACTATTTTTATTAAACAAATTTCCAAAAACTTATTTCAGGTGTCTCTGGGACAACAACTGATCACTGCACACAGACATCAGTTGAAACCTATGATGAACCCTAAGCGCGGTGGTTCGTTAGTTATGATGCGATTCCATGAGCAACCAGTAAGGCGGGAATCCGAAGATTTGGAAGCAGCATTCGACGGGTTCAAGGATGAATCGTTTGCAGGATTTCGGGAAGTACCACTTGTACCAGAACCGAATAACACATCAGTATATAATATTACTAATTAAAGCATGATAACGTATTCGATGAAATTTACCTACGGCACATAAAGTGCTATCGAAGTGAATATTTAAATATATTATTAGGTTGGTTATAGGTGGTGAAATAAGAATGTCTCCTCTTCAGAAGGAAGGATTGTAATATAACAGTTTTAGATTCTGTTCTCTGAATTGTCAGTTTCAATTATTTCGATAAAACTGTGAACCCTGTATAAAGAGAAAGATCATAAAAAATATGAGCAGAGCTCAGTTGCTTTTCGAGTATCGAGTGAAACTAACGTTGTTGGAGATCAGTCATCCGAAAGCATTTAAATATTAGATAAGTTTGAATCTAATATACTGACATGTTTAGTAATAGGTCTACTTATATTTTATCACTATTTTCCAGCAAAATGATTAAAATCACTCCGAAACTCGAAAAAATCATGTTTAAATAGAACATGTTTTGAATCGAAATCCGTACACAGTTTTTTGTCTGAATCAAAACCCGTACACTTTTGAATCGAAATCCGCACACACGCGATATAGACTGGATCAAAGTCCATACAACAATAAATCAAACTCCGTATAGATGAAGAAGTACAAAAATGAACATCTTTTATTTATAATTTATCTTTAAATTACCGAAAAAGTATATTTGAGGATCAACTGGCTCCTAAAGTTTCACACGGTTTTCAAATTTTTGATATCAGCTGAAATAGTGCAATTTTCGTAGCGTTTCGTAGTAACCGGAACGCCGGAACCTCTCGAAGCTTCCCGGTAAGACTTTCCCTCGCGCACCTCAGTCACAGCTCGTTTAAAATTGTTTGCCGTATATTTATACTTGTTTTCTTCCATTATATGCTGGAAACAAGAAGAAAGTTCAACAATATATGCATGATACACACGCTGTACGGATTTCGATTCAAGCAAATAAAAAGAATCAAAATCCGTACGGCACAGTTTTTGTAAAATAAATACAACTTACACTATTTATTAGGCAATATACAGTTCGAGAATGACAAAGACTTACCTTTTCCATCAATTTTAAAAAGATTCACAGAGTGAAACACTTATATCCCACTTAAAAACCGTTTTTATCTGAAGAACGTTTCCTTAGTGAATTCTCTAACGATACAACGAAATGCCAACTGAAACCGATACACGATTGATTTTTCATTTTTAATATTTTTATTTCATGGCCTACTGGCGCATAGTTTAATTTAAAAGAAGGTCAACAACTCAACGGATATGTACATGTAACTATCATATGAATTTTCACTTTTATAATGCTTAAAACTGAAGGAAAACATCAAGGTGTACGGATTTCGATACTGTACGGGTTTCGATCCAGCACGGTACGCGAACTTCCATGCAGATGGAAAGTTGCCTGTAGAGAGTGAGGGGCGGAAAAGATGACAAAGCGGAGTAAGTAAGCCGGTAGCGCATCGCTTCAGTAGAATAGCCGGTATATCATCTGGGCCGGTCGAGAAGGAAGGCTTAAGTTTCGAAAGCCCCGACTGGATCGCCGAGACGTCGATATTGATGTCAGTAAAAGACTGTCCATACAACAATACGTTGCTTGCGGCTAACGATATTTCAATGCTCGCCCACGAGACGTTATCGATTAGCACAGCCTTAAATCGATGATTGAAAGCTATCAGCACTCCGCCTTCAATCAATTTAGTGCTATTCAGAGGGCAGCGATCTGTACGGAAAACCTCGTAGTTGTCACCAATAATTTGACTCGACAGCGTACGGTCGTTTAGCCATGTTTCAGTGAAAACAATTACGTCATAGCTTTCATCCGAGCAAGCGAGCAGATAGTCGTCGATGGTGGTATTCATGCCACACGCGTTCTGGTAGTAGTTGTGTAGTTCAGAGGATTTGAGTTTGCTAGAACAAAGCATTCCATCAGCGCGAGCAGACTGAGATGAACAACAATACTTTCCTGCGGGTAGTGTTTGGAAACCCTCTTCCGACACCCCGAATTCAGAACCGGAACGACTCTGATGGCAGGAAACATTATGAAGTTCTGAAGTTCTGAACTGAAACGGGGGTGGAAGGGCTTCCATAAGGCCATAGACGGTGCGTTCCGGCAGCGGTGACACAGGAGAAACGATGGAAAAAGCGTTACTCGAGCATTCACAAGTAGTAGGTGATCCGGATTCGTGAAGTGGTTGATAAACTGGAGATGTTGCGTCATATATTCTAAAACGTTCATTGAACCGTTGGCTGAGATCAGGTACAGGTCGGACTCGATTATCCGGAGACTCGATTGTCCGGGGGCTCGATTAACCGGGGCTCGATTATCCGGAGAAAATGGTTCGATTATCCGGAGTATTTTTTGTTTCTGTATTTTTATAACGTACTTTTGTCTTCCGGGTCATTGGGAGGTTCGGGGTTGTTCATAATTGTAGCGGTACAAGCCCCGTTCCGCTTAGGCAGTTCGTTTTTGGCAGCTTTCTCGTCGTTCCTTCAACCAATTCTTACTCAATAACCTCCAAAATCAAGGTATTATGGGTTTTTGTTGCCAATAAGGACAACCGCTATTGGTAGACCGGTTTCGGAATTATGGCAGGAACATTATTATATTCTTGTAATATAATGGCCATGATCATTGCAGTACTTAGAACCACAAGCAGACCTGTCACGGTTCTGTTCCGGATATGCTCGGATTATTGAACCAACACTCATCAAGCGAAATTAATAACGACATGAAATCCGCAAAGTAGTCCATATCGAGCGTCTTGGTCGTTATAGGTCACTCAAGAAATGGAAAAAACATGAGTGTTTGTTTTTACATCTTCGAGATGTAACCTAATTTATTATTACGTATATATGTATAACAAACGCCGACAAACAGTCTAAGGACAATTTATTTTTTTTGTCGGCACATGCATTGTATACAATTTATTATAATAGAAAACTCACTATTCTAAATGACAGATATTTAAAATTTAAATAAAAAAAATGGCTCGATTATCCGGAAGGTTCGATTATCCGGAGCGAAATGTTTTTCAAAACTCCGGATAATCGAGTCCGAACTGTACATTGGATGGTACTTAACTTGCGCGAGAGTCCGATGACTCTCGCAGTCCAGTAATGTTACATTTCCGAAATCTATCCGGCCGAGCTTGGTTAGAATCGAATTCACTGACCAAAACACCGACGGGCCAAGTAGAAGCACTTAAAGCCATGTCCTTCTGCTTATGGGGCACCTCCACCCGAAATGAGACAAAATTCAGTTTCCAAATATCTGCATCTTTCTTCACCAGCAGAACGGCTTTCGGTTTATTATTCGTTCCAAGGCATTCTTGAGCCATCGTCTCGATTTCATCGACGGTGTGACTAGGACCGAGCCGGTTCAAATAAATCCAAAACTGTTGTCTCTCATCTGGGACTGTTTTGATTTCACGTTGGAAACATCTGGTACCACAAACAACCGCCGCAGGAGTGCGGGTTTTGAAACTGCTTTCTCGACGACGTTTCGGTATAGGCTGGTCCACGGGTAACAATTGCGAAAACAGTGGCCCCTGAACAGATGGTAATTGAACCACACGGGAAGTTTTTTTCAATCCGTTCTGAGAGATCCGAAACAACAGCATTCAATTTCTCTACCGCTGCACACAGATTGTTGTTGTCCGGAGCCGGGGCAGCGGGGGGAGAGTGCAACCACTCGTTAAAGCGGGTCGAACAATCGTCGCACAGCCAAAACAAATTATCAGTAAATGCCGCTTTCACATCTAAGGCTGATCTTTGCAGACCGGGGATACAAGTAGGGGAACAACGGGCAACACGGACAGGGCGGGCAAGATGGTCCGTTGCTCATTTCTATATAAACCATTGAAATTAACACAAATCATTTATGCCAGTTACATACCAACTGCATTCTGGGAGTTTCGAGATATTATGTAGATTGAAACAATACTTAGTTGAGAAATAATAAAAATAAGCTCACTCTCAACAGCAAAGCAATGTGATGTAGTTTTTGCCATGCCGAATTTAAGCTTCTGCTGCGGTACAACTTCACAAAAATATAGTTTTCAATGACATTGGAATAATTAAGCATATTTGAAACATGTGGGTGAAGATAGTTTAGTGAAAATATGATTTTTTTGAAAATTTTTAATTTCAACATTTTTCTATTTTTTTTTTAATTTAATGGTTTTAAAAGATCCAAACAGTCTTTCAAAATCCAAAACCTGTTGGTAGTTACCATTCTAAATACATAGGTTTTTGAGATATTTTAAATTCAGTTTCAAGAATTTTTTAATATTTAAGAAAATACACATTGCCAGATATTTTAAATTTAGTTTCAAAAAATTTTTAATATTTAGGAAAATACACATTCTTCCTAATTTTCCCGTGGTTCTCCAGCAACGAACATAAAGTCATTGCAATGCTTGATTAATAATATAAAATTTATTCTTTGACAGCAAAACGATTGAAATTTATTCAACTCAGACACTGCACCTGTACAATGTACATCCTACCTATTATACGCTTCCCTTAATGGTTCATCAAAAGCATTTTTGTCCGTGTATAATAGGGTGGGGCAAAGTGATCGATTTCCAGAACCAAGTTTTTTGGTACCTTTTGGAGCCCCAAACAAGCCTAATCTTACCTAAGTCGCATGGTTTTGTCTCCGTTTGGCGCATTGCATTCCAAATTTGTATGAAAATTTACATGGGAAAACCTTCTCTTTTTCATTTTCCTTTCTAGAGAGCTCTTTAATGCTCTAATAATGCACTACATTATGTTAAAGTATAGTATTTTAGATGTCTAACAACTTAGCAGAAGACACAGGAGAGCTAGATTGTCCCTAAGAAGAGCTAGAGCTGTTCAAAGTTAAGTATGTCGATTTGAATGCAGAAAATCTTGTTTTCTGCCAACATAACCAATGTACCGGTGTCAGTGGGATTTCCATCAGAAGTAACCTGTCGTAACGAGTTAATACACTCAGCTGGATCAAGCAAATAAATTAGGTCAATATTCTAGGCGTAGGTAGAATTTATAACGTGTTTCAGAGGTTACTTCTGATTGAAATCTGACTGACGCCGGTACGCTGGCAGTGTTGGCAGAAAAAAATGATTTGCAACATAAATTGCGACATACTCAACTTTGAACAGCTCTAGTATTTTTTTGGGGCACTTTAGCTCTTTAGTGTCTTAGGCCAAGTTGTAAGGCATCAAAAAACCTATTATTTGAAATCATGAAACCTATGGTTTGAGCCATTTTGAGCTCTTTAGAACCTCACAATCTTTTAATGAAATAAAACTTAAAATATATGGAATAGTGCTGATATGTCACCCTTTGTGGTAGAACACACAATAAAAATTCTGAATAAATATTAGTTACCGTAAACTGGGGTGACTTTGATCACTTTTTTGATTGTAACTTAAATATTTTCAGAATATACTAAAAAAATATTGTTTACTGGCATGCATTGAGAAAGATTCAGTCGCTACTTCAAAAGTTTAGCAACATTTTTGCTGTTTTTAAATATGCTCTAAAAATTTTACACCAATCATCATTCCGGGGTGACTTTGATCACTTCATTATTTTGATGAATTTGGAGTAACCCTTTGCTACTTTCACTAAATTAAACAGCCTTAAACGACTTAAACGAGTTTATAAATATGGAAAGCAATTTGGGGGCCATTCACATTCTACGTGAACAGTTTAGGTTGACAAATGTCCAAGATTCATACACATTTTTTAGAATATATATGAATGATTATCCACAGAGAGAAGAGGTGGTCTAAAATCATCAAAAACTAGTCTACGTGGAATAGAATATGACCTATGCAGTTGTACAAATTTGCATGTTACTTCACGTCTTGGGTTTTTGTTAAGAAGAAATATGTAATACACTGTGGAGATTATTGGGACTCAACATTGACTTCGTGGAAAAACTTGCAAAAATAACAATGAAATGCATTGTTATAATATTTGTTCATCTTGAGAACTAATCTGGGAACAAAATAAAAAACTTTACGTATTGCATCTTGTTGTTTTGAATCTGCTTGAACCGATTGTTTGTATGCAACAAAAATCGCCAAAAATACACTTTATTTTCAATTCTAATTTTAGCATGAAAAAACACTCTTCAAATAGCAGCATATGCATGAATAGTAGCAATGCACACATATATCCACACAATCAGTTAAGATTACGACAAATCCCAAGCACTACGAGCGCTTTATTACCACATTTTCAAAAAAGAGGTACAGTGATCAAAGTCACCACGGTGTTCAAAGTCACCCCGGTTTACGGTAATAATTAATTCATCACAAAACATCCCCCCTTTAAATAAAAACGGTTTGCGTACAACAATATTGCACGCTAGTCTGGAGGGCTAATGCGGTCTCGATCAACTAGATTAGTTCAGATAGTTCGTTATCGATATTGTTTTTGGCACATTTTGCATATTGTAGGATGAATACAACGATTCACCGTGCCCCAGTGCTGAGTCGAGAAAATTTCCAGCTCGAAAAGATCCTTGACCTAATCGGGAATCGACCCCGACATCACAACCGTGTGGGAAAGCTAGCCGAGTGACATCGCTAACCACAGAATCACGGGGTTTGAGTACAAAGACATGGCAAATCATAAACCGGACAAATATCAACAGACATGCCGAATGGAGACTGCATGTGGACACTAACGAAGCAATTTCCGTTTCGGCGGTACGTTTCGGTAGGTAACTTCGCAAGAAGAATCAACGACCACGTCAGACTTCTAAACCGATTGACAGGAAGTCCGAACCTGCCGTTCGCGCTAGCATTCCGCCCAGTGACTCGAAGGCAGGACCCAGTAGTGCCAAAGTGGTGGCCCAGAAACCTATTCTCAGAATTGCTGGTAACGGAAAAAAACCGACTAGCGGAAAACGCTCATGACTCTCCATTGGGACGAAACGCTGGCTGCTCTGCTCCGCCTAAAAAACACGAGTAGCAGATTTTAGCAAACAATTAGGTAGGGTAATTGCTCCATTATTCAACTCAACAGCTTGGTGCACCTATATTCATCTTATTTCTCCCATTTGTCCAATTTACCGTCAAATTTCTACAAATTTTTGAAAGTATATCTATTTGCTTCTCGGTTTTCTCAAGTGTCTAGAAGTTTTACGTTGAAAATATGGTAAAATTTGACGATAAATTGATCTAAAGGCGTGATGAGATGAATATAGGTACTGAGATGAATATAGAAGCGGTTACCCTATCAACCACCAGGGAGAAGACTGAGATCGTATTGGCTTCAGCCTACTTCCCTGGTGAGGCTCATGAAGTCCCTCCTCCTGAGATCGGAGCGTTTGTCCAGTACTGTCGCAGCAGTAATAAGTTGAAGTGTCATTTGCTGTGACGCCGAAGCCCATCACACCTTGTGGGGAAGTACCGACATCAATAGTAGAGGTGAGAGTCTTTTTCCTTATCTTCCAGCTAACAATAAAGACATAGGGGAACTGCTCCATTATTCATCTCATTAAGCCGATATTCACGAAGAATGCACGGATTAAACAGCAAATGTTCACGAAATCATTGAACAAATAGACTAAATATGCTTACGTGCTCTTATGGAATCGTTTAGCATTGTATATTTAGTAAAATTATCTAGATTTATCCTCAATTTTGTAAAACAAATCATTTTTTACAACTTTTCCATATCCATCCCAAAACCTGAATCACTGCTCAATTATTCATCTCACGACGCCCCATATTCATTAATCATGAATGAATCACATTATCATCAATGAACGTAGCCGCAGCCCGTCGTAGTAGGTTACCTAGATATCCGCTGCAATTGTTTACGGGCAAAATTGGTAATCCAGGTAACCACTACAGTGCTGTAGATTTATGTCAATCAAGTAAGAATAAATCAACATTTTCAGTATGATTTTTTCGTACTAACAGAAACTGATTTGACAAATTTTGATTTTTTTTTCAACACAGTGAAAACAGATGAAAATACATGCAGTTGAAATTTAGGAATTGTAGAAATTTAATTTATATATTTCTGCTAATTCAAGCTTGTTTTAGGAAATTTGAGGTGGACATTTCAAAGATTGAAGTACTCTTAGTGTAGCGAGTGATTTTATTTAGTGATTAAAATAAAAGTGGTACGCTAGTAATAAAAAAAACTTTGGTTGGCTGCTGAACGAGTCCCGTTGTAGCCATATAAAACAATGCGCGGATTTGGAGTGCAGATGCCCGACTATAATTTCAAATTTAGTGCTTTTAAGTGAATTTTTGAGGATTATACTTTATGAGGAATCTAAAGTGAACTAATAAGAATCCATTCCATGCATTAGCGGATTGGTTGGATTGTTTTCAATTGTGTTTTCATATTGTATGAGATGAATATTTGGGCTAAAATGAATAATGGAGCCTATGTTATGTTGGTAATAAGCCGACATTTCCAAACGCAATCAGGGAAGAAGTCTTGGATCTGACTCTCAACTTCAACTATATTAGACGAAATTTTCACTTTAACCAGAGTGGAAAATACTTTAAGACCTTTCCAGCCTTTTAAGTCTGCAGGTGTTGACGGTGTATTTCTGCTCCGATGTTGCTCAAAAATTATCCCTTCAGTGGAGAATAAACGCTCACTGAAGATTGTGCTAGCGGGCGCTGACAAGTACTTCCTTATTAGTTTAAGCACGGCAGAAAATTTCGACTGATGTTCCTTCCAACAAACGTATGGGTTAGCAGTCCTTTCAATAGCTATTTCGGAGATGTATCGCCCAAACTCGACTTTTATCTGACATAATGTCGGATTTGCGGTCTCGTGTTGCTTTGCACCAATTTCAGTGAAACAGTCCCAGAATCCACTTGAACCCAATCCGTTTGCTGACGAAAGTCCTGGTAACGGCGAGTTGTCTGATGTCCTCACAGGTTCTTGGGAACATTCAGTCATTTCGGAAATGATTTGATTCCCCAAGCGAGCACGTTTTTCTTCTGGGATATAATTAAACTTGAATCTAGGATCGACGACGGTAGCATACGTGAAGACACTTTCCTGCAAAATGAGCTTAAATCGTGACTTCATATTACGGTGTAATGCATCCTTCGTTGCTTGTATAGATTTTTGGTTTTTATTCGGCTTCTCCAGGTATGAAGGAAGGTTAATTACATAAGGGATAACTTTCGAAATGCATGAGTCTTCGGCACTAATAAGACGAGTAATTTCTTCGAAAGGACCTAACAACTCTATAACAGGACTTATCAAATTCCACCCACATTCAGGCAAATTTTTGATGCTTTTGAATTCACCGGTGTAGTAGGTTACCGCTGGCCGTTGATCTTTCAGCCGCTGGAGCATATAAAATGTAGAATTCCACCTGGTACGTACATCATGCACGATTTTATGTTCCGTTAGCTCGTATAGAATGATTGGAATGGGTAACGATGTTACGAAATTTGGCAACTAGGTCTCTTACTGCTTTTTGGGAGTTGAGAGCATCGAGAACTACCAGCTGCAAAGTATGAATAAAACAGCCCGCATCCTACCGGTATGGGAACCAGGGAATTCACAGGTGTTCAAAACCGCATGTTATGTTTATTTATTTGCTCTCAACCAACAGACATGTATTGTCCAAATGGTAACTAGTTTACTACACTAAACATTAATACAACAATTGTCTAAACATAGCAACAAATTTTATTCGGGGATTCGACTGTGACACTAAATTTGATTTTGTTTCGGCTTAGCAGTCTCAATAAAAACAGCGCTGATCTCTATGGGGTCATCGCCAACGTTTCGATCCGGTTGGTTGGGATCTTCATCAGGGCCTATTTTAAAAATTTTATTCCATTACATAAAAAACAAAAAATGTAAAAATGACTATCCGCATAAACTAATTAGCAGACTGCTGATACAGCCAGCGAGGGATGACAGAGTAGAAAAACCATCCAGCTTCAAATCTATTCCGTTCATCCATGGCCTCTCTACCACCATCAAAAAGATTCTCCAAAACAGCGACCCAACTACGAGTATCTCTTTCAGTAACCAAAACACTGTGGGGCACTTATATCACACAGCCAAAGACCCTGTACCGTACAAAAACAAAAGTAACGTTGTATATCAGATTGCTTGCCGAGACTGACACGGCAAGTACATTGGAATGACGTTGAACAAACTTCGTTGTCGTATGTACGGACACCAGTCACATGTAAATACACTGGACAAACTGCTGTCCAATGGCCACAAAAACGGAGATCACGAAATCCAACAACTCCGGGGAAAGACAGCAATGATCGATCACTGCATCCAGTACAACCACCGCTTCGACCATAACACGCCAACCATCCTCGACAGTGCTTACAAATCACAAGCTCTGCAAGCGTTGGAGATGTGCCACATCGCAACTACAACCAACACGGTCAACCATCGGACTGACACCGACAACCTAAGCTGTGCGTACGCAAATCTCTTACTCTCGATCAAAGATCGAAGAGAGATGAGGAATGCGTCGTCAAAAAAGAGTAGAACCGAACACACAACTTTAAATAACACCCCCCCAACACAAACACAAACACAACCCCCCATCGTACCCCATCTTTTGCGGAAACAGTTGAACCCAAATAGCAGCCGCTAATTAGCAAAATAAAACAATTGTATTAAAGTGTTAGAGTAAATTTAAAAAAGTGAGAATAGAGCTAGAATAGATGTTTCAGACGCAGTGCAATTCCCCCCTCTCGAACCTGACTTCCACACGTAGGATATTTAACACACGTAGGTAACTGTGCATGCTGATTAGTGTCGAGTGAGTTCTTTCTGTTTTGTTGTTAGCTAAATGTAATTTATTTACAATTTTCTATGTTTTTTATGTAATCGAAAAAAAAAATTTAAAATAGGCCCTGATGAAGATCCCAACCAACCGGATCGAAACGTTGGCGATGACCCCATAGAGATCAGCGCTGTTTTTATTGAGACTGCTAAGCCGAAACAAAATCAAACATAGCAACAAATTTAGAACGAAGCACTTCAATCGACAGATGAAAATCAAACATTGACGAAACTTTGTTGAACGCTCGTTGTAGGCCAATGATTGCACTATTGGAGCTGTAGTTTGTAAGACGAAAAGGTAGATGCATTGCAGGTACCCTCCGCAGAGTTCTGGATGGAGCATTTATATTGATCTGGCGAAGAATGTCAGGGCAATCGATCCGTGCTGTCAGCACGTTAGACACAGTCATAGCACGAGCAGTTTCACGCCGAACTTGGAGGGTGTCAATATAGAAAAGTTGACAACGATCCTCATAAGGAGTGTTCCACATAGGCTGTCTCCATGGCAAGAGGCGAAGTGCGTAGCGGACGAACCGGCGCTGGATGCTTTCGAGGCGTTGAAGAGCGTTGTTGTAGTGTGTTGTCCAAACCGTGGAGCAGTACTCGAGCTGTGACCGAACAAGCGAGCAATATAATGCGGTCAGACAACTCATGTCTCTTAAGTCGCGTGTCATTCTAAAAATTAATCCGAACTGTCTGGATGCTTTGGCGATAATAAAAGAAACATGTTGCTTGAAGGTAAGTTTAACATCGAGGAGTACACCAAGATCATTGACAACATCGACACGTTGAATCGATTGATTGTTGAGGCTGTAATCGAAAAGTATCGGATGTGTTTTTCGAGTGAAGGTTATAACCGAGCATTTGGAGGGGTTCAGCGTCATACGATTAATTGCACATCAATTCCCAAATAAATTTAATTGCTGCTGAAGAGAGGATGCGTCTGAGGTGTTCACAATTTTGAAAAATAATTTCAAGTCGTCTGCGAATGAAAGGCGTGGGCCTCGTAGCGAGTTATTAACGTCGTTGAAATACAGCAGAAAGATCAGTGGTCCCAAGTGACTACCTTAAGCGACTCCAGATGTTGCAGGGAAGAAATTGGAGAGCTCGTCTCCAATCTTAACGCTGATTGTTCGACCCGTCAAATAGGATTCTATCCAGCTCAATAGACTGCCGCTGAAGCCATAGCGTTCCTACTTTGCGACAGTAATGCGATGATTAACTTTATCGAAAGCAGCGGAAAGATCGGTATAAATCGCATCTGTTTGCGACCGTTCGTTGAAGTTCTCGACCACGTAGCTGGTAAAACAAAGTAAATTTGTGGCGGTAGAGCGTTTTAGTAGAAAACCTGTCTTTGGATGTTTTCGATGATTTCCGTTCACATTCCTTGGCACCGTTAGCTTGGTACAATTTCGGATGCAACTTTAAATGATTAATTATCTCCGTATTCGTTGCATTTTCACAAATTCCACCGCAAGATATTGTTGCGTTGCATTCAACGCACTTTGCGCTTTTGCCCTCGTCATTAACTAGATAAAATTTCCAAACAGCCGGAAGTTTATCAGTCATTTTACGAATTTCAACGTGCTCGCGAAGGAAAAAACGGACTGATCTGAGGTTGTGTTTAGTGATGGGAAACTTATCGATACTTATCGATAATATCGATAAATGCTGGTCATCGATATTATCGCTAATTTTTTGACGTTAACGATAATTATCGATATTTAAGGGTGAGCACAAGTCAGTGCGGTAGGCTACTGGAGGAGACCAAAAAGAAGGAGACCTCACCTACCCTACCCCAGGAGTTGCTTTTGCCGCTAGGTATTTGTTAAGTGCTGCTATTCGACAAGATTTAGCATTGTTGGGGGTGGTGTAAAGGTTCGCCCCGGGTGTCACTGAGTTTCTGAGAAATAATGGTAACTAAAAAGGTATTTATAGTTTTTAGTTTCCTAAGAACAGATGAATTCGACAACTTAGCACTGGAGTACTTTGGAAAAATATCCAAACTTTTTGCACCATCTCATAAAAAGCAATGATACGAAATTGTAATAAAATGCATTTTCTTTGGCTTGCCAACTCTTATAATGTGATGGACATGCATAGAGTTCTCCAGGTGCGTTTGTATTAGTGCGATGTTTACGATTTATTTTTTGTTAGCTGTAAGAGTTTTTTGTCACCTGTGAGAACTGTCATCTGAAAAAGAGCATAAAAAACTACCGAGTTTGATTCACACTCTCACAAATTTCAATATACAGTGTAAGCGGGCTTGGAAGCGAAAACACACAAACACTACGACACGGCCCGCTTTACACTGTATATTGAAATTTGTGAGAGTGTGAATCAAACTCGGTAGTTTTTTATGCTCTCTTTCAGATGACAGTTCTCACAGGTGACAAAAAATTCTTACAGCTAACAAAGAAAAATCGAATACATCGCACTAATACAAACGCGCCTGGAGAACTCTATAGCGGCAGTCTATTGGTAATTCTCTGGTAATTGTTTAGTTTAGCTTGGAACTGTTTAAGTTTGAAGTATCTGTTACCCAACAAACAATTTTTAGTTTCACCTAAAAATCCAAATCAACGAAATTGTTGCGCCAAAAAAGTATCCTGATTTATACAGGGGGTAGACAAAATAATTGAGATGAATAAAACTCTCTCGAATTTTAAATCGCCAGAACTTTACGAAAAATGAATCAATTTTGATAACCGGTTTCATTTCACTGGCAAACAGTATTATATCAGTATTACTTGGGAACTTGGTGTGACCAACCTACACCGAAAATGTTTCGGATTTCAAGAGTGTGTCAAAGTGTACATTTTTGCAACGCATAGAATGTTTTAGGCAACCTAATTGTCTATCTAATATACTTCATTCAAAAAAATCTGAGATCACCGATATTTTCTAAAATCATTTTTTGTTTTTAAAATTGTTTTTTTTTTTCAGAGTAGGATCTTTAACTCATTTTTTTATATTTTTGAAGGAAAATTCAGATAATTTTTACTAAGATATATTGATTCATAAGAAAAGTTCAAATACAGTTAACTTTTCTAACGCGGGGGATACATCCCTCGTGAAAAAAACCATGTTAATTCAGAAATCCGCTTAATAAACCGCTTTAATTAAAAAATTCGCGTAAAAAACCACAATAATTTGAAAATCTGCATAGATAACCTTTTAGAGAAAATCCGCGTGAAAATAATCTGACCTTTTGAAATGTTAATCCAGATAAATTTTCAAACGCAAGTTTGCAAAGTTGCTTGGTTTAATAAGACTTTCACACCCACAATCTTCGATTGAATTATTGACAACTTATAAACCTAAGTGAAACAGATTGTCAGAAAAAGTTCTACGCATTGCGAAAATGTACACTTTGGCACACATTCCGGAAATCCGAAACATTTTCAGTGACCCTTGGTCACGTCCAGTTCTCAAGTAATACTGGGAAACTGGGACAGTTTTCCAGTAAAATGAAACCTGTTTTGTCAGAATTGATTCATTTTTTGTGTAGTTTTGGCCATTTAAAAATTGACAGAATTTTGCCTGCATCAATTATTTCCCTTATTATACAACCTTCAAAATGAACTTCGGCTTGAAACTACTTGTAGAAAGCACTCCTGGCGGAAAACCCGAAGACTTTCCAAAACACTTAACTGTTTAACTCGTCCGGTTGTTTGAATTTTCATTTGCAGTATCGTAGGATTTGTCATTCCAGGCCTTAACACAATGGATACGTTGCGGCTGCGTTTGCGGCAATTTGACAGTTAGCCCATACATTTACTGTCACATTGACGTCAACGCAACGCAAACGTATCCATTCTGTTTGGGCCATCACTGTCTCTGTTTTTAACAAATTTATATAGCAAAATTGCATTTGTCGAACAACGTTTGCGGTAAATAAATTGACAAAAATTGCCGATTTTTCATGGGTTTTCCTTTAATCACACTGACGAAACTACTCATGCGTCATCAATCATAGTAACCCATGAGCTAGCAAAAAAAAATTGACAGCTCTATCAGTCGAACTCTAACTGGGATGGCGAAAAAAGTGAAGTGTGCGCGTTCGAAAAATGGTACCCCGCCGCGTCAAAAACGGACATCTGGCATCTACAACATCTTGACACTATTGGACAACGATCAGAGCATCGAAAGAAAGCCCGGTTCCGGGCGGCCAACGACCCTGAGCGACAAGAAGCTTCAAAGGATGCTGAAGAGGAAGACCGAGGGAAAGGTGGCTAAATCGCTGCGTGCACTTGGCCGAGAGGTTGGTGCTTGCTCTAAAGCAGTGAAAAAGCATCTGGAGAACATGGACATCTATGCAGCGGCAGGCAATGACGCAGCGACAGCGGTTGAATAAGATGGTCAAGTCGATTTTCCCGACAAATCGCGACGTGGCAGTGGTATTGGACGACTAGACCTATCGCACCCTGGATGGCAACGACTAGCAAGGTTCTTCGTATTTTACCTCCCCCACGAAGGAAGTGAGCACCGAGGTAAAGTTGATTTCACAGACCAAGTTCCCCAAGAAGGTGCGGCTGTGACTAACAATCAGCGAAAAAGAGATGTCAAAGTTGCTCTTTTTTCGCTCCGGGCTGGCCGTGAACGGAAAAATTTATAGTACGAAGTGCCTGACAGAGGTTGCGTCGTTCATCAAGAAATACCATAAGCGCGAAGACACAGTGTTCTGGCCAGATGTTACGTCGGCCAACTACTCGAAGCGATCGTTGAAGGAGATGGAGCGGCTAGATATCGATGTGGTACCGAAATCGGCGAATCCGCCCAATGTCCCCACCTGCTTCCCATCGAGAATTTCAGGGTAAACTTGAAGCGCAAGATCTATTCCAATAATTTTGTCACGAAAACGGAGGAGGAATTAATAAAAAAAAAACGAAGAAAGAGCTTAACAACATGGCTACACGCATGTTTTCGTCCGCCATGGCGAATGTTCCGGTTAACTGCCGGAAGGCTGCAAAGTTAGAGAAGTGATGCTGAAACATGTTTTATTTGTGAGGAATACATAAACATGCTGGGATTTAGGTAAAATATGCTGTTTTTCATCATTTTGGCGGTAACCTTTTTGCACTTTTCGTTTTTTTCTTGGACTCTAATAGCGTTTCTAAATAGAGTCGCTTATGTTTCATACAGTAGTCATGAGCTATGACAATGACTAAGATTATGCTCTAACTATTAGCAATATAGCATTTTTATGTATTTTATTTCGACATGTTTTCGCAATTTTTCACACTACATCTAAAATATTATCACTTTCCTCTATCAACCAAAAAAATCAGACATAAAACAATATAAAACAAGAAATTTCCGAAAATGTTCCGAATTTCATACAGAACGCGAACATTTTCATAACGAGATTTGTTTGTGTGTATTACTATAACAGATCACGATGCTCCCACAGATCGTTATTACAGTCATACCTCGATATAAGGCAACCTCGATATAACGTAACTCGATATAACGTAACTTTTTTTAGTTTCCCAAAATAAAGTACAATAATTGTTTTTGGGGTGTATAATGTTCCGAATAAATGTTTTAAGTAAGTTTTGAAACCAATAAGTACCGCAAAATGGGGTAAAATTGACATTTATTCTTCAATGTTTTTTGACTGGTTATGTTTGTCTACGAAAATTGTCTTGAAGGGACATAAGACAGGTTTATATATACTTTTAGGTGAAGGGATATAAGTTTTTGCGCACTTTTGAGTAACCATCATGAATTTTGCATCAATAAAAAAATATTTTTTTCGTGCTTCGATACAACGTAACTCGATATAACGTAACGAAAATAAAAATAAAGTTGCCTTATATCGAGGTATGACTGTATAAAAAATGCACCAAAGGATCTGAGTACACCATTCGATTCGTTATTACGCACAGAGCGTTGAGCCATAGACGAAAATCGTTTTACTTTTTTTTGTATATTTTGATGCACCAAGTACTCCGAAGTGTTCACAGATACATTCTGGATTGTGAACAAGTATTGGTGAGCTTGCTGCTCCTCTCTAAAACATATATCAAAAGTTTGCTTAAAGTCTCCTCTACAAGCTATCCAAGAATTAGTTGCAACTTCCTGCAACTCTGCGAGTTTTATTTTTTATTTTATTTTATTTTATTTTTCGTAGGTTAATGCCGATCGCTCCTAAAACGACAGATTTTTGAGAAGTGGGTTAAATGCAATGAAAGCAAAAGAACATCATGTGTATTTCGATAGTTGTCATTGTCTCTACCAGAAGACACAGTTGAGCAGGCTTATAAAAATTTGCACAAGTTTTCTGCTATATGTATATTGTTCGAAATTGAACTCGGAGTGGGAGAAATGCCTCGATTCGATGAGAATAATAATTATGAATACAACAACATTTCTTCTCGTGGGCGTCCTCAGAAACTTTTTGAAAGCTGCTCAACCAGAACTAAAATAAAAAACGGCGAAGATGCACTCAGTAAAGACGAATCGTGAATGAGAAACAATAATCGAAATGGATGAGAAAAGAAAACCATAACCTTAAGTCTGTATTTTAATTGCTTAGATACTATAACATGCTCATGAAGAATTTTAAAATTGTTTGTTACTCTGGTAGTTAAATATATACAAATAATAATAAAACTAATACACAAAAGAATACCTAATAAAATTTTTTTTTCTTCGTTATAATTGCATTTAGGTCACTTTTGCAATTATGTAAAAGTAACTTGATCATAGAAACCGCAGGTTTCGTTACAATGTACAACTTTTACAAAGAGATTAGCGGTTTCTGGTATAGGATGAGTGCGTAGGCGTTTGGGACAGTTTTGTGACTTAGTGAATAACGTAAGACCTTTATGCATTTAGCAGCTTTGAAGGTAATGAACAACTTTCCTTGTTACATCAACATGTTTTATCGCCAAAATCGTGTAATTTTGATTTTTGTCTCGTCTTATCCTACATTAATCGCACTGTGCGACGTCCCGAATCTTTGGTCAAAATTTCAAAATCGTCGTACGGTACATTTTGGAGTAATGATCTTTTGAAGGCAAAATCAAATCTTCAGCAAAATTGTTTCATAGAACAAGGCCTTACTCTTGGCGTTTTCGGTTTTTTGATCAATTTACCTAACAGTTAGATAAAATAAATATTTTTTCTAATTTTCAATATACCAGATAGCTTCCTTCAGCACAGTTGTGGAAAGATTTTAAAGAAAAACAAAATTGCGAATTGCGATATCCCATCTGTACGTTGGAAACGATAAAGTAGAATTTTTTGTGGAACACCCCTCCTTAAAATCAATGTTTTGTCTATAACTTTTCCTGTGATTCTCAAAATCCTTCACCTGCTGCTTTTGCATGAATTTGTGCAACTAGAGGCGGAAAAGAGTGCTCTGCGTCTCAAACGTCTCAGAAATGAATATTGCAATACTTCAATAGGCGGCCTGTAATGAGTATGAAACCTATGGAGAACTGCGATATTCCTTTCAAGGCGCATGAAACATCACGTTCCGATTGGGAGTACGGGGATTACATGGTTCGTCAGTTTCAAACACTGGTGCGGGTATCTTCGGTCCTGAAGTTCGGATATCAGTGGCTATGGGTGAATGGCCAACCATATGCTCAGTTCGCCAAGCTAACTACGTGTGCAAAGTTTCATTCGAATAAAAAATGGTCCATTAAATTTTCATGTATTTCCAGGTCATTTGAAATGAATTTGCTCAGCTGTTCGTATAACCAAATGACTTTGCGGCGCTAAGTAATTACAACAGGGTCAACAAAGAAACATATCGATCGTATTCTGAAACCTATTGCGAGAAATACATTGATATAAGATAGGCTGTCGTAATTCTACGTCAATCTTACGGTCGTGTCTTATAAACAACCTCTTTCAAATATTTGAAGGGAGGAAAACACTTTATTATAACTTCCCAAAACGATAAAAATAAAGTAGACAAAATTCTCATAGGAAATAATATGTAGAATTTGTAATAATACTGAAGGATTTTCTAAAAATTTCCATGTTAGAGAAAAAATTATGTCAACAGAATAGTTATAATATTGTAACGATACGGTAGAATGTGTCTTATGTAATTTGTAAAACCCTCCGCTAATTTTATCAAATAAGTTCGGAACCATTTGGCAGAATGGTCTATTTACTTACTTGGCATAATTACTACCGCACAGCTGTTAACTGCACGCAAATCCTGACTGTTTCCTGGCAGAACCGGAATTTCTGTTTTTTATTTCATTATTTGAGAATGCTCATTTGTAGCCAAATGCCTGCAATAGGAATAGTTTTCATTCCCGCACGCGACCAATTCAACGTCCCGGTATGCACGGCAGCAAGTCGGCCGCCGCGGCAGCATTCCGTTGCCGTATCTTGATTTATTTATAATTCATTCTTGTATAGTTACCAGTAATTGCGAGTGAATAGGTCGGTTTGCACGAGCCATTTCGCCCGCTCACCGGAAACATCCGATGCATCTTCTTTACAGAAGCGCTGTTACAATTGTGCACTTATACTGTACGAACTTAAATAAAGAAGAAAAAACAGAATTCCGTTTTCATACAAAGAATCCTGTCGTGGTTCGGATTGCAGTTCAATAGTGACTTCAACCTGTGTGGTAGTTCCTAGACTGCAGCGAAGCGTTGGTAAATTATTCACATTTATCTTTCTTTATCGATCAACCTGCGTTGCAGCACCCGGTTATTGCGTGGATAGTAACCGTGAAAGCTGGAGAGCACTTTTACAACCGTACCGTACGTTCCCGTGCGTTACGGCCGGCATGGGTACGTGGAATTGGAAGTCGTGAAAATGAATAGCAGGCACTTATACGTCGACATGTGTGCAGCGTGTGCAGTTAGCGATATGCTGGGGAGATTGCAAACATTGCCGCCATTATCAAGTTCAATTGGGATTAACTGGGGTGAGTTTGCAGTATCCACGGATATGTGTGCGCTTCGCCCTGATTTATAAAGTCGTTGGAAAATGCTGGTTGAAAGTACTTAATCAGTTGCGTTATCGGTCAGCGGTTCGCTTTGCTGAAAATCAAACTCAGCAATTTCAGTTTAGCTTAATTTTTTGAGTAAAAATTTCTATCCATTTTACTAGACTTTCAATGAGCCAACATAAATTTTCGATTTCATCCGACATCTCGCCGCTAGAAACAATTCTCCCCAGTAAAGACTTAAACTGCATCTCAGCGCAAATGATCCGGAATAATTACTCTATCCCACACCACTAACGATTCCTAACCTTCAGCACATTGCGTCTGGCAGCTCAGTCGCATACCCAGGGGCGGATTAACGCGTAGGCGAAGCAGGCGGTCGCCTGCTCGTCAATCATCGAGGGGCGGCAAACAGACAGCTAACGCGTGTGCTTATTTTTCAAGCGACGAGGAATTTTTTTCTCTCTCTAGCAGGATTTCCATTCACGTGCGACGCGACCATCCACATGTTCATGTACTAACGTTGTACTAACACTCCACATACCACGGTCTTCTTGCAAAATTTCAGCTCAGTCGGACTTCGAAAAGTGGTGCCTCGAAGCGGTCAAAGTTTCACTTTTTCGGCCGATAAAAAATGCACTGGTAGTTCGTAAAATGTTCGATATTGAAAAAAATGGTCTTAGAAATGCATGAAACGTCGAGATCTGTCATAATCTCTTAAACTTATTATCTTAAACTTTTTTTGTAAAAATCAATTTTTGTAAAAATCAATCCGTTCCATGCAGCAACCATTCTCTCAATCTTGTTGTTAGCGATGGTGCCAAGTCATGTTTTGATGCGGTAGACTTTTTCAGTGTCGTGCAAGAAATTTTCAACTTCTTTTCTGCTTCAACTCATCGTTCAAAAAACACATTACTTCTCTTACGGTAAAGCCTCTGAGTGGAACGCGTTGGGAAAGTCGAATTGATGCTGTCACTCCCTTGAGGTTTAATATAGGAGACATTTATTATGCCCTATATGAAGCAATCGAGGATCTGAAGCAAGATGCGTTTGCAAGAAATACTGCAAAAAGTCTAACAAAAAAAAATAAAAAAATCAAATTCTTATGCATTTTAGTAGCTTGGCATTCAATTTTGTTCAAAATCAATTTAGTGAGTAAGTACCTTCAAAAAATAAATAGCAGTCTCGAAAACACTATAGACTTGATAGGCAGCGTTTAAAACTTTTTGAAAAATATGAGAAATGAAGGTTTGAATAGCGTCATTACTGATGCTAAAGAACGTGCCGACATTTTAGAAGTAAACCCGGAGTTTCAAACAGAAACACGAATTCGGCCGAGAATGATAAGGAAACAGTTTGCATACGAACAGTCAGATGAACCAATTACATCGAAAAAACTCTCTTTCAAAGTGAATTTCTTCTACTCTGTATTGGATGTAGCTATTGCATCGTTCGATGGTCGATTCCAGTTAATGAAAAATCACAGTGACAATTTCAGCTTCTTGTATGATATTCACAGTTTAATGGGTTGTAGTACAGATCAGTTAGAGAAAAGTTGTCTACATTTACAGAAAATCCTCACACACAAGAAAGAGTGTGACATCGATGGACATGAAATGCACCAAGAACTTGTTATTTTATCACCTTTGTTGCCAGCTGAGACGACTCCAATGAATGCGTTAAAATACATCACAAAAAATCAACTGATTGATACTTTTTCAAATGTTTTTGTATCTTTGAGAATTTTACTCACTTTACCCATTAGTGTAACAAGTGGTATTCTTTGAGCTCCTTGAAAAGACATACAATGAAAGCGCAGGAGACACATCCACAGTACGATGAGCACTACAGCGCGAGAAGTGTTGGGTACAACTGCGGCAGCTGCGTCCAATGAGTGGTTTGACGCTGAGTGCCAGCGAGTGACGGAGGAGAAGAACCGCGCCAGGGGTCACATGTTGGCCACGGCTGTGACTCTTCAGAGCGTGGGTAGATATCGAGATGCTAGAGCCGCTGAAAAGAGACTCCATCGCCGGAAGAAACGACAGCATTGGGAGCGTCTTCTTGCGGAGGCGGAAGGTTGCTTCTCCAGGCACGATCAAGGAGCTTCTACAAGAAGGTCAACGGAATTAGGAATCGAAACGTGTCAGCTCCTGTCATGTGCAACGATAGGGAGGGGAACCTGATAACCGTTAAAACAGAGGTGGCCAGGCGTTGGAAGGAACACTTCAGTGTGCTGTTGAACGGTGAGGGAAACAGTGGAGTCGAAAGGAGCAGGATGACTATTAAGGATGATGGTCAAGCTGTGGATCCACCATCCATGGTCGAGGTGAAGAAAGCAGTGAAAGAGCTGAGAAACTGCAAGGCAGCTGGGAAGGACGGCATTCCCGCCGAGCTCTTCAAAGTCGGGAGCGAACAGCTGTATCGTGCCATCCATCGGATCATGCTGAGAGTGTGGTCTGATGAAGAATTGCCCTCGGACTGGTTGGAGGGTCTCATATGCCCGATCTACAAAAAAGGTCAACGCCTGGACTGTAGCAATTATCGGGGCATAACTCTTCTCAATACCGTGTACAAAATTCTCTCCCGCATCCTGTTCCACAGACTGAGGCCGTTGCAGGAGACCTTTGTTGGCGAGTACCAATGCGGTTTTCGAGGGGGACGCTCCACAACGGACCAAATGTTTACCTTGCGACAAATCCTTGATAAATTTCGAGAATTCAACTTACAGACGCACCATCTGTTAATAGACTTCAGAGCAGCGTACGATTCAGTTGAGAGAAATGAGTTATGGCGGATCATGCTCGAACATGGCTTCCCAACAAAGCTGATTAGGTTCATACGTGCCACCCTTGAAGGTTCTACATCAAGCGTCAGGATAGCCGGTGAGATATCGGACCCTTTCGTGACGTTAGATGGTTTGAAGCAGGGTGATGGGCTGTCAAACTTATTGTTCAACATCGCATTGGAAGGTGCTATACGGAGAGCTGGTGTGCAGAGAAGCGGCACCATCATTACGAAATCGCACATGCTTCTAGGTTTTGCGGATGATATCGACATTATTGGTATTAATCGTAGATCAGTGGAAGAGGCCTTCGGACCTCTCAGGCGAGAAGCTGCGAGATTAGGGCTTGTCATAAACTCTGCCTAAACGAAATACATGGTGGCTGGCAGAGTGCGTGGTAGTTCGTCGGAGGTTGGTGCTGCGGTGGTGCTAGATGGGGAAACATTTGAAGTAGTCGACTAATTTATTTACCTGGGAATATTAGTGACATGTGACAACGAGGTTAGCCGTGAGATAAAGAGGCGGATAGCAGCCACAAACTGGGCCTTTTACGGATTACGTAACCAGCTTAGGTCCCGCAGTCTGCAAATCCGTACAAAACTTGCACTCTATAAAACATTGATTTTTCCGATGGCTCTCTACGGCCATGAATCATGGATGCTGAAAGAGGCTGATCGGCGAGTTCTTTTGGTGGTGTTTTTGAGCATCGGATTTTGCGTTCAATCCTTGGCGGCAAACTAGAAAATGGTGTTTGGCGCAGACGCATGAACCATGAAGTGTACCAGGCATACAAATCGGCGGATATAGTCAAGCGGATAAAACACGGCAGGCTTCAGTGGGCTGGGCATGTAGCGAGAATGCCGGATGAGCGTCAAGCGAAGGCTATATTTAGCAGGAATCCCGATAGAGGTCGTCGACTTTGGGGTAGACCCCGCACTCGTTGGATATGTCCTGTCGACGAGGATGCACGCGAAATAGGTGTTAGGGGCGATTGGAGGATAGCAGCCCAAGACCGAGTGACATGGCGACGTATTCTGGATTCGGCACTGGATTGATAATCGGTCTGTCGCCTTAAAAGTAAAGTAAAGTAAAGTAAGTAAGTAACAAGTGGCGAGAGAAGTTTCTCAAAATTAAAACTTATAAAGACGTAACTACGATCGACCATGTCGCAAGAACGTTTGTGTGGCTTGACGATAATATCGATAGAAAGACAGGTGCTTCAAGAAATTGATATGTCGGAAACGATAAAAAAATTTGCAACATTGAGAGCATGAAAAATTAATTTTTGAATTGTTAACACAACACATGCTGTCTAATCAAATTTTCGAGTCTATAGAAAATGCGTTACATATAAAATAAAAACTTGAGGTGGGGCGGCAAAATCAGTCTTCGCCTGCAGCTCAAATCAGCCTTCGTCCGCCCCTGCGCATACCGATGCACTTGAGTTTATAATCGTTGTGTCCTTCCGTCGGATTGCACTCCTTCGCTAACCCGCCACCAGCCTGTCCGAGTGCTTCGTCCCGTCTTCGAGTGGAGGCGGAATGCTGCAATTTTCTTTCCGAGACAAACGAACGTCCGTCCGTCCACCCGTCCGCCCGAGCACCAGCAACGAATGGATTCATTTTCCTCACCACTTTCGAACCGTTCGCTTTTCTCGGGAGAGGGCGGCAGATGCAACGTCACAAATCGATTTTTCCCTTCGAACATATATTTGCATAATCTTCTGGAAATCGACTCACAGGTTGCTAAAGTTCGTGACTTAAAGCGATCTCCCATACATACTCTATATATATTCTGCTCCATTGGACGGATGCTGTCGAAGTGTTCCATTCAACCGACAGTCGTGAGGCCGGCTGGGTTGCTCGAACCGATCGGCCAAGGTGAATGAGGAAAAAAGGCCGTCCTTCATCTTGCATATTTTTTTTGTTATAAAATCAATGTTAAGTGCATTCCTCATCTTTAGAGCCGTTCGAAGCGCTTGACTCTTTTTTATTTTATGTTAAAAGAAGCATCTTTTTCGTCGCATAAATGTTGGCAGCTTCGGTGGTGCATCAGGGTTCTCTAAATTAGTTTGAACTGGGGTTTATATCAGACCAAAGTTGTAAAAGTTAAACCCATTGGTGTAATCACAATTATCAGTTCCTCATTTTTGAAGAATCTTTTATTTCAAAAATTGTTCCCTGCCCTAGTCTCACGTACTCGTAAGAAGGATACGTCCATTCTCACAAGATGTGGCCAATTTTCCTCCTCGAACTCCCGCGTGCTGAGCAAACAGTTTTTTTTTTCTTCTCAGGTCTCTTTTTCTAGTTCAAAGTACACATATTATTCGTAGCGAACCACAAGGGACCGACAACTTCGGTTGGTTTATTCCGATAGTTGATCGCTGCTCTATCGTCGATATTCGAGCTGTGAGTCTGCTGTTTCACGAAATTGATGCACGTGCATACGGATTAGACGGTGCAGGAGTTTCCCGTACCACCGAAGCCGAGAATAGTCGGGTAAATTTCTTTTCACCATGAAAATGGGAAATTTAGCTCGTTTGGGGGACAAGTTCTATTATCAGCTGCAGCTCAGTTCGGTGTGCGGGGAGGCGTGATTCGACGACGTAATGGCGATACGAGCGACTGTTCGTGGTGGCGAAGCTACGTGAGAAAGGTTTGCTCTTTGTTTGATATTGGTGCACTTCATAGTATTTTCTGGGGAAAAGGATTTTATCTGACTGAAAGTAATCTTTCGAAAAGGTATGAACACTAGTATGTGCCTAATGTCATAAACAAACCTGTCGTTGTTTTTCTATGATAAATTGTAGTAATTACGACAGAATTGTTCTATTATATTGATATATGATTCAGGTTTTGTCATTGCAATAAAGAATTGTTTTTTGATTACACTTTCAGATCGTTCAAAATGATTAAGAATATTTTCATTTCAACTAGCCAAGCATCAAGAGGATCATAAAAGTAAAAAGTATATATTCTTAGAAGAAAAATCTGTGTATCAAAAGTAGAATATATATCATTAGAAACCGGTGACTAAAAAGCATGAGAGAATCATTCCTCCATTTTTATGCAATTTAGTTATATTCTCATCTCATTCAGCATGAATTTAAAACAAATTTTGAAATAAATATGTCTTTTTACACACACAAATCAGGATTGCAAAAATTTAATTCCAACATAACTTCCTACACGCAAAAGTTGGACTGTGCGTAACCACATCAATATTGCGTCTTTTTAGAGCAGCTTTTGAACTGTTTTGGAACCAGTACAACGAATGTGTGTTGTTCATAACGCGTTTGGTGCTCTAGCGAATGTTCAATGTATTTTCCTGTATGGACTTCCTCACTGCGAAGAATAAAAAGTTGGTGTCGAAGCGCCATCTATGCGGCCAAATCGCAAATGATGGCGAATATGAACTGATTGATTCACTATGATGAATCCGGTCATTCAATAGCGCTAGTTTTGTTACACTGAAGACAAACAGTTCAAGCATTTGGAACATTTACATTTATTGAGATATACTCGAATTAAATTCAACTTCACACAACTTTTAGGCTTCTTCACGCTTAGATATTATTTGTGTATTTGTTTGTGATGCCAAAAAACTGAAGCAAAATTTTCTCATTGGAGAATTCGTATTAGCCTAATTTAATTCGTGTTTATGACATATCAAGCCATATTGAAGGTAATTGAATTACAAAAATTTAAGGGAAACTAAGCTTTAGTGGACCAACTGCCAGATTAACTTTGTTTACGCGAAAACTTGAGGGATCTCCAGAAATTCATATCGATAAACATCTTATCCAGTCAATCTGCATCACAAACATTTATAAGTTCAACAAAAATTGAGTTAATTTGATTGGTGGTTAGGCTGTCCCAAAAAAAAATCGATGTTTAAAAAGTCAAGTTGCTCAGCCTTAAATTGAAAGATAATGTTATTTATAGCATTTTTGTAGAACATTTCGACTTTCTAAGAAATCGTTTTCTGGTTGCCCAAACGTGATTTATGAAAAATTGACTTTTTCAAGCTACAAAACCACTCTTTTGCACTTTTTTCAATTCTGTTCGATTCCTACATGTTTCCATATATTTTTTTTATTTTTATAGGGTAATTGAAGACGAAAATTTACATGAAAAAAGATCCTTGGTATCTTATTGGGGGCTGAGATATCGGCGTGACATGTGATGGAAAACTATGCATTTTGTTAAAATGCCACTAAAGCTCAACATCTCCATTGCACAGTGATTCAAGTGTTGATTATAGCCATGAGGTATGTTCGGAGAAGTTTGAGGACATTCAAAAATGGATCTTTTAATGTAGAAAGAAGGGTGATCAATCCACCAATTAGTGAGATAAAAATTTACTTTTTAATCAGAATAAGACAGACGCAAGGTATCTTCGACAAAGTTTTAGGTTATCTTAAAACAAAAAACTTTTCCATGGACATCATGTTTCTTTCTCTTACATATTACGAGCAACATTGTGTTTTCTATTAGAAGGCACTGAAATCACAATTTTCGTTCTAACTTTTTTCACAGATTTTTCCGAATTTTTGAACATTCTACTAAGTTATCACCCATTCAAAAATGCATTTGTTTTCTGAACATTGTTATTTTTTATCTCCCAAAATATAACAGTTATTTAACATATGTGTTAAAATGCATAGTTTTCCATCACATATAAAAATGCCAATATCTCAGCTCCCCGATAAGATAACAAGTATCTTTTTCCATGTAAATTTTCGCCGTAAATCTCGCTTTGCAATGAAAATTTCAGTTCTTGATCAAAAAATTCATTTATTTGTGTTTTGAAGGGTTTTATCTGAAAGTTATTAGAAAAATTAATTTTTTTGTGATGTTTAATGAGCTCTGGGAGTCAAAAAACTGAATGCAATGCTGAACTGAACCATGCGAAATATTCAAAAATAACCCCACAAAAATAAAAAATAAATATATGGAAAAAATTAGGAATCGAATAGAATTGAAAAAAGTGCAAGAGAGTGGGTTTGTAGCTTAAAAAAGTAATTTTTTTTAGAAAGTCGAAATGTCCTACAAAAATGCTATAAATAACATTATCTTCCAATTTAGGGCTGAGCAACTTGACTTTCTCAACATAGATTTTTTTTTGAGACACCCTACTGGTGGTCCACTATAGGTTGATAAATCAAAAAAGGTCCACTATAGATTAATTTACTCTTAATCGGAATTTATAAATGTTTGTGATGCAGACTGGCTGAACAAGATGTGTCAAAATGGAAGTTTTCTTAGAATCTGTCGACTTTTAACTACAGTGGCCCTCTTTACAACAGTGGACCACTCGCCAGATTAACCTAATTTATGCGGAAACTCGGGAGATTTTCAGGAAAATTTCATCGTAAAACATCTTGTCCAGCAAATCTGTATCACATACAAGTTCCTATTTAGGGTAAATTAACCTATAGTGGACCCCGTTACTATATAAACCTATGTTGGACCACCCGTCAGATTAACTCAATTTCTTTTAACGTATATCGGAGTTTATAAATATGTGTGACGCAGATTGACTACGAAAGATGTTTCCCGCTGGAATTTTTTTGAAAATCCCTCGAATTTTCGCATAAATTGAGTTAATCTGGCGGGTGATCCACTATAGGAAAGGGGTCCACTATAGGCTACTTTACCCTTTGTTCAGAGAAATCGAGTTTATCTGACTGGTGGTCTATTATAGGTTCATAAAGCAAAGGGGTCCACCGTAAGTTACTGTTCGAAAATAGGAACATCTAGTTCATAGTGGTTTAATCTAAAAACTTGTATGACTAGGGTTTAGAGATTGCTGACATTATTTTCAAGAAAAAGTTTGTAATGATAGGGTAAAATTACCTTGGATGGACCATGTCCTTAAGTCAGTGGTCCACTAAAGGACTGATAGACTCTGTTTATGCAAAAAATCTTATCCGGCTAATCTGCTTTAGAGTCACAAGAGATCCTCCTTAATTCCAATTTATGTCAAGGGAATAAACAATTTTTCATCAGGCTGGTCCACTGTAGGAAGTGGTCCATCCAAAGCAGTCCTACACCATAAATGTTTTTTTTTTTTATTTTGATGCAGATTGGGTGGATAAGATTGTTTTGATGAAAGTTATCTGAAAATCCCTCAAGTTTTCGTTTAAATACACCAAACCAAAGATTAATTTATCCTAAGTAAAATGCGTCAGCAGAACGAAATTATTTCCCTTTAATCAACTGACATATTTCAACAGGATAAATTTGCCAATAGTGGACTCCATTGCTTAATTAACCAATAGAGTACCCGTCAGATTAGCTTTATTTCTTTTAACAAAAATTGGTATTTATAAATGTTTTTGTTGACAAAACACGAATTTCTGTATAATTCGAGAATCAACAGAGCATATGGAATCAGAATTGGCATGTGAAGATTTTAAATTACCAAACAAGTTTCGGTGATTGGTAGATATTCTTTGCTTCTCTTTTTTTGTAAATTCAATTCATTATTGCATTTCACAAGTCCAAACAATGTGAATTTGAGGTGTAAAACAATTAGATCAGTGCTTCCCAACCTGTTCAGCTTGGCGACCCCTTCTGCCAAACACAAAGAGCTTTGCGGCCTTCTTCGCGAAGCATATAGAGTTTCGTGATCCCCCAAAAGAATTTCAGAATAAGGGTTTTGAAAATCCGCTTTCACTGAAATATCTAGAAAATAAATTTAATCACCCATCAAATTTACCAGAAGCTTCGCGGCCCTCTTGCCGGCTGCGGACCCCCTGTTGGAAACCAGTGAATTAGACAGATACTGGCCCATTATCTTTAATCTTTTCCGAGATTCCCGGAGCCCTCACCATCGTAGACTGGACCACCTTTTGGTGCATCTGATGATATGCAATTTAGGCAGTTGAGCTGTTGTGGCTTCCTGACAATTTTCTTTCACCAATTTGGACTGTATGGCCCAATACGCTTCGATTGGACACGCCTTGAATACGTTTTAGGGTTTTTTTTTTAGATTCTATATTATTTCTACGTTTATAAATACACTGGATTCTCTTTTTACGCGATTGATACGTGCGCGCAATCGAACAAATCGCGTAATTTGAAGCAAATCTCGTAAAAAAAGATCGCGTCGTTACAAAACCTTTCGCTATGAGGTAAGTGTGTGTGTGTATGTATGTCTATGTATGTGTATGTGTGTGTATGTTTGTGTGTGTGTGATACATCTTGGCTCATAAACAATATTTCCCACGTCACACATCGCGTAATTTCAAGAAAATCGCGTAGTAAAAAAATCGCGTAATTTCGAGAAAATCGCGTAAAATAAAATCACGTAAGAAAAGTCGCGTAAAAACAGAATTCAGTGTAGTTGAAATTACCCAGAACTAGAACCCATCTCCATTTTACGAGAGTTGTAAATGCACCCTAAATGATTGCGATGAAATCGCAGCCACTACAGTTTCCGAGTGAGGCTTGTGCTTCTATTCAGCTGAGTTAGACGTTCTCTCTTATTATAACCGGTCACTATACCCACGTATGCAAATGAATCCAAATGAATAATATATTCTGAATGGTTATAAAAATTTCCAGTTTGATTGCACAATACAAGTGGTTTAAATTGGTGATACCCCAACGCTATGAAACCTGTGATATATCCCAGACGATTCATTTTTATGAATTTTTGCGTATTTCTATGATGTATTTCTCACTTATTTTATTTTTTTACGTACGGCGCAGCTATCGGCGTTTTCCCGGGATTTACTGCAGCTGCTGCTGAAGGGTGTTACGATCAAAAGTCGGTCAACTTCAATTTGCCGCATTATTTTTATCGTGTATCAAAAATAACCTGAACACACCTAATTTTAAAAGAAGTGTATGTATATTATCATGCCTTATGTTTGACTTTGACATTTGCTCTTTAGTAGTGGTAATGGCCTCGAAGCAAGAGAAGCAGCACATGAGAATTTTGCTCAAGCATCGCGAGAATCCGAACTGCTTGGCATCATTGTTGAATGTGGCCAAATCAACCGTAACCAACGTAATGAAAAGTGTTTGGAGAACGTTTGTCGACTGCCAAGAAGACATGATAGGAGGGAAATCGATTGGCCAGCAGTTTCAAGCGGAATCCTAAACTTTTCGTTCGAAATGATGCAAGCAAGCTGGGAGTGTCGTCTACAACTGTGAAGCGAGCTTGAAAAGGAACCGGACCGTCGACTTACGAAAAGGTAATGTAAAAGGTAACGATCGCGAAAGTAGTACGTGAAGATGCAGACAAGACTTTACACAGCTTCCTGGACAGAAATATTTTATGGCAATTGGAAGAGCAATGATGGCAGAGATTTTCAAAGTATGCAACAAAATATTTCGTGTGGTAGGCCACCTGTAATTTATTTTCACTTCTTTTCAACGTAGAACTACTTCATCTTTTTTTTTTTTGAGGCAGGTCTGCTGATTTAGCACAATGAAATTGAAATTCCGCAATATTATAGTTTTCAATTCAACATTCAACGATTAACTGTAAATCCAAAGATTTGTAGGAATGCAATAGTGCCTGTTTGACGAAACATAAACAGAAATCAATGTTCTTTGAGGAGCAAAAACTACACCGTCATTTTACCGGCTAACAAAATCATTGCAGCATGAGCAAATATGATCTAAGTCAGTGTGCATTTTAGAGAAAATTGAACAGGTTGATCAGATCCAAGCAATGGAAAATTAAATCATCGCATATGTAGTGTTATTCTTGTTCTATCTTTTCGTTAATATGATGCATAAGACTTTTTTTTGCAACTTTGCTCAAATAAGCCAAGAATTTGATTTTCATTATCAAGCACAATGCCCTTATATAAAATCAAACCCACGTTGAGAGTATTCACATGCATGTCGAGTTTGTTTCTACGGTAGTGCTACCACGCTATAGCAGTAGGCAGCGAAAACGAATATCACATTATATGTGAATCAGTAACAGGTGCTTGTTTACTCAACAATGACGCCTTGAAAACGACGCTACAACAACTGGTCTACCGCTCATAGCCTACAATCATAGTAATCTAATGACGTTGTTTTTGGAGTAAACAGCGGGAAAAGGCGAGAATACATTTCATTCTTTTATTAATTTTATTTTGATTATTGTTATTTTTATAGCTTATTAACTTGTCGGAGATCAAAACAAAACAAACCCAAAACGAATCATTCAAATCCGTTGATTCTATTTTAAGTGATGCGCCTTTTTACAGACACCAACTGATTTTTATTTAATAGATTGTCGAGCCTTGTTGAAACACAGATTCGGACTTCTAATTGGTCGCTTAGTGCTTGCTTTCTCTAGCGCGGCCGACAGAATTATGTACCTAGTAAACCAGTCTCTGCTCAAACTATTCATTTTACTTGTAGATGGCGTCTAGGATGGTCCTAACTAGGCACCGGATAGCAGCAGGAGTTGTAGCAGCGGTGTAGCGGTTGGTACAGCGGCACTTCCTCAAGTAAGAAGCGGCAGTATCACTAGTTGGTACATCGGTCGGCACTTCCTCCAATGGAAAGCTGCCGTATGTTGACAACACACAAACATTTTACCATGCTGACAGTAAAATTCTGAAAGCCGTATTTTTTTGCGTGAAAAGAGCTTTCCCCTTTCTAACACGAAAAGAATCCTGAGTAAGAATCCCCAGGATACCTTTAACTCGGTGACGGAATCGTGAAAGGAATCGCAAACATGATACGGAGGATTCTTATTCAAGAATCCTAGAGCCATATACAGGGCATTCCTGAGGATTCTTGTTTCAGGAATCCTTTCCAAGGACGCTCACGAATCAAATGTGAGGAATCCTAGAGAATCTATGCGAATCGTATGTGTTCGTCCGGGTCGACATTGTTATCAGAAGAATGACTTATTCCCACTGTCGGAGATAGCACAGAAATGCGATCAGCTTCAAATCCGATAATAAATTTAAAAAATGATTCTTTTTAGGACAAATTAAATATTTTTTCATTTCATTCATTACACTTTATCCATAATATTGAAACGCCTTCGAAAAGACCGTTATAAATTCGACATCATTTCCATGTTTCAGCACGAACGGAATTTTTTTTTCAGAAATATGCAAAAGCACCAAGAAGCGTAATAAAATGTTACATAACAGATTGCGGCATCTTCTGTTATTTGCTTCCATTCGACACTAAAACGTCTTATCAAACTTTGCAAATTGTCAAGCCTTGTTTAAACGCAGATTTTTGATTGTTCAATGCTCATTTTTTGCAACACGGTCTACAGAATTATATACCTAGTGAACAAAAACATTCTATTTGGGCTACAAAAAGATAATTTCTGCTCAAACTAATCATTTTACTGTTGGATGGCCGCTAGGACGGTTTTAATAAAGTAGTGGTGGGTCTTCAATCAGACTATCTCATCACAATGGTAATAACCTTCATCCAACACTATTTATTAGTGTAAATCTCTGGAAATAATGTGGTGGCCCCGAAAAGGTCCAATATGGCAACTGGGGCCGATTCACGACGTTTTTATATAATCCCATGGTACCATGTACCATGGTTTCCATATTGAAAGTTATTTCCTCTGTTACACTCAATCACTCCGACCAGAAACACTCATCTATTGTGATTTAGTCTATGTATGCATGGAGTATGTTGAAATAAAGACAAGAGCTAGAGACAAATTATTAAGAAAATCGTCCGATTTTTTTTAATATTGAAAATAATAAATTTGAGTTTTTGATTAGTGCATTGGTACATTGATTTTAAGAAAACGGTTCCTAAGATGAACAGTACATTTGCCTGGAACTCTTTTTAATATTGTGAAATCAAATACTTTTGAAAGCTCATCAATGTTAAGCGTATTCACTTCTAACTAACCATGCGGTATAAAAGCTCTACAAATATTCCATGAAATGTCTTAAATCTGCATTTAATATTGGCATTATTAAACTTGTGATAAAATATAGAAAGTTTCAAACTTTTTTTTCTGACGATAAAACTATAACGTTTTCTCCTAAATTGTTAGAAATTGTAACTTGACGTTACACTTTCTTAAGACAAAATTTTTGGGTCAGTAAGAATGAGCAAGCATTTTTAATATCATGGTTTGTTGTTGATTACTTATTTTTACTTGTGCAGCCAGGCTTTTTCCAATCAATTTTAATGGCCTGGAAATTGTTTTTATTAGGAGTCTTTGATATCAAAAATTACAGCCCAAAATCATAAAAAGGATTGCAAAATTGTATACAAGTATATTTTTAAGCTGTAACTATAAAAATGACACAACCCATTAGGGAAATTTCATCAGAAAACACGCAGATATTCAATCCATCACATTTGATTTGCATGAAAATTTGCTCACTTATTTGTCTTAACAAACTGATTATTTTCTGTCGGAGGAAAATTTCATAGATTTAGAAGTATTTTCCTCAAAGGGCGTATGTATTCTAGTAATTCGTAAGTCACACCATGTGCATTTCGCCCTAGAGCTCAAACTATAAAAATTTTAAAGATTATGGCTTTTCAACCATTACTGTGAATTTTGGTGCTCCTAGCAAGCTCGGAAGTACCATGTCACGGGGTGAAATTGATCAATTTTTATAACAATATCCACTTAACTAGCTTCATGTATATTTTTCCCGAAATAGTGCAATTTTAAAACAAGTACTGGTATGTGCTCCAATAAACCTCTAGAGCTATTGGTGAAATTTCTACCGTCTACTTCATGAAATAAATTCGATAATTCAATAAGGTACCTATTATGAGGTGAATTGGGGTGAAATAGATCACCATTGAAATCCATACATTATTTTGGCAATGTGCTTTGTTTTTCGATATGCTAAAGATAAATGATGATTTCTGTACTGAAAAATATCATTTACAGCTAGTTTGAAAACAAAAATAACGATATTTCAGGTTAAAATTTGATTATTTTGGTTCACGAGCTGCTTGTTGCTAAATTTACTCTTATTTGATCGTCGTTAGACCAATTTCAATTCGGTTTGTTGCAAAATCTCAAAAACTAGCTCTGGATTAAAATCTTTGTGGTTTCCCGCAAATTCATTAGTATTTCTTTAATGGTATGGAATGATCATTGTTGAAAATTACATTTTTTGGGCTTTTATCAAACTTTACTCACTTCTCTAAATTTAACGTAATTAACCCTTAACTAAGATTACATTAAGTAAATTCAATACTTTTTTCTGTTATTTGGAAACTTGTTTGATCAAATTTGATTGAGTATTGACTGAGTTAGAAGAATTTTTCGAAAATATGAAAAATTGCACCGGGCATCCAAGGGTTAACTATGACAGGTATGTTAATCATGCAAAAGTTGCGTTTAAGGACACGAGACATTGTCTAGTGTTGTAAGAGCAATATCTTTTGATTAGTATTTTTTATCACGAATTTTCAGGTTATCAATTTCACCCCATTCCACGGTACTTCAAAAGGACGCTGAATATTTGCTCGCCGAGTTCGTACCGTATACGATTGTTTACAGACAAAAAATGACTATGCACATTCGACTTGAATAGGAGCACCTAAATTCACAGGAATGGTCTAACTTCCATTTTAGTTTGAGGGCAATTTTTTCTCGCTTTTGTCGACCAATTGTCGTAGGTTCGAGTCTTGGTTCGGGAGAGGCTGTTAGTGTCAGTAGGATCGCAGCGCTAGCCCCCCAGTGTTTCGAATCGGAATATAGCACCAAGGCTTTGCTCTGCTATGATTAATGTTATTAAACTATAATAAATTTATTATAATAGGGTATTTTCTTTCGAAAAAACTACTCGATGTGGTTACAATAAATGGAAAATAACACGAAAAAAAATAATGAGACATTGGATATTAGGCATTATAGACCGTTCCGATAAATATAAATACACTTACGATCAACCGTCATTTCAAATAACGTGCGGTATTCAACCAAACGTTGGCTGCGTCCTGTTGTTTACATCCAAAAGAAACAGATGCTGTCATTTTTTCTAACATTTAGTGCGAAATTTTGAAAATGCGTGGCCTTTCTCCCGAGTAAAGAGAGCGAATTGTGCACAAATGGGGCACCGTCAGTGGTCTTTCTATAAGAAAATTAGCCAGAGAAGAAGGTATAAGTGTCGGAGCAGTTCGAATCGCATTGCGGAAGTATTGTGCAGAGTGCACATTTACTGATGCCCCAAGACGTGGTAGAAAACCCGGGCCTGTTGATCCCACAATGGACAAAAAGGTTAAGGAATACCACAAGCGGCATCCTTCAGTATCAGTACGAGATGCGGCGAGAAAGCTTGGAACCTCGGCGAGTAATGTTATGCGTGCCAAGGGAAGAATGGGTCTGCAGACCCGTCGGAAGCAGAAGCAGCCAAAACGAAATCCAAAACAAGCTGAATCTGTGGAACCGAGAGCTCGGAAGCTTTATGACAAACTTCTGACCAAAAAATGGGGTGTGTTATCATGGATGACGAAACCTACATAAAACTGGGCTCTAAGACTCTGCCAGGACCGCAATTTTATACATCACCGAAGGGCCATTTGTGAATGTGGGAAAATATCTCGTCCATTCATTACGAATGACACAATGAATGGTAAAATTTACGCGAAAGAGTGTTTGCAGAAAAGGTTGTTACCCATGGTTAAGCAGCATAACCATCCTCCAATCTTTTGGCCCGATCTTGCTTCTTGCCATTACTCTAAGGATGCACTAGGGTGGTATAAAACAAATAATGTCACATGTGTCCCAAAGGAGATGAATCCTCCAAACTGCCCTGAAATCTGCCCTATTGAAACTTTTTGGGCTTTTACCAAGGCAAAGCTGAGGAAATATGTCAAACCAGCCGACAATGTTGAAAAATTTAAAAAAGATTGGCTTAAAGTGGTAAAACTGGTCGGAGAACACACTGTGCAAAAGCTTATGAGTAGTGTTAAGAGAAAAGTTAGAGAACTCGCGTATCCTACGAAAAATAATCCCAACTTGAATTGAAAGTGGAAAGAAAACACTTATTATCTATATTTCAGAATAAAATGACCCGAAAAATCCTGTATTTTTTGTTTTATTCAAGAAAGAAGATGTATTTATGATTTTTGGAACAGTCTATAAATGTAAAAACTTTTCTGGATTCATATTTTTAGTTAGAATAGGTTATTGTTTTAACTCAGAATGCTTGAGAATACGAAAACCTGATTTTATTTCAATTATTACTGCTTAATCAAAGTCGATCAAAGGACCGCTGTTCATGTAATGCTGTGGAGACGCGGATGATGATTTAATTATATATAATCTTTCAGCTCTCTGCGTTTTTCTATTTTTTTTTTCTTCATATCGCCTGGTTAGCTTTTACGAATTTATATTGTGAACGCATTCGAACGCTTTCAATGTCCTCGAGTGAGTTACATCGTTTGGTACTAGGTAAACATACAAGACTCGGTATAAGATGTTTAGAAAATTTAGAATCATTTGTTTTATTTCACTGCTCAGATAACGATCTTCGACCTCTGGACATCATCCCTGTCGCGGAACTCCCGTATATGTGGCGTCTGGAATCTGACTCTGGCTTTTGGTTATCATCTTGATTCCGGTTGTAAATACATATATTGGAAGATATTTCACTATTTTTGGGTATCATTTAGGAACCCAAAATCCCCATCTTTGTATTAAAAATGGTGTCTGGAGTCCAGTTAGTGGCCTCTACTCAGTATATATGTTAGCTGTTTTTTTTTGCTTCTATCAAATCCGGGAAACGCCGACGACATAACTCAGATGTTTTTGTTCTCAATTTATACTAAAAAATTGCACGCCTGGAGAGTAGTAAGTATTTCATCCCGAACACTTGTGCAAAGTCGTGGCGCAAAACAGTAATCTGAAAATTCTCAGCAGGTATCCGAAACTCTGTTTTCCAGTAACTAATTACCAACCAACACAATCGTCACCCGAATCGGGGTATTTAATTTTGAAATCTAAATTGAACCGTTTTAATGGCTATTAAAAGCGCACGACGGCTGCATCGTGATCGCTGTAAAATTTATTTATTTTTTCACGTACCAAACGCCTACCATTCCAAGCTTTATTGCACGATTTTACTGCCAAGGAAACGGCTGTTGGCGGATTCCCCACTCGGGCCCATCAAGCCTTGGGGACAGTTTGAAGTTTAAACCGACGCCTGAAAGTTGCCCTCGACCAAACTAATTTTCCGCCATTTTCCCCGAACAGGAATGGTAGGAATATCTTATCTTGAACCAAAATTGATTAAGAACGGGGTTTTAAAACTTTAACGAGCAATAACGTCTTGATGGCGCTGTTGGCTCTCTAAGATGTCACGCCCGAAGAGCTCCTGGTTCTGGCTAAAGACGAGCGTCTCGTCGGTGTGGCGCTGAAGATGTGCGTTTGCCTGTCACATTAGTCTGTCATCAAAATAATAATCAAAAGCATTATTACTGACACTCTACAGCATCTCGCCCTGCTGTTATTGGCTGTTGTTATACTAAACTTTGTCTACGGCAAAAGACGAAAGGTTGGCGTTGGCCTGAGCAATCATAATCCGTTGTCCTTTTGTTGCTGTCGGTGTGCCTTTCGCCGGGGCTGGACATGGACCCGGGTAAACTCAGGTGTTTATAAGCTCTTCGAAGGCTGGCCGGCTTTTGCTGGACGGAAGGTCGTCTTTACAGTAGAGGTTACTCTGTATGGGCTTTCAAAGTCATTACATGCAGCTGCAGTTGAGTTGAGATGCAGCTTCAAGGCGATGCTCGTAATTCGATGCGGGTGACTTTGTTAGCTTGTTAGAGGTGATTATAGCTGAACGACTTTGCCTCATAATGATTTTAGTTATTTCCAAGTGTCACAAGCATCGACTACGTTCTTTACTTAGTTCCAACGGGCGTTATGAAAGTGAAATGAATTTTTCTCGAGAGTTGAGATAAAAGGATTCTTTGACTGTTAAACATTGGTTGTGCAATAAGAAAAACAATAAAAAAACAATTGCATTTATTATTCCATTTGCAAAATTCACAAGCTCTAATCCTTGGTTGTCCCTAACAAATGATTATTTATGGTTACCATTCCCAGTGCTTCACCCTTCATCTCGGCGTACGGGGAACATTTCCATTTCCTTCAATTTGATTCAATGCTAATTTTTCATATTTGCACTTTCGGCTAGGGTAGGTAGTCTTGCCAGAGCAATATCTCAGACCGGTGCGCGTCCCGGATTCGGAGTCCCGCCCGGCAAATCCTCTTTGGCATAATATTAAAAAGACAACGGTGTTAACAAGTATCCCCAGGGAGTAATATCTATGCAAATGTCTGTACGGTCCAAATGAACTTGAGATGATATTATTTTCTTCGGGATTTTTTTTCCTATTCCTTACCCTGGCTCTATGTCGGAGTTGCAAACGCTTGGCTGTCGACTGCGGGTTGATTGTCCTTTAGGCAAGGGTTTTGGATTGCGGGTACATACTTCCGGGACCGCTCCTAGTTACTTCGTGTTGTTACCGACACCTAAATTGAACGAAAGTACCGCCGACCGAAAAAATAACGGTCGCGGATTGGTTGGGGGAATACATTAAAGTATGCCATCTGTTGTTATCCCTTGCACCGCCGGCAGGTAGTTGTTAGACTTCGCCAGATTTATGTTTTTAGAAGAATGAAGACTGATCTAACTCAATTATACTTCATAATGGGATTCAGATTGGACTGTTAAAAATGTTGAAATATTATTATTCTTCGCCGCTCTAGGCATTCGAGGTAATTCGAAATTTTGTCGAAAAATTTGAAAGATACTTTAAACCTCTACAATTTTTATAACACATATATACTATCCTAAAAAATATTACCACTAGTGACTAATTTTGAATTCAATAATATCAAAACTGAGAAAATTATAGTGTTCATAAGCTCCTACAACTTCCGACCCTTTCAAAACAGAAAAGTGAAGATTAGTTACAAATAATCATTTTTTGCTGACACATTAGAAATTTGAATTTTTCTTCTTTTTGATAAAAATCAAAAGGTATGGGTGCATAGCCACGGCCACCAGATTGACGTAGAAGTACATAAACTTGTTTGTTACATTACTTGCATTGTTGCATACGAGAGTGATCGTAAGGACTACCTATATCTTATTTTAGTAGGGTGGCATTCTGTTGATAGTGTAACAACACTGTACCCTCTTAAGATGCTTATTATGATATTGCTACTGAACGAATTTGAAGCGAAAATGTTTTGATCGAAAGGTGCAGGTTCTCCCAAACTTGTGGTATGATAGTTGATAGGTCTTTAAAATAGGAAAATAATGGAAATTATTCCACATGCTTCAAGACTCCTGCCGTTATCGTTAGCACCAAGGCAACGATATTATCGATAAGAAGAGATTATCGATATTAACGATAGAAACCGATACTTTCCCATCAGTTTTTCTTTCTTTTGCCTCGTCCACGTGTCGTGTTGTTCATTATTTTACAATTAGGAACAAAATGGGTAGGAATACAAAATCAGCAAACAAAACCACAGGAAATATTATTAAGCTGACAGACTTTTTTACACCCTGGATCGTCGCAATCAAAGAGGATTTTGAATTAAGGTAGGTATTCTAACCTAGAATCCTCCCATTGATGGAATTATTTCCAAACCTGGTTGATCCAGTTGACTACCAAGAAATGGATAATGAGTTCAGAGAAATAAGAAACATCGAATCTAATGAATTATAATTTAAACAAAACCAAACACAGAAATCGTTAACACACAACTACAATGAAAGGCTAGCTTCATAAAGTTTTGTTAATAGAAACAAAGAAAGATGGAACAACAACAGTCGATAACAAAATTAAGGAAAAATACAATAACACTATGTATGGTAGGTTAACTGGGTAGCTATGTTGTTGAACAACGTGTCAAAGTGTTACTGTTAAATAAATATTAAACATTGTTGAACATGTCAAAAACGGTACTGTTTATTATACTGTTGATTGTTTGGAAACCGCAATTCTTTTAAATCTCAAATTTCCAAACTCAAGAACCATAACATTCTGTCGGCCGTGCTATAATATGAATATATATGAAACTCAAGAACCATAACATTCTGTCGGCCGTGCTAGAAAAAGCATGAATTACATGCATGCATGCAGCTCAGCGCTGACTTTTGTGGTTACGTTTAAATTGTAGTTCTCATTAATACTAAAAAGTACTGCTTATATCAACGTACTGTGCTTCGTATCAAAAATGTGTGGCAACTATGTGTACTGAAAAGTTGAGGAAATCAACTTCGTATTTTTGAAATTTTGGCGGGTTGTGTCATCTCGCTGACCTGTACGGTTATACCGGCATTCGCAGCAAAGTTTTATTTAGTAGAGAGTCAATAAAAAACTAATAAATCCGCTTCGAAAATTGTTTTCATTTGTGCTCTTAGGCTATTTTGGGCTATTTCCCACAAACTAGAAATCGCCATCGTGGAATTTGAGAGTTGATTGAGAGTGTCGGGGTTGATTTTTAACCCCTCGGCATCTGACCATCATGAGCTAATTCCCAGAAACTGGAAGTCGTCATATTGTAATCAAAACTGGCCTCCCTAGGCAACGGAAATATTACTCACTCTCTTTGGCATAACATCATTACGAAATTTCTCCAACGAACTCGTTTCCTGGACGCGTCCACCTTTTTGCGCAATGCTAAACAGCAGAAAGTCCGTCGCCTCGTCGTAGTCCCCTGTAAGTTACGGAAAAATCGGAAAACCCTCCAGATATCTCCTCACTGCACATCTTTCCATTCATCGTAGCTTTGATCATTCGGGTCAGCTTCCTAGATAAGCCAACACAGGTCGACAAAAGTGGAAAAAAATATTGTCGCAGAGCTCTTCGACCTTTCCTGTTAATTTTGGTGCCTTTGGCCAGCTTGGAAGTGCGTAAAGTCTCCGCAGACTACATTGCAGAATTTTCGTAAGTAAACGTGGAAGCGATGAACTCAGTGAACAAATACTCTGTGGCTGTTAAACGCACTTCCGAGCTGGGTGTCAATTAGCATTGGCCGATATCGTATCGATACTTACGGTATCGATACCTTGGGACCCAAATATCGTTATTTTTTATCGATGCAAGCGACTTTGATATCAAGGTGGATCGATACTTCGCCCCGATATTTTTTCGATACTGAAGAGAAACTATAAAATCGGAAAATATTGTTGATTGCTACATCTTGTCTAACGGAAAAGCCTTGTAGCAGTGCGCGGATATGATCCATCGCGTTAAAGTCTTCTACAAACAGTGCAGAAATTTGGTTTGTGTTCTTTTTGTAAAAGACACCAGCAGGATTGAATATACCGGCTCATTTCTAAGGCGGTTTTTCATGCCTCTTGCGAGAAAAATGCTGCCGCATTTGGTAATACTGTCTGTGCAGAGCAAATCGTAAGCGCCGAGTTTTTGCAAAAAGGCAGGCAATAAAGAATAAGAAGCCAGGATTATCGTGCTGCCCTATATTTTAAATAACTGCTACCATTAGTTTATTGACCGCAGGGATACAAAATATGCAGATTTTTCTTCGAAACGCAGATTTTTAGAGTCGGTGTGCAGATTTTTATTGATTCGCAGTTAATTATATTTTTTCCAGAGTCTCTGCAGATTTTTGTCAGATTTTCTTTATATTTACGCAGACTTTCTTAACATCTGTGAAAATTTTTGCAGACTTTTCCCTGCGCGAACGCATTTTTTCAAATCACAGACAAATTTTTTTCAGACTTTAAGCAGATTTTGTCGGTTTTTCGAATAGTTGCTTACATTTTTCAAAAACACCTGGCATCTCTGATTTTTGGCGGAAATGGTCAAAAAGTTATAATTTTCCACATTTTCCAGTTTGAGCTCTGGGATAATTCCTGTGTTGATCAGTGTAATCTTCCATAGTTCTTTTCGGTCATCAGATGATCGTATTATATGCGGTTTTGAAGTCGATTAAAAGATGGTGCGTAGAGATTCTGTATTTCAACTTTATAAATTCCCCGTAATCTATTTGCTCGTGACGAAAGACGTGTGAAGATAACTTGAAAAAACCCAAATTCATCCATCAAGCGGTCAGACCCAGCCTTTCTCATTCGAATTTTTGACGTTGGACTAACGTCTATATCGAAGTTAGGCGCCTGAATTTGAAAATCTAGTAATTCTACCAAAAGAAACCATAGAAAAGTGGTCAGGTTTTGAGCGCTTATGAATCAGTCATTTCTTCTCAGAATATCGAGGTTTTGGCATCAACCGATCAGAAATTTTTTTATGGTTGAATTTATGTAACAAAAACAACCTAGTGTTTGAGATACACTATTGAAAAATTAGTAAATAACGTTGATTGTCTAAATCATACCGAGCAACCAATCACCTCTTTTCACAAGCACAGCCAACACTAACGGATACAACCGATCTGACTCTGTGAACGATTTGTTGTTGTTGTTGTTTTTTTACTCGAGGTCGCTGTTCCAGCTATTCTTTTTAAAGCTATGTTGTAAGACTCCGCCTTTATTTAAAGTTCTTCCAGTTTGTCCCTGTTTCGTAATGCGAATGTACAAAATATTAATTTCATTTCATGTTGGCAGCCAACGAAGCCGGACCGATAGAACTCTCGCACACGCTGCATTATACCTAACACGTACAGATTTTTGTTTTGGAAGACAATCGACCTCTCCCTTTGTATTTGTTAAAATAGATTTACACGAGCACTTCAATTTTCAGAAAAAATGCACCTTGATTATATTTACTGGATTTTGTTTTCACTCTGGATAAAAAAAAATTTCGTTTCTTTCATAACTTTTTATTTTAGATTAGAATATGACCTTCTTTTCACAAATTTTGAACCACGTGTTCAATCATTATAAAATTCATCAGTTAACCCTTAACTAGTCCGTTCATCTGATATCGGTATTGTTCAAATCGTTTGTGTAATTTCTGAGATAATGAAGTTTCGGGATTTTCACATTTTGATACATTACAGACGAAGTTACAGTCCGATTACAGTTGGATTCTATAAAATGTCATGAGGTAGCTAGACATTTCATTTGACACTAATTTTATGGAAATCGGTTTAGCCATCTCTGAGAAAAGTGAGTGAGTTTAAGTAGTCTTCGGAATATGTTACTTTTCATTGGGGGCCATCCACATACCACGTGGACAGCCTGGGGGGGGGTATGTGGATGTCCACGGTTCATACAAAAGAAAAAATAATTTATATGAGCAGTTGTCCACGGGGGGGAGGGGAGTCAAAAAATGGCCCCTAGCTGGATTTCACCTTTTTAAACATAACAGGCCAAGTAATAAGCCGATTGCAAAACAAATCAATAGCGTCAATAGCGTTATAGGACAATTAGACCTTCCATATGCCACTGATTTTATGAAAATCGGTTCAGCCATCTGTGGGAAACATTAGTGAGATTAAAGTCCAATTTTTATAAAATTCAAAAGTGAAGCGTTTCATTAACATTTAACATTGACATTTTACGTTGATCAGACACCTACTATTCGATTCCTGAGACTTTTTTACTAGAAATAAGTTATAATTTGACTACCACTTTAAGATATTAGCGAATTACCATTAATACTCAGAAATAATCGATATTATTTTGCTTTGTGAAATATACTATAACTATGCCAAAACCGGTTTCGTAGAATCACCGTTTTGAGCTCAGTTTTTGTCCGAATTAAGATCTGTTTTTTTTTTTTTCAAAAGATGAGTAAAAGGATGCTAATATGTGGACAAACTCTTAGAATTTTGATATTTGGTCTTAAAACAAAATGGCGTCGAAGAAACCTCAAATATTTCCAGTTTCTCAAAAATTCAAAATGGCGCCATTGTTGCCCTTAAGTTGAAATATGTTCAAACTCGGGGAAATTTGTTTTCGCATCAAACTTCATTGAAAAATCATACATAGGAGCCAAGGCAAAAAAATTGTTGCACTGTGTTATTGAGCAATGATTTAAGTTTTTGTGATGGATATGGAAGCGTTGTGAAAATGGTTTGTTTTACAAAATTCAGGATAAATCTAGCTAAGTTTACTAAATATACAATGCTAAACGATTCCATAAGAGCACGTAAGCGTATTCTGTTTCTGTCGTGAAAATTTGGTGTTTAAGCCGTGCATTCTTCGTGAATATCGGCTTAATGAGATGAATAATGGAGCAGTTCCCCTAGTTTTCATAAAAAAATTGGATTTTTAAAAAAATTGAGCTTATTCAGAAAAATATTTTTAATTTTTCCTTTAACCTTTTTTTTAAACAAAAATATTTGTTTAGTGTATATATTTTTAAAGACGGAATTATTATCTACAGCTTTTGTCGAGGACGTGTCACACCGATCAAACAAACCGTTTTGGCTCTAAAAATATTTGTAATCAACAATACCTTCCCGAAAGAGTGAATATGCTTCTCAAAAATGTGTCGTGTTCTAAAATACTACAAGATATACAGCCCTAGGGTTGTATCAAGTGGTGACGTGGGACTAAACACTGTAATTACAGACACAATAAATTCGATTGTTTAGCGATTTACGTGTTTTATTTCTCAGCCAGCCCTTCTTTTTTTCAAAAATAGATTTTATTACACTCGAAAGAACTTAATTTACGCTTGGTGAAGTTTTGCCCGTAGTGTTTTTTTTAAGCAAACAGCATTTTATAATTACAACGAAGATAAAGTTTAAAAAGATTCATTTTTGTATTTTTGCCAACAATTACATTCACTGCATAACGAAGACAGCTAAAATAAGCATATTATTTTATTTTTAAAGTTAAAAAAAAAATAGTCTCACAATGTTGAAATGTAAAAACAAAGATTCTGAATAGATCTTAGTAAATGGACAAAAATTCATATGCACTCGCCGGCTCTTACTCTTCTGTTTATAAATATTTTTAGGAACTTACTCGTTCGATATCATGTCGGTCACGATTATTTAGTGAATATCGAATATTAAAAAAAAAATTAAAATAACTTACAACCGTTGCAAAAATGTTCAATTCTTGTTGAATAATTAATGGTTTTTATCGTAATCATATTCATGAGATAAACTTTCAATCATCATCAGAAGCAGCATTGCAGTTTTGATTGCACGCGAATAATAGTCGTGCCCGCTGCAATGATAAACGACAAGAAACTAGCGGCGCTCTGCTCCATATATACTACTATACTACGAGACTGTTGCTTTAACAGCATGTTTTCTTCAAGACATCAGTTTCTATTACGCTCTAACTGCAGATTTCGAAATTGTTCAAGAAACGGGTTGTTTCAAACTTTTCGAAAAACCTTTACCGTCGAGACATCAAATTAGTCTAGGTTCATGGAAGCAAACATAAATTGACCTATTGGGACGGTGAGACTCTGTCATTTATTTTTTGTCAAATAAAAAATGGTCGGTTTTATTGGTTGCCCTTTTTTTGTGGAATTGCTCTGCTTCTGTTTCATTCCTTTGTTTGTGTCAACAGCGTTTTTACCAATTCTACTCCCGAATATTTTCTTTTCAATATTGTTTCTTGTCATTGGGCTTTTCGCTGGTTTAAACCTTATTCAAACCATTTTTATTAGAATATTTTTGTAGAAACAATTTGCAGCATTTTGACTGTGAATCTATTTACATTTATAACTGGTTCAAGATTGGATCATATTTTTTCGACCCTTTCAGAATTAGAAATATGATTTCAACGGTTTGATTGGAATATTCCATTGAGTAGTTTTGACTGTTGAAAAGAATATTTGAAAATGGTTCTCCTTTCCGAACTCCGATGGTATTTTTTCTAGCTTTAGTAACTTTTTCACAAAGTTTTACGTTCTGATTTGAAAGCAACAAGTTATGGATAATATTTAGTTTTACCTCTTTTGAGAGACGTTTCGAGTCTTTTGAAAAAAAAAACTAATTTTAAATCACTTCTTTTCCGCCATTTTCGAAATCTCCACTTTTTGGCACCTTTAGGTTTCATTCAAAAAAGTTTGCCATTGAATTCAGGTTTAAGTGCCTAATAACAATTGCTTTCTCTTTTTTTTGCTCCACTAATTCTACTTCTGATTTTTTTCGATATTTTTTGATCTGGGAGTAGCGGTTTCGACGGGTCATAAAGTAACGGATTTCAAAAATTTTTTGCCTTTTTTATCATTATACACGTTCTAAAGTACAGGTCGGACTCGATTATATACAGTCTCCGAAAAATTTTCACTGTATATAATCGAATCCTGTATATAATCGAATCAGAAAAAAAATTTTTTTTTGTTTATTTTGCATAAATATATTGTTGTTTTTGAATAAATAAGTAGGATTTTTGTGACTAACCCCCTTGAAGTCGCAAAAAACCTTTCTTACAAAAATATATGTATGTATATATTTCGTAGTTATTCTTTATGTTATTGCAGTCAGCCATGGCTAGAACACTACACCATGCTGCACGGGTGCCACTTTTGCATAGAAACACTACACGGCGTGTATTGCAACTTGCACTGCGTGATGTGTAAGCAAATTCACCGGTGCGCGTGTGCAATGCCAATCCCCTACCCCGTGCATGAAGCTTCGGCCTACACACAAGCTGAGGGATTTAGCTTCGTAAAATTTATTCACTTATGTTCGAGCGTCTTGATAGAAAAATTTTCACTACACTTTTCACTTTTTATTCACTTTCACTATTTAATTCTATCACTTTTCACTTTTCACTTGCAGATACGTATTTCGGCACTGACATAGTGCCTTCGTCAGTGCTTATTTGGACAGTCCAAATCGTCCAGCCCTGCTTGCGTTATGTAACATTTGAACGGACTTTTATGAATCAATAAGGGAGCGCTGATTTATAACGTAACGCAAAAATAATTATTGTTGATCCCCTTTCCCCCTTTGCCGTGCTTTTTGTTTAAATTTTCCGTATGGGTTGCAACACTTTGCCAACCCAACACTCTTTCCCGTTTCCTGAGTGTTACATAATTTGTAAACGTTCCCTCGCGATATTTCTGTTTTAGATCAGCTTTACTTCACTTGAAACATTATGGCTCAAAACCCGACGTTTTGGGTCAAAAAATGTTGCGTTACGTCATATTGGACTGAAGAGAACGTCCATTATTTACGTACCGTAAATAAAAACTATTTTCGACCCCCTCTTTCCTCTAGGTAACGCTCTTTGTATAGATCTTCAAAATTTTTAGTATTGATTGCGACGTTTCGTCAGTTCTATACCTCCCCCAAGCGTTACGTATTTTTGGACGATCCCTATACGACATTGCTGCTTTAGGTAAGTTATATTTAAAATTGAAAAAAAAATAAATTTTTTTTTTCATGATTCGATTATATACAATTTTGTATATAATCGAATCATATATAATCGAGTCAATATATAATCGAGTCTGTATATAATCGAGTCTGACCTGTAGTCTAAAAATACGTCTGGAGTTTTTTCTGGCCTGTTTTATCTTCAGAAGCGATTTTTATCAATTTAGTACCCACAATTTAGAATATTTCGGAAAGCGTGTGATTTCAGTTCTTCTATAGAAAAATTTCTCAAAGGGCTTTAGTAATGGTTAATGTTTGGTATGTTAGCGGTTTAATGTCTATTTTGAGAATTTTTTGAAGTGCCATTTTGAGAAACAACTTAAAAATAAATATGTCGATAGATTTCTTTCCGAAGCAGCTTTCTCCCAGAATTTTTATTAAAAGTTAAACTATCATTAAACTAAAACAATTCTTGCAGAACCCGAGAATGATTCGAGAGAAACCAACATAAACAAAAGAATTGAGTACAGCTGCATTACCCCACTTGCTGCCACTATCCTACTTACCTATACATCCCATTATGACGATCGTCTATTAGCATTATGGCACTTGTGATAGTTTTAAAACTCTTTCAGCGGCTCTTTTGCCACACATTCCAGTGCAAACTAAATACAGTGCACCTGGGCGGATATATCAGTAGCAGAACGAACGGATTATGGCTTCGAAATCGATCGATCCCAGTAGATGCTTCAGCATAAAATAAAATCCGCCCCGCCCGGTGCACTTTCGCTTCCCGGAACAGCGATTATTGCATTTTAATGCTAACGTCCTGTTTCGTGCCGATTTGCATACTTGATACGTTTTGCATACATAAATGTTTGTGCACGTTCCGGTTCACTTTGGCGTGGTTCACTCACTCACTGTGTCGGTGACGAATGTAAAAGTTTTTCTGCCCCTCCGCTGCTGCAGTTATGCTACGGGTGCAGAGTGTGCTAATGCATACCAGAACGGGATGACTCTTGGAATGAGTTGCCCTGTAGTAATCAAGCCATTCTGGAGGGTTGTAAAAGCACTGGGATTGTTTAAAATAATAAAACGTGCAAAAGTGCGGACAGCTCTGGGTAATTTTTGTTGCCAAAAACCAGGGGACTGATATTAAAAGGCATAATCAGAAACATTTGCGGATTTTTTTAATTCCCTCTTTATACTTTGCAACGGTCTGCCATAAAAGTGGTGCTGCTGCCCGTTCCAGGCGACCACTCTCGGACTCGGTTTGGACGCAGCGTTGAGCAGGGGTTCGGGTTCCCGTGCTTCTCAAAATTGGAGTGAATGCGGTTCGCATACCTAATGGTGTCATGAAACACATCTGCAACGGTTTGGACCATCAAACACGAAGTTCCTGCTCGGAGCGGTCTTCGTCGTTCGTCATCATTTGCGATGTCCTTTGCTTCGCTCCTCCCGTGTGTCTCTCGGCTTGTAATGGCCATTCGTTACAGGAGCCGGTACGCACAGTGGCACTGAACTGATGACGGAACCAAAAAAAAACAGCAACAAGCAACCTTGATGGTGGTCAACGTGGACCTGCAGTACACTGGAAGGAAATAGCCGACGTTTCCAGATGTCGACAATGACGACGGTTGGCGAAAAGTGAAAGCGTTCTATCCTGTCTGTGAACAACGTGGAACCCTGCAACAACAGTCGAGTGCAGAGTGCTGCAGACGAAAAATACGAGCGAGATAGAGAGAAAGGAAGAAAAAAAACATGTTATTTATGGACTGTTCGTAGAAGCAGGATTATATGTGCATAAATTTAATGAAAATCATCCGGGAATTCATCCGGCAGTCAAGTACAGCCACCGGGGAGGAATCACCGGAAGTGATCTGCTTCTCGAGGGTCTTGACCCGACCGTGGCCGGCTCTGGGTACCTACATACTTTCCGAAATGTCGGAAGCGTTGTTTGTTGTTGGGTGGAACGTAGATTTTAATTAACAGTCTCAGCCGACATGAGCCCGCGAAGGTTGCTGCTTCTTTTTCGCTGGGGCCCCGGCAGCCGTTTGATGATGGAAGCCATCATAATTAATGACTGCGGAAAATGTTTATCAGTAGACGCTTTAAATATTAATTTTGGGGGTGAAAATTGCGGCCGAGGTAAAGTCCTCACTCACACAGCGTGAACCTTGGAGGGAACGACTGGTGATCTAATTAGATTGTTGCAAAGTGTACTCTCCGTATTCTGTCTGAAGTTGAACAGCGGGCTTAAATAATGAATGAAGCTCGATGAAATATTGATTGTAATGAAAAGTTTTTGGCGGGGACCAATGTTAACTCAAAGTACCGCTAATTATGAAAAAATATTACGCTCATGATGCACATTTTTACATATTTTAATACTCAATATAGAAGTATAACGCATATATAGTACAATTGCACTCAATATTGCTCGACATGTCTAGGAATTCAAACGATAATTTTTCAGGAAATTTCGTAGGATATCACAGTCAGTTTATGCCTGCTTTTTAACTCCATATCCTAAATACTACGACATCCAAGGGACTTTAAAATTTTCGCACACATAATTCTAGCCAGCAAAATGAATTGCATACACAAACTCTCCCTCAACTCTTTAAACGCCTTATCGCGCTCCTCGAAAACCTTGAAGCAATCCGTGTTTCCCGCCTGACTAATAAGATACATGTTACATTTGTCCACTGCCCCGGAAAGTAATCGAACTATCGGCCAGCCTGCCTACACTGCACTCAAGTCTGTAACTAACCGAACTCCAACACCGCCACCGCCGTCGTCGCCAGTCGAAGCAATCCAACAACCGGAGAGACGCGGTATCGCGCTCCAGGGATCTTGGAGAAAAAGTTAAAATTTATTAACGTCATTTATTAGCCTGTTTATTTGTGCCATTTATATAAAGCCGGTGGCATGTACGAAGGTGTGATGACCACGGCTGCGGGAAATGTGAAAAGCTCCGATCCGACTGAGCATAGACCCGTAAACGGCTGCGACAACCCGACCGGGCATCGCGCGCCGCCCACTGCCCAGGCAGGCTGCACTATCCCATTCGGGACCACTATTATTACCCTGGTTGTCTTCCCACGAACGATAGCGGTTCGATTATTGCCGGTGATAAATCAGCTCACTTTTAAAGGAGATTTTATTGGTCTGTTCGCCATTTCGTATGTATTGGCTTGCGGGTGGCAGTCAGGGGGCCGGCCGTCTAAAGGCATTGCAACACCGGGAGGGATATTTGGTTTCCTTGTTTAACACACCGTTCGGAGAAATTGGATCGATAAAGTTGAAGACATAAATAAAACGAGGAACAGAGGCTAGAATTTAATACGACTGTTCAATCGTTTAGATTTTTTTCGTTTGTTTTAGAGTGAAAGTAGGACCACAAAACATCAAACATTCATCGAAAAACTAAAAAACAGACACTTCATTAACCGATTAACATCTCGGACAAAGAAAGCTCGCCTTTCATCGTCCTATCACTTGCCAATTTTATGAACACAAAGAGTGTTTCTCTCTGGGTGAAACTTTTCCGGTTAAAAGTCGTTTCAATCTGCTTTTTTTCGCTACCTCTTCTGCCGTTCCGTTGGTGCGTTGCAAGCTAGAACGAAAGTATAATAGAAATTTATTGAGCAGTCTGAGGCTAGAAAATTTAATTTCGGGTAACTTTTCTCTCTTTTTTGCTCATCGCCTTAACTGTCCGCCAGCGGCACAGAACAAAGAAACTGTAGCAGACCTGAGGTGTTAACTTTATCGTTTCTACCGGAAATTTAGGGTGATAATTCTGAGAAATAGGTGATAACTGAATCGCCTGTGCTGAAAAAGCTGAACTGATTAATTACAATAGTTTTCACTACACAGTGTCAATTTTTTTTAAACAAGATTAAAATAATACACCTAACTTTCTTTATTCCAAATCGGTGTTCTCACTTTCCCCGGAAAGTGATGTATGGTCCTGTCAAGAAGCAAAATGAACTGAGTATTCCCGTTATCCACCCGCTTTTCGGCTGTTCATTATATTCGCCTGAACCTAATATGTGGAAAACAGAAGTTTTTACGCCCCGCTGTAAACCACCACGACGAACTGTACTGTAATGCATCGTTCGGTGGAAAACTTACCCCTGATGGTAAAAACCATGCAGAACCCTCCCCTAGTCGGGGAGGGCTAAAGCGTGAAAAAAGTGATCCATTACTTTGTCACCTTCCTCGCACCTTTAATCAAAAATCAATACCCCAACCTCAAGGCCGCATGTTGAAGAGAAAAAAAAATCCACACACCGTTTGCCCTCGCCTCTGATCCTTAACTTCTCCGGGCGTCCAGAGGGGAAGCTATTTGGAAAATGGCTATGTCTACGAGAAGGGAGCGAAATGTGATGCGATGTTAGCTTGTTTAACATTTTAAAATTTTTGCGCAAGATGCACGATGCTTGAATTTGGAAATATACACTAAAATTAAAATTTAGCCAGGAATAATACGAACCATTGAATTAATTTTAACAACACTCTTGCAACACGATGAACATTTTGAAGGAACAACCTATTTGAGATATTCAAAAAACTAACATTTCAAACAAAAGTATCAGGGTATCTGACGGCTTCGTCAGATACCCTAGTTTGCCTAGTTATCAGATTCAGTGTCCAAACGGATTTGTGGCAGTTATGAAAGCACTGTTCGTGCGCGAGTTTATCTATAAATAATGTATCATGCCCACGACAATCGTATAACAAAGGAGCACCTGACACACCAACAGAAATAACATCACTGGTATAATTTTATTTTAGAGCACGCGAAACTCTTAGCGTCCGAACTCCACTTAGACTTTGAAAAACGATGTAATGCAGTATGTTTGTTAGCAATTCATGGTAATAAAACTTGTTGAAACGCTTTCTTTCGCTCTTGATACTGACAAAAAAAAACAAATGACGAAAATGAAACTGTGAAAGTAAACTTTTACGATAAAATTTATAAGCTCTTTTTTAAAATTTAGGGGGAAATTTCAAAATGGTTGGCAATCTAAAATAGAACAACTGATATAGGCTCCCGAGAATTTGCAAAATACGTATTTAATTTTGTTTTATTATTGCAAAAATACTGCATTTTAGAAAAAAAAGTATTTCGGTCATTCCATTTCAAATTTTGGGGAATTGTTCATGTAAGGTCAATGACTTCAAAAATTTTGCCGATTGGAAAATCCACTTTACTAAGGAATCTCCCTTTTTTGATAAAATACACATTTTTCGTCAAAATCCTTATTTATTCTAATTATGGTTATAAATATATCGCGTCTGGAGATAAACGGCTAAATTATTGATGAATAAAATTAGTCAAGAAATTTAAATATAATATTATTTCAGGCGGAAGCGATGCCAGATGTGCAATTTCTGCACTTAAAAAATTAAATTGCATTTTTCGACAAATAAAGATATTTTGATTTCAAGGTTGATAATTTCATCGTGTTCCTGAAATTTTTTTGGGAAGAAATCTTCTGAAGACCATAAGGCGCTACGGTACTTGTAGAAAAAGTTATTCACCCCAAACTAATTGAATGTCTGACGAACGGCTCACCATTGAATTTTTCCAGCAACACTGCTACAGCATACTACCACTGCACATTTGCATCAAAATGAGAAATAATTCCGCGTGGAAGTAAGCTTCAAAGTGTAATTTTTACTCATAGTATTTTCGGAGAAGCCTCACATGATTGAATTTGAAACAGCGGCATGCTGCAGCAGTATTGCTAGTAAAATTCAATAGTGAGCCGTTCGTCAGACATTCAATCAGTTTGGGGTGAATGACTTTTTCTACATGAATTGTAGTGCCTTATGGTCTTCAGAAGAGTTTTTTCCAGGAAAATTTCCTACAAATATCATGTATCGATATATTTTTAGGAGCCAACTGGACATCTCTAGAGAAAAAATTTTGAAAAAGTCCCATATAAAATCGTATGGAAACTTCAGAAATCGGGCGCAAAAAATAGAGTTCCACCCATCGATCTGAGAAACTACACGGTTTTTATGGGACCCATAAGGAACATGAAAAGTGCTGATTTTTTGTCCCCCCCTTATACAAATAGCCAATGACTGAACTCGTGGAATCATTTCGTCTACCTTTCTGATATCTGCGTTACGTCAATGAACCAATCGTATGGAAAATTCAGGTAGCCTTTAAATTCATCCGACATTTTCACAGAGGAAAAAGAAAACGATAAGGATAATTATCATATTATACGAATCTTGAATATTTTAGCTATCCAATGATACATCAATCGTTGACGTCGGTACTGTTGTCGGAGAGTTATTAGCATTTAAAAACTTCCATTCCACCAGCTAAAAACGTTACATGTTCATTTCAGTTTTCACAGAATGTGTCCCAATACAGGTCGGACTCGATTATCCGGAACATCAAAAAAATTTTCATTCCGGATAATCGAGTTTTCCGGATAATCGAATCCCACAAAAAATACCGAAATTTTGCGATTAACGAACATAAAATAAATATTTCTTTTCTTTATTTTACTTGTATGATGCAGTGGCGTAACCAGAAGTCATTTCTGATGCGAAAAAGGGAAAAATCTTGAGAAACAAAATAAATAAATTGGACATTGATTATTTTCATTTATTTCGAACATCCCCCAAACATGCCGGAAGTGACTTAAATGATAACAAATATGCCAGAAAGGATGGTAGAGGCAAAATTTCGGAATAAAAATTGAAAACGGACACCAAAAAATAAAATTCCGGATAATCGAGTCTAAAATTCCGGATAATCGAATTCCGGATAATCGAGTTTCCGGATAATCGAGTCTCCGGATAATCGAGTCCGACCTGTATAATGAAATAAGACGTAGTCTCACGTCAGAAAATTCTGTGACTCAAATTTTGTTCACAAATCCTTGAACTGATAGGTATTTTTCCTGTAAAATTTTCTCAGAAACACGATGAAATTATCAAATTTGAAAAAAAAAAGTATTACATTTGCCGAAAACCGCGGTTTAATTTTTCAAATGCGTAAATAACATATCTGGCAACACTGTTACTTCAAATTTATGCTGTTTGGATTTTTTGACTAATTTACGTTTCATATATGGCTTAAAATAGATATTATTTTGAGATTTCTTGACTAATTTTCTAAAAATAAAATGCATTAGTTTAGTTCTAGGCATAAATAAAATAAGGGTTTCTGACGAAACAATCACTTCTAGTAAAATAGGGAAAGTACCACAGAGAGAGGCGGCCCAATCGACACCAAATTAGAGATACTTCTATATTGACCTTATATGAACAATTCCCCAATGTTTGAACAATGCCTGAGATGGTCGTTGATATGGAGTGTGCATATTTGAGATGTAATGACTCATTTGTGTTTAACAACTGAATAATTACAAAGATCAAATTATTTACAGAATTAAAATGAAAAAGCTATCCAAAATGTCAAACATGTCGAAAAATCGAAAATGTCAAAAGTGTTAAAAATGTCAAACATGTCAAAGATGTCAAAAATGTCAAAAAACCAAGTGCTGCAAATGGAAAAAATGCAAGAACTTCTGAAGTGACCTAGTGTAGGTTGCAGGTCTTGTTGAGGGTAACATTCGCTCATACTAGAAATTTTCCAAAAACCCCCAAAAGCTGTGGTTATGATCAAAATACGTTTTTAAGACCTCAGCGTGTACAATTTTTATTTAACTCAGTCATTCATCAGCTGATTTTCAATAGTTTAGCAGTTTTTGAAGGAAGACAAATAGAGCTTTCAAAATATATACAGGTTTGTACTAATATCAATTAAACATGTTGAGTTACTTGAGTTTATATCTATTTTTTTAGACATTTTCAAGCAATTTATCAACCTAATTATAAATTTTTCTTTTTGTAGGAAAAATACTACAAATACACCAGAATTTCAAACGTTTATTCAATTTCGAATCAAATGAAAGTAGTTTTCTGGGAATCGGCTGATATTTGGCTATGTTATATATTAAAAAAAAAAAACAGAATTTTTTGGTCTATCGCAAAATTATTTCACGGTGCTACAGATGATTAAAAATGCAAGAACTTTTGATGTGACTTAGTGTGGGTTGTAGATTTAGTCAAGGGTTACTACGTAACCAGCTAAGGTCCCGCAGTCTGCAAATCCGTACTAAACTTGCACTCTATAAAACACTAATTCTTCCGGTGGCTCTCCACTGCCATGAAGCATGGACGCTGAAAGAGGCTGATCGGCGAGCTCTTGGTGTTTTTGAGCGTAGGATTTTGCGTTCAATCCTTGGCAGCAAACTAGAAAATGGTGCTTGGCGCAGACGCATGAACCATGAAGTGTATCAGGCATACAAATCTGCGGATACAATCAAGCGAATAAAACACGGCAGGCTTCAGTTGGCTGGGCATGTAGCGAGAATGCCGGATGAGCGTCAAGCGAAGGCTATATTTAGCAGGAATCCCGATAGAGGTCGTCGACTTCGGGGTAGACCCCGCACTCGTTGGATGTGTCCTGTCGACGAGGATGCACGCGAAATAGCTGTTAGGGGCGATTGGAGGATAGCAGCCCAAGACCGAGGGACATGGCGACGTATTCTGGATTCGGCACTGGATCGATAATCGGTCTGTTGCCTTGAAAGTGAAGTAAGTAAGTACTTGCGCGTTTACTTGAAGTTTTTCGAATAACTCAAAAATTTAAAGTTATGGTCAAAACCCAGTTTTTAGACCTTAACTAACATTTTTATTTTAAGTCGGTTATTTTCCAACCGATTTTTATATATCAACTGTTTTGAAAAGGCGGAAAATAGAACTTTCTAAACATATAAATGTGGTTATGGAGTTTACCTATATGTGACGAATAGTATTAAACTAAATAAGACGCTTTATGTTATTTTCAAATTTTTACAACTGTGTTCGCAATTTTTCACACATTTTTGTAATGAGGGAGCTTCAATTGCTGTAGAATTTGGAAAGTTCTTTCTAGTGCCAAACGAAAACAAAAGGTGTTGTGCATGAAAATCTGTTACAATTTGGCTGAGAAATGTTTTGATGAAATCTACGATTATGGTGGAAATCATCAAATCATATCGCAGTCAAATTATAACAAATTTTCATAAACAACACCGTTTGTTTTCGTTTGGCACTAAATGTACTTTTCTAATTTTACAGCTGTTGAAGTTCGTTCATTACAAAAGTATGTGAAAATTGAGAAAAGAATTCAAAAAATTTGAAAAAAGTATGAAAAAATCTAAAATTTAAAATTTTTTATCATATATACGTAAACTCTTTAGATATATTTATATGTTTCGAAAGTTCTATTTTATCGCCTTCCCAAAGCAGCCAAAATATATAAAATCGGTTGAAAAAAAAAACGAATTAAACATAAAAATGTGAGCCAAGGGGAAAAACCTGGGTTTTGACCATAACTTATAATTTTTGGGGTATTTGAAAAACTTCAAGTAAACGCACAAGTAACACTTGACTAAAGCTACAACCCGCATTAATTCACATCAGAAACCAACAATTCTGGTTTTCCTAAAAAATATATAACTTAGCCAAATAAAACCGATTTCCACAAAACTACTTCCATTTGATTTGAAATTGAATATAGTTTTTAAAATTCTTGTGTATTTGTGGTATTTTTCTTACGAAAATAGACGGCAAATTTCAACTTAAGTTGTAAAATTGCGTGAAAAAGTCTAAAAAAAAGTAGGAGGGTGGTATCCTAGACACGACCGCAAAGTTGACGTAGGACTACAATAGTTTTATATTTTCTTTTGAGGCTCTGTTGATTTGAGCCCGTTTTACTTTTGGCACGGTTAGATTGCGACACACATTACCAAAAACGAGCTATTTTGTTTAATCATATTTTTAAGTTTTTGAAGTAGAATACTTCTCTCAGGAAGTTCGGCTACATAGGGATGTGAAATGAAAATCTAAATCCGAAAAAAGTGTCCAATTTCAAATGCCAATAAATCGGTTAGTATCCGATGGATTTCCTTCGTTCTTGCAGCAATAGATTGAAAAATCTTCTAAGATTCTTCCCAAAATAAGATAATTGTAATTTTATTATTCACACTATTATACTATTGAAAATAGTCAAGCCTTGTCAATACGAAAAATTCGACCTCTGATTGGTCATTATATGATTGCTTCCTAAGCACGGTCGACAGAATCATATACCTTGCAATTGAAAACATGCTATTTAGCCTATATAAGAGCCTGTTTCAGCCGAAGCCGCTCGTAATAGTTCTAGACAGCGACAACCGCAGTCGTCCTTCCTTAGCAGCAGCACTAGCCCTGTGGTTGGTCACCACGTCTCAGGAGCAGCGCGGTTTTTCTCAGCGTGTGTCGCCAGACTGCCATTATTCCCCCCGTGTTGGGGCAGCATGAAGATTGCCATCAGGAAAGCTAATTTTGGAAATCAAAATGCCTTTTTCAAGGCAAATAAACAAGTCATTGAAAGTTAATAGTTTTTGACAACGCAAGCAAGATTCTGTGTTGGATCCTAGCAATTCAAATTTGTCGCACCCGTCTAATTTACTGAATGTAAAATAGCTTCCACAGTGCATGTTTTCCGTGTATCTTAATTCCTCCACTGTTAGGGCAGCTCAAAGTTTGTGATCAGCAACCGATTTTGAACCGCAAAATGCCTTTTTCAAGGCAAATAAACAAATAATTGAAGGTTAATAATTTTCTGGAATCAACACAAGCAGACATTCTGTGCGGGGTGCAATCAAGTTCTGTTGTAGTTGTCTAATTTTTACTTTATTTAGTAAAGCCCCCACTGTAGGGGCAGCGCAAAGGCTGTGATCAGCAAAACCGACATTGAATAACAAACTGCCCTGTTAGAACGCATTCACAAAGCTAACTGTCTATGCAAAGCTATGACTATGCAAAGCTAATATGAAGTCGAATCAATCAGCATTAACAGAATTTCGTCGTCTCCCAGCTGCCAAGTTGCAACATGATGCAACACGCAACAGCGAGCAAACGAAATCGCTTGATGTTACAAACCGCAATAACATACGGGTTAAAAACGGGTTATTTGCTAGGAAGAATGACTGTCACGCAAGCAGCCGGGTTATCTCTCTTGTAAAAGTATTCTACTTCAACCTTGCGGTCGTGGCTTTGCGCACAACCCTCCTGTGATTTTTTCTAACCAATTTAGGCACCAAAAAAAAGGTATTTTGGTTCGTTTTATTGCTGATGCGGATGACCGGAATCGGTGTTGTTTACAAAAACTTAAAGTTTGATATGTCGCAGGCAATGTTGCGCTACCGTCTTCTATCTAGCCTGTGTCTCTGGAAGGGAACCCCACGGTTCCCTTCAATAAATCTGGAACAACGGAAAATTTCGAGACGTCCCGTACTATCCCTTAAACCCGAATAATCATATTGAATGACATTACTGCTACTATACGAAACAAGAAGAAGAAGAAGAAGACAATTGCCGTTTGGGCGATTCGATTGTGTTCCAGCGGTCGCAACACGATAGGTACTTAACGCGTTAATCCAACACGCCCCACTGTGCGTCGACAGCGACAATGAAATCTCCACTTAACTTGGTTGCACACAAATGAATATCGAGTTCTACTGCACAGATAGACGACGAGTGACCAGCGCTCTATTCATACATTGCTCGGTGCAGTACTGTAGTCTGTTCCAGCATGTTTTCTTTCGAGACATCAGTTTTGATAACATTCTAACAGCAGAAGGTGAAACTGTCTGATAGTAGAGGTAGTTACAAACTTTCCAAAAAAGCTTTACCTTCAAGACATCAAAACAGTCTAGGCTCATAGAAGCAAACGTTAGTTGACCTATTGGGACGGGTAGGTTCTGTCAATTTTTTTTTTTTGCCACTGCTATTCAGGATATCACAGCAGGCAGTTGGTGTCTACTCATGAAGTCTGTGCCTGGCGTGCTCGTATGTGATTGGTATATTGTTCGTGAAAATTCGACCTTGAAACTTTTATGAAATTTTCACTGTTTAACAATGAAATGAAAATGATAACTGAAGAATCGCAAAATTGTCCATCATTTTATCAATCCAACGACATATTGACTATTGTGATCCATCATGTGGTTCCATCAGTATAACCGTTTGAAATCTTTCATTCTGACGTTACACCTTGATTTTAGTTTCCGCAGAATGTATCTCGATATAGTGCGGTTAGACGTAGTCCTACGTCAAAAAATTAGATTTAAACTCAAAAAAGTAGGAGGGTGGTATTCAAGACACGACCGCATGACGTTGGACTACGGTATTCTTATATTCCATTAAAACAAATAATAGAGAGAATTGCAACTCTAGTATTTGCTGCAATTTTATCTAACAGTGCATTTCTGAATTCTGAGACGTTAAAACGTTATAAATAATAATATATACTAAAAGAATGGATATCTTTTATTTAATCGCTGTCATTTCATACATATTCGAATCAACCCTTTGTTTGCTGCACTACCAAGACAATCGTTTAATTGAGCGAATTGGTAAAATTTTCCTATCTAAGCAAAAAGCAAACTTTACGAAACTATCTGAAATTGGAGCCCAGAACGATTCAAACGAAAATTTTAAATTTGAAAATTGTTTGACATTTAATCGATAAAACTCATGCTAGGTTAGTTCCAGCCCAGCATATAACTTCATGTATTTGAAAAACAAAAACGTTTGGTTCAATAACTCAATATAGCAAGAGCTCAATCACACGTTTTTTGGTAGTTGTTATCAAGGTTTGGGCGAGTCACAGGATAATATCTTAACTTCTTCAGTTGTGATTTAGAGCATTTCTAATTGTTTTGTTATTTTTCACGATAGCGACAAGTTTGTTTCTTTCTCTGTGTGCGAGAAACAAAATCAAAACCGCGCACCGAGAAACAAAAACGAAAATTTAATGAATGCTCATTGAGAAAACTTGCAACTCTTTTCACCAATAATTTATGATACTCAAAAGAACCCGTTTTGATCTAAATCAAATTTCTAGTAAATAAGTGTTGATCATTCATAGGTAGTAATTTTTCCTCGATGAATTAAGACTGGCTAAAGAAGTTAAAACGCTGCTGTAAAATCAAATTCACAACTGTGTTCGTTAAGACATTTTAATATTTTCAATGACAATAATAATCTTCGATAAACACCCGCTATAGTTATTCACACACATGCTATAACTATCTAAACACGCGTTAAAACTATTCATACACACGCTGTAGCTATAGTTTTTTATACACACATGCCGAAGCTATCCATACACACGCAATTCCTTTCCATACATCCGATACAACTATCTATACACACGCATAAGCTATCCAACCATGTGCTATTACTTTCCATACATACGCTATAACTAATCATTACACACGCAGCAGCTATCCACACACAAGCTATAACTATCCGTACACACGCAATAGCCATAATATTCTACACATGCTAGTGTCTTACACACGCTATAGCTAGCCATACACACGCAACAGCGCCATCCCTATCATCGCAAATGTCATAGCAATGCAGATGCACATACGCTATATGTGCACACTGCACACACACCCAACGTTTTCACCCAACGATATCTGAATTGGATTACCGCTGGTGGGGTCCAACTCAGATCGAAGGAGCACCGAACTGAATGAAGAAATGCAGCTTCCCACTACCTCCGCCGCTGCTGCCTGATACCACCGCTCTGGTTCTGCTGCAGCTCAGTTTGGCCGCTGGAATCAGCCACCGCTGCTGATTATACAAGACCGGCCTGGTGGCCTTCCACTTGTTAACTGATGAGGCTTTCCACTTGCTATGAGACGACACAGGCTATTATATAGCCCAAAGCAAAAATCCATCCGCGAGCAAACAAGAAGCGAGCTTGTGATTGGTTGAATGTGCACGACTTTTAACACAACTTTTAACTAGTTTAGTATCGAAAACATATTTAAATTATTATATGACAATCTTGCGCAATATTTACCCTATCAATCAAGCCATTGGTGTTTAGAATCTGTTCAGTGGTAATGATAAAAGAAGCATTTTAAAAAGGTGTTGAAACACCTGTTGCAGCTACCGAAAGCGAGCTCGTTATTGGTTGAAAGCTGCGAGACTGTTTACAAAGTCAGATCGGTTGTATCCGTTAGTGTCGACTGTGCTTGTGAAGAGAGGTGGTGATTGGTTGCTCGGTATGATTTAGACAATCGATGTGATTTATCAATTTTTCAATAGTGTATCTCGAACAATAGGTTATTTTTGTTACATAAATTCAACCGTAAAAGAATTTCTGATCGATTGATGCCAAAACCTCGAAATTCTGAAAAGAAATGACTGATATATAAGCGCTCAAAACCTGACCACTTTTCCCTGGTTTTCCCCGGTTGAATTACTAGATTTTCAAATTCAGGGGCCTAACTTCGATATAGACGTTAGTCCAACGTCAATAACTCAACATGTTTTATTGATATTAGTTCAAACCTGTATATATTTTTAAACCTCCATTCGTCCCCTTTCCAAAACTGTTTAAATATTGAAAATCGGTTGATGAATAAATTTCTATCGCCTATCGACTTCATGAAATAAATTCGATAATTCTATAACGCACTATGGGGTAAATTGGGGTGAAATTTATCACCATTGAAATCCATACATTCTCTTGGCAATGTGTTTTTTTTCGATATACCAAAGATGATTTCTGTACTGAAAAATATCATTTACAGCTAGTTTGGAAACAAAAACAACGATATTTCAGGTTAAAATTTGTTTTGTTTTGTTCACGAGCTGCTTGTTGCTAAATTTGCTATTATTCGACCGTCGTTAGACCGATTTCAATTCGGTTTGTTGCAAAAGCTCAAAAACTAGCTCTGAAATTAAAAGCTTTGTGGTTTCCTGCGAATTCATCAGTATTTCTTCAATGGTATGGAATGATCATTGTTGAAAATTACATTTTTGAGTTTTTATCAAACATTACTCACTTCTCCAAATTTTTCGTAATTAACCCTAAACTAAGATTACTTTAAGTAAATTCAATACTTTTTTTTGTTATTTGGAAACTTGTTTGAACAAATTAATCAATCGAAAATCAAAAAAAAAATTGCACCGGGCATGCAAGGGTTAACTTTGAAAGGTATGTGAATCATGCATAAGTTGCGTTTGAGGATACGTTAAGATTGCCTACTGTTGTAAGAGCAATATCTTTCGATTGGTATTTTTTGTCACGAATTTTCAGGTGATCAATTTCACCCCATTCCACGGTAACAAAAATCGGTTTTCATACTGTTATCAAGTCGCTTGAAAAGTTTACATCAGAATATCGCGATCGTTTTTTGTTGCGAAAATTTCGATATTTACGTTGATATCACGGCCACGACCCACAATCAATCCCGCAAATAGTACTTACTTTGAGTTACTGAAATATTTATTTTAGGTCGAATTGATTCACAGGTTTACCAAAAAAAAACGAATTTTGTTTTGAAGAATCGAAACATTTGATTTATAGTGACACACTAAAATCCATTTGCTGTAGTTTGCTCGCACCAAAGTTAAGTATGAAACCGAGAAAACCCTGAGGTTTTAATTTCTATTCTCTATTGTTGAAATGTTATGTTATGTTATGTTATGTTATGTTATGTTATGTTATGTTCTATTCTTTATTGTTGAAATGTTACATAAAATATAAAATTTTCCCTGAAAATATTTTTGAATTTTGGATACATAATTTTTCGAATTTTCAATATCAACCATGACCACCATGCGTCTCCATTGAAAAAAAAAAGCTCCCTCAATGCAGAAATATCAAACGATAGATCTTTTTGGGTCCTGACGCTTCCAAAACGGAAAAATTAGGTAAGTGTTATGATACTCAATTATTGCAGTAGCTTTTTTCAATGGAGACGCATGGTGGTCATGGTGGAAAATGAAGAATAAAATATTGTATCTAAAATATAAAAATATTTTTTCTTCCGTGAAAATTTGATATTTTATGTAAAATTTTTGGAGAAATTTTTGGGTATCGAGCCCACCAAAACGGCAAAATACGGTTCGTATTATGATTTTCACATACCGTAAACCAGGGTGAGATTGTGCCATCCAACCCGTGACTTGTCAGCCATCGCTTCTGGGTTAGAAGACTAGTCTCTCTTGGTTATGTATTCGAGGAAACTGATTCAAGAAAGGTTGGTCTTATGATCACCACGGGATAACTGACAAACAATGGATTTGTATGGCACAATCTCACCCCCTCTGGCACTGGCATTGTTAATGAAAGTATAGTTTGGTGTTCTTTTACGATAGGCACACTGATTACGTCTAATTTGACGCCAACAGACTCTAAATCGGTTAAACGGCTGAGAAGTTATACATATTTAAAAAATTATAAATTCAATCAGGTTTTTTTCACTCGGGAGATGCGTTCCAAATTTGTAGGGCGACGCGAATAATAAAGATTAAATTGAGTTGAAAAAATAACGTAGAAAACTGTCTCAAAACGTGAGAACTTCGACTGAACATGAATGGTAGTGGTCAGCTTTAAGACCAAAATGCAATATTAAAAATTTTCAGTATTTACACCAACAATTGTGAATTCTATTAAAAACTGATTTATGATTACTTTTGTCCCAAAATGGAAAACGTGATTAGAATGAGGTCGATATCTTTTACCGTTTTTGAATTACTGAAGAAAGCAACCCGCGTAAAAAAACTCTGACTGCATTGGAAACAGGGCAATTTTTATACCACACTTTTCAAGGAAATTTAAGAGCACGAGATAACTTTTTATCGAGTCGCATCGAACAAAATTATGTGGGACTTTTTTTTTTGAACTGCCATATTTTCATCAACAACAAAATTTAAAATAATTTCACTTATATCAAAATATTTCCTAAAAACCAAAACTCTGAAAAAATAAAACTAACATAAAAATGAAAAAAGCCCGCAATAAATTGAAATGAGAAACTCAACAAAAAACATGTAAACGAATCTTTATACATATAAAAATAAAATAATATAAGAAAATAATTATTCTTCGTTCGTTGATTGCAAACTTGAATAATTTTTTTGTATATCGATTATCCGGAGTGAAAAATAAATCGATACTCGGAGAAATCGAGTCCGACATGTTTCACAAAAATAATTAAAAATAAAATGTAACAACAACATACCAATTCCGAAATATTTACAAATTACAAAAATTACACGAATTAAAATAAATATTTAAATTGCAAATACATATCCTTAGGGGAAAAGTGATATTACATGTATGAAAAATTGTACAAAAATTATGAAAGTTACAATAATCACAAAAATTGAGGAGCTAACAATAATTTCACAAATGGCAGAAAAGGTAAGAGCACAAGAATAAGAAAAGTGTCAAATGTGACATATGTGACGAAAATATTTCATATGACGAAATTGATACAAAAAGAACTTGATGACAAATGACAAAATCGAAAATGACATATATAATAAAAAATAAAAATTTCAACAACCTCGAAAAAAAGCACAGTAAAAATTTCAAGTTAGTAGATTAAAAAAATTATAAAACTGATAATAAATTGTAGATAAGACGAGAGCGATAAAAACGACAGAAATGATCAAACCAAAATTACAAAAATGACGTGGTTGATAAGAATAAAAAAAAATTAAGAACAAAAAAAAATTGAAGATACAGAATACCAATCATTGTTCTCGAATATTTAAACAAAAGCATCAATAACTGTACAATTGCTTTCCGTTCTTCTGTTTGGCAATAAGAGGCAGAAAGCGTTATTTTTTTTTAAATCCTAGTTTAAAAAATGTGGTTATTTTCATGAAATTTAACCAAATCTAATCCTTTTACGAATCTATCCATTTTTTCCATCAAAATTCTGCATCAATACGCCGTCCGCCACACCAGCTCGATTCTGTGGCAAGGTGTGAGCCGAATGGAAAAATCAGCGTGAAAATATCAACACCCTTGATTGACGCTAAAAGCATAATAACATCAATATTCCCGTTCCCGAGTTTTCCAAACGGCAAAACTGTCGATTTCATCGTACCACGGCTACGCTCTCAAGTACTGCTGCTGGCATCTAGCACCTCGCCACTCTCGCTCGCTGCTAGTCACTAAACAGCACACCCACTCAAAAAAAAATGACACAGACACCCAACGCCGGGGGTGAGTCAGAGGAGCAGGCGAACAGATACCAACGCTTCGGCAAAGTACCAAAGCTCATGCCAATGGCCATGGATGGCTGAAACGTGAGAGGGGAAAGAGGACAGAAATGGCTAAGATTGAAAGAGTAACCAAAGTTTGCCATCGTAGCGCGTGATGTTGGCCGCACATTGTTAACTGAGAAAACCCCGCGGAGCGAAATAAAAAATCGAGCAAAAACGTCAAGAGGTAGCTTGAAAAACTCAATCAAAGAGTAATAAAAGCAAACGGAGATTACACTCCATCCCACCAGTAGGTATCACCCATACGCCCGCAACTAGCGGAACTTCGACCGAGAGAGAGAGAGTGACTGAGAATGGTGGATTCCAAGCGGCACATTCCATCGTACAAGCAGACAGCGCTGGGGAAGTGGTTTAAAAGCCGGGGTGCGATTTGTAATTTTTTTTGATCGTAAAAAAAGCAAGGCTTAAGTACCATGCGTTCGCGTTAGAAACTCTAAATAACCTTGCGGCTCCACTCAGACTTATATTTTTCACTGAAAAAGGAGTGTAAAGCTTTTCGATTCGTGGTATCGAAAATCATGGCTTCGTGGTTTGAACATTATGCACTTGGCTTAATTTTCACCAGCTTACCACTACCACCGCAGAGCAGAAAAAAAAATACCGACAATTTCGATCGAAGCACCGATGACCAATCATCACAACCGCAAAATAATAAAGTAGCCCAAAAGTGCCCATTTCGGACCGGATGGGAACTCTTTTGGGTAGCAAGGGGGGGGAGGGCTACCCAATTCCGATTCCAACTGGCTGGCACCAGCTGAAATTGGAACAGCTAGCTCTCGCCACCTGAAACGGCTATTACCAGCCTCCACCCGGACATCAACCGGCAATCCAGCAGCAGCAAGCAACACCAGTGTGTCACTGTGGCTTACCAATGAGTGACAGGATGAGTATCGCGCCCGAGCCTCGTCAATCAACGGGTGCAACAGTAGTGTTATCAGTTTGCCGCAGGAAAAATCGATTTCGACTGACGAAATCGCATAATTGAATTGTGCCACAATATCCTGCCTGCATAAGCCGCCGTTGTCATTTGGCTTGGGTTAGGCCCTGTTCGGCCTGCAGCCCGCATGGCTTACGAGCAAAAGTACAGGCAGCAAAAGCAAGGCAAGGGAATGTAATGAACGAACCGAATAAGCTCGACTCGTACGGACTCTCGACTGACACAGTTCCAGTTCCGTTTGGGTCAGGAAATGACGAGTTTCAGTTTCAGGTCAGCAAGGGTTACTCGGTCTGTTTGAGAGTTTCTAACAAATTGCATTACGGGAAGCTTCGAGCTCCGCGGATGACGAATGGGAATGAAATGATTTCGCTTTATCTAGATTGAAATCTGGGCGAATTGTTTTATTTGGAGTTGTGAACGGAAATATTTTTTTTTGAGAGGATGACATTAATAATTATTATCAATAATCAAGTTGTGCATATATTTAATTGAAATGTACAAATAATTTTTTTTTTCAATCGATCACATTATAAGCTAACGAAACAAACATATCTTAATCATCATTTTTCTTTGTAGGGTTAGTGGGTACGCTTTAACCACCGGGTTGTTGTGGGTACAAATATTATTAGAATCCAGGCCATTGAATGTCAAAGGACTTAAGCATGAGTTTATTTTCAGGTTTCCCACATCTCCTACCTTCCACCTACCATTTGACAACAAAGTCCCTCTAACGGGTGACAATTAAAATTTTGGAATTTTTTAAAGGCTCTGTTATCCAACTCAGAGAAATAAGAGTATGTAAAAGCAAGCTCTCTCTCTCTCTCCTCTTTGTTTCGGTGTTTTTTGTTCAGTTCTGTTCAAATTGGCATCGAAACAAAGAGCCTCGTTCAAGCGCGTTGTACAGTTCTAATCGAAACATGAAAAAATTGGCAAAAAGTTCACCTGAAAACATCAAACAATAAGTTCGCCAGGAAGGCAGCAAGTTTTTGCTGTCATCCATTTCAATAAAACTGGCAAGATGAACATTTAGTTGAAACCTCTTTTGGGAACCACAGTATTGGCGGGAGGAACGAGACTCAGAGCAGCAATCGCAAGGAGGAAGTATACTCATAAGCACGGATAATAATAAAATCATGTCCCTTACTCTCAACAGTTATGCTAAAAATAAAAGTGCGGAACTCATCAGACATACTATACTATCTATCCTACAAAAGATCAATGTTTCCAGCAAAAAAATATTTGGAAAATTATAAAAAAATCGTTTGCTCATTCTTGATTCAAAGAAAACCTTTGGTTTTTCTCAGCTCCACAATTTTTTTGCTCTCTTCATTATTGAAGCTTGACTTAAATTATACTGAACTATTCAAGTAATTCTGTAACTCCGCCTGTTACGGTTCTCCTTGGTTCAGTCTAGCCTTTACAAATAGTCTTGAATTATTGAGAACTGGAACAGAGGGTCTAAAGCCCCTGTAAAGGAGAATGGTTGCAACAGCTCTTAACCATGGCTGTTGCGTAAAATCCAATGGTTAAAACCCCTAAGCTAAGGTGTTATGCGACCCGTGCCGATGGATGACGTGGTGGGGGGGAGGGTGAACAAATACCCAGCCTCTAACGGAGCTTATGGAGTACCAGGGCACCCTCCACAGTAATTAGCCCTTACTGCATCATGCGGGTCACTGATGCAGCGGACTCTTCTTTACTTAGCGACTCGTGGGAATTTTATGGATAACATCAATTCACAAAATTCGGCCACCGGCAGCCTTTCTTTGCCGGTACCCATGGACTTATCGGAGCGCAGTCCCATGAAAACAAACGCACCGGACAATACGGAGGAGATGGAGCATGAGGACGACTTCAACCTCGACAGCAAATCGCTGGACGGAGGACCCTCTGCTTCATCCTTAATCCTACGTTCTCCACAAGAGAATGACAAAAGTCAAACGGACTTACTTTCCGGTCCAAAGACAAAGCCCGATGACGAAGGTAAACCCGTATCATCGGCACCCCTTGTCAAGCGACTTTCAAACGCGCATAGGCGGCGACTAAGCAAAAATCTTCGCTCCGGTCTCTCGTACGAAGAAGCCAGGAAGTTGGCCCTCCTTCCGACAGAGCAGCTTGCTCAAACAAACCAAGTCGCCGTCAAGCCTCAGCGGTCGGACGACTTGGTGTCCCCAAACACCAGTACTAAGTGTCCACAGCCTAAAAAACTGCGGAACGGCACTGGTTTGGAGTCATCGGGTCCGAAGCCGCTCCCGACGGCCACATTTAGGGACATGGCGGGAGCCATAAGCCTTGCGGTTACTTCTGCTACCCACACCAGCTCCGTACTCACAACGGACCAGCTTCAGACTGTCCGGACCTCCATTCTCGATCACATTGCTGACCAGGAAAATCCAACCACAAAGCCCAAGTTTAACGGTTGCCATTTAGAAAATGTCTTCCTGCAGTTTGCCTGTGCCGACACCGACACAGTGCAGTGGTTGGAAAGGGAGGTACCTTCTCTCGTACCGTGGGAGGGAGCACAGCTTTGTATATACCACATGAAGGATCGGTTACTTCGCGGACAGCGCGAACTCTCCGGACGAGAAGATCCTTCGTTCACTGCAGAATCAGAACGCCCATCTCTCTACCAAAATGTAGCGAGTCTGTAATCGCAAATTGGTAAAGACCTTGGTCGAACTAGTTCTGGATATTGACGAAGAATCGGCCAAACTCATCGAAAATGGAAACCATGAACTGCACTACGGTTTCGGCAAAGCACGCATCCGAAAGGTAAGCGGAAGGCCGAACGTCACAGGCAGGAAAGTCTCCGTCGCAATGTCAGGGAAGGTACCCGCAGTGTCCGGGAGTACCCTGCCACCACTCAGGTAAAGCGATTCTGCAAATTGGCTAAAGGTTCGCGTGGGAAACTCCTCCGGGAGTGCCCCACAACCACCCAAACGCAACCCTGCGGCTGGGAAGGTACGCCCAGGATGCTCCCTCGGGAATGCCCTGTCACTACCCAATCGACGCAACCCCGTGGCTGCTCGGACGGTTCCGCTGAAGACTCGCAAGAGTGTGAAGCACCAACCACCGAACAGTTGCACCCCTCGGGAGTCAAAAACCGCCACAGAGTGCGGGACGACCTTCTGTTGCCAATCGACTGCTGCAACCGAAGCCGAACAGTGAGGAAGAGCAACTTCCATCAACCAGCCAAACCTCTGTTGGCAGCCGTCAGCCAATACCCGGATCATCTTCCGATCCGGACAAAGACGGCAACTTCACTGCAAAGTGAGCAGCCTTCGCTGCGTGCAAGCGAATCTCCATCACGCAAAAGGCGCCTCGAGTGTTCTTTGCAGAAGATTTGACAAAGAGCAGCTAGCGGCTATATTCATCCAGGAGCCGTGGATCAACGCATCACGAATCCTCGGACTTAACGCTCCGAACGGTAGGTTAATCTACTGCGACACGCAGTCCAAACCAATGACTGCAATTCTGCTAAATAGAGAACTAAAATATTTTACCTATTACAGAATTTATCCAACGCGATGTCGTTGCCGTCACGGTTGAAGTACCGACAACCAGAGAAAAACAGGAGATGGTTGTCGCATCGGCCTACTTCCCGGGCGACCAAGGTGATATACCGCCACCCGAAGTTGCTGCGCTCGTGCGGTACTGTAAGGTCATCAATAAGCCGTTTCTGATCGGCTGCGATGCCAACGCCCACCACACGATCTGGGGCAGCTCGGATACCAACACTAGGGGTGAGTACCTACTTGAATACCTTACTTCTAACGATGTCAATGCATGTAATGTAGGGAATAATCCCACTTTTATCAACGCTATCAGACAGGAGGTCCTTAATCTCACTCTGTGTAGCACCTCTATTTCTGAAAGGATTAAAAATTGGCATGTCTCCGATGAACCTAGTTTGTCGGATCACAGACACATTGTTGTTAATATATAAACTAACCCTCTAAAAAGAGCTGTTCAGAAATCCTAAGAATACAGATAGGGAATCCTTTAAGGAACACCTGAGCGATTCACGAGCTTTCAGTTACAGCAACATTCGAAAATCAGTTGACCAGAATTCGGCAGCAAATGATCTACAAAACAGAATCATGGATGCTAACAATGCAAACTGTTCACTAACCCAGCGGTCGGTATGCCGTGACGTACCCTGGTGAACCCTACCTAAGACTTTCAGAACCATAAATCTGACTTCATCACTCCTCAAGTTGATGGAGAAAATAATGGATAAATATATCCGTGATGAGTTTCTTAAGAGCCAGTTCGCGAGAGCCGCAACCGCCTTTCTGAGGGACGTTGTTTTGATGCTCTCCGATTGGGTTGAAATTTTCAGCGTTTGTTTGTCTATTCAAGGTAGGAAGTTTCGCAAAATTCAAATTTTTTTCATTGAGGTTAAGTGGGGAAAGACGGCCCTTGAAAATGATATGTCCAAAAACGTCCAAAATCTAAAAAGTGCAATAACTCCTGCTAGACTTGATGGATTTTTCTAAAAAATAGTGATATTATTCTACACTAAAAGTACTTCAAAATGCATGGTCTCAATACATGGCAAAGAGGCAAATTGACGAAAAAAAACGAATTTTTCTTTTAAAAATTGTCAATTTTCAGGGTCATCCTATGTTTTTTCAACATCGCTAGAAAAAATATCTGAATATGGCGTTTCGTAGAGCAACTCAAGAGCTTTGATGTCATGTATAAGCCAAGTGTGCCAAATGGGGTAAAACGGCCCTAAAAGGTTTTTTTCAAAAAACCGTCAAAATCACTAAAATCACTATAGTTCCTGCTAGACTTTATAGATGTTATTGAAAATTTGGATTATCTCTGTACCTTACCAGAACTACAAACTTTACCAGAAGATGCGCAATTTGGGGTAAAACGTTCCTTACAGATTTTTTTTTCGAAAGAAAGCCGTCAAAAGCACCAAAACTGCAAGAACTTGGGTTAGACTTGATAGATTTACTGAAAATTTAGATTATTACTCTAAGTTAATACGAACTCAAGAGCAAGCTGACAAAAGTGACAAGTAGATTAACATAACAAAAACAAAAATTTTCTTGAAAAATACTTGGCGATTTTCGGGGTGCTATTTTCTCTACAGAAAAGGTCCAGAACCCGAAGTTGGCATTTTATAAAACAACTACAGAGCTTTTATTTGGCATAATATCAAGATGCATCTTTTGGAAACTGACTAAAAAGGACTAAAATTTTCCTTGACTTCAGTCAAAGCATCAAACAAGGCAAAAGATATTAACGATATGACGGATGCGAAAATAAATAATTCCAACCGAGTTCCTACTTATCCGTGGAGCAAATAAAATCGTTATTTGCACGATTCCCTGCAATATTTATGTAGGCAAAACTTAGCGTAAAGGAAGATGGCGCTTTGATGAACGTTGAAGAACATTATGAGTATAAATTGTAAAGCATAAGTGTTCACAGTCGTGTTTTTTTAAATGATTGTTTATTTTTCTTGATACAACAGCAAATAGAGTAACATGTTTTTTTGGCCAACACTCTGGAAAAAAGCGAAGAATGAGACCGATGTCAATAAATTTAAAAATAATCAAATTAAAAAGATGATCATAAAACTCAAACAATAACTTACTTCATTTGCTTTAACAAAGCTCGAAATATTGCAGACTTTCAGCAACCGTCTCATCGATATTGTCTTTTACAAGGTTTGATACTTTTCTTGAAACCTAGTATATCGCCCGAAAATCGCCAAGTATTTTTCAAGAAAATGTTTGTTTTTGTTATGTTAATCTACTTGTCACTTTTGTCAGCTTGCTCTTGAGTTCGTATTAACTTAGAGTAATAATCTAAATTTTCAGTAAATCTATCAAGTCTAACCCAAGTTCTTTCAGTTTTGGTGCTTTTGACGGCTTTTATCGAAAAAAATCTTTAAGGAACGTTTTACCCCAAATTGCGCATCTTCTGGTAAATTATGTAGTTCTGGTAAGGTACAGAGATAATCCAAATTTTCAATAACATCTATTAAGTCTAGCAGGAACTATAGTGATTCTAGTGATTTTGACGGTTTTTTGAAAAAAACCTTTTAGGGCCGTTTTACCCCATTTGACACACTTGGCTTATACATGACATCAAAGCTCTTGAGTTGCTCTACAAAACGCCATATTCAGATATTTTTTCTAGCGATGTTGAAAAGAGTAGGATGACCCTGAAAATTGACAATTTCTAAAAGAAAAATGCGTTTTTTTCGTCAATTTGCCTCTTTGCCATGTATTGTGACCATGCATTTTGAAGTACTTTTAGTGTAGAATAATATCACATTTTTTTAGAAAAATCCATCAAGTCTAGCAGGAGTTATTGCACTTTTTAGATTTTGGACGTTTTTGGACATATCATTTTCAAGGGCCGTTTTACCCCACTTAAAAATTAAAATTTTGCAAAACTTTCTACCTTGAATAGACAAACAAACGCCGAAAAATTCAGCCCAATCGGAGAGTATCAAAACAACATGCGGTTGCGCCTCTCGCGAACTGGCTCTTAAAGACTCCCCGCTGAATAGGAACCAACATGCCTATCAAAGCGGCAAGTCAACAAAAACTGCTCTTCACAGCTTAGTGACGTTGATTGAAAAGTCCCTGAGTTATCAGGGGACGGCGCTATGTGCCTTTCTTGATATTGAAGGGGCCTTCGATAACACGTCCTTTGCATCAATTAATTCGGCTCTCTCTCATAAGGGAATCGACCACACTTCAAGGAGCTGGATACACGTAATGCTCTCTAGCAGAGTGATCACAGCAACCTTGGGAGATTCGTCTGTAACAATGTCAGTGATCAAGGGATGCCCACAAGGAGGAGTCCTCTCGCCCTTGTTATGGTTACTAGTTGTCGACGTCGTCCGCATCGTCAGAGGTAAAGATGACGCAACTCTGTCAAGCCGAGCGCAAGCGGCTCTGGATGCCACCACGTTATGGTGTCTACAGGAGGGTCTAAACATAAACCCCTTAAAAACAGTCCTAATTCCATTCAGTAGACGAAGGAAGATCTCCATCACTCCTCCAATACTGAATGGAGTCAGACTGGGCTTCAACAATGAAGTCAAATACCTCGGAATTATTCTGGATAAGAAACTGAATTGGTCTGCACAACTGGATTATGCCGCTAAGAAAGCGTCCTCGGCGATCTGGGCCTGCAGAACTCTGTTCGGTAAGATCTGGGGACTGAAACCTGACTTGGCACTCTGGTCTTACAAGACCATTGCCCAACCAAGTATCACCTATGCTGCCCTAGTGTGGTGGCCTAAGGTGAACGAAGTGACTGCGCAAGCCAAACTCAAAAAGTAGGAGGGTGGTATTCAAGACACGACCGCATGACGTTGGACTACGGTATTCTTATATTCCATTAAAACAAATAATAGAGAGAATTGCAACTCTAGTATTTGCTGCAATTTTATCTAACAGTGCATTTCTGGATGCTGAGACGTTAAAACGTTATAAATAATAATATATACTAAAAGAATGGATATTTTTTATTTAATCGCTGTCATTTCATACATATTCGAATCAACCCTTTGTTTGCTGCACTACCAAGACAATCATTTAATTGAGCGAATTGGTAAAATTTTCCTATTTAAGCAAAAAGCAATCTTAACGAAACTATCTGAAATTGGAGCCCAGAACGATTCAACCGAAAATTTTAAATTTGAAAATTGTTTGACATTTAATCGATAAAACTCATGCTAGGTTAGTTCCAGCCCAGCATATAACTTCATGTATTTGAAAAAAAAAAACGTTTGTTTCAATAACTCAATATAGCAAGAGCTCAATCACACGTTTTTCGGTAGTTATTATCAAGGTTTGGGCGAGTGACAGGAAAATATCTTAACTTCTTCAGTTGTGATTTAGAGCATTTCTAATTGTTTTGTTATTTTCCACGATAGCGACAAGTTTGTTTCTTTCTCTGTGTGCGAGAAACAAAATCAAAACCGCGCACCGAGAAACAAAAACGAAAATTTAATGAATGCTCATTGAGAAAACTTGCAACTCTTTTTACCAATAACTTTGATACTCAAAAGAACCCGTTTTGATCTAAATCAAATTTCTAGTAAATAAGTGTTGATAATTCATAGGTAGTAATTTTTCCTCGATGAATAAAGACTGGCTGAAGAAGTTAAAATCGCTGCTGTAAAATCAAATTCACAACTGTGTTCGTTAAGACGTTTTAATATTTTCAATGACAATAATAATCTTTGATAAACACCCGCTATAGTTATTCACACACATGCTATAACTATCTAAACACGCGTTAAAACTATTCATACACACGCTGTAGCTATAGCTATCCATACACACGCTATTCCTTTCCATACATCCGATACAACTATCTATACACACGCATAAGCTATCCAACCATGTGCTATTACTATCCATACATACGCTATAACTAATCATTACACACGCAGCAGCTATCCACACACAAGCTATAACTATCCGTACACACGCTGAAGATATACACGCAATAGCCATAATATGCTACACATGCTAGTGTCTTACACACGCTATAGCTAGCCATACACACGCAACAGCGCCATCCCTATCATCGCAAATGTCATAGCAATGCAGATGCACATACGCTATATGTGCACACTGCACACACACCCAACGTTTTCACCCAACGATATCTGAATTGAATTACCGCTGGTGGGGTCCAACTCAGATCGAAGGAGCACCGAACTGAATGAAGAAATGCAGCTTTCCACTACCTCCGCCGCTGCTGCCTGATACCACCGCTCTGGTTCTGCTGCAGCTCAGTTTGGCCGCTGGAATCAGCCACAGCTGCTGATTATACAAGACCGGCCTGGTGACCTTTCACTTGTTAACTGATGACTGCTATGAGACGACACAGGCTATTATATAGCCCAAAGCAAAAATCCATCCGCGAGCAAACAAGAAGCGAGCTTGTGATTGGTTGAATGTGCACGACTTTTAACACAACTTTTAACTAGTTTAGTATCGAAAACATATTTAAATTATTATATGACAATCTTGCGCACTATTTCCCCTATCAATCAAGCCAATGGTGTTTAGAATCTGTTCAGTGGTAATGATAAAAGAAGCATTTTAAAACGGTGTTGAAACACCTGTTGCAGCTACCGAAAGCGAGCTCGTTATTGGTTGAAAGCTGTGAGACTGTTTACAAAGTCAGATCGGTTGTATCCGTTAGTGTCGACTGTGCTTGTGAAGAGAGGTGGTGATTGGTTGCTCGGTATGATTTAGACAATCGATGTGATTTATCAATTTTTCAATAGTGTATCTCGAACAATAGGTTATTTTTGTTACATAAATTCAACCGTAAAAGAATTTCTGATCGGTTGATGCCAAAACCTCGAAATTCTGAAAAGAAATGACTGATATATAAGCGCTCAAAACCTGACCACTTTTCCCTGGTTTTCCCCGGTTGAATTACTAGATTTTCAAATTCAGGTGCCTAACTTCGATATAGACGTTAGTCCAACGTCAAAAAGTTCGAAGACTTGCATGTCTTCCGGTTAACTGCGCTATGCGAACAACTCCAACTGCAGCCATGGAAGCAATGCTCTGCCTACTGCCTCTACATCTTTATGTGAAAAAGGAAGCACAGCTTGGCGCTCTTAGATTGCAAGGGAGGAAAACTATACTCGAAGGGGACCAAATCGGCCACCTTCGCGTGCTTAGGGAGTTCAAACTAACTCCGCTATTAACTACAGTCTCTGACTGGATGGACGTTAGGACCAACATGGATATTCCGTATAGAGTGATGGAAACAAACCGCTCTATGTGGAACAATGGAGGGCCTAATCTTCCACCTGGCATCGTCTGTTTTTATACGGATGGCTCGAAAATGGGATCCCTAACGGGATCTGGTATATACGGACCCGGTTTCAGGGAAACATGTTCACTGGGCAAATGGCTCATCGTTTTTCAAGCCGAGGTATATGCCATATATATCTGCGCAAAAATATGTCTGAAACGCAATTACAGACATGGGAAAATCGGTATATTCTCGGACAGTCAAGCAGCACAACTATCACTTAAGTCCGTCAAATACGCTTCCAAACTTGTTTGGGACTGCATTGAAACCCTACGGGAACTCTCCCGGCAGAACTGAGTTTTTCTGTTTTGGGTGCCCGGACATAGCGGAGTCGAGGATAATGAACACGATGACTACCTAGCAAGACAGGGATCAGCTCAGCGGTTTATTGGCCCCGAGCTGTTTCTGGGTACGTCCAATTCCGCTATCAAACGCGAACTACTAACTTGGGAAAGGCTAGAAATAGCATCCGAATGGCAACAGGTACAGGGTTTCTTTACCACAGCAAACATCAAATAGCATTTTCACAGGAACCTTAACGTTAATGCGGTGGCATATTTCCACCTCGAATATTTAAATTAGATTTATCGAAATTATTTACATTACTCTTATGGCGACAGATCATTACCAACCCACCGCCGAAGCCAGAATACGTACGGATTCTACCACGGAGTCGCTGTCCTGTGTCGGACTTTCTGCCTAATATTGAATATCATCGCCGATCGCTTTTCCGACATTCGTTATCAGCTTGATGATGTTCGCATGTTGGCACCTCGTGGTTAATGCACTCACACCGCCAAGCATACTGAAGCCAGCAGAACTAGGTATATTTGACTATAACAAGCTTAACTGGGACTGCCATCATCCAACTTGTTCCTATTTTCTGGCATTTCCATTATTATGTATACATAATAGGGTGCCAATAGAATATAGGGAAAAGTTTGACCATTGAATTTTGAACTGCGGCAGCTTTAAAATGTTTGCCTTTTCGGAAAAAGTCCCTATGCAAAATTTAGGCTCAATCGGGTTTGAATCCTCAATGTGATCAAAGTTTGAATTTTCTACCCTTGGGAAAACTTCAAATAGGGTATAACTGCCTTTAGTGGACCACTTAGTAGCGTAGCTGCATATTTTGCAAAAAAAAACGTGAATATTTCAAATAAATTTAGTATTTCATTATGAACAAACATGAAGTAACATGTTTTCTATCTTTTCTGCATGAGAAACAACAAGATAATACCTTTTTTTCCTTGTAATAAAAGAAATAAATCATCGCTTCAGTTTCCTTTAATGAGCCACCCTTTCCTAATTTGGACCAAAAAAATTTCATAATTTGGGCCAGGTCTACCTGAATTATTTTCTCATCCACAGTTAATACACAGTATTAGGTATTTCAGTTGTGAATAATTGCACCATGCCGCAGATTGCTTCGAATTGTAAAGAACCATCCATAGACCATGTGGCCATTTCTTACTCGCTTCGTAGTCAATACCCCAAAGTAATACTGAATATTTTGTGTGGACCTTGGATGACGAGGATTTCATGAGATGAATTTTGCAACTGTAGACTGCAGCCGCTATGTCGTAATATGGAATCCTGCAAACAATTGAATCCTCTTCCGCGACAGTCAATGCAGTAAGTTTGGTTTGCCTTTTCGCGATTTTTCTGACCAAATGACTTCCTGTTTGCACGGAACATTACAGTGAATCGTGGAAAATTGTAGCGCCTGCCAGCTTCTCTAGTCGAAACACCATTTTTTATTGCTTGAAGACACTCGGTAACAGCTGCTTCAGTGTATTTAAGGCAGATCTACATTAAATTTGATATTGTCTCAGAACCTCCCGTATTTAAACACGAAATATCAAATTTCGAACGTAGAAAAATATTTGGGAACAAATTTGCAAATTTGAACTGAATGTACCACAACTCTTCTAAGAAACTATGTTAAAAGCATAAAATTCAACCAAAAAATTAACCATCTTTAACCGCTTGCCATCGTCTTAGATGCAAATATATGCAGCTGGAACCTTAAATGAAGTTTTTTCAAAGTTTTGAATCTTTCGTTTTGTGGTAATTTGGTAATGATATCTCGCGCGTAACATTACTAAAAGTTTACGTGAATCTTGGTATAATTACGATTACAGTTTAGCACATACCTATCCAAACAACACCGCAATAGCAGAGTATACCTGTTTTCTGAAGGTTTATGATGAAAATAAGCAGATAAAGCAATTTAATTTGTTCCAAAGCGGATATGTACACAATGTAAAAAACACGTACTACTTAAGATGATTTTGCAAGTGTTGAACACCATGATTTATCTCGTGCTCAAGAGTAAACTGTTCATGAAATAGATCAACAAAAACAAATTTAGAACAAAAACAGCCTTTCTCCATTCTAAGGTTCATAACCGATGCAGTAAATCGATAACAACCAGAAAACAAAAAAAAATGTTTTTTTTTCTATTTTTAGCCTATTAGCGAACCACGTTGCGACGGTATCAATATTATTCGCAAACCCAAGGAACACATGAATCTTCGACATAACGGTACTGCTTTTTTGTACGGCAGCTCTTCATACTACACCCTTCAAGGCAATGTAAACACCAAGCCTGTCACCTTGGTTCGAACCGTCTAACGTCACGAACGGGTCCGATACGCTCGCTATCTTGACACATGATGAGAAACCGCCAACGGTCACCCGACTCTGCTTAATCAGTTTTGCCGGGAAACCGTGTTCAAGTATTATTCGCCAATTCTCTTTGCGCCTAACTGAACCGTACGCCACCTTAAAGCTTATATAGAGGTGATGAATCTGTGAGTTTGAAGGAATTCAAGCGGGAAAGAATTGACTATTAAGTGAAAGTTTGCATTAGTAGTGTTTTTTCACTAGTGTATTTTGCTAAAAATAGTATATTTTTTGTGTGAGTACTTATTGCAGGTTATGGAGACGCTCAAATTTGCAACGAACCCAATAGATTTTGTAAAATAATTACTCGTTTTTTAATATTTGTGATGTGTTGGGACTCGGGCACACACCCAGTAAAAAAAACGAATATTCGAGGCCCAATTATAGTTTACAATCCCGGAAAAATCCCGGGGTTCCCGAATCCCATCAATAAAAGCCATCATAAGCACAAACAGTTGTCATTTACTGAAGCCAAGTGAGTGGCTTTGAAACATCAAAGCTTCCCGATATTAATGCCCGACAACACTGCATCGCTTGCCCAGACGTGGTCGCTCCTATCTACAACCATTCACTGCATAAAGTCATCCAAACAGATCATCCACACGTTCATACAGCTACCCCTTTACCAGCCGAAAGGTCACTGACGACCATAAAAGCTACCAAAAAAAACTTTGAACAATAAAATGCTACAAATCACAGATTGAGGGAAACAAAAAACCCTGCATCGGTGCACACGTTTGCTAATATGTGTAGGGGAAATGTCATTTATTTTCATAAGCAAACGCCTAAAGAATATATGGAGATCGAGAAAAAAACTAGGAGGGTGGTATTCAAGACACGACCGCATGACGTTGCACTACGGTATTCTTATATTCCATTTAAACAAATAGTAGAGGCATTACAACTCTAGTATTTGCTGCAATTTATTCTAACAGTGCATCTCTGAATGCTTAGACGTTAAAACGTCATAAACAATAATATATACTGAAAGAATGGATCTCTTTTATTTATTCGCTGTCATTTCATACATATTCGAATCAAACCTTTGTTCGTATCTGCACTACCAAGACGATCATTTAATTTAGCGAATTGGGTAAAATTTTCCTATCTAAGCAAAAAGCAAACTCAACGAAACTATCTGTAATTGGAGACCTGAACGATTCAAGCGAAAATTTTAAATTTAAGAATTGTTTGACATTAAATCGATAGAACTAATGCTAGGTTGGCACCAGCCCAGCATATAATTTATATATTTTGCTTTAAAAGTTTTGGCGAATGACAAAAAAATATGTTAACTTTTTTAATTGTGATTTAGAGTATTTCTGATTGTTTTGTTATTTTTCTTTCTCTGTGTGCGAGAAACAAAATCAAAACCGCGCACCGAGAAACAAAAACGAAAATTCAATGAATGCTTATTGAGAAAACTTTCAACTCTTTTTATCAATAATTTATGATACTCAAAAGAAATAAAATTTCTAGTAAATAAGTGTCATCATTCATCGGCAGTAATGTTTCCTCGATGAATAAAGACTGGCCGAAGAAGTTAAAATCGCTGTAAGTAAGAGTAACATTTGCATAAGTCTATGGGTGGTTTATGATTTTGCTGAGTTTTGATTTTGCTTTTCAAACGTCTACTTACATAAGAATAAATTGTTTGTGATTTATGTAAGAAGCAGGCCGTTGCTAGATAACATGACTAACTTTCTTGGAGAGGCAAAAAAATTCCTAAGAAATGTTTTTTCATTTGGTTTGAATCTTCTACAATTCGATGACGAACCTAAGAAAAATATAGAAGTATTAACGATGTGGAAATAAGGAAATTTCAAAAAACATTTAATTAATCTTTCAGAATATAAAACAAAACAACTCATAACTTCGTTGCTGCGAACCGTTTTTGACAGCCTAGGGATAGGAAAATCGAACAGTAATGACTACAGCAATGAATCTAAATGTAATGATACCGGTTTTATAGAGCGGCTTGAAAAAGCCTATTTTATTCTTCACGTGCACTTGGACTGTTGGAGTTGGTAATATTCAGTTTATCAGTAATAATACCTGCTCTTCACTATAAAAATTGTTTCAAATTTGTTCTACGTTCGTTCTTGTTGTAGTGAACATAAAATTATTGGATTTTACGGAAATTATCTTATCGTCTCTCAATTTCAATTTACTATGGAAAAAAAATTAAATTTCAATTTACTATGAAAAAAAATAGATGGAAAACCAATGTAATGTAAATTATTCAAATCTTTGACAAATTTAAACTGTTGCTGGAAAATCATAAATATTTGATAAACTTTATGATTTGAAATGACCACTAAAACCATTTAACAAAGAGATTCTCCAACTTTTGATACCTTCTCGCATACCCCTGACGGATTACTTCATTCTCCAACTGCTCCCCAGCTTTACATGTGTAGTCTGGGCTGTTCTAGTGGGTAAACACGCATGGGTGGGTACACACATATCCTACACATCATGATACATGAGAGCCTAAATGCGCGAAGCAAAGACAAGCGAAATATCAACTGCACTCGCTCTTCGTTTCTCGGCGCTTCGGGATCCCTGGTTGACATTGCAACAGAGTGCAACTGCTTAAAACGAAAAACCGAACAAACACCGACAGGCACCAGCCAAAAAACCCACTGCATTGGGGTTCTAACGGGAACATTTCACTCATGGCACCTCCGCTGTGCATCGCTCAGGGCTGACTGGCTATAGGGCCGGCCTGGGTTGGTGTTTTTCTATTGACAGCGTGAATTAGCACACCATCAAGTACAGGAAGGGTGCTCGGGATGCATAATAAGTCAGTACCGGGGTGGGACAAAATCACCGGCTAAAAGCTCACTGTGCATCCCTGTGAGCCTCGAGTGCAAGGTTTTTATGTGACATGCAAACATTTCCTCTTTTTTATTCGTACCACCGTTGGAAGCATAATGTTTTCTCACTTTTTTTCCTTCTCCACGACGAGCCTTTTAAAATGGTGTAATATTTATGTCACATCTTGTAAGACCGGGAAAGGTGCCGTCGTCGCACCGATGATGACGGAAATGAGTGGGAAGGGGGGAGAGAGCGTAAAGAACGCGAGGAACTTTCCGCGGGAAATCGCTAGCAATGTGCTGGGAAAGGTAAACTCTGAAGTGGGAATAATTAGTACACGGCTCGAGCATTCAGACTGTCGAGCCCTTGTCGGTTAACACTCTTCAGAAGGTGAAGTCGTGTAAGGTGTACGGAGGAAAATGCTCGCGGATGATATTCGGGATATGATTTGGGGACCAGAAAGTAATGCCAGCAACTGAGGTGTGAATATTACGGGATTTACACCTGAAAGTTGTTGTTGTTTTCTGTTGCGTTGCTTTATTTTTTAATTATGCAAAATAATTTTAGTGATTTTCACTTGATTTGATTTGACACTCCGGAAATACTACTTTTTATTGTAAAACTGTCACATTTTCCACCGTTCATTCATTCGCGAACCCCTTAAGTCTATTGTAAATTGAACGCTTGAAACCGTCAAATTAAAGCGGAAATTTAATCCCCACATAATTGATTGAATTCGATTTCCCGATTATTATGTCGATTACTGCAGGAGTAGTAATACAAAAAAAAAACGCGAGGATGCAATCATTCAAAACCGATATGCCCTATTTTGTACTTCTATTGGTTCAAACGCACTCGGCAAATCGACCGCGGCTGCCATCAGCCGCAACAAAAAAGGGGTTGCACATGTCGTTATTGTTATTATGTTGGATATACACAAATTTTCACACTTGAGGCGATGCAAATAACACATCGAAAAGGCTGCACGGAATAAAAGAATTTGTAAACTGCATTCAACCCTTCCTCCCCCTGCTGGTGCAATCATCATCCGGCTTCCGATGCTATTGCTGCTTGCTTTGCTTGGTGGCGAGTTAAATTTTATTGCGTACAAAATCCCCGGCTACCATAACAAAGGAAAGGTGACAATGAGGGAAAGAAACAAAAGAAAATGCACAACCCCTCACACAGCGGTGCCACATGAGCTGCCTGAAGCCTAAAGTGCATAATCCCAGTGCAGCCAGAGGACTATAGTCGGGGGGTGTTAGTGGGGTGCGATGGCAGTTGGCAGCGTTGGCGTGAAAATAAGAAAATGATGCGTCGTGTCGGGAAGCAGGAAACACGGCAGCTAGCAGGGATGAGATCTACTTCGTGTATGCGTTCATCAACCTGTGAATGGGCTCCCGAACCGTAAGTGAGTATGTCTGTGCTCGCGTTATTGTAAGCCCAGTGCACTGTGTTCGTAACGGTGATGAATAAAAAGTGCTTCAATTATTCGCTTAGAATTAAATGAAAAGGGTGTGAAAGAAGATCTACTTCGCGCGACCGTATTTTATGTTTCGGGAAGCTGCACGCCTTTCGGACGGACGGTGGGGAGTTTTGTATGCCACGTCCTCGTTGCCGTCTAGTTTCGTGTCCTGCGTCCTGCTAAGGTAAGCAGTTTATCTTGTTTGCGAACCGTCTTTTGCACTGCCACTCCGTCTCCGGTTGCTGATATATTTACAGCATGTGGCTGCTTCTTGAGAATGGCATTAGCATCTTGGGAGCAAAAGTGACTCGTTACGTCAAGAATAATTGTGATAAATGTTCGAAAACGTTTCAACAGCTGCTTGGAATAAGAAAATTGCTGCAGTAGACTGCGACTGACAGGGCTTAAACTTTAAAAAATTTAATTTTTATTGATAAGCAAGGTTTGAGTGTCACATTGATCTTTTACCTAATCGACACAAATTGCTCAGCTATTAGCTAAAGTGTGTGGGAGGTTAGATTACAATCCTACAAACTTCAACAGTAATCTCTAGCTGTAATATAAATAAACCACGACATGATATGAGATATACCAATTCATTCAAAATAGTTAATTTAATATCTGTCAGCTATCTGTGATAAATTTGAATAACGTCTGGTTTAAAGATAGCTACCCACTGAGAATGGTAGAATGCTAATTATCTAACATTTGGCATTTCTATTACTAGCTGTTTTGATTCACGGTAGCTAAAAGGATGCTAATATCAAACAAAAATAGTAATTTTTGTTAGCAGGTGCTTTCAAGCTGATTCGCATAAAGTTCATCAGGACGATAGCAATCTGAATCTCTTGTAATCCACAATAACATTACTAAGTAGAAAATAATGTCTTGAAACTGGTAGAGTGCCAATGAATCTTGAAAAAAAAATTTGCTCGTCAAAATAATAAAAAAAATATCTGCTCACCCAGTTTTGGTGGAAAACCATGTTCAAGCATAGTTAGCCCCAACTCGTGTCACCTTACTGAATCGTACACCGCTTTGAAATCTGTAAACAATTGACAGTTGAGTCTACTAACTGACTTTTACGAAGAAAAGAATTTATCCCTTGCTAAAACAACTTCGTTGTTGCAGGCCACGACAACGTTGTTGACTGCCGAATCCAAAAGACGTCTCTGCATCACTCGATTTTCGGCTAGTCTTTTCTAATCGCCCATTACACCTACCGATCGGGCGTCTTCATCCACACCACACATTCAACGAGTACTTGGTCTACCACGGAGTTGCCGACCTCTGTCGGGCTCTCTGCTGAAAATTATCTTCGCTGGTCACTCTTCCGACATTCGTGTCCGCCCACTGTAGCCGGCCGTATTTTATAAGGTTGATGATATCCGCATGTTGGTAAGCTTGGAATACCTCGTGATTCATGCGCCCGCACCACACTCCATTCTCTAGTTTTCCGCCTACGCTCGAAGACTCCAAGTGCTCGCTGGTCGGCCTTCTTCATCGACCAACACTCATGGCCGTAGAACCGGAAAAATCAGCATTCTGCAGAGCGTAAATTTTGCGTGCGGACGCCACAGGATTTCAGCTGGCTGCGTAAGCCATAAAAGGTCCAGTTTGCGGGTGTCGCAATACTTCGCGGCTAACGTCGTTGTCACACTTTGAAAGAGTAACAAGGTACACAAACAAATTCGTCGACTACTCCACAGAAAACCCCATCTAAATATCACAATATCGGGACCAAGACTCAACGAACTTTCACGCTTTTCACTAGCCACCAAATATTTTGTTTCGGTAGAGCTGATGGTGGGTCCAATTCTCACTGCTTCCCTCTTTAAAGGCACGGATACCTCATCCACTGCTCTGCGGTTAATACCAAAGATATAAATAATATCCGCAAATCCAAGGCCAATGTTGAACAACAGATTCGAGAACCGTCAAAACAATGTCGCACGCTTATAGCGCCTGGGTGCTAATAGCGGCCTCGATCAACTGGATTTAGTTGAAAGAATTCGTTATCGATATTGTTTTTGGCACATTTGCATGTGTACGATAAGTACAACGATACCCTGTAGCGTGTTCAGTTGTGTTGGTAAAGCGTGTTCAAGCATTATCTGCCAGAATTCGTTGCGCTTAACTCAATGGTATGCTGCTGTGAAGTCTTCAAACAGATGATGAGTCTGCAAGTTCACTTCTCTGAACTTGTCAAGGATTTGACGCAAGTTGAAAGATTAGTCGGTTGTAGATCGCCCGATTGAGTCGATGAAACAGGACGCGAGAGAGAATCTTGTAGAGAAAATTGAGGAGTATTACACGCAAAAGTTCTCTAACCAACCAGATTATTTAGAAGCTTTTTTAGAGTATTTACTGATCTAGTTTGGAACAAGTACAACGCATGTGCGTCAAGCTCTAGCGTATTTTTAATGTATTTGACAGCTCTGAACCACTTCGCTTAGAACGATTTTATCGGTGTCGGTATTGTCATAATGATTCGTAATGGTAACGTTTTTCAGGAGACTGCTCTCGTTGATGCAGTGTAACCAGCATTGGTTGCTGATAATTGAGGTAGTTTATCAAAATATTATCAAAACAACATTGAATCAATAATAATATGAGAAGACATTGCATATGTTCATAAAATTTTGCAATTAACTATGATGTTTCTATTTATTTGTCGACTGTAGCGGTTGATTCTGTAGATTTATCGGCTTATTGTTTATGTTAGTACCGATGCAGAAGAAGCGGAATGTGGCTTGGACGAAACGCATAAACTGACGTTTCGAAATATTTATCGGGATTTTACGTACGGTTAATTTTCCATATTTTGGGCACTGATTTTAGTTGTTATATGATGCAGACACTCCTTTTTAAAGAGGAACGGAGAAATAACTGGAATTTCTCTGTGTCGGTGATTCCGGAATGTTTTACTTATTATTTTTAAGGCGGCGAAAAAAATAAATACACTATCGAAATATATATACAAAACATTCCAAATATGCTTTATTTCTCTACAAAACTCGCTTTTTAAATTTCGGGCCTGTCCTTTGTTTTGTAGAACCATATTTATTCTTCGTGGTATGGTTACCACAAAGTTTTCACGAGTAGAAACTGGGCTAGCATTTCACACTGCATTTACGACGTTCCATAAGTCTGTTTCATTCTTTAGACGATGCGTTGCAACGTAGGACTTTTAAATCTTCCTTAGAATTTTGATACGGTTTAAGTTAGGAGACTATGCCGGCCAATCCAACAATTTTATATTTTCCTCTGAAAACCATCTTCAAGTTCTCAATCCTGAAGGTTTAGGATCGTTACCCTCCAACGAAGAGGCATTTTTTCTTTGGCATACGGAAGCATCACGCAACGTGAAATATCTACATAGTTGTTTGTATTCATAGTCTATGTTATAAAATGAATGGGTTCCACACCAGCATCAGAAAACTGTACCACACCATTTTGTGGTAACCTCAAAATTTTACTACTGTCTTGGTTATTTGGCGCGTTGAGGGCAGTATTTACTGGTCTTCTCACCAGCTGCTGACCGTTTGGATCAAAAAGGTTGGTGTCACTAGTTTCTTGCAGTCTCTTAAAGACTTGGGCGTGGGTTAAAAAATTAGTTTTTTTTTGGTTTTTCGGCGTTTTTCATGTTTTTTTTTAATTTTTTAATTTTGTATTAATTTTTGTATTTATTAATTTTTGCCGAGAACGGCACCACTGAGTACTCGGTTAAAAAAATAATGACAGCTGTCACATTTTTCCATAAATCTCGGTTCACCTAACTGAAATTTCGGCACAAAATATCCGTTGTCTCGGTAGTGATAGCTCTGGAATATTTGTGTTTTGAAGGGTTTTATCTTTTATCTAAAAATTATGGAAGAAAATATTTTTTCTTTGATGTTTAATGGGCTCTTTGAGTCAAATAACTGAATGCGATGCTGAACTAAACCATGTTTTGTAGCTTAAAAATCTGATTTTTTCATAAACCACATTTGGGCAACCAGAAAACATTTTTTTAGAAAGTCGAAATATTCTACAAAAATGAATAACATTATCTTTATATTTGTTATATGAATCTATATATATATAAATGCAGCTCTGTCTGTCTGTCTGTCTATCTGTCTGTCTGTTCCATATAGGCTTGGAAACAACTGAACCGATCGGCGTGAAATTTGATAAATAGAGATTTTTGGGGCCGAGAAAGGTGGCTAAGATAGTTCGAGACCCCTCCCTCTTCTGGAAGGGAGGGATCCCATACAAATGAAACACAAATTCATGCACATCTCGAAAACTAACCAAACAAATGGAACCAAATTTGGCAGGTGGATGTTTTTAGAGGTAACAAATATATCCATAATGGTTTGACACCCCTCCCTCTCCTGGAAGGGAGGGGTCCCATACAAATGAAACACAAACGCATGCACATCTCGAAAACTAACCAAGTAAATGGAACCAAATTTGGCATGTGGATGTTTTTACGGTAGCAAATATATTCATCATGGTTTGACACCCCTCCCTCTCCTGGAAGGGAGGGGTCCCATACAAATGAAACACAAATTCATGCACATCTCGAAAACTAACCAAGCAAATGGAACCAAATTTGGCAGGTTGATGTTTTTAGAGGTATCAAATATATTTATAATAGCTTGACACCCCTCCCTCTACTAAAAGGGAGGTGTTCCATACAAATGAAATACAAATTCATGCACATCTCAAAAACTAACCAAGTAAATGGAACCAAATCGGGCAGGTGGATGTTTTTAGGAGTATCAAATATATCTATAACAGTTTGACGCCCCTCCCCCTTTTAAAAGAGAGGGGTCCCATACAAAAGAAACACAAATTTCGCACAGCTTGAGAACCAATCTACCAAATAGAAACAAATTTGGCATGTAAATGTTTTTAGAGGTAACGAAGATGTCTATAATGTTTCGACACCCCTCCTTCTTCTGAAAGGAGGGGTTCCACACAATTTTCTGCACATCTCGAGAAATAATCAAGCAAATGGAACCAAATTTGATAAGTTGAGGATTCTGAGAGCAAGAAAAATGTTCGACTACAGATGCCATTGTTAAATTTAAGATGGAAACTGCCGGTTTCTATCCGTAAAATGTCTCCAAATATCATTTTCAAATCCAAGATGGTGACATCCGGTTTCTGGAAAATAGCCTAAAGTGACCAAATACCACCCAATATGAGCGTTTCTTTAACCAGAATGATGCATAAAGCTAAAAATTGACCTCAGACACCATTTTGAATTGTAAGATGGCAACTTTTGGGAAACCGCCGAATACTACTACGTATGAATATTTCCGTAATCGAAATGATGTATAGAAGCCAAGCATTGACCCTGGACACCATCTAGAATTCGAAGATGACCACTTTCAGTTTCTGAAAAACAACGAAAATAACTGAATACCACTCAATATGAGTATTTCCGGAATAGAGGTGATGTACTAAAGGCAAAAGACGAGGATATTGTCATTCCGATAAAACCAATAATTTCAAACGATATAAACAAATCGCAAAAAATCAATGAATTTGGAATGTTGAAAATTATTAATTTAAACACAAAAATAGGCGGGACGAAGTTTGCCGGGTCAGCTAGTGTATAGATAATAATTGGCACTTCATTGAAAGAGCCTTGTGGCTCACTGGTAAATGCCACTGTGAAATGTATAAGAGATGAGCAGGTTTTGTGTCTGTTGGAGGATATGCTTGAAAGGAGTTGTACTCCACCGGGCTTTTCCCTGCTCCAAATAGCAAAATAAATAAATAAACAAATAAACAAAATCAAAAAAAAAAACAAAAATAAATTTAGGACTGAGCACCTTGACTTTTTCAACATCTATTTTTTTGGGACACCGCAATATTCAACCATTCCTGTGAATTTTGATGTCCCTAGCCATTATTGTTTTATTTTTTCTCAGAGACTTAAATGAGTTTCCTCGTAAACATAGCGTTAAAACGACGAACCCGGCGAGTAATTTCTATAAGACTCTCTCACGTAAGTTGACGCGTCATGGCTAGGGGCACCAAAACTCATAAGAATTGTTGAATAGCTATAAACTTTCATTTTTTTCCGGTTCATTTTGTCGACCAATGTTATCGGAGCTTGGTGTTCTTAGGTGCTTGCTCTGGTTTCGATTGCTTGCTAAGATTTCAAAATATTAATCGATGTATTTTTTATATGAGACTTAGACTCTCTCTGTATATTTCTATTTGTCTTTGTGTCTAACTACAGCTATCCCTCGTTATAACGTAATCATTTTTCACACACACTCACCTTATTTATCTCGGCAAATTTCTCAACAACTGTTAGAGCTCGGCGAAATTTTCTACAAATATCAGCAATATATTTCGACGAATTTTCAGCAAGTTCATCAGTTTACCGTAAACCAGCATGTATTGACATTCTGTTCACCAAAGTTCTGGAAAATTCTGCCGGAAACATTTCGCTGAACTCATCAGCTGTTGAGTGGTCGACAATAAAATCCAAGTGTGCAATAAAAATAAATTTCGAAAAGAACGGTTACTACAATTTCCAATCATGTTCAAAACATCAATCTCCAGCAAAATTATTATAATGAAAATTTGATTGGATATTACGTAAAGTCTATATAACGTAACAAAATGACAAAAAAAGTTACTTTATAACAAGGAATACCTGTATCGCTACCTTCTTTCTCTCTTCCTTTCTCTCTATCGTTCTGTCACTTTCTCTCTATTTTTCTATCGTTCTTTTTGTATCTCTCTATCATTCTCTTTCTATATCTTTCTTTCATTCAACATGTCTGATTCAAAAGTAATTGATAGCAAATAAGATGCCCCATTATTTTTCCCATTCCGAATACTCTTAAAATGCTATAAAACAAGCACAATGAATGTCCATTCTTGGTGAGACGAAATAATGCTTTTAATTTTGATATTTTTTTTCATATCGTCAGTTTCGTGTACAAGTCAAAATTTTGCATTTTTGAGCTTTTCATGGCAAACGATGCCAAATACTGTAAATTTTTCTCCTACGAAACCCCGTTTCAAAATTCACAAAAAAATACAGAGTTATGGGTAGAAGTGCCTTTGCTGCACAAATCGAAAATTCTTCATAAAGTTAGTAAAAATTAGATTTTGGCTTGTACAACGTGCTCATAACATGTGTAAAATAGACTCGAAGATGTTGAATGAGGATTGAAACTAATAAAATTGAAAGTTTTTCCGAAAATTTATAATGAACTGTTCGACGCTAATTTTCAAACGCGTTTTTCTCGAAACTATGATTTTTGATTTGTACCAGTGTTGCACGAAACCGACGACATTTTATCGAATTCAACGCACTTAGTTGGTCCACAATTAAACACTGAAATGACTAACAACTCACTCCAAACCACATGTATTTTTTTTAGATGCACCATGAAATTCATTTCTTTTCTTCAATGCGTGTTCATAAATTGGTATATAACTGCAAGATGAAACTAATCCTTACAACTATATTAAAACTTGTGTCAAAGGATTCTCTTTGTCTTAACTTAAGTGTCGAGTATCAAGAGTATCGAGAGACTATTAAGTTTTAAGAGGGCATATAAAATCAACATTTAAAATGTTTGGTCCATTGTTGGTGTTCGAGAGGTCATTCAGAAAATCACAGATTTTATTACAATTGCGAGCTGCAATCATGACTAATAAATAGGAAAAAATATAAATATTGGTAACCTCAAACGGAAAATGGGAGATATTGTCTTGAGATTCTACGACTTGTCAATTCTTGATGCAGTTAAAACTTTCCCATTTGTCGTTGGTGCACCTCTTCTAGTGATAGCTTTGCTATGAGATGTTTCTTCGGCCAATACAATATTCCGTTTGCTTCTCACTTACTGGGAACAACACTCAGGCAAGGCTCTCCGCTTTCGATGATCTGCACAATCTTGTGCGGCATCCTAAAATTAATAAAACCTAAAAAATACCTAACCGATTTACACTTTTTCATAATTACCTTTAAAGATCTCACTCGAAAAGCATAGCCAGAACTTTTAATTGCAGACGAAACTATTTCATTTACGTTTTTGCCAGTAGCATCAGCCATAACATTTATTAGTTTTTTTAAAAAGACATTACTGCTAACCCTAGAGTGTATTTCGCGAGAGACAATTTCCCCTCGCGAAATCAATGCCTAACCTTCTTACCCTGATGGCTTTTTCTCGGCCTGTCTCTACTTTAGAACACTTAATCTCAGTCTACCGAGAGTGGTGCGTCGTGCGTTCGCCACTCTATCTTATTTATAAACATCTTTTTCGATAACTCACCCCCGCGCGGCGACGAGTTATCGGCCGATCAAGTATCCAACCGCGGGCTTTTGTTTTATTTAATTGTGCTTACGGGTGGCGGTTTTCGTCACCCACACCAAGTGGAAGACTTGGCTCCGACAGTAAGCAAGCTCTTACCTACTTTCATGCACAGCTGAAGGCTGTGCCAACGTCGAAAAAATGCGGTAGGAAACCGGCTTCTTTCGGGGTTCTAAGTATGTCACCTAATGTGACGGAACCCTGTAGGCTTCTTCAGGACGCGTGGGGCCGTTACAAGAGTTTAAGCGATACCTCAAGAACTTGCCACATCAGCATTCATTATCATCGGGAAGATGGAATGGAATCAAAATTACAAGTGAAATTCATCTGAGATCCAGAAATCCGTAATGTAAGAGGCGTGGTGCAAACCGTAGTGATCAGTACCATTTCGAAAGATGCAATGACTAATCGCTTGGTGCTTGGTTAACTTTCTTCGTAAAAAATAAATAGAATTTCACAATATTTTCAAGGAGCTCTCCCTGGTCTCGAGGTACGATGCTGGCCTCACAAACCAGTCGGCGTAGGTTCGAGTCTCGGTTCGGGACTGTTAGTGTCAGTAGCATCGTAGCGCTAGCCCCGCAATTGTCCCGTATACTTCAACAGTTGGCTGCGAAGTCTTTGTATAATAAACAGAAGGTCGAGTTTCGAATCCGAATGTAGCACCAAGGCTTTGCTTTGCTTTATCAAGGGGCTTGTTTTATTTGGTAGTTTCATAGGAAAATTCAACAGTAAATTGCCTTGGCATGTCCATTTAAGCTCAATGTTTAAAAAATGACATTTATTGATGAAAGTAGGAGACATTAATTGAGCTTGAATGGTTTGACGATGGTTTTAAGTTGTATCAAGGTTCAATTCCTATATTATCTATTCACGCTTTTGTATGTCTGTGTTCGTGATAACAGGTTTTTTCTTAACACCAAGTGATCCCTTGAATGACGTCTCTCATGTCATTAGGGTTCTCATTCAAGCTGTACAGACACTCGTGAAGCTATGTTCAGGGTTGCCGACCAAATCATATATTTATATATTTAGTTTTAAAATATAGCTTTGACACCCTCTTGTAGCGTGGGTCTTTGTGGCTGTGTATAGTTATTTCATAGTTTTATTATAGCCAATAAGATTTATCCTATTTAAAAGTAGATTTGAAAAATTCCTCGAATGGAAAACTACCGCATTTTGTACAAAATACAACGGTGCGTGTTACGGAAGATTAGGATATGTTTTTTTTTAGTAGGTAGATAAGTTGTTAGGCTGTAAAACACCGAGTTTTATGAAAACAGTAGATACTATTTGTTGAAGATTGTTCTCGTAATTTCAATTAAACTGCTTTATGGTCCGATAAGGATTCTTTCTGTCAGTCTGTATTAAATAAACCTAGCCGTCTGTAGATCAGTTGCATTGTTTATAGAATCGGTTTACACAACAGTCGAAATGTTCTCCTATCTCTAATTATAAGTGTGGGCCCAAATCCTGTACGCCATAGTTTGATGGTTCGAACAATTAGTGCAACTTTTGATTAATATTAAAACCTGGATCCCGAATGGGTGTTATGCAGTACGCAATTGATGCTCCTACGTGTTTCACAGATATCACCCTTAAAATGTTACTCGGAACGATAAAAACAAAAGAATCAGTTCCTCAAAAATCGTTGGTTTTATAGCCTTACTACAAAGTTACTTAAAATTTATTTTTTTTTAATTTCCTAATAATTCACAATCAAAGAAGACAGCAAAGGCTATTATTAAATCAGCAGATGTACTCAAACTACAACTGCCATCATTCGTGCAAGCAGACATAGAGATTTGAGATTAAATTGAAGCACTCAAAATTCATAAGTCCTTGCTTGTGCTCGGCGTAAGATGAATCAGGCATTGCACCGGAGTACAAAAGTGAGATACATCGAATAAATTTTGAGAAGTAGTCAATGCTAACGCAGAACGTGGAATAGTATTAATTAAATATATAATTCTAACTTGACCACAGATAAAGCACAAAAACAGTGTGTATTGCAGCTTTTTGCAGAGAATAAAAATTATTTCAAAGTCTTAAAAAGTCAGATGTAATAAAACCGATGTGAAGGCTATGTAAAAATAAAAGTGAACCAACTAATTCGGTATTTGGTTTTGAATCTTATCTTTCGACATTGGGAATCAACCATTGTTTTTAAATAGTTTTACTGTATATTTGGTCGTGTTAAAAAAACAAGGCTTGAATGGTTAAAAATTTTGCAGACATTCAGTTGATTTCCAGCTCGTCGAAATATGTTTTCACATCAAGTATAAGATGTCAAAAAGGCAAATAAAGGTGAGCATTTTCAATGATTTTGTTTATTCCTACTAAACCACAATAAATTTTATTTTAACCAGTTTTAGCACCACTCTAGTAAAAAAATGCACCATCCAAATGAAGATGCCTGAAAAACATTGTAATAATTTGCATGTGGTTTGGAGCGAAATTTAACTTGTGAGTCATTTCAAAAACCAATTCTAAAAACTAAGTCCTCAATTGACCGTAAAACTGACCCAGAAATATTTTTTTTTTCCTGCCCGATTGGGCTGACATCAGGTTTTTTTTTTTTGGGCCAATAAACGAAATGTACATGATCGGTCCTTTAAACTCCATGATATTTTTTTTCATTGCCACCCTAATAAGTATGGCACTTCAAAAGCAAATAGTAATTGTAAACATTGTTTTTATTTTTTTTGGATTTGCTTCAGTTTGTGACAGGTTTCTAAAATTTTTGAATCATTTTACTTTTACTATGTTAAAATTTATAACATAGAAAAATTTAACTTATGAAACATTTATTTGAACTATCTCTGAGAAAAGTGCAATGTATTTCTAAGAAGAGGGCTAGAATGTAGAATACTTTTTTTTCCTTGAGAATCCGGAAGATTTATTTTAACTTTTATTGAGAAATATATTTTTAAAATTAAGAAAAAAAAATCCTTAGAGTTAAATCAGTAATAAATTACCATCAAATGACACATGAAACTTATTCTTGTTGTTGTTCTCAAAGTGTAAACTTCATACGAATCAGAGTACTCGGGTTCCATAAAACAACCAGCAATGCATACTTCTACCCATACTGGAGGTAGTGGTATGTTTGTGGCATTCTAATTCCGGTTAGGCCTTTTACCGCGCTAGTAGTTCCCGCAATACTTGACGCCTCCCAACTGGTATGAGCACGTCGTTTTCGTCTGCGAATTTCTTCCAGCATTCCTTTCGTCAAATTCCTCAAGTCGCGTTGCTCTACTCTACCATTTATAAATCCGCTAAGTTTCTTCACTGGCATCACAGCGCCAGTACCAACCGAAACTACACGTATTTCATTGCATCTTACGGCGGCGGTGTGTTCCTTCTTACGTCAAGTGCGCCACCCGCTCGATTTCTTTTTATTGTTGCAACATCGCCCATATCTACCTATATCGGTATAGCCCGGTAATCAACATTAGCACCGGGAAACGGAGAGGTGTGACAGAAAAGGACGTTCACTTTAGCAGTTTTCGTAGGCTGGCCAGCACCACCGCCACTACACCACAGACTGGGCGCTGCTGGGTGCAGACCGAGGACCGAGGGTGGGCCGTCGGCAATCGGCAATGGCAGGGCCCGTCGGACGACGGTGTGGTATTTCCAGACACCCTCTTCATTTCGTTATTTTTATCCTTGCTTTTCCTCGATCTTCGTCGCACTGGTCGTACCGTGTACACTGACGAAACCGAGGGAAACCTCGTACCGGTCTGCGATGCTGTTTCTCTCAGACAGGAGCGAGTGGGTGCTCCGTCGTCGTGGGGTGGTATGTGAGAGCTGGTGGTGGTAATGGGGTGATTTTTTTTTTTGCTTTTCAATGCGCCTTTCGTCTGGTCTGGCCGCATTCAGCATAAGTATCCTGACGGTGGTATACCTTGCTTGCCAGTCCTGCTGCCTTGCCTTGCGCTGCTACATGGCCAACACTGGGCTTGCGGATGTGTTCGTGTGTCCCGGTTGTGACGCGACGGACTCGGACGCTCACTGTATAGGTTCCAGCGCTGCCAGGCAGTCTCGGTGGTGGTGCGCAATTTCTACGGCAGTTCCCTTGGAAGGTGCGATATTTTTGCGCATCTGTTGTTCCCTGCTCAACACCAAACCCATCAGCTTACGGCATTGACGTAACAGGAAGTGGGATTGTGCAGTGTTGTGCTGTCGTGATTAGCTGCTCTCCGTTCGTTCGGTGACGTTTCTGGTCTATTTATTGTGTTTAGTGATTGTTTTGGGAAACGAAAAATAGTCCAAGTGGCGGTTGGTATCGTGAAGTTTTCGGCGATGAAATTCAATAAACCGGAACAGTGTACGATCGGTCGATACTTTAAGCATAATTAGCCCCCTTCATGAAGTGCCGTCTCTGTGCACGAATAACGAAAAGTTGCTCTCGCCCTGTGAACCGTACGAACCTCTCTCATGCTGGTTAGTCTGGTTTTGTTAGTGATCCGTGCCACAAATAGCATCCAACAACATTGCGTCCGTGCTTAAAAAAAATATGCAATAAGTTGTAGAATCGTGTGTTCTAATCTCCTAACGATGAATTGTACCTCTAGCGACCGCTGCTCTTAGAGCAAGTGTCGTATTTTAATCAACATAAGTACATATAAGCAGTGAAAAGTTCAAAAACTCAACATCGGTTGTGCGGTGAAAAATCGTTGTCCAACTCCAGATCCGTCTCCCAAAGAGCCTTTTGAAGGAAATTCTCGCGCCTCGAGTTCCGCTCGCACCAGTGCGCTCCCGCTCAGAACATTACAATTCTCGGTCCCATCAGCCTCAGCAGCAGCTGTGGTGCCGGGAGCCAGCAATCGAATCCGTCTCCGTTGTACCAGGAAGGAAGGAAGTTCATGCACAATAAACTCGAACAGAAAACCGCCTTCACTGTTAGGAATTCAAAAAAGGAAAATTAGCGTTAGAAACCGAGAGCTACTTCTCTAGAGAGCCAGTAACCACCCTTTCCGGCAGTAAAGCTACTACCGGAGGCTCGCAGGACATTCTCGAGTGTCTGCCGTGCTCTTATCAGCACGAAGCAAGGTGTTGGTGAGTGTTTTCCGCCGCCACTCTCTGTTTTCCAGACTTACCCTGGCCTCCTCTTGGCCAGTTCGGTTCGGTTGCTCTTTACTTCTCTTCTCTATCGACGTTCGGTTCGTTTTTTCGCTAACCGCTATGTGTGTGCGTGTGGAAGCCAAACTCGCCCTCCGCATTGTTTAGATGTGTGAAAGTGAAATATCAACAGAACCTTGCACCCTTTCACTACCCACAATATTACAAAAGTGAAAATCTTTTCTCTCCGAGCGTCGTCGTCCGTACGTTGCCACCCGCGCCCTTGCTAGTGTTAGTGCGTCCGACAGTCACGGGGCTCTTTTGTGTGAAGGTATTTCCTCGGTTGGCTGCTTTTATTATTGTTGTTGCTGCTGTTATTTTTACTGCTGCCTCTGTTATTGTGTGATTACGTGCATTTATTGATGTTTGGGAAGAAAAATCTCAGCTGAGAAGAAAAATCATTACCACCCACTGCCGCCCAGCATCGAACCGAAAGCGGGAGTTGAAAAGCTGGAACCACTGCGAGGGAAAGCGGGGGTGCAGGCGAAGAATTGTTGTAAGTAGTGTGACACATACCGTGGGGCCAAAGTGCAAATCTAATTTGGAAGAGTGTGCTCCGATTATTCGCGGATGAAAAATGGCTTGAAATTAGGCAACCAACCGCGTACGACGTCACCAGTGACGACGACGACGACTGCGAGAAAGCAGTAGAAGAAAGCTACGACGACGGCGACGACGGTGGTGACGACGACCATTTACCACAGGTGTATGCGGTAGGAACTCTCGACCCCTGGGAATCACCGGAGCAAATCCAATTAAGGTACCGTATTTTATGCTACTGCTACAGAGCCGTCCGAGTCGGTGAATGGCTCTGTACGAGCCTGGCATGAAATTGAGAAATGCTTCTGGATTGTTTGTGATGTTCATTCTGCTTATGTTTAGGTGGGGGTTGCACAAACCGAAGGGTAGTGGCGTGAAACGGGTGTGATTAGTACTAGAGTGTTAATTCCACTTACGTTTGTATATTAAATGCATTCTAATTGGAAATGAACTAAGAATACCTGAATGAAGTTGTTTTTTTTTGATAATATACGTTTTTACACCGAGGCAAGATTGTGAACTATTTAATAGAAACTTGATTGAATGAATTTCTTTTCATAGAAGGCTCAAAAATCGCCCGATAAACTAGAAGCGCAACAGTATGAAATCTAGGTATAATTAAATAACTCTGATGTTGGTTTGGAATCGTGACGCTGTTGTCAATAGAAACGATTCTTCTTGAGTCCCAACAAAGCAGCTGCTCTGAAAGCGAAGCAGGATGAGAAACGGTGTGCGTTGTGCCAGATTTCTATCAATTATTTCAAGCCAGTACGCTTTATGTGCTTCCAATTATCTCATTTGCTATCGCTCTAACAACCAGTTACGTACCAAGTTTTCTCCGGTCAAGGCTAAGCGAATGATTTTTAACTTTTAATTCAGTTATAGCTGAACTTTTAAAAGTTCCAAAACATTCTCATACCAACTTCATATACCGATTTTTGTTCAAGACGCAGCGAAAACGCAAAAATGGATCAACATAAAAGCGCATTTAATTCTGAGGTTTTGTGGCTTTCGAGAAAGGTCGGTATTTTCTCAAATTATTGCAAATGATAAAACCTTAAATATTCAAAAACCTTTAAAGTTGATTTTTTGTGCATGAATGACACCATTTCAATACTTTTGTGGGTTGAGAAGGACATTTTTAATATTGTTCTCTAAATCATCGACCTGAATAAATATTTTCAAGAAACTGTCATTCACAGACCTGGAGTGGATTTTAAACACTTTCAAAATCAATTATTGAAGTTGTATTATTTCATTTATTCATCCAAATTCAAAACACCAACAAAGTTGGCGGAGTTTTATTTGCAATTAATAATTAATAAATTTTAATATTTTCTGTAATAAAAAAATTTTCTCTGTATCTAACCTATAGGAGTTAGTTTTTCTCTTTTTCCCAAGAATAAACTAAAATTCGACGAACTGAAACTGAATATTTATATCTCTCTCTTTCATCCTCTCTCACTCACTTTCTCTCTCTCGCGCTCTCTCTCTCTCTTTTGTTTTATTTTGTGTCGGACATTTTCCCTCAATCGTTCTCGAAAATAAAGAATGTGGGGTTACTTTAATTTATGTTGTTGAAACAACAGCAAACATTAGTACTTTTATTGAAACATCGTAGGATGAAATATTATACAATGAATCAGTTTCTGATACAATTTCGTATCAATTTCGAAATCATTGTTGTTGTAACACGTTTTTCAGAATGTTTTTTTTAAATCCCAAGGAGCAACTTATTACATATTCAAATTAAGATACAAGTCATGAAAATCAAAGTAACAAAGTTAGGTGAAATCAGGCTTGTAAATGGCAGTGACCATTTTCAACAACTTTTCTCTGCGATGAACTCTTTTTTGCTTCCGACTGTAGCAAGGTACGCTGTCCGAATAAGTTCTGAAATAAACAGGATAAACAGGTGCTTGCCACCACTATTTTTTTCCCTAAACGTATGTTTTTTGTCACAACGATTTAACAGTTTTTTTCTATAAATGAGAACTACTTACGTTGCGTGCAGAGATTTTGGAAATTATTTATGGGTCATTCCATACGAAGTGTACATGCCACTTGGACACGACCATCACAGGTTTTGTTCAAAGTTGGGGGAATTGTTCATCTACTGTCTCTTTTGAAAAATTCCAATTTTGGTGTCGATTGAAATACCCCTCACTTTTTCCATTTTCTTACAATTCATAGATGCAAGATGTCCGAAAAACACTGATAGATGGTTTTTGAAGAAAAAAAAAAAACAAGTAATCCAGGAAAAATATAAGTTTTGACCGGAAGTGTTACCAGATAAATTATTTTTGTATTTGAAAACTAGATTTACATTTTTTGGCAAATGCAGCCATTTGTATTTTGAATTTGATAATTTCATCGTGTTCCTTGGAAAATTTCACATGAGAAACAACTGTCATCCCGAGGTAATATGAGCCAATCTCGAGATGTAACATTTTTACAAAAAAAAGTTCTAAATTTCGTAAATATTTTATTTTATAATTTGTAGACGTAAGACACCAGCAGAATAGTGATAGGTGAATTTTGAAGAAAATAAACCAAGGAATCTTGAAAAAAAAATTGTTTTTACCCGGAAGTGTTGCCAGATAGATTATTTTTGTATTTTAAAATTAAATTTGCATTTTCGACCAATGAAGCTAATTTTATTTTAAATTTGATGGTTTCATCGTGTTTCTCAGAAAATTTTACGTAAGAAGCATTTATCGACCCGTGGTAATATGAGCCAATCTTGAGATATAACATTTTTACGAAAAATAATTACGAAATTCAGAACTGTTTTCGTAAAAATGCTATATCTCAAGATTGTCTCATATTACCACGAGGTGATAAGTGTTTCTCGCGTAAAATTTTCCAAGAAATACGATGAAACCATCAAATTTAAAATAAAATTAGCTGCATTTGCCGAAAAATGCAAATTTAGTTTTAAAATACAAAAATAATCAATCTGGCAACACTTTCGGTCAAAAATAATATTTGTTCTGGATTCCTTGGTTTATATCCTTCAAAATTCACCTATCAATGTTTTCCGGGTGTCTTACGTCGATAAACTGTACGGGATGATAGTTGTTTCTCATGTGAAATTTTCCAAGAAACACGATAAAATTATCAAATTCAAAATCAAAATGGCTGCATTTGCCGAAAAATGTAAATTTAGTTTTCAAATACAAAAATAATTTATCTGGCAACACTTTCTGTCAAAACTTATATTTTTTCTGGATTCCTCGGTTCATTTCCTTCCAAAATCATCTATCAGTATTTTTCGGGCATCTTACGTCTATGAATTGTAAGAAAAAGAAAAAAGAGATTTTGAACAAAAAATGCGTGACTTTGCAATAAACAGAGGGGTCCCACAGAGCGGGGGGTATTCCAATCGACACCAAATTCGGGATTTTTCCAAAGTGACAGTAGATGAATAATTCTTCCAACTTTGAGCAAAATCTGATGGTCGTGTCCAAGTTTGTGTTTTTTCGTGGTCACTTCGTATGGAATGACCATGGGCGCAACTACGGGGAGGCTAGGGGGGGCTTCAGCCCCCCTAGAAAGTGTTTAGCCCCCCCTAGAATTTTCCAGAGAATGATTGTATTCAATATAAATACATTTCATACTACTTTTCAGAGCATCAAAATCAACACAAATTGAGATTTCGTCATTCATTGGCTAAGAACTAGTTTTGCACCCAGGATCGATTCTCAAACCTAGCTCTCTTACTCATCTTACCAGTCAGACAAGAGCTGTAGTAACTCGTGCTGTATCAAGAAGTTGTCGCCATTTTACTCGGTTTTGGGTTGTGTTTCACCAGTTCCCCAGACGTCTCATCACTCGCAAGTCTCTTTCGATCTGGTCGAGTCATCATGCACGCTGCGCTTCTTACTTTTTGGTGCCGGTAGGGTTTGCTGAAGAGAAGTAATTTCACAGGGTTGTCGTCCGGTATCCTTACGACGTGACCGGTCCACCTCAACCTATTGTCTTTCGCCAGGTGTGCAATGGGGTTCTCTCCAAGCAGCGCTTGTAGCTAATGGTTCATGCGCTGTCGTCGTTATCCGTCGTCCGTTTGTTCTCCATCGTAGATAGTCCACAGCACCTTCCGTTCGAAAACACCAAGAGGACTTCTGTAGAGGACTACCGGTTATATCAGGGTTTTGTAGTTTTTTGTATCGAAGTGGACATGTCCGATCAGCACTGTGATTGGTGCGTACGTATGTAATGTCTGAGAAGAACGGGCCGTCGATGAGAACGTGGTCAATTGTTTTGCTGTACGTTGGTCGAGGAAAGAAGGGACTTTGGACTGCCAGCCCGCGGGAAGCTGCGAAGTTGGTGCATCGCTGGCCGTTGTTGTTCGTCACGGTGTGCAGGCTGTGCGGGCCGATCACTGGCTTATATAAATCTTTCCTTCCGTTCATGTCCCCAATGACGATCTGTGGGGTCTCTAAGGAGAACAACTACCCCTTTCCTGTCAGCATACGTCCAAGTTCCCACCGATCAGGCATGTCTAAACCAACCACACCACCCGCGTGTGTGTTTCAAGCGATGCCACGGAGGGTATTCAGATTGCCCTTCAGTGCGTATACAAAACGAAAAACTCGCAGTGTTCTAGATAAAACAGCCCTTCAAAAGATTCGGCAAACACAAACCCGAGTGTTTTCAACTTCGTGAGCCCTCGAGAGCCCGCATGCCTACACGTGTTTTCTCAAACGCTTCATTTTTTCAAAAGTACATATGAAAAAAATATTACAGGTGGTTGTAAGCGATGGCTAACATCCAACTATCCATTATTGTTCCATTGTCAATCTCTTCGTGGCGACTAATGCTTGTGTGTTCCCCGAAACTGCAAGCCCTCGGTTGCCTCATGTGCCGAAGTTAAAAATCCTCGGTTGGCGTGTTTACGAATGGCTCTCCAGTGTTTTGTCTTGAGCTCGCGACGAAGGGTAATACGAAATGCACTGCGTGGTGTGTTTATTAGAAGATGGGCCACATGCGCATTGGAGTGCTGTGGTTTCCCCATGCCTGCCACCGGTTCACCGGTTTTCCCTTGATTGCTCGTATCTCAGTCGGTAACACGTGGAGGTAGGAATAGGGCAACGACACTGGGGTCTATTATATTCCAGCTAGTACGGATATGCTGTTGAAAAGCACTGCCCAGCCGTTTACCAAACCTGGCTCTCCTCAATATCAAATCAGTGTTGCTGAAAGAGATTGGCGTTGACGCTGTGTACAAGATATTCAGTACATCTTCGGAGATTCTATCCCGAAGTGATTTTTTCTGCTGTTGCGACAATATTTTAAGCGTTATTAAAAAAGCATATTAAAACTCCTTTTTCTGTTTTTTAAAATTACATACCTGAAAACTACCCCCCCCCCCCCTAGAAATTTTCCTTAGTTGCGCCCATAGGAATGACCCTTATATCATTGATATTGTAATGATATTTCTAAACAGTAATAGAATACAGTAGACATAAAAGAAACCAAAGAACATCGCTAAACAAATGACAAAGTGTATCTCTTCGATGCGCGAATGTTAAAACACCATTTTTTCTATGTGCGAGAGCCGACGGTCGTTCTACATTTACGAGAGGGAGCCTACTGTGATGTACACTAACGAAGGGAATCAAATGAAAGTGTTGACCGCTTACAAACCGGAGTAAAACCGATACTGTGAATAAACGCTCGACAGTAAATATGATTAAAAGCATACCCGTAAAATCACCTTTAGAAGAAAATACACGTAAATTATCAAATTAAGATCCGTGTAAATGAAAGCATGAGAATTCTGAGGAAAGCGATCTTATTGTAATCGAAAAATCGAAGATATTAACCTTCGATAAAACTTGGGTGATACACATTTTATTGTCACGGCACTGAGTTTTATTTTTTCCGTGTTATTTTAAATTTGTAGAAAATTGTTTACAACTCTCATATCCTTGTGACTTGACTTCAATTTGAAAATTATATTTCAATCAGTCATATCATCCGTTTTTACAATTTAGTTTTACACGGATTTTACACGGAAATGCCACATTTCAAGCTGGTTTTTGAATTTCGAAAAATCTTTCACAGGTTTTCAGTATTTAAATCTGTCTGTCTTTGCAAAAATCTGTAATCTGTATGACAATTCTTTTAAGAAATTTATAGTTTCCACACTAATCTACTGGGGGTAGACAAAATGATTGAGATAGGCAAAATGTCAACTTTCAAATAGCCAGGACTTCACGAAAAATGAATCAATTTCGATGAAACCGGTTTCATTCTACTAAAAAACTATCCTGGTTTCTTAGTATTACTTGAGAACATGACTTGATCAATGAACACCGGAAAAGTTCCGGATTTTGGGAGTGTGTATCAAAATGTTCCTTTTTGCAACGCGTAGAACTTTTTCTGACATCTTGTTTCTTTTAGGGTTATATGTTTCCAATGAACTAGAAGCCGAGTTCATTGGTTCCCAAAGGCTGAACATTTGTTGAAGAACCATCGAGATATGAATCAATTAAGTATGAATGTTGTTCTTGGCAGTTTTTCCTAGGGCACCCTAGCAGAACGTAATAAAACTTTGTGGATGTGTAAGCCTTACTAAACCAAGCAACATTGCAAACTTTTTTTTGAAAATTTGTCTGGACTAACATTTAAAAAGGTTTGAAGTATTTTAACTTCTTTATCATAAATCAACTCATCTTAATAATCCCGAGAGATAGAGAATGGTTGTCCATGTATAACTTTTAAAAAAATATCTGAACTTTTATTTAAAAATATTAAAAGATTAATTTTTTTGAGTTTCCAAATAATGGTTTTAAGATAGACAATTTAGTTGCCTAAAACTCTTCAGACTAAACCACAGCGAAAACTCTTAAAGAAAATATGTTTTTCTCACAAAAACATTTTCGTGTACTATGTACCCAACTGCAAAAAACATATTTAATTAATTAACATCTCAATGGTTTCTTGACTGATTTCCAACCTTCGACTATCAAAGAACTCGGAACGAATTCTTGACTACTTTGTGATAAGGTCGTATGTATAAACGTAAACAAAACGAGTGAGAGTTATATCCCTTACATTTCATAAGCATAAATCATCTCTCACTCGTTTTGTTTACGTTTAAACATACGACCGTATCACAAAGTACTCCAGAATTCTAGTTTATTAGAAATATATAAACCTAAAAATACAAGATGTCAGAAAAAGTTTTACGCATTGCAAGAATGTACATTTTGACACACACTCCCAAAATCCGGAACATTTCCGGCGTCCGTTGGTCCCGTCGAATTCCCCAGTTATTTTCGGGAAACTAGCATAGTTTTGCAGTAAAATGAAACCAGTTTCATCGAAATTGATTTATTTTTCGTAAAGTTCTGACTATCTAAAAATTGACAAATTTTGGTTTATCTCAATCATTTTGTCTACCCCCTATATATATATGGCGTCCCTACTAGTGACCGCAGCTCCGTAGCCCGGTCTTCAAAGTCAGAATGTACAACAACTTGACTTCGGCACTCACCACGGTGACACAACCCTTCTTTTCCATCACAGTTGTAGAGATGTAGAAGTAAACTCAATCTCCGACAACAACGAATGCATTGAAAATGGTAAACTAATACCATGTAGCCACACACGTGGTTCAAACTCAAGCTCTTATATATATTTGCGGACTGAATTTCAATATTTATTTCCAAAAAATTTAGTAGAGTATAACGGAAACCGATAACTATTTCTTTGATTGATCTCTTTAAATAGTTTACCATCGAGCATTCTTCATTTCACTGTCGATTTTTATTCCTCTACTGTTTAGTCTTTTTCGAAAGTATTCAGCTGACACAAATGGAAACATTTTACAAGCGAAGATTTTGTGCGAATTTCAGAATTTACGTGGGTTCAATATGCATCTTGAAATTTACGCAGATTTCGTAATTTAATGCTGGTTTTTCACGTGTATTTTTACGCGCGTGGAAATGGACATGCGTGTACACCCTTTTGAAAAATTACTGTTTTAATCTGTTCGACAATTTGAGCCCTGAGTGGGGTTAATTTCGGGTACTTCTGTATAAGCGTGTACCATACATGACAACCATTCAATACTGTTCGCTGAATGTCATTAACGTAGATTTATTCATTTTGTTGTCAGGTTTCTTAATCAATGTTTAGGGATAAATAGGCCATAATTTTCTTTTCGCTGTCAAAAACCATTGCTGAAAAAAAAATTTTTGATAAAAACTTTAAACAAATTAAAAGTAACTCTCTAAATATCAATTTCGAACACTTAAGCTATGAGGTAACTTCTTGCACTAAAAAATCAACAGAAAATGAATTTTTTCGTCGATCTTGAAGGTTTAACATGATGGTTATTTTATTGGTGTTGCCTTTAAGTGCTATTTATATAGATTGAAACATGTTTTGTTCATGAAATTAACAAAAATTCAGAACTCGGCTATGATTCAAATTCAATACACTTCAATGTATTCACTAAGAGATAGATAGGCAAACCGTCTCAACACTGACTGTCACTTTTTTCAACGCCTGCTGGTTCCCTGAAAGTGGTCCTACAGTGAAGAGCTATACATCACTGGGTAAAGGATATTCCAAAGAACGAAATACCATATAGTAATCATGCTTTTGATTACTCTAGTTATTTTAATGTAATTTTTATTCTCAAGTGTTCGAATTTTGAGACTGTGTAGCAATCATGTTGGTGAATTTAAGTTGCATAATTATTCTTCGTCAATTTTCGAATTTATTACTGATCTACTATAAGGATCATGGATAGTTGGCTAACCAGGCGCAATTACACCTTGCGTACGAGTTAACCGTTTGAATATTTGCTCTTCCTTTAGCCTCTCATTCGCGGTGACGAAACCCAAAATCTCAAGCACGAATCTGCGACTAACTTGCTTGTTTTTCTTGGTAAAAACCCAGCCAGCGCAGGTCATTAAACTCGGGGAATGAAAGGGTTAGATGCATGAATCTAATGGGAAAGGGAGATATAATCTCGGGTTTGAATTTGCCGTGGAAGTTCGTTCCAAAATTTCCGGTTTCAAACCAAAATTCTCGTTTGATCTGAGGAATACATCAATCTCGCTTCGATCAGATATACCTGAGCAGCGACCGATATCAGAGTGCGTGTTTTATGTTTGTTCCACGATTTTCGAAGGTTTGTGTTAGAGTGAGACTAGCTTTAGATTAGTTAGTTATGGTAAATGTTGTTTCGTTACTAGGGTTAGCGCAGTTAGGAGAATAACATTTGGTGTAGACTTTGCGAGCAAGTGTGGTGGAAAAATAAGGTAACGCAATAATTGGGTTTGGCTAATATTTATGGCTAACGGCGTCGAACAGTCGTTCGACGGCTTTTATTGTCAGATTTAAAAGCGCCTGGCGAAGCTATATCCACACCGCCAGCAAAGCCATCCATCCTCCTATCACGGATTTTTGGATATACTGCTTGCTAAGGTGCGAACCAGCCTCCGCACTGATTGGGCCGCCGATCGGACAGATCGGCTATTGCAGCTTTCGCCGTCGACCGCCTGGTTGCGTTTCGATCCAGCCGCTGATCGGACCGATCGGATTTGCAGCTCCGATAATTGATCGCCGCCATTGCTGACGCCGCCGTGATCGGTGCCTGAATGGCACATTGATGGAAAGAAGCCGTTGGATGATTGCCGTAAAGAATAAATAAGGTCAGGTAGCCATCGACGAGTAAGTACCACGCCATAAATCCCTGCGCAGGGTGATAAAACAATAGATCAAAACCCAAAGTGAACTTTATAGCAAAAAAGAAGCTCATCCACCCACGCAGAGTTAGGGCCATAGTAGCACTAGGGCGGTCCCTAAGTGTGACTAGAATTAATTGTGCACGTTAGAATAAAAGTATTACGTTGTTATTGCGTTTCCTAAACTTGTCTTTTAATGGAGTAGCAGTTGATATGACTTAAGTGATCTAAGGTGTCTCACGTCTCGCGTTCGTTTTGCTTAGTATTGATTGGTTTGTTATTCCAAGTGGACTGCTTGGGAATACAGTCCCCGCACTCCGGTTTCGCTGAACTGGGCAGCAATCTGATCGTTCAGAATTGGTCCAGTGGGGAGAATCACGAGTCCGATGTTTTGAGGCTTTAGGATTATTTTCGCGAAATTCTGCGGTATAATTCACTTGAGGGTTATATTATCGTTCGAGACGGAGTACCTTAGGATAGTGCATCTGCCTTTTCGTTTCCCCCAGTTCATTCTCCTGACCCGCCCTGAGGCGGAGTTTCTGGCCGGGCAAGCCAAGACAGGCAAGTGGTCCTCTTCTAGGTGGCGCTCAAGCCACTTGCTTGAAGATACGGGGAACGGAGCCGCAAATTCGAGAGTGTGGCATTTTAGGCCCGCTACAACTGTTCGAAATTTGAATCAAAACGGTAGCTCATTTTTGAAAGATGTATTTTTGTTTTTCTTTTTTTCAACAAATCTTCGAAAGATTAGCTAAACATCGATGGTTGTGCGATCATGGAGAAACGGGAAACGAAAAAGTTGAAAATTTTCCAGAAAAAAAATATACCCAGAGCGTTTGATTTGATTTATATAACGTCTTTAGTAAGGTTGTAGACAATAATGTTGTACTTCCTGAAAAAAATTTGACGTGAATTTGCTGATGCATCTCAGCAAAAGTTAGAAAACACACAGAATGTTCATTCATTTTTTGTTATTTTATTAAACAAATACTTTAATGTGGGACTACTTCATTGTTTTCTATACTGGGATACATTCTGTAAAATTAGAAATTAAACTGGCAAAAAACACAGATTTTGAGAAGGGGTGTTCCACAAAAGCTCTATTTTGTCATGTCCAACGTACAGATGGGACACCGCAAAATTCAACAACGTTTTTTCTTTTAAATTTTTCCACAACTTCACTGAAGGAAGTAATCTGGAATATTGAAAATTAGAAAATATATTATTTTTTTTATTTAACTGTTTGGTGAAGTGATCTAAAAACCGAAAAAACCAGAAGGCCTTGTTTTGTGAAACTATTTTGCTGAAGATATTGAATACAGAAAATTGCGCGAATTTATTAATTTATTTACTAATTTCTTTAACGAGGTTTTCACCATGTATAGTTCATTCGTCTCGATGACTCTATTTATGTTTACTCCCATGAACTAAGACTAATTTGATGTCTCGAAAGTGAAGGCTTTGCGGAAAGTTTGACACAAATCTTCTCTTTAATCAATTTTTAAACCTGTTGTTAGAGCGTAACCAAAACTGATGTCTTGAAAGAAAACATGCTGTTAGTAGCAACAGTACCGTACAGTATTTGTGGAGTAGAGCGCCGCTGGTCTATCGTCGTATATCTTGGCAGCGTTACACGACTTTTATTCACGTGCAATCAAGAGAAAACTGCAATACTGCTGCTGATAGTGATTAAAAATTTATCTCATAAATGTGGTTGCCATAAAACCATAAACCGTTCAACACGAATTGAACATTTTTGCAATGGTTATAAGTTACAAGTTTTTTTTATTTCATTTTATCCTCGATATTCACTAAATAATCGTGACCGGCATAATATCGTAAGAGCCTAAATATACATATTAATAGAAAAGTAAGAGCCAGCGAATGCTTGTATATTTAAAAAAAAAATAGAGAATAAAAAAAAAATAGAGAATAAAAATACATAATTCACTGAACGAACGAATTGATTCTGTTTTCGGACTTTTTAAACTATGTAACTGAACATGCAAAAGTTGGACTGTGCGTAACCACATCAATCTTGCGTCTTTTTAGAGCATCTTTTTTACTGTTTCGGAACCAGTACAATAAACGTGTGTTGTTCATAATGCATTTGGTACTCTAGCGAATGTTCAATGTATTGAACGGCTCAAAATCAAAACACTTTTATAGTATCAACCGGTGCTAGTATTGCCATGATGATTTGTACTGGTATTGGTAATATTTTTCAGAGGCTGCTATCGCTAAAGCATTGCAAGCAGTAATCAATACTGATGATCTTGGTACTGACTAGGTTAATGCAAATATGAACTGAAAGATTCACTATCATGAATCCGGTCATTCAAAAACATTATCGAATCAATAACAATTAAAAAGACATTGGATTTGTTCAAAACATTTTGCAATCAACGACAACGCTAGTTTTATTCATATGCATTCGGTTCCACGTTACTGGCACCAGCGTCAGTAAATTTTGTTGTAACAAGGCTCGCTATTGGCTGTTTCGGTTGCTGATGGTGATTAGGGATGCACGAGCCTTTGATACGCACCGACTCGCGAAAGTAACCAGCGGTTTTTTGAGCGCCCCAAAACTGATCGTTTGCCCAAAACGGGAGTCTACCGGAACACCACGATTTTGGTTGTATTATGCATATTCTGATTTCGATCTTTGTCAATGTATTCATTGCGCAACTGTTACGTTATCCTTTGGCGTCATACACAAATTATGTAACGCATGAAGGGGGGAAGGGGGTTGAGTCAGCGTTACTTACTGTTACATAGGAGGGAGTGGTTAGTTGAGACAGTTTACGTAATTGAAAAGTTTGCTCAAAATCTGAACTACTGAATAACTGAAAAGTTTGCTCAAAATTGAAAATTTGGAGAGGGTCAGGTTGTTCAGCTTCACGTAATTTTAGGAAGGGAGTCATATCGAACGTTACTTATTGTTACATAGGGGAGAGTGGGTCTGAAATCAAGATTTTTAGCGTTAGGTAATTTGTGTACGAAGCCTTTTGACTCATTTGTTGTGCAAAACCAGAGCATTTTATGTGCGTGTTGAGAGGACACATCGGTTGATGTAAGCTTAAACTTTTGCGTGAATCTTTGTAACCTAATCCTTGGGCTGTATACTTTGTAATATTTGCTGTATTTTTTTTTTAACATTGCGAATATTTATTTTGAACTTATCTGACCTTAAATCTAAATTAGCAGCATGAACTCTCAAATGTCTTCGTAGCCCATCGATATAACCTTCAACTAGTTGGTAGCAGAAAAACATGATAGTATGTTATCATGTATGACTGAAAAATAACTTATCAAACATTTCCTCCATATCACAATTATTATTATTAAAATGGCAACTGTTCTGACAGTTTGACGGATGGAGCTGTCAAAAAACAGCAATTACCAGCAATTTGCTGATTTCCGGCAAACAGAATTATGGATGCTGATAATCAGCTAGAATATTTTTAATAATTCTTTTCAGTATTATTTTTTGCTGAAAATTCTATTCAGATTTTGGTGTGCAGGATTATCGTTAAATGCTCGGATCACTTTTACTTATATATACCGGTCTGATTTGCTCTGCCCGATCCAACGTAAAAGTCTGCCGGTACCGTTTGAGTACGGTATTAATAGCCGATTTTGGAAATTTCAGAAATTTATAAAGCTATTTTTTACAACAATCCCATATTCATTTCAATTTTTCAATCGTTACTCAAACATTTATCTCACGATGCCCCCATATTCATGGTGCTGGTCATGGCCTTTGTAAAGCAACGTAGCCGCATACCCTCGTTGGAGGGTAAACTGATATAAAACGTTATACTTTATTGAAATTTCCAGCTCTTCTTGGTTAAAGTAGGTATGTAGTTCTTATAAAAAAAAGCAGAGCTTATTGGTAAGAGTCACTTTTCCGATGACACTAAAAAGCCAGGAATGAAAAAAAAATGTCGACCAGTAGTCAACACAAATTTGCACACTTCTACCTTTGCTAGGACACCAAAATTCACACGAATGGTTAAGGAGCTACAATATTTAAATTTTTTCCAGTTTGAGCTCTAGGCCAAAACCTGTGTTGATGAGTGTTATTATGCACTTGAAATCCTGGAAGCAGGACTTTTTAATAAAGGTAAAGTGAGGGTGTTGGTGATTGCTTATAAAAAATACATTATTTGCTGTTTTATAGTTTTGAACCTGCTGGATTATGGTACAATATTCCTAAAAGATTTTCAGGAATCTTCTGTAGAAACAATAAAAAACAGGGAGTCAGCAACAAATATTCGGAGACGTCTAGAGAAGCTGTTGTCGCCGGGTCATTTGAAATTGTTAACTTTTCTTTTATAATTCTGTTGAGGTGTTTCTTCGAATATCACAAAGAGAGATTACTCAACCTTGTGATTTTCGTAGAAATAACGTAAAAGTAACTACACAGACGGTTTCCAGTGAGCAATGAACATCGATTTGCCATAAAACTCTTGATTATTTTAATATAAAATTCAGAAAAGTTATAACAGGTCATTACTCAAAATTAGTGTCCAAATACAACCAACAAATTTGTCTGCTGATTGTACCGATTTTTTACCATTCAAATTCATTGGACAGTGTGACTTCCTACCAGATGATACAATTCCGTGAGAATTTTTGATTCACGCACATAATTCATGTACAATAAACTATCCGATAGTTTAATGGCTCTATCGCATGTTAATGATTCGTTGACACAATTTATATGCTAATTTAAGTCCGCTAACATACGAACATGGTCGTAGTGCACGAATATTTATTACACGTCGACGCACAATCAAAAAACAAATTCAAACCTGACAAATTAAATTCAATCAATGCACAATTAAAAATTTGTAAATATATTTCACAAACGAGACAGAAAATTTAAATGATCAAATTCAATTGAAATTTAATATACATTACTTGATAGAGCTTGGTTCTAACAAAAACTCTGCATGGAATATAATTCCTCTTTAAAATATTGAGAGCATAAAATAACTTACCAGAAGGAAATGGAATTGCTACAATCATCTGCAAGCATTCAGCAGAAAGAAACTTTTGTGTTGCCATTACAAAATAATTCATTTCTTAAGTTCTCAATCCAAACTTGGAAGCTATTCCAATTTAATGCTAAAAATTATTCAAATAGTCCGCATAAAATAAAAGCAAAAACAAAACGAAAAAACAAAGTCGACTCCCGTTTGAGCTAGTCCCACTTTCGAATTATCATATTCAAATCGAAGAGTTCTCCATCTGCTGACCTCCGCAGTTGGCCGTCGCCGGATCGTTTTCCTCCACGAGTCCACCACATTCGTTGGCTGGACGCAGTGTGATGAAAGTTTTTCTCTGTCCCTCCCCGCAGCGGGAGTCCGGATGTGGTCCAGTTAAAACTTTCGGTGTTATGATGGAGCCTTGTCGCACAGTCATAAAGAAGTGCAGCCTCCTCTCGCTAGCTGCAGGGTCCATCGTGAGTGTGTGCAATCATCATCACGAGCTCATCAAAATAAATAGTTCTCGTTTCCTTTGACTTCAGCGAGGAGGGAAGAAAGTGGAATAAAAACTATCTTGTTTTTTTTCCTCCGAGCGTGTGTTGCTTAAAACTTAACCTCAAACGCCAAAGGAATAGTTTCGAAAAGCGAGAACGAGAAACGGAGATCATCATTAAGATAAAACTTTGTTGGCAATGGCTGTATGAATATCTGCACGGACATGCTGCTGGAACTGGTCTTCGTCGGATGCTGGGCTGCTCCAGCCCCGAGTTGATTGTTTTCAATTGAAAAAGACAAGTTTTAGGGTACTTTGCGAGTCTGTTTGAAACAGTTTGCTGCTACTCTCGCCTTAGGTGGTCAGGGCTTGACCTAAATGCTGCTGGATTCAATTTTCTTAATGCAAATAACAGACGTTTCCATATTTTAGTAAGTTATTCGTTGTATGTTCATTTACTAGGATGTCGAACGAAGTTGTGAGATGTAGGATTTCGATTTGCCTGTCAAGTTTTTCAACCAATTATTCTCCATCGTTACGATAGATTGAAAATTTCATACAGTATGTACCAACTTTAGGCATACGCCAGTCAACTGGCAAGACAACCGACAGAGGCGAGTATGCTATTGGCACATTGATGAAAAACAAGCTTCATCTTTCGATTCCAACACAGCATAAGCTGCAATCAAAAGTTACCACTCTACCATCGCAGCATCAGTAGCAGCAGCAGGCAGCAGGACCAGAATGATGTTGATCTGTGTGCATTGCGCCACAGCAAGTAAAATGCTGTCCATGCATCCAACCGTACGTAAGCGCACACCGAGCAGAGCAAGAGCAATTTGTACGAAAAACCGGGAAATGCTTTACAATGTGTACGGCCAGATCGAACACAAAAACTTCCGATGAAGGATGCTTCCCTTTTTCCACCGCAACAGGAACTGAATGAAAGTGGAAAACCTCTTAGAACGCGATTCACTGCTGCTGCTGCCATATCATTTCTCATAGTCGCGCGATGTGCGGGGTTTTGCGATTGCAAATGGAGAATCCTAGGGATGTGTAAGTTTGCATCCCCAGGAAAGGGGGAATTTGATGATTTTTAGGATCAAGCACCAGGCGTCTCCACTATATATTTTTTGATATCAACTTTTTTTTCAAATTTCCTTCGTAGAATTTGTAAAAAGCTTAAATATATTATAGTTAATAATAAAAAAAAAATCGCCATCTTAAAATAACGACATAAATTTGCGCTAAAAACTATATTACAAAACCGCAAGAAAAACACCTTTTCAAGATGGTCGCGTTTAAAGTTTTATTGGTTTATGCGCGCTCCAAAGCACTGCAACTTTATCGTAATTGCTCAAATCTCTATTCTCAAGAAGTTGTACTTTTAGATAGCTCAAGAATTTATAGTTAAAATGAAATTTAAATCAGGCAAAATAGAGAAAATTTTTAAAGATTGTAGGTTTGAAAGATTGCAAAACTGATAGATTGAAATAAATCAACCTTGAAGTTTTTCAAGATTGAAATATTGCCTGATTGAAATATTTAACGCGAAACATTTCTCACCACAGAGAGCAACAAGATTAATGATGACAGATGAGGGCAGAAAAGGTTGTCAAACTGAACAACCCTCGACCGTTTATCCGTAGCAGCATCCTCTGCCAGCAGCTGCATCCCTTCACTTTCATCAAAGTAAAACAATCACGTACAGAGATGATGGAAGGATCATTCAGTTTTCAATATTCTAGCAGTCAACATGACATATATTCTTCTGCCCCGGCCAGGGGCCGGATGGTGGAAAGTCGATGTCGGAAGCATGGAAAATGATTGAAAGCAAGAACCATGTAATAAATCGATTAATCCTTTTGGTTTCGACAGCTCTTCTCCTGCACGTACGATTGAAAGGTTCCGATCGAGTGCGGCTGAAAGTGGGATGGATTTTATTTCTGAGTTGCTTTTAGCCCCGCTATCAAGAAGTTGGATTGGTTCAAATAGTTTACATCTCTCCGTTATATAATTTAATTTGGACATAAATCTAACCTCGTTTTTTTTTTTGATTTTCTTTGCAGAAAGTGTGGAACTGCTGTGAGAAATTAGAAAGAAGGAAAAACTTAAGACATCACTCAAAATGATACCCAAAACAATATACTGCTTGATGGCGCTATTCGCGATCCGACTAGTGATGCCCTACGAGGAAGTGACGGAAGAACTTCCGCCAGGTAAATGCAAAAAATTTAATATTTTAAAATAATTCGAACCCACTGCCAAGCAATCATCACAACAATAGGCCACTAATTGCAACTTCCGAGCGGACCCGCGTGAAACGGGAGAAGAAATCAACTTTTCCCTGGTGCAATTAGCGTTCGCTTCGGTCGTCCTGCTGGGCTTGGACCGGCCGACCGAAGAGAGCGCATCTTGAATGTCAAATTAAAAATAATTCGTCTCATTTACCGAGCCTTTCATTGCGTATCCATTCCACTGGAGTTGTGTCAAGTGCGCGGGCGAGTTTCAGCGCCACAAATAAGCAGCAGTGGCCGCCAACCTTGGAATAAACCGCCAACCGGGGCCCCGGTGCGGTCCGCGCTGCGAACGAATATGAATAATAGATAATTTAATTCAATTATAATTGCCAGCTGGTGCTCGAGAACGGTGAAGGTGAACGCAATGGCAAAAGGGAGCTGTCTTTTCTTGCCACTCGCTGGAGCGAATCATTGCTAAAGAATACGAAGGAGAAGCGCGCCAGGGTAAACTCTCTATGAGGGAAGCCTTTTTTATGTGTCGCGTAGCCGTCGTTGGCTTTTCACCGGTATAGTTTGTGTAGCTCTTTCACCCACAATGTGTCACTGCATGGCCTCTTAGAGCTCGAAAAAAAAGGATACCTTCTGGTCCCCACCCTGTCCTATTTTATCCAGTCCCCCTTAGTGCGCACTGAGCAAACGACGTGCGATCGAAGCGAGGTGTGAAAATTTTCACATTGCACACTTTACAACTTGCGGTGAAACTTTGCCCAGTTGCGTTTTACTGTGGTGTACTATGTGGATGTACTTGTGTGCGACAGTGACGAGGTTCATCGCTTCACGGAAATATTAATTTCAAAAGCGATGTCAAAAGCAAGAAGTTCAGTGTAGTCCTCGAGCCTCTGAGACGGACAGGATGATCAGGTTGATAAAACAACAAAGTGTGACAAAAAGCAGCTCAGCCTATATATTTTTTTTTTCAATCATTATACATTATGTCAGCGCTGACCTCTTTTAAGTTATTCAACCGCAACACTTCTGGCCCCATCAATCCATTTATTCGTTAGGCTGCTTTGAAGCTTGTTTTTTTCTTTATTTCGTACACTGGCCAGAATCCCCGGACTCTTCGTACCATTGTCCGCTACGGTCGAAACATACACGGAAAGATTTTGAGGGGTGAAATATGTATATAATACAGGATTGATCGTACAAATATGTAGACCAAGTATATATTAATATGTCAGCGATTGTAATGCATTTTTCTTGTTGTTGTTTTGATCTTATTCATGCTTAAAATTTTATTATGAACTAGCTGACCCGCCAAACTTCGTCCAGCCTATTTTAGTGTTTAATTTAATAATTATAAACATTTCAAATTCATTGATTCCTTGCGATTTGTATATGTCGTTTGAAATGATTGTTTTTATCAGAATGACAACAGCCTCGACTTTTAGCTTTTGTACATCACCTCTATTCCGGAAATACCTATATTAGGTGTATTTCAGTTATTTTCGTTGTTTTTCAGAAACTGAAAAATATCATCTTCGAATTCAAAATGGTGTCCAAGGTCAATGCTTGGCTTCTTCTCATCATTTCGATTAGAGAAATATCCATATGGAGTAGTATTCGGTTATTTTCAGCTGTCGCCTAGAAGTTGCCATCTTACAATTCAAAATGGTGTCTGAGGTCAATTTTTAGCTCCTTGCATTATTATGGTTCCGGTGATACTCATATTTGATATTTGGTCACATTAGGCTATTTTTCAGACACCGAAGTCCCAAAGTCTTGGATTTTAAAATGGCATTTGGAGACAATTTCTGGCCCCTGAGCGTCATTCTGGTTAAAGAAACACTCATATTGGGTGGTATTTTGTCATTTTTGGCTGTTTTCCAGACAACAGAAGTCGCCATCTTACAATTTAAAATGTTGTCTGAGGTCGATTTGTGGCTTCAGGGCAGCATAACAATCCCGGAAATACCCATATTGTGTGGAATTTGGTCATTTGCCGCTGTTTTTCAGAAACCGGAAGTCGCCATCTTGGATTTCAAAAATATTTGTTACACCTAAAAACTTTCACTAGTTCTCGAGATGAGCAGAAATTTGTGTTTCATTTGTATGGAACTCCTTCCTCACAGAAATGGGAGGGGAGTCAAACAAATATGGACATATTTGTTACTTATAAAAAAATCACATACCAAATTTGGTTGTATTTGGTTGATTGGTTCTGGAGCTGTGCGAAATTGGGGTTTCACTTGTATGGGACCTCTCCTTTTAAGAAGAGGGAGGGGTGTCAAACCTTTATGTATATATTTGTTACCCCTAAAAACATCCACCTACCAAATTCGGTTCTATTTACTTGGTTATTTCTCGAGATGTGCAGAAATGTGTGTTTCATTTGTATAAGACCCCTCCCTTCCAGAAAAGGGAGGGGTGTCAAACCAATATGGACACATTTGTTACTCCTAAAAACATCTGCATGCATTTTTACAGATATAGATATTCAAAAATCTTCTTAAAGCTCTTCTAGCACATAAACAATCGTTAGCATTCTTAATGCGTGCCTTTTAGTAATGAAAATTACAAGATACTCGTTTGTTTTCAAAAGTGAGTGCAGCGTTTTTTTTTTTGTGACGATTTCGTGAATATTTTCTGTGTTTTCAGCAGACATTCTGTTTAAACAACTTTTCTCCTTATAGGGAAAAACAAAAGATGAAAAAAAGAAAGATATCCTGGAACATATTTGTAGTGAGTTTCTCGTTCGTCGATATTAACCGTTATGTACTCGACCAAAAAAACACCCTGTCCTTTACATACCCGGGTACTCACAAATTGAAATTCTTGTAACTTTGACAATTTTCATACGGTTTCAATAGTTTCAGCACCGAAAGATTCAGCAACTTATCTACTTTGAAATCAGTATCGGCGGTACCCCGAAATAATTTTCTCATTCCCGGTAATCTGGTCTTTCCAGGATAAATTTTACTCACATCGACATCTCCAGTTTTAAACTGGAGACAATTTTTGACCTCTGAGCATTATTCTGGTTCTGAAAATATCGATAATGGGTGGTATTTGGTCATTTTCGGTTGTTTCCAGGAAAAATCGGTTGTAATATGTGTTCAAATTGTGTACGACCACGTCCCCCTCTTGAGTCGGGAGGGGTGTCAAACCATCATAGAAACGTTCTTGTACTCTAGAATCCTCTCTTTCTATATTTTGTTCCATTTGCTTGATCATTTCTTGAGTTGGGTGCATAGAAATTCGTGTTTCATTTCATCAGGAAGAGATCTCGAACCACCATAAAAACATTTATCGCCCCCAAAAACCTCCACATGTCAAATTTGCTTATATTTGCTTGACAAATTCTCGAGTTACGTAAAAATTTGTATTTTATTTGTTGTCTTCTAGAGCAGAGAAGGGTATCCAACCACCATAGAAATATTTCTTGCACCCAAAAACTTGCACAGGCCAATTTTGGTTCCGTTTGCTTGATTAGTTTTCGAGTTATGCAGAAATTTATGTTTCATTTGTATAAAAACCCTTCCTTCCAGAGGAGGGAGGGGTCGCAAACTATCATAAGTACCTTCCAGGGCCCCAAAATGGGTTACTTACAAATTTTAATGCTAAATGGTTAAGTAATTTCCAAGTATTTATGGATCAGACAGACAGGCATACAGAACTCAATTTTTATATATATATAGCTAAATTTGACATTTTTGACATTTTTGGTCTTTTTGACGTTTTTGACTTTTTGGAAATTTGTGACATTTATAACTTTTGGGTCATTTCATCTCGAGTGTACAAAAAAAGCGACCGACTTCCTCAGATTTGGCTCAAATATTTGTGGAAATGTTGATTTAAGGTCATTATGCAAAAATCCCAGTTTTGGTGCAGATCGATCCATTTTTGAGGTATTGCCATCAGTGCAGCAAATTTTAGACACTGCAAACAAAAGTGACAAAAACCGCATTTTCACTGTCTCAAGTTAAAACGACCTCCAGCGTCAGCGACGTCAATTTTCAATGGAAGTCCGGTCATTGAAAGAAATGAGATGTCTTATTAAATATCGAAATTTTCTGATTTGAGCCTATTCATTGCATGAAGTCGATGAACTATATAAACATCTACATTCTCAACCGCATGAACATCGCTAAAGCAACACAACGTGTGTGAAATCACAGAAATGCTACTGTCACTGGTCACTGATTGGAGCTGAAAGTCCCTTTTATTCTCCGATCGTTCGTTGAAAGTTGAAATTCAAAGATTTCAATTTCAACTGGAAATCCTTCCATGACAGTGAAGGTTTGCTGTACTGATTGCCATAACTGGTACTTCTCTTTCGTCCTATGACGTTTGCTTGGTATTTATTTAGGATGATTACGATAGGAGCATCCTTAACGGCGCCCTTCTATATCTCGTTTTGCGGCGGACGATCATTACCTTATACCTCTGCAGGATAAGTGTCTTGTAGCGCCAAAAAATAAAGGCGGTTTTCTTGTTTTTATGTAAACTTAAAAATAAATATACAAATCAAAAATTTGAAAGTTTTTAAGAATATTGTAACTCGAGTTTTCCTCATAACCCCTCTACGTAATAGGTGTTTTTCGGGAAAAAATGACTGAGCAACACGATGCAATTATCGAATTTGAAATCAAAATATACATATTGGCCGAAAAATGCAATTAAATTTTTCAACTATAAAAATAACATACCTGGCAACACTGCGTGTGTTTTTTTGGATTCATTTGCCGAAAAATACAATTTCATTTTTCAAATGCAATGTATCTGGCAACACTGTCGCACAAAATTTATACTTTTTTTTGAATCCTCAATTAATTATCTTCAAAATCAATGTATCAATTTATCGCTAGACATCATGTGTTTGGAGCAATAATTGAAAGAACAAACTTTTTGACAAAAAATCTCACGGGGTGAGGGGTGGACCGATAGGCACAAAAATTGGATTTTTTGCATAGTGACATTAAATCAACCATTTCACAATATTCAAGGTAGCGTACATTAGGTGTGCACACTTGAGATGGAATGACCCTTATTACGATATTTCAGATATTTGTGATATTTTAACATTTTTGAACCTGTTTGACATTTTTGATGTTTTTGATATTTACGTTTGTCAGTTACGTGGATAGAAATCTATATTATTCTATTGCTGCGAATTTTCTGATGATTTTTTAGTTAATAAATGTTCAAAAAAGACAATAATTCAAGAAATGATTGGCGAATTCCTAACAGCTGTGAAAACCTAAAACAAAGACCTCCAAAGACTTCAAATAATTGAAAATCTATATTTTTCAGAGAGAGGCAAACAATGATTTAAAATGAAGCTAAATACTGTTGAAAACTCAGTTTTCAACCCACCTTAGGGCCTAGAATACGTTTCTTCTACAATGATAAAATTAGGTAGTGAAGTAAGAATTTAAAATGAAATGTTTATTAGACTTGGAAAAGGCTAAAAACCTATACGTATTTACGGCTGATATAAACCTAGCTAAGCGTGACTGATTCTATTTTGACCAACATTATAAGGAAGGCTGTTGGGGCCAAGCACAAATATGACTGATTTATTCAAAAGCAATAGAAAACCGAGTTTTACCAACAAACAATAGGAATGTTATTAAATCTCTCTGACGTTATTGGAATACAGGTCGGACTCGATTATTCGGAACACCAAAAAAATGTCGTTCCGGATAATCGAATCACAGAAAAAATATTCAAATTTGCGATTAACGAACAAAAAATAAATAGTTCCTTTTCTTATTTTACTTGTATGATGCACCCTAATTTGAACATGTCCCAAACATGCAGGAGGTGTAACATAAATGGTATTAAATATGTCAGACGGGAAATTTCGAAATAAAAATTAAAAAAGGACACAAAAAAATTAAAATTCCGAATAATCGAGTCTAAAATTCCGAATAATCGAATTCCTGATAATCGAGTTTCCGGATAATCGAGTCCGACCTGTATTTGGCATTTTTGAAATTTATTCAAATTGCTTTTTTGGTGAGGCATTTTTGAAATTTTGAGATTTTCAACATCTTTGGAAATTTCTCATTTATGAAAATATTTACATAATCGATATTTTAAAGTTTTTAAGAAGCTCGGAAATAATGTGGATAGAATAGTATGAATATTGCTACTAAGCTTCTGAAATTTTTATTTTGCTGAATCTTAAAGTGAATGGTGCTGAAAAAAGAAGTTGAACCAAACAAAATTTGAAAGTACATGCATCTTCAACTTCGAGGGTTTGATGCAGAAAATCTGTGAATAACGCCAAAGTAGTAACAAAACAGAATCAAATTAAAATCGATCAAGAATGATTGCTAAAGATCAGTTCCTAGAGGCTTAGAACATCCAAAACAAAATCCTCCCAAAAAATTTCAAATTATTGAAAAAATCTGAAGGCCGAAGAAACAAAATATAATTTTAAATTGTCCTAAATATTGTTAAAAACTCTGTGCTCAACACACCGTAGGACCCAAAAAAATACGCTTCTGCTTACAGATGAGAATAAAGATAGAATAAGGAAGCAAAGCATGAATTTAAAGGTAGAGTGCCGCTTATAAAACTAGGAAAAATTTTTCAAAGGCTTCTGGTATAAATAAATTCCAAAATGGGGGAAAATCTGACACTAGGCTAAAATTCTCTAGGAAAAATATCTTGAAACTCCGAAGAGGTAAATCAAAAATGATAATGAATAAGGCCCAGAGTCTCTAAATAACCCTTCTGGAAAGTTACAACGGTTAAGTAATCTGTACGCTATTAAAGGAGAAAAATGTTCCGATTTAGGCTTCAAATTGCCAAGAAACGTTTCTACAGGTTAAATTACTCTCGTTTACTTTTAGAAACATTTCTCAGGAGCGGGATCGTATAGAGATCTAGAACTAAATCGCAAAAAACGTTTCTAATGGAATTTAACCCTGAAAAGATAATCATATTTAGGTGCGCGTAAAAGGATAATTATGCGTCAAATTAACTCCCGACATTTGAATAATTGAAAATGCATGTTTTACTTCATAAATTATCGGTGTATTGTCATTACGGTGTTACCTCACCGATAAATAACAAAAACTAGTATTGAGGTTTTATTAATTTTTTATTGATTAAGAAAAAACGAGAAAGAAACGACGCACTGTTAGAAAAAAAGAGCAATATTACTGAAAACAACAAGTCAAATTGACGCAGACTATCTTTCCAGTGTTGCAAAAAAAACTATAACAGAAACTGATTAACGTATCAAAGCCGCCGAAAGCAACGCGATGAATCTAAAAAGAAATGATTCCAATTGAGGCTTCAAAAAGCCGCGAAACATTTTCAAGCTGATAAAAGTATGTAAAATAAAATCATTTCTAACTACGATACATAAAATAATAATTTTGAAAATAAAAAGGTCATTGAAAAGCAGAAAAGGTACAAACAGAAGGTACATTTCACTAGGTTTGCAAATTAAAGTTACCTATTAGAACGCTGAAACGATTCTGAAAACACAAAATTGAGGAAAAACTAATGAACCAAGATAATGCTAAAACACGCTTTTTTCATATCTTAAGGGAAAATTAAGATCGGACTCAATCCTAATTCTAATCCTAAACCCAATATCATGCTCAATTCGAATCCCAATCTCAACCCAGTTCTAATTCTAATTCAAATCCTTATCTTTAACTCAATTGATGACCAATTAAGTCACTAAAAATGGTTCAAAAAATCACTTAATATATTCTGTAAGTTGTATCTTTTGTTCTATGGAAGTTCTGGGTTTCAATATTTGCTTGAAGATTGCTATACCTTTCTATGAGAAAAGCAAAATATGTACCTAGGTTTATAGAGACATTTAAAGTTACTCCTTTTTCCGATCAAATTTCTCCCAGTGTGTTTATATTTGACGAAGAGATGACGTTGTTTGGCGGTGTACACCGGAAACAAGCGATTGTACAGCAGCAAAGAGGTTTTCGGCTTCCCCCTCGCTGCCAATCAGTCTTCTTCCAGGAATACGATGGCTGGTTTGATGCTGCTGCTGATGGTGCTGATGATGATGTTAAGGTTGATGTAGGAAACAGCGAAAAAGGGATATATCATGTTACTACCATCTAACACGGGATAATACACACCGTGGACCGGACCGAAGGTAGTGAAGGTAAACGCTTAAGCTTGACGGCATTCATGCCATGCTGGTTTTAGTGAAAAGAATGCACAACAAAAAAATAACGCCACATTAACAGTTCCACGAGTAACGAAGCTTGAATTTCTCGGAAATTATGTAAGGACATATACTTTAGCCTGTGTGCTGGTGTTTGATGTGGCCATCTCCTCTGCACTGCGATCAGCTTTTAATCACTGATCAGGCTGCGCTGTCAGTTACCTCCGGTCACCGCGCTGACCAGGAAGAGAGTAAAACTGGATTATTCCCGTACGGTGCATTATGCATTTTCCGGGGTGTTCTCCGTCAGTAGTCTCGGTTTCGTGTGAGACCATCAAAACAAACGAAACTTGTGGCTTCTGGCACCTCTCGACCATCGTCACGCTCCCTGCCATGGCCGGTGCAGCAAGATATCGGATTTCGGCCTAAATTGCAGTAGGCACACAGACACACGGTGCAGCAGCATAGTCATCTTGTTATTGTGCAATAGTGCCACGGAACTGGAAAAGCGAAAACCACGAAATATAAAAGTGAACATCTCAGATAGTATCGGGACTGCGGATAGCGTGACAGGGACCCGTTTCGCAAAATAGCATGTAGAAAACTCTTCGAATGACGAAGGTGTGAACTACCATGTATTTTGTGAAACCGGATATTCCCATCGATCCTTTTTGCTGCTTCTGCGAGGCACGGTTCGGTTGCAGCCGGTAGTTTGCAGTGCGGTACTAGAAAATCCTGACCGGACAGGGTGGCTGTCTCTGTTTTTTTCTATCGGTTTTACGTTGGCGATTGCTCAACTTTCGCTCGCCGTGACTACATTCAAGGTCTTGGCTTATCGAAGTAGTATAGGTCGGATTCGATTACCCGGAGTTTTTTGAAGTATTCCACTCTCGATAACCGATTCATCCGAATGAAAATGCAGACATAAAGATATCAAACCCACCATTAAAACAAACGTCTCCCATTTAAGATATATTATGTCATCTTATCTCCTTAAGCTACAAATTCAATTACCAACGCAATTTCACCCAAACGATAACGAAACGCTTCTTTCTTTTCTTTTCAGGTAAGCTAACCCTAAGCAAGTCCCAAATCAGTACAAGTCAACACCAAAATCGAAAGGTAAGACTGCGCCAATCTACTGCTAGTCATCGACACCCGTCGGAAAATTTCGTTGACATTATCAGCTCCAGGAGCCTGTGAGCCGACACTTACTTTTTTTCACCGCACACCGATGAAGAGAGTTATCCCAGCGAGGTTCGCTGCAATAAATTACAATCTCAAGAGTCAGTTGTCGGCAGTAGTCTAAACGGAAATAACACTGGCCGTAATACCGTTCCGCTACTTTGAGCGCGGTTCACTACATAGCAAGCAGATGGAATAAAAAAGAGTCCGTTTCCCACACTGCACAAGTATATAAAGTGGCCAAAGTGTCACTGGGAAAATTTCGAAGAGTTTATCTTTTCCGAATTGGTTCTCCTCCTCCCACACCCCAAAACTGATCTGGGTAAAGAAGCCAACGTTCAGAGTCCAATAAAACCGGGAGGGTTCTACATAATCACATATCGAGCCATAGCTGCTGCCACCGCATAGGGAAACTGCCAACGAAGCTAGTGTGTAGATGGCGAGGGTGCCAAGACGAATCATTTTCGATAGAAAATAAATAACTTGTTGATGGTAAAACAGATGTTTATGTCCCATTTTGGATACTGAAAAATAGCCGGCGACTGGACTGAAAACAGGGATGTGATGTAGCTCTGAAACTGTCACCGAGTGGCTTTCCGCTAGGTCTAGGGGACAAGCGGTGGGGGTTGTATCGATTGTACCAATGTATGTTGGTATGTTGTACTATTGGAATTGGAACAGTTTTTGCTTGGTACAAAAAAAAGATATTGCAACTGTTCGAGTGTTGATGAAACTTGTTTAACAGCGTGAATCTCGTTCCTTTTGATTTCGAGAGCTTTTTTCAGATTATAATAATTTGAATAAAATAAAATGAAACTCACAGTCACTGGCTCGAAAATGTTTACATTTCTTTATGATGCGGGAAAGGAATAAACACAGGTCTAAAAAATCAGTTCTTAATTATACAACATTGTCCGACATTTTTCACAGTCATATATTAAATGCGCAGAAATTCAGAGAGAATATATTCTGAGAGATTAAAATGTTACATATTTTGCCTCTGACAACAAAATTGTTATTTTTAGCTCACCAAATAAGCACAGTGATAGAAACATCCGCGGTGCGACCAAGATTACCAAAATGCGAATTTCATATTAACACATATTAACACTGATCTCCAGAGCCGAAAATTTTTTTTTTCTTGTCATTCCGTCAAATGACAACCGATTCTTATCCAATTTGTTCTCCAAAATCACAAATTTATCAAAGTATTTGGGACTGTAGGGAGCATTTTAAAGTTCTCCGTTGTTCCGGAATCATTGAGGGGAACCGTGGGGTAAGTACTCTTCCATGGACATAAACTAGATCGAAAACGGTTCTGAAACATGAACATATCAAACTTTAAGTTCTGGTAAAACGAAACCATTGATGCTCACACTGATGGCCACTTGGACCTTAGTTGACCACTTCTGGCTAAGTTCCGGGAATCATGGGCCCGGGAGAAATCTGCCGTGTTCACAATGAATTCGAAGCATGGCTTGCTGCTGGTTCTTCTATTATACGTCCAAGTGTCCGCCAGTAGTGTTATTTCACAAAAACTTCGAGTTCGATATGTCGCAAGCCAGGTTTCGGAACTGTTGTGAATGCGACCAGGTTCACCGAGCCACCAGACTCCCGGAACTTGGCTAGGAATGGCTAACTAAGGTCCAAATTTGCGTTTTCGTGAAAAGAAGTTTTTGAAAATTTTGCATTTTCTATAAGTTTAAAATTTCTGAGTGATTTATCAACAATTTTTCTTGTGTATTATACCAATTTTATCCAAAACACGTTTGGAAAACGTAAAATTAATATAGTTAGTCGTTTGTATACAAAAGTCTCAATTCACGTGGTTTATGGACAGCCCCTTTTCAATACAACAAACTTCTTATACAATAAAATCATCTGCAGTAGAAAAGTAACAATTTGACACCCAAAACATAATTTTGGATACAAATCTTAATTTTCCGACAACCGTGCATTGTAGACAGCATTTTTCATTACAACAGTAATTTATGAAGGAGGAAAAAAACACTTCGGAAATTTGGCCATTTTACTATTAAAAACTTACCGCCATCGATTTCTGAATATATTAAAAATTCTGAATACTGAATTAGAGTTGATGAAAATAACAAATGCATGTATTTGTTAGAAATATAGCGCAAAAAAAATCTATTCAAATGTAACTAAAATATTTATCATTATAAACTGTTTAAAATGTTTAAATCCATTTCAATCACAATTCAATCAAAATCCAATCCAGATTCAATCTACATTCAATCCAAATCCTACCAGAATTCAATCCAAATCCAATCCAGATTGAATCCAAATCCAATCCGAATTGAATCCAAATCCAATTCAAATTCAATCTAAATCCAATCCATAGCCAATCAAATTCCAAACCCAACTGAATTCAAACAAATCCAATCCAAGGCCAATCCACATCCAATTTAAACCCAATCTATATCCAATCAAAATCCCACCCGATCAAACGATAATAACAAACGGGTAACACAAATATGTTTAAACTTGACAGGAATAACAAAGCCTGTAGTATTCTTGCACACTTGAATACGCTTGAATGTGTAAGAGTGAGTTTTTTCAAAGCTATTTATAACAAAATTTGTATCAATTTAACTAATTCTGATCTTTTTCTGCCAAAAACCTTACTAAACCTGCTATAATTCGTAATAATCAGTAAGTAATTTTGATAGAAATTTAGTTATTTAAACTATTAACGAGACCAAGTTTGGAACACAAGTTAATATAAAAAGTTCGTAATATCAAGATTTGTTATAATCCTGATATTTTTGACTGATCGGGAATCCAAATCCAATTAAACCCAAATCCAAATAAATATAATCCAAATCTAGCCCAAAAATAATCATCCCTCGAATCGAATAAAAATCAAATCCAAATCTAATCCAAGGCTAATCCACATCCAGTTTAAACCTAATCCAAATCCAATCAAAATCCAATTCCGATTCGGAACTTGACCTTCTGTTTATTTAAACACAGACTTCGCAGCCGACTATTTAGTGTACAGGACAATTGCGGGGCTAGCGCTACGATCCTACTGCACTAACAGTCTCTCCTGAGCCGAGAGTCGAACCTAAGACGACTGGCTTGTTGGGCCATCATCGTACCTCGAGACCATCTGGGAGATCAAAACAAATACAATACAATATAAATACAAAACAAATCCAATACAAACCGAATCCAAATTCAATCCAAATCCAATCCAAATCCAATCTAAATGCAATCCAAATCCAATCCAAATCCAATCCCAATCCAATCCAAATCCAATCCAATCCAAATCCAATCCAAATCCAAATCCAATCCAATCCAAATCCAATCGAAATCCAATCCAATCCAAATCCAATCCAAATTCAATGATCCATGAATCCAACAAAAATCCAGAACAAATCCAATACAAATCCAATCCAAATCCAATCCAAATCCAATCCACATCCAATCCATATCCAATCCAAATACAATCCAAATCCAATCCAAATCCAATCCAAATCCAATCCAAATCCAATCCAAATCCAATCCAAATCCAATCCAAATCCAATCCAAATCCAATTCAAATCCAATCCAAATCCAGTCCAAAAAAATCCAATTTTTTTCATAAAAATTACAAAATTACCTAAACAATGCAACCGGTCGGATCGTGGAGAGATAAAAAAAAGGTAATGATTTTTTGAAAAAGAAATATTTTTTTTCACAGGGTATTTTTTATGGAAGGACGAAATTGTTATCTATAACTTTGCCAAAGAGATTATGCCAATTAAACAAACCATTTTAACTGTGGAAATATTTTTAATTTCCCATAGAAAGCTCCATTGGAAACTAAAAATATTTCTACAGCCAAAACGATTTGAATGATTGGCATAGTGTCTTTGGCAAAGTTGTAGATAACAATTTTGTCATTTCTCCATTTTTTTTTTCGTTCACACAACATTTATTTGACACTGCACAATACTTGATTTCTCCATTATCGGACCTTCGCATTATTTAGGTAATCTTTTGTAGTTTTTATGAAAAACAAAAAAAATTTAAATAAGCTTTTTTAATTATTAATTATTGTTTTATTTATGATTTGTCAACAGATAAAGTTCTTACCCAAATGACATTTACTAAAATCAGCTATCTTAAGAACTAAATTAGCATAGAACATTTCTCAAACAACGCTTGTTCTTAACACGGGACACATTAAAATCAAACACATCGTAGCAGCTGTTGAAAATGCGACACATGCTGAGCACTGGTTCATGTAGGCCATAGTTCGTCCTTGAAGATCGGTTGCTTAAAAATGTATGGAAACGGAGATTGCGTTGACTAGTGTTTATATCGAGGAGACCTAGTAATAAGGGGCAGTCTATGTGTCCCTGTATCAGGTCTCCCACGAAACAGGCCTTGGCCAAGTTGCGCCTTCCTTCCAGCAGCTCTAAATTGATGAGCTTGCATCGACTCTCATAGCTCGGTAGATTACGAGAGTCTCGCCAAGGAAACTGCCTTAATGCGAAGCGAACAAATTTTCGCTGCACAGCTTCAATCCTCTTAACTGTGTTTTGGTAAAAAGGACACTGTACGATGGCGGAATATTTTAATATAGGAAGGACCAGGGAGCAATAAAGCGCTTTGAGACAGTGCACGTTTTTGAAGCTTTTAGCGAAACGGAACAAAAAACCCAGTTGCGACGACGCCTTTGAAACTAAATAAGCAACGTGATTCTTGAAGGTTAATTTTGAATCGAGCATGACTCCCAGATCCTTCACCACCGTCTCACGTTTCAAAGCAGATCCTTGTAAACTGTAGTCGTGGAGGTACATCGCATGTTTTCGACCGAAGGAGATAACTGAGCACTTAGACACATTAAGTGACATCCTGTTTAAGCTGCACCAATCGCTGAAGGCTTTCAAGTCAAATTGTAGAGAATGGGCGTCAAGAGAGTTTTTTATTGTGCTGTATAGCTTCAAATCATCTGCGTAGGATAATTACATGCATTTTAAAATCGAATTCAAGTCGTTCATGAACAGCAGAAAAAGGAATGGCCCAAGGTGACTGCCTTGAGGAACGCCGGATGTAACGGGAAATGGAAACGACGTATAATCGCCGAGCTTAACAGCCATGGTTCTTCCAGTGAGGTAGGAGCGAAGCCAAGAAAGCAAATTGTCGTTCATTCCGATTTTGTCGAATTTCGCTAAAGCAATCTCGTGATTTACTCTGCCGAAAGCTGCGGAAAGGTCGGTATATACAGCGTCCACTTGATTACCGTGTTCAATCTCTTGTATAATGAACGATGTAAAAGTAATCAAGTTAGTCGTCGTCGAGCGCTTAGGCATGATTCCATGCTGGTCCAGGGAGATGGCGTGCGAACAATCATGAGTCAATTTGGAAAGAAAATTTTTTTCAAACAGCTTTGAGACAGAACTAAGCGACGCAATACCGCGATAGTTAGAAACGGTCCGCTTGCATCCTTTCTTGTGGATGGGAAAGATGAAGGAATTCTTCCAGCATTCGGGAAAGACGCCCGTCGTCAAGGACAAATTGAAGACCTTGGCCAAAGGTGCAGCAAGCAAATTTAAGCATCGTTTTAGAATTAGAGAAGAAATGCCGTCAGGGCTGTATCCGTTGGATATTTTCATCTGGTTCCCGGCTGCAATCACCATGTCTCTATCAATGACGAACGGAGAGCCGAGCATTCTCATGGTAGGCAAATTATTAGTGGCATTCGCAATGTCTTGGTCGTTTACATTTTCAGCGGAGAATACGCTGTAAAATTGCGTGCGAAATAGGTCAGCGATACCTTCGACGGTGTCAACATTGTCGGTCCCGTTGGTCATACTAGAAGGCAGCCCAAATTCTTTGCGCTGTTTGTTCACATAGCTCCAGAATTTTTTGGGGTTCGTTTTCAGTCGATTCTGCAGATTAAACTGGTAGTTATTGTACAAAGCATTATTGAGGCGTTTATATGCAGTGTTGGCGCGTAAGTATTCAGCTTTCGACAAATCGGTTCGGCGTTCACTATATTTCTTTAGTGCCGCCCTTTTAAGTCTCTTCAAGTCTCAAAATCAGTGTTGTAAAAGTCGAAGTGAACGGTTTCGGCGATTGCTTCAAAATGATGCTCAGGAAGTAGTTCTAACGTCATTAACAGAGGTGGATGATGTCTGCAATTTTTGACAAGCGGTGCCGGAGCTTGTAAAAGTGAACAGCTATGTCCCAGCTCCTCGCTGATGAAGCACAAGTCGAGCAAACGGTTGTTGGCGTTCATAGTGCCGTTCACTTGCCGGAGCCTAGCAGAAGAGTACGCATCGAGTAGGGCTAACGATGCTGGCCTGATCGATGAACGAGAGTTATCTGGGAACCGGAAGTTGTTACTGCCGTGAAGCCATGATATTGTACTAAGGTTGAAGTCGCCCTAAATGACAATGTTATCTGTAGCTCCCATTTGAGAAACGACCCATTCCAGAGAAAGAGTGTGCTTTTCTATTAGGGTACAGTCGTTGACGCGATCGGGAGGCACGTATATTACGCAAACAAACAGAGTGCCAGTAAGCATTGAAATCGCCACCCACAGGTGCTCTACCGTTAAGTCCTCGGGAGGTTTCAATAGACGAGATTTGAAGCTGGAGCGAACGGCTAGGAGAACTCCACCACCACTGCTCTTGTTGCTGTTGTGAACTGAACGGTCCTGCCGGTAAACGGAATACGTTTCGTTGCAAAGTTGATGTGATAGAGTGTTGTTGTTCAGCCAGGTTTCGGTAAAAGCATAAATATCATAGCAAGCGTCGTTGCATGCTAGCTGGTAGTCAGCAATGGACATGTTGATGCCGCCGGTGTTCTGGTAGTAAAGCAGGATTTGTGATGCTGGATCGGCTGGAGCTAGTCTGGAAGTGGGAACGGCATCAGGCCGAGTAACGTCGTAAAAAGAGAAATACTTGCCGTGAGCGGCAGCGGCAGCCTGACCCCAGCGCTAGACTCAGAGCCGGGACGACTGAGATGGCAGGAACGTGTGAGCTAGGTTGGTGCCAGGGCTACCATGCTACTGTGTGACGTGCGTCCCGGGCTAGCAGAATGTGGAATCGCGAGCAACGGTTGTCCAACTTCGGTAATAAAATCTCGCAGGTGTTGATCCGCAGGTTGATCGTCACGCGGCAGTGAGTCGGTAGCAGGTACACTGGAAGCGCAGAGCGAATCAGCGGAGGAATAGTTACAATCAGGATTATACTTGCCTGAAAGCGTATTTTGGGAACTCCGTTCCCCACGTCCACACGCAGGGCCGGGACGACTGATGTGCGCAGGCAGGAATAGCTCGACTGCAGTGGGGGGGTCGGGAGTTCCCATGATGCTAGTCTCATTGCGTCCCAGCGAGCGATGAAAATTCGGTTGATTGGCCAGACTGCTTAGGGAAGCTAATTGCTACGTAGAGTAGTCGATTCTTAGTTTCGACCTGTTCACTTGTTTCTTGTATAGAGGGCAGATAGAACTCCAGGATGCGTGGTTATCGTTGAGTTCACTCTCGGTAGCCGGATCACGCTTTTTGTTGAAAAGATGGCAATTAACACATTTCTGCGATACTGTTTCGCATTTGTCGACAGTATGTTTTCAGCGCATTTAGGACAACATGCTGGTTTGCTGCATTTAGCAGAGATATGCCCGTACTCTGAGCAGTTGTAGCATCGCAACACGTCAACAATTTCAACAATTCGACATCGGTCCCAGCCAATATTCACTCGACGTGTTTTCATTTAAAAGTTGAAAGAAACAGCGTCAACTTCCAAGATAGCTGAACGCGTCTGGTTGGTCGGGGTATTGTTTTTCAGCATGCGAATTAATTTCAATTCAGAACATTCAGGCAGCATGTTTTGTTTTCTAATTTTGTCTATTATTTCATTCTCTGGGGTTTAATCACATAATCCGATAATTTTTAGTCTAGGTCTTAGTGGTGTTAGCTTATCAATATGATATTTGTCCGAAAGTAAAATGTTTGCGTCTTTCACTAACTTCAAAGCAAGCTCAGTCGAACCGCATCTGACCGCTATTTCTCCATTTTCGCGATGTTGCATTCCGTTGGTACCGTAAATCAGGGGGTCAAGTTTTTCACTAATGTCTTTTCTAGTTGCCGAAAATGGTTGGGCGGTTTTTGACTTGAACACTACCGTTTGCTCGAGTCTTACAACGGTGGAATTTTTTGTCACAGTGCCATTTCCGTGTGCAGTGGGAGCAATAGGCGAATTTAACGGAATAGAACTCAATGGTGTAATACATACGTCGTCGGTCAAAACGTTAATGTTGTAAGTGATTTTATGGTTGCCCATTCTGCGTCTTTTACCAGATCTGAGAACACTGCAATCATCAATATCGGCCGCAGAAATTCCATTGGCTTTACGCTTAGTGACATTGAATGAGACAGTGCTAGAATGCACTGCATCAGCGTATGTGGGTTTGACTATGCCATCGCTAGATGTACCGATCTCCACATTAGTGCTTGAGTTCGTAGCTGTAAAAATGGACTTCATAACTGCAGCCTCGGCAGCGATAGTTTCTTTAATAGAGGATTGAACTTGTGGCAAAACTGAACCAATAAGTCTGTCACTCAATCCCGCGGTGAGATTCTGTATAGTTGAATCGCATTTAACTACAAGATCGCTCAGCTCGTTAACTTTCAACATCAGCGCTCTGCATGTATTGTTTATATCGTTGAGGCATATTTGCTTTTCCCTGCAGTCGAAACACATATACTTCAACGCAACGTTATCACGTATTGCGTTCACAGCAGCAGTGGTAAGGTCAGAACATCTTACGTGCAGAATTTGCTCGCACCCGCCAAAGCAGTCGATCCGATCAGAATCAGCAACAATGCGTTGCACGCACACACTACACGTTACTGAAGTCATCTTCAGTTTTGCCCGCTATGGGCCTTAGCACTATAAGCGACGCTACTAGCTTGCTTTGTTCACGGATTCAAGTTGCTCGAGAAAGAAATTATTTTCAGAATTACGGTTTATTTTCACCTCGAAGCGGTAACGAACTATATCAATCGACAGTTCTCCATACAGACTATCATCAGAATAACGCGAATGGTATTTGTTGTCACTTTATCGTAGTTAAAAAATGGTTTAACACGGACCGGTACAAACAAACAGCTGGATTCGACCACAGACTAACAGACTTTTTTAGATATTGCACTTTTAATTTTTCTTTTAACTTTTTTCAATAAATATATAATTTTTTATGTGTATATTTTTTTCGAAAAGAAAAAAATATTATCTACAACTTTTCCGAAGACGTCACACCGATCAAACAAACCGTTTTGGCCCTAAAAGTATTTGTAATCATCAATACCTTCCCAAAATAGCATTTTTCAATAGCTTCTCAAAAATGAGTCGAGTTTCAAAAAATTAAACCAATAGCACAAAGCGGCATCTTTTGCCTATAGAAACGTCTATGCAAAGTTTCCAAATCAGAAATGGTTGCTCGTTTTTTGTGGAATTGCTCAAATCCAATCTGTTGACGCCTTCGTCAACACGTAGAGGCGGGTGGGCGAGCGGTGCCTCTAAAAACCGCTATCAGAATCGCTGCCGACTGAAAACTAAATAATCCGCGCAGCTGGCACGATGCTTCCGTACTATCACACAGTACAAAGCGAAGAACGAAGCAAGCGAAGGACGCGGAAATTGCACACACGAAAGGATAACTGGCTCGGAAGACAGCGCGAATGCTGTTTAAACACAAGAAAATGAGCCACCACACTAAGGTCCAATGCGCACTTCTAGCGAACACAAATAAATACTTTCGGATTAATGATAAAGCACTGAGATCATTCACTTTAACTTTTAATTAAAAACGCTTCGTTACAACTTGGAAATAAACACTCGGTTTGAAATACACACTTCGCAATCAGAATACACAATGACGATTCAAATTCACACTTCGGAATGAAAATACACAATGAACTAGCTTGCGCAGAAAAGCGGTATTTATACTGATTTAGTAGCGGCGCAGGAAGTTCTCGTCTCCTCTATCAGCTTCTTCCATGGGGTAGAATGAATTAGATTCTGTTGCAGCGCAGTCGCTCACGTATTGAGTTCCATTTAGCAGGAGGATATACCAGAAGCGTCATGAAATATCCTGCGGTGCGTTTTTTTATTCGTAAAGGACATTATACGTTGACGTAGTGAATGGAAGGAGCATTGTCCTGCAGCGATGATGTAAATCGGAGTGAGATGCTCAAAACTGTTTGCTGCACGAACACAATCCAAATCCAATCTAAATCCAATCCAAATCCAATCAAATAGAAGCCAAATCCAATGAAAATCCAATCTAAGTTCAATCTAAATCCAATCAAAATCCAAAGCCAATCCACGTCCAATTTAAATCCAATACAAATCCAATCCAAATGTATTCCAAATCCAATCAATCCAAATTCCAATTAAATACAATCTAAATCTACCCCCAAAATAATCCACATCCAAATCGAATCTAAATTCAATTCTAATCATATTCGAATCCAAATTTCAACTAAATCCAATGCGAATCTAATTCAAAAATAATCCACATCCGAATCAAATCAAAATCCAATCCAAATCTAATCCAAGGCAATAACACATCCAATTTAATACAATCCAGATTCAAATCCAACCCAATCCAATTCCAATCCAAATCTCAACTAAATCCAATCCAAATCAAACCAAAAAATAATCCACATTGAAATCGAATCAATATCTAATCCAAATATTTCCAAGGCCATGCCACATCCTAATTTAAATCCACTCCAATTGCAGTTCAAATCTAACGGGAGCTGCGTAGTAACAAGACTATGGATTCCGCTTTATCAAACGGCTAATCGTGTGTTCGAATCTTAGTAAAACCAGGCCTTTCGGAATTGAAAAGGACTTAATAACGGGTTTATTTTGAGGCTTCCTCACCACTTACTCTTTTATTTACGCTGAATTTTACAATACCTTTGCGTGACTTTCTCTACAAAAATAACTTACTCCCATAAATAAAACCAACAAAACACACAACAAAACTTCTCCTGGGAATCATAATTAGCGATATTTGCTGGAGGAACGAGGCTCGGTATAATAGAGCAGGAAGCGTGTAAATAGAAGGGTTAAAACATATTACATACAAGCACGGATAAATAATAAGGAGCAGATCGGTGAATTTTAACCTAAATAATCACGGTCAAATTGCGGGTTACCAGAATTTATTGACATTTTATTTGCTCGGATCACGTTCTTACGAAAAGACCCAAATCTTGTTCAATTCGATTATCCATACAGTTAGTTCAATCGAAATTGAAAATATTGTACGAAGCGCCCTTTTCATAAAAATAGGATAGGATAAACTTGGAAATAAGATCAATCTCGAATGCTTGAATGCTTGAATCCTGAAATCCGAAAAGTACAAAAATTGAAATTTGAGAATCTTGCAATTCATTGTTTTAAAGTCCTAGAGCCTTAAAACCAGGAGTGCTAAGAGGAGTATCTCAAAATCCAGGAGTGCTTTATATCCTTTAATCCTAATGATTTCAATTCATGAAAAATTTTTTGCCCTTAAAATCTTACTTACCTCAGCAGTCTAGAGCCGTGGTATTTTTTAATAAGGGGGGGGGGGGGTTGTTAGTAGCACAAGTATTTATGATTAATATTAGTAAATAATGAGTATATGTGTCCAATCACAAATGGTGACTTCTCAACACCGTTACAAAAATTTTAATTTTATTTGTTAAGATTTGTTTGCTGTGGCAGTTGGGACTCACAATTCGTAGGAATTTAAACCTACTTGTCAAAGAGGGGAAGTAAACCTACAACTAACTTAATTACTAACTTATTGGCTATAAAGAGAGCTAATCGTAGCAATTGAGGATTGCAACGATTTTTATCGGAAATTGTTAATAATTTTATTTGACATAGCCTCTAATGTTCCAACGCCAGTAAGTCTATGTAATTCGAGTGTACCAAAACAAAATCATTTTCAGAATTTTATTCTGAATCTTTTGAAGCGTTTTCTCTAGAGCCGTGGTAGCTCCTTGGTGCTGGGCTACTCATCGCCAATTTCCTAGGCGTTTCGACACTTCTTAAAATTTTACGATCCCGAAATTCTCAAAACCATAAATCCTAGAATCCCATGAATCCTCAAAATCTAAAATTTTAAAATATAAAAATGCTTAAGTTACGAAATTTCCAGCACTCCATAATCTTTACAAGCCGGATTTTTAAAATTTTCCCAATTTGCAATGATCTTTAAATAGAAGAATTCGAATCCATGAAATAAAACTATGATCTGAAATTGAACTCAGAATCATCGGAAGAAGCTTCTAAAGGCCATTAAAAGCCCAAAAAATGATTCTAAATCAAGCAGAGAATTGCCGAAAAATGCTCCTGAAATTCAGAAAAGGCCACGAAATGATCTTAAATCAAGTTCAAAATCGTTGAAAAAAAAAAAGAAACTTTTTTACTCCTGAAACCAGAGAAAGCCGAATTAAAAAGTAAATGCCGATAAATGCTTCTGAAGGCCAGCAAAGGCCAGAATGAAATTAACCCCAAATCTAGAAAAAGGCAAAATAGAAAATGATCCTTATTTGAGCTCAGAATCGTCGAAAAGAGCTTCTAAAGGACAAAAAAGCCAAAACAAAAAATGACCCCAAAATGAGCTCAAAACAATCGAAAAACGCTTCAGCAGCCCAGAAAAGCCCAAAAAGAATATGAATAAATTGAGCTCAAAATTGCCAGAAAAGATGTCTTTCTTTTAGGTTGTACTGTCGATTTAGCCTTAGAGCACTTTTTTCCGCTTCTTGTTTAACCACCTGATTAAGTGGAAGAGGTTGAAGTATTGCATCTAGGGCTTTTGATGGAGTGCTTCATGGCTCCACAAATCGATGCACAGACCAATTTTTGGATTTTACCTCGCTTAGCTTGAGTGAATGTTTCAGTGGTTTTGAGCCACCAAACTAACGAGGCGTAGGTTATTCTGGGTATAATTATTGTATTATATATCCAATGTATCATGCTGGGGTTGAGACCCTAGCTTTTTCCAATGGCACTGCTGCATACCCATGAGGCGTTTGTGGCCTAGGTAATTGTTTGTTCTATTGAAATGTTCCAGCTTAATTTCTGGTCAAGTATGATTCCCAAATATTTGACTCCAGTGGAAAGCTTTATATCGGTGCCTTCCAATCGCAATTTACAAATAATGTAATGTTTTGTTATGTACGTACCACCGAGTTTAGCCGTTATTTCGCAATTTATTAGCATGGCATGAATCCACTTTATTGTGTTCAAGTCTATGCCATGCCTTTCCATGGTTATTTTCATTGAGTTGTGAGATGCATTATCTAATGCTCCCTCAATATCGAGAAAGGCTACCAGGGAAATTTCCTTGGAATGAATGGATTTTTCGATGTTTCCCACTAACATATGTAGCGCGTCAGTGGTTGATACGTTGTTTTTGTAAGCAAATTGAAATTTGCTTAATGGATTGGATTTCATATATACTGTTTTAATATGATGGTCGATTAGTTTTTCCATAGTTTTCAAAAAGATGGAAGTTAAACTAATTGGTCTAAACGCTTTCGGGATTGTCCTATCCCGTTTTCCGGCTTTTGGTATGAAAATAACTCTAGTTTGTCTCCAACTAGATGGAATGTGATTCAGTATTAGGCTCACCTTACACATCTCCGTAATAATTGGAATAAACAGTTGCTCTTTTGGAGCTTAACTGGCTGTATTCCATCCATTCTCGGAGACTTGTATGGTTGGAAAAAGTCTATTGCCCTTTCATCCTGTGATTTACTGAATATAGGCAAGTTCCTGGGATTCAGTCCAAGTCGCATGTGAGCTTAGCTGCTCTCCAGTCTAATCCTACACTTCATCAGTATCCGAATATGATCCTGAGAAGTGGTTTTCCATCATAATTTCCAGTGTTATCGTCAGTTTTTCTCAATCTACCCAAACCGTTGGAATGTTCTTTAAGCAGGGTTTTTGCAACCTGGCTGCAGTGGATGTGTTTTCAATACGTCCACACATTAACTTTCAACTATTTCTTCTGGATTTTCTTATTTCCTTGTTGTATTTTGTTAGTGATGTTCTTTACAGTTCCCAATTACCTGTTAGTTTCGTTTTATTGAACAGTTTCCTAGAGGACTTTCTTAATCTTTCTAGGGTCCTATTCCACCAAGATTTGTCTTTATTTGACACTCGCGTTTTGGTAGGACAACTTTCGTAGTATGCACTAATTATCTTACTTGTGATTAAATTAGAGCAGGTTTCCAGCTCATATTTGGTTCTAATTTCTCTTTCGAAGATATGTTTGTCGATCAACAGTTTACTGTTGTAGAGATCCCAGTTGGTTTTTCTTGGGTCTCTATAGGTTTCTTGCAGGATTTCTCCTGCACGGTAATCGAAAAGAATTTGCCTGTAATCTAATAATATCGATCAATATCGACAGCTCCAACAACTAGAACGAAAATAAATATCGACAACTCCAACAACTAGAACAACTCCAACAACTAGAACGAAAACTCTCTCTTACGAATACATAAATTACCGTTGAACACAGAAAGATCCTTGAATAAATGAACCAATCGAAAAAAATTAAACATAATTGCAACCATTCAGGCGCCAATAGGGTACTGAAGAAAATCCCCTGCAAAACAGATGCCAACTGCATAAAATAGGTTCAGGGTGATTAAAATAGTGTCCCCCGATAAGGATCTTCAATTGATTATTGTTAAAATTTGCTAAACCAGTTCTACATTCTGAAAACAAGTTCTGACAGAGATAGAGATAGTAGACAAATGGATATACTTATGTTTGCATATCACCTTACACATTTCGAGTATTTCGTCTCAATACACAGACGGCTCCTAAAGCTGCTTAAAATATGTTCCTTACCAGAATATAGCTGTTTAAAGTCAAATGGATTTCACCAAACAGGTTGCAAGAAAACGTAGCAGTGGATACCGATTATTGTTCGTTCCTCTCAAGAAGTTTTTGACGTGGAAATTCATAGCTTATAGCCTGACAGTTCGGAAGTGTTGCTAGCGAATTGGGACTAATGGAATTTCACACTCTAAGGGAGATTCAATTACCTACCAAAAAAAGGAAAACAACTTTACAACTCGGCCATTCCTGACCACTAATCGTCTCTATCATCAAGCTAGGATTTAGGTTATATATATTGAACGGTTATTCGCGTACTACTCAGGGTTAGTAAACAGAATACGAAGTTTCTTCCCGTGATAAATGTTCTTTAGTTTACCGATTATTCCCGCAATTGTGACGGGTAGGCCACAACACTCCAAAAATATACACGTTGTAGTTGTTGAAACGGCCCTCGCTTAACTAGCCTCGGTACCTGCCTCTATGATACGGTGTACACTTTTAAGTCGGGAATCTTCATCTCCTCGAATCGATTCGCAAGCTCGTTCAAAGTCGTTCAATCTTCTTTCGAGCATACATGAATCTGCGACTGCAAACATTGGACCTGTTTGTTTGCACTTGTTTACCTACTTTGCGTCGGGAGGAAATGACCGGATTTTGATTGCCTCGATAGGAATTGTTTGGTTCATTTCATCTTAATTGGCGATCAAAATGCTCTGAAAGAATGTTGGTTGCTAGCGTAACATCAGCCATGTAAACCACGACAGTGCCCTTTTTTATAAATGGTTCCAGTACCAAGTTAACAAATGTTTGATATACAGCCCACAGTCCAGAAGGTTTTACAAAACCAGTATACGTAGGTTGACCAGACGTACCGTTTTGAACGGGACAATACCGTTTTTTCGTTCATTTTTACCCGTCCCGTTTTTTACCATTTTATACCGTTATTCATTTTAGAAATAAAACTTCGCAATTAAGTTTTTGGAATTGAGAAATAATTTTCTTGGCTGATCTGTCAGTATTACTGTGTAAATTATATGCCTTCCAGGCAGTACCGCGCCACAAATCTTCTCAGTCGCGAACCGTATATGGCCTGTTAAATTATAAATTTCACGACCTTATCGCCAAAAATCACTACGTGGAATTTCATAAAATGCTAAATATTGTACAGAATGAGACAGGCTTATAGAAGCAATGATTAATTGTCCGCACTGTTATTTTGTTTAAAGATAATCAACACTCATTCATCGCTCCCCGGATTTTTAGTTCTCAAGACAATCGGAAATGAATTGCTCGACTAGATAATGCCCGCGAATAGCAGCTCTTCAATTATGTTATCAACTTCAACTCTATCGGAATACGGTAACCGTCTCGGACCGAAACTTATTGGTGTAGCGGAAGTCAACCTTAACTCCATCTCATAAGAATGTTTCCGTACTGGCAGTCGCGAAGTTTCCACGTGATTCTCATTGATCATTTTGAGCAGCTCGTGTTGACGTATTTCTTTCCACTTTTGGATTAATTGGAAATTCATCTAGGGTAACGGACCCATAAATCAATCAAGACAAGCAAGTTGAACGTGATACATTTTAATGTGTTAATTCGACAATGTACAGTATTTACTGTATACTGCTCAATAAACATCGTGTTACATATTCGGGTTGCATCGCAGCTAAAATAACTTATCTAGTCATGTTAAATAGAAATTTCCTGATGGGTGCCCAAGCCTCTAAATTCGCCTCCCGGAATCCTAATTTCGCCAACCCAAAGACTCATTTTTCGCCACCTTCAAAACAGGATGGAAATGCAAATAATACTCGATCGTTAAACTATTTGAAAAAAATCTGTTGCTGCCTAAATGTTATAAGACAGCTGTAAAATGAAACAAATCAACACATATGATGATGTTATGCAAATGACTGGTCAGCAGTGAGAAGCATTTATCTTATTTTACATTAGCCTTAGTATCCAGCCTTACTTGGAATTCAATATATGGTGGTTTTAAAAATATTCTATTTTATGTTGAACTTATATTTTTAAACTAGATTGTAAGAAGATCATTTCGTCAGTCAGGGGGCAATCTGTATAAAACTTTACAACAAGATAATTCATAGAACATGCCGTTCCATGTCTTTTAATTTATTGTGTGTATTGTGATAACAAAAATATGTGATGCTAGGAAATTTTTCAAGAACATCAGTTTTTCTTTGGCTACTGACATGCTGAGGCGTTAAATGAAGCGAAACGTTGAGCGTTTGAGAAGCGGAATAAACAGAAGCGTTGGGTGAAGCTTCCTATGACATACTGGAGCGAGCGTCGCAAATGCGTTGTGTTGTCATATTCCTAGATTCCAGTAGCGGTTTTGTTTGAAGGAAATATGAATTCGTCCAATGAAGATTTTTTTGCTTCTCCAAGCACGGTAAATTACGTTTTTAGTAAACATAGAGATTCTTTATGAAATAAAATAATATTACTGAAGTGAGTTGCGCTACAGACGTAGTAAAAAATATAATAGCTACGTTCAACTAATTTATAATATCTGTTAGGATTTGAATAACCCATGTGAGCACAGCTAGTTACTCAGCGGCTTGCATTTTCGCGACCAAAGAAGTTCAGCATGCTAGATTTCTGGCCATTCAAATCAAAACTCAACAATATCAATCAATAATATCAGTGCTATTTTCCCGACGACCTGAAAAAATTTCCCGATAGTATTTTCTATCCTACTTTCTATCCTAATTTAAGACCAAAATAAAGCAAATATTAAGTACCTGGCGATATCAGGTTTAGTCTGAACATGGATTTACTGCACAACCCTCTTCTAAACATTTTAACATTTTCTAAACGAAAATGTATTTTATTTGCTTTTTTCAATTACCAAACCAAAACAAAGCAAATATAATGCACCTGGCGATAAAAGATTCAGCCTGAATATGGTATTACCGCGTACATATACGCGCGTCAAAACACTACTCGTTCTGTTTCGCCGCCTCTATCGACGCGTCTTTGCCGCCTCAGTATGACCGGTTTGAGCGTTTCATATAGACGTTCGAAGAAGTAGCTCTGACGCTTTTGCGACGCTTTTTGCTTCGCTTCATTTGACGCCTCAGTATGTCATTAGCCTTTGAAACTACACGTCTTGCTTCTCTTTCTTCCTTTGTTCCTTCTTCTTCGCTTGCTTCTCTTTCTTCAAATTCTTTTCGAGTTTGCGTTCCTCTCGAATTCGCTTCCTGTCTTCCTTCTCTTCTTCGAGGCGTCTTTTCTCCTCCTCCTTCTGAGAATATTCACGAACAAATTCATATGTTCAATGTTAAAACGTGATACCGTTTGGACCTGCATTCCCTTTTGTTTTCTCTTTGAAGAGTGGGTGGCATCTTCAAGTAATCCTTTAATGCCTGATTGAGTGGGTCAGGGGCGCTGTTTTGGGGCATTTTGGCATCAACCACTGATTCCTTATAAAAAAGGGTAACTAATAGCAGTTTTTCTAGTCATTAAGCAAAATGCTCGTGGGAATTTCGATTTTACTACCACTACCACTACAGCGCCATCTCTTAGCATTGAACATTTTTTCGGGTGTCCCAGTTTTAACATTTCGTTACATAAAATGAAAATAAATTTTGCAACGGCCTTACTATGAAATACAAACCTGAGCAATTATCAATAAATGGATTTTCTCTGGGATTTTCATCAAGAATTTGTTTAACGTTATTTCGCAACATGTCTTTTGTGACGGAAAAACCTCTACGCTGCATGCCATAGATCCACTGTTCTAAATCATCCTCCTCTTGCTGCGTCAATACTGACATTCGGCCAGAACGGCAGATTTCTCGTTGCTGCATTTCCAAACGAGACCGGACCGTCGATCTAGGCGCTCCATAATGTTTGGAAGCTTTACTTGCTCCCATCTGCTCACCACGTACTTTGAGAACAGCAGCGGAAATCTCAGTCTCGGAGTAATTACACCGATATTTCTTAGTTCTTTGCTGCAAATAGAATGAGGAAAACTAATAGAACCAATGATTGTTAAGAACTTCAGCAGATTCTTACCATTTTTCAATTCGAAATTCTTCAAAACACTCTTATATGTTTTCAATTTAACCACGAGTCAAAAATTGAATTCACTTGTGAAATCAAAACACTGTATGACAGTTCATCTGGCGAATTTAGGGTCGAGCGCATAATATGGGATCCAAATTTCGCCAGTTCTATTTAGGTACAAAATTACAGTAGTTTCATGAAATTTGAATTATATGAACATGAAAACCAAGCAATAACAGTGTAATTAAAAGTACTTTCACAAAGTTTTCTATAAACTGAATGTTTTATGCCAACTTTTCCACTAAGTTTTTTTTGCCTATTATGGTTTGGCAGAAAATTTTGCTCTTTTCATGACAACGTTATTTCGATCACAATTTTAGAAGACATTTTGTAATAATAAAATATTTTTGTTAGTGCGTTCAAGCACAGAAAACATTGCCAATTTTTATAATATTAAATATAATCATGAACCGTAACTACATCAAGTTTAAATTTAACAAGATTCCCTGATTGGCGAAAAACGGGGGGGGGGGGGGGGGTGGCGATTTTGGGGGTTCTTACCCTATTAAGTCGATTACATAAATTTCCGAAAGGGCAGTTCCGGCAGAACCACTTCCAATATGTGGGTTATTTGTACAGAAGGGACAATTTTCCGGAGCTCAGTTCAGCTTTGCTTAAACGGTTGGTCATCTCGTATCCCACTTCGGACGATAAAGATTTTCACTAAAACACGTTGTAATAAAACACTGCAATAGACACCGGAGTTTTTTATTTTAAAAACAACTAGTCACAACGATTGTTCGCACAAAACTGACCTAATTTGTCGATTATTGTTCCTCACGAGAGGTTTTTGGCGCGAAAAATCATCGCTCATAGCTTGACAGTTCGAAATTGTTGCAAGCGAAATACTGCCGGTACCCGGATAACTGTCCCATAATGAAAAACAACATGTTGAGAAAACGGCGATTTAACATTATCCGTGGATTTTCTGATTTCCTATTGGACACCATATAGTTCATGTTTTAGATTACTATTTCTCTTTTTCGCACGGACTCGAACTTTCATTAAACCTCACCGAATCAAAAAATAATTGAAATTCGATAAACGGTGATTGTGAACCAACTAAAAGTAGTTCCCAAAAATAGGGTTTTCTTTTTTGTAAAAACATTATCTATCTTTTTAAATAGGAAACTCGTCGCCATTCTTGTGCATTACTTCAACGCACAATCATTTATAATAAAATAACATTAAATTTTCGAAACACCATCATTGTTTAGAGCGCATACGTTACCTTTTAATCCCCATGAAACAAAGAACCTACTCAATCTAATCGCATCTCAAAATGCACGAATGCGAGCGCAAGCAATTCGCTTGTACACGCGGCACTCCTGCCATAAGATTTGCATCGCTTTCCATATTCGATTTCTTTCCAAAAGAGCAGCATAAGCATAAAACCGTTTGAGCCTTTCAGTTTCTGATAAGAATTGATTGGCTTCCAACTGCACTCGTCCGGCAACAGAAGTTCATTTCTTTCCGATTAGATCACTTTCGTAATGTTTACATTCACCTGCAGCGAGTGAACACCATCCGCACTCGTGCCGTGTTGTTCATTGACCTTTTCTGCCTGTGTTCATCCGGTGGTAAACATTAACGGCCGAAGCAGAAAATGGCAGACCGTCGGTGAATTCACCACTCACCACATACGCGGTTCGTTTCCACTGGAAACGTCCGATGAAGCACGCGTAGATTCTCACCACCTTCGACTGTGAGTTCATCCGTTAACTCGCAGCCAGTCGTCGTCGTTTCGTTCGTTCGTTCTACCATTGCAATCATCATCATCAGCAACAGCAGCAGCACATGTACACACGATTGCCCTTCGCGTGGTGGCTTTGAGTGTGTGTATATGCGCTGGATTTACACGGCAAACCGTTTAGTTTACTCTGAACTTCGGTCGGCGTTGGACGTGTGCGAGGGAACCGTTCGCCATTGTGAACTCTGGCTTTGGCCAATGTGTATGTTGCCTAGTGTCTTCTCGAGTCTGAGAAAACTTGCCCAAGGGCCACGCGATTCGCGCACACACATAACGGGTCGGCGGGATACACGGAATGTTTGCACTTTTCGATATTTTCGCATGTAGCCAACAAACTGCAGTCCTGGGCGAGGAGGACGTTGCCTGAACTGCTCGCTGGAGAGACCCCGGGTGCGAAATTTTCGGTGTGATTGGTTTCGTTTTCGCGTTGGTCGTCGATGGCTTCGAAAGTGTTGCGTGTTGAAAAACAGCAAATAAGTGAAATTCACAGATGAATGGATGAATTACACCTTGTTCAAATGATTTAAAACGAAGAATACCAATCGATAGAAGTTAAAAAGGTTATTAAAGGAGCGGCGAAGAACCGTAACATGGTGCTATGGTTTTGGTGAAGAAAGAAGATAATACGGAATACTGAAGTGACAGTGAGCGCTACAAGCTGCAGCAGCGGAGAAGAAACGAATAAGTTTCTACCATTGCAAGTATGTTGCTGCAAGACAACTCGATCGCTTTGTCTTGCTTTTTTTGGGAAGTCGAACAGCATTCACAGGAAGCGAAATAGTTGTTACTTTAGCAAGAAATCTACACACTTACTTACACAGATACACGGGTAACACATTCCTCGCGGATCGCCCTGAAACAAAGAGCGAAGAAAGCAGATGCAAACTGAAAAGAACTACAGAGAGTCAAAAGAAAGAGATAAAATGAAAACTAGTTTTTCTTTATTTTCGATGTTCTCTGGGCCCGAGCGAACGGACGACGGGACGGCCGTGCAACAGCGGTTCTTCGTACGTTCGAATCAGAGGGCCAGTATCCGGCACTGGGTGGCGCACTGCGCTTCAAAATTCCATTCGTTGAGAAGAGAAACAAATTTCAACATATTTAGACTGCAAACAAACGTTGGTAAACACTTCTGACAGCAAAAAATTAGTTTCCAACTTTTCTATACGTCCGATACACTATCGCATCGAGCTGACGGCAAAGTTCTGCGTATCAGATTGGGAAAGGGAAACGCAGACTGGTGCTGCGGCTGGCGACTAAATTGGATATTCATCAATTAGGGAAATGATAGCACAAAATTGCACCCGTCTGTTTTGCGTGAACTGAAACGGGTAATATGGGATTGGCCACGAGCCGATCATCATTACTGCCTGCCGGACGCATTCATGACAAAAAAGAAACCTGGCAGCATTGATGTTGTCGTTCCGCGCTAACAATAGCGCCAACGGGCAACTCTGCTGCTAACATGCTGACCGATCTTACCGTGGTTGTTGTTGAGCTGAAAATTCGAGCCGGTTCGCAAAATATGTCAAATTGAGCTGTCTGCTGGCGGTTTTGTCTGACAACTGATTGTTTCGACAGCACAGCCGGTTCGGCCATGTCCAGCTGATTCTTCAGGCTGTGGGATGCTGTTTCTGACAGTGGTCTACAGTCGGCTGATGATTTGACACCTGGTAATATAGTAGCAATACAAGTAAAGGGCATGTGGAAGGAAGTTGGATTTAATCCGTACGTCAGAGGTGTTTAAGTGAATTAGATGAAGCCGAGTGGAATGACTCCAACCGAGTTTTCTACGTTGAGTTTAACTTACAATTTTGCAAAGTACAACAGTAACAATCGTTTTAAGTTGTCAAAGTTCAAATGATATATATCAAGTTAACACAGTATGGCTATTATAAAAAAATCACATCCAAGTGAGAACATAAATCACATGTGTGTTGTCATAGAACTTATGCAAATAGCTTTTCCATCCCAATCGTTTAGTATGATACCAATGATCTTATTCCATGTCGAATCTTTAATTCGAAAAATTGCTGCGAAAACTTATAGGATTTTTGTGTAGCATGAGATTCTTCAAGTAATTGCATAAGCCGATGCTTTAAATGCGTCCGTTTGAACTTAGGAAACGTTTGATGAGTAAGTCAAAAGCATCACGTCAGTTTCGCCAAATCGTATTTCAATTTCGGAGAATCCAATCAATCAAACCGGGCCGCATTTTAATAGGAAACTGATGAATTGAAATTATTGAGTGTAATTTTTGAAAACAAAAAAAAAAAACAGTGGAGTGAGAGCATTCATGATAATTGCTATGAATTGGTGAAAGATATCAAGTGAAGGTTTAGATTAAATTGCTTCCGTAAAATAGATTTACTACGACGTTCGTTGGTTCGTGAATTTCTTGATTCAGGCAAAGCTACGATGTAAAATTTCCGCCAACAAATGTACACTTCAGAGAAATTAAATTGTGTATTTGAAAAATGTTCATGTGCCACAATGTTCAAATTAAACAGAAGGCTATTATTTCTGCCTTATGGTAGAGAAGGACTAGGGCTTGAATATCCGGTAGCTGAGTGTATAGCTTCATTTTTGATTTTTTTTTAAATCTTCGATGCGGCTTTTTTGTTAGGCGATTAGAATCACGTTGTCGATCGATAAGAACTTATTTTATATATATCCCTGTTGATGCGGCTCACCATGCTATTACGAACGTACGAGAATATTTAGTAAAAGAAAGATTGTTGTGCAGAATTATAATACTAACTTTTGTAATTTTTTTGTAATACTAACTTGTGTATAAACTGTATGCATATTTTAAAGAAAAAGATGAAAATTTAATTTCCGAGAGTTGAACTAAAAAACTACGACGCAACATGGAAAATTTTTTAAGGATACGACAGACTGGAACATGTTAAGATTGTCAAGCAATTGATACAAATTGAAATCTGTTCAGTAACTGCAGGATAGAATCAACCAGAAGTCAAAAAATACAGTTTAGAGATCTATAAAATTTACTTGTTAGTGAGTTACTCTTGGAATATTTCCTACAGGAGTCAGCCCTATGGTTATTATATGTTTATACTGTTAGAGCCGCATAAAACTGGTGTTCAAGCCTATCTTAATGAATTTAATTAAAATGTTCGGATGCAAAATGTATAAATGTGAAGTATACAGTTAGAAATAAACCAAATCTTCAGAGCTACACGCAAAAGTTGGATGGTGCGAAACCAGTACAAAATTGTGCGGTTTTAGCGCAATTGTTGATGTAATTCGGAACCAGTACAATGATTGCGTGTTGGGCATAACGCAATTAATGCTCTAGCGTTTCTCCAATGTATTTGGCAGCTCCAAACTACTACACCTAAACAGTTTCAACTGGTATCAAGCAGCATTGCAAAGCGAGCGAGAAGCAAAATTATTCTCCTCCTTTCTGCTTGAGGACGAGACAAATGCTACGCTTTTCAAGTCTTTTGCACTCACGCTTTCGAGATAATTTTTCTTCTTCATGCATTCCTCTGAATAGCAGCAAGCACGCACCGACAGTATGAGTGAGACTAACAACACTAGTATTAAATCAAGTATGTACAGCACGGGTGTCTCGCTCATTTCTTGAAGCAACGAGATATCGCCTTGCGCGTCGCAATCCGAACCGAAAGAGAAGCGAAAGAGCAACCTGCAAATTGTATGTGATGTATCTAGTCTAGCCACTAATACACTCGACGTGAGAAATAAAGTGTCGGTATATGATAAATACTCTGGTTTCATTCTATGTCAATGTATTCGCAGTACAACTGTTGCGTTATGCGTTTCACACATTTATTGTGCGATTTCTGTGTAACATTTGTGCGAATCGGGAAGACACAATGATTGTACAAGACATCAACTTTTGCGTGTACGCCATCGAATTTTCATGTAATATATTCAAGAAGGGCTCCATGCGAATATGACCTATCATATAATTTCTTATATGATTTCAATAAAATTTGCACTCGCCTTCAGTTCAGCACACTGCGAATTTTCCATCGGTGAAAATAATTTTGTAGACTCAAGAATAATTTTTTAAAAGTGTGTGCATTTTGACCTATTTTTTTCGTGTATGGACTAATCACTGCCATCAGAAACGTTGATATATTGTGATATTGTCCGGGTATCTGCTGTATTTCGCACTTCTATTATTGGTATTATCACCATTGAGAGTAAGCGACAGGTTTAGTTTTTATTCGTGTTTGTGCATCAGCATATACCTAACTTAAAGCTCATTAGTTCCACTACTTAGAAGGCCAACTATTTGCCCATCGCTGACTACAACTTTGTCCCATCTGTCGAGTCAGGTAGGACTTCTCATTTGAGCGTTTATAAGTAAGTTTTAACGAGTTTGGCAATATGAGACCGAACGTTGTCATGCAATCGCATATTTTGGCCGTGCCAAGTTTTGACAGCCATTCGGCCGTTGCACGCTGAACAAAGAAGCAGCTTGTGACAATTGACGGGTATGTACTTCTTAATTCATCACATTTAACGATATGCACATACCTGCATGGATCAACAGAAAGACATTAACTGGTTAAATTTGTACAAGACGAATGTGCTTCTAACTGGATTCAATTGTATCTGAATCCAACGGTTGAAACTGAATCCAATGATCGTTCGTTTTTAAAAACTTTGCTCAAAGTGGGTATTAATTGGCTTCATTTCTAGATAATAACCTTATGGTTAGAATCGTCTAATTTTTTAACTAAAACTTGTTTTCAATTTTCACCATGTGATAAGTAAATGATGGTAAAACTTATCATCTAATTTGTTGCTATAATACTACGAGCTGAGTACTTCTGTTATACACTGGATTTTTTTTTCACTCGGATGAGTTTTTGCGGTTTTTGATTAAGCGGTTTTTTTTTAAATAACGCTGAATATTTTTACACAGTTTTGAAAATTACACTGGTCAATAATAGCGGAAAAATGCTTCCCTAAAGCTTGAAATAGTTGCCCTAGAAAGATTATAGTTTTTCAACCATTTCTGTGGATTTTGGTCTAGCCAGTGTAGAAATGGGTCAATTTACGTCAAAGTGTCGCAAAGTAATAGCTTGCTAGGTTTGTCGCTTTGACGTTATGCTTATGAAAAAAATCATTTGAATCTTGGCGGCTTACTTACTTTATTTTTACGGCGACAGACCGATTATCGATCCAATGCCGAATCCAGAATACGTCGCCATGTCACTCAGTCTTGGGCTGCAATCCTCCAATCTTCCCTAATATCTATTTCGCGGGCATCCTCGTTGATACCAACGAGTGCGAGGCCTACCTCGAAGTCGACGGCCTCTATCGGGATTTCTGCTAAATATAGTCTTCGCTGGTCGTTCTTCCGGCATTCTAGCTACATGCCCAGCCCACTGCAACCTGTCGTGTTTTATCCGCGTAACTATATAAGCCGATTTGTACACCTGGTACACTTCATGGTTCATGCGTCTGCGCCAAACACCATTTTTTAGTTTACCGCCAAGGATGGAACGCAAAAACCTACGCTCAAAAACACCAAGACCTCGCCGATCGGCCTCTTTCAGCGTCCATGCCTAATGGCCGTAGAGGGCCACGGGAAGAATTAGTGTTTTGTAGAGTGCTAGTTTAGTACGGGTTTGCAGACTACGGGACCTCAGCTGGTTACGCAATCCGTAGAAGGCCCTGTTCGCAGTTGCTATCCGCCCGTTTTGCCGTAGGACTACGTCTAACCGCACTATATCGAGATGCATTCCGCGGAAACTAAAACCAAGATGTAACGTCGGAATGAAAGATTTCAAACGGTTACACTGATGTAACCACATGACGGATCACAATAATCAATATGTCGTTGGATTGATAAAATGATGGACAATTTTGTGATTCTTCAATTTTCATTATCACGACATTGATAAACAGTGAAAGTTGAATAAAAGATTTAAGGTCGAATTTTTACCAACAATGTACCAATCGTATGCGAGCATGCCTGGCACAGACTTCATGAATAGACACCAACTGCCTGCTGTGATATCCTGTATAGCAGTGGCAAAAAAAAATTGACAATCTTCCGTCCCAATAGGTCAAATAATGCTAGCTTCCATGAGCCTAGACTATTTTGATGTCTCAAAGGAGAAGCTTTTTCGGAAAGTTCGTAACCACCTCCACTATCAGACAGAATTACGTTCTGCTGTTAACAAATATGTTAATGTTAGTAAAACTGATGTCTTGAAGGAGAATATGATGGCACGGGCAACAGTACTGCACCGAGCAATGTATGAACAGAGCGCTGGTTACTCGTTGTCTATCAGTGCAGAAAAACTCGATATTCATTTTTGTGCAGTCAAGCCAAGTGAAAACTACATTGATGCTGTTGCTGCACAGTGGGGCGTGGAACACAATCGAATTGCCGTTTGAATTATCTTCTTCTTCTTGTTTCGTATAGCAGCAAATATCAGAATTCAATATGATTTTTCGGGTGCCCCAAAATACACTACACCGCCGGGGACACCAAAATGCGTGGTTTATTTTCGAACTCTACACTCTGCTTTTTTCAGAATTATTTAAATAACTGAATATAGGGTACCGTCTGCCGGGGTGAGATTAAGCCACGGGGGTGAGATTGAGCCAAAACGGGAAATGTTTGTATGTTAAATTACTTAAGATTTCCAAAACCTAATACCTCAAATTCAATACTTTATGAAACATGACATATTTATTCACACCTTAAAATGGAATATAGATAATATCAGTGAACTGTTTCGCTTAAAGAATGTTTCAAAGTACAGGGTGAAAAACATGCGCAAATAACGTTATCCAAAAATGTCCCAGGAAAACCAACCCGATCAAGAAATCACATCAACTTACTGCTCAGTGTGTGTTTAGGAAATATTATGCATTGAACCTGTGCCGGCTCAGAAAATAATGTTTCTCCAAACTGTACACTTTTCGAGCCCTTTTGGGGTGAGATTGTGCCAAGCTATATTGAACGGCACAGTGTGCGGAATTCAAATTCACGACAAAATTATATCAGTATACATCAAAACACTTGCATTATTTACATAGAGTATGTTTTTTGTCCCCACAGCATAAGGTATGTTGTCTAGCTATGGTTTTCTTTGAAATAATGACTAAAAGCTTGAGAAGCTTACTGTTCTCAATTGTTAGATAGAAATTTTCAATTATTGATATTACTTATGGAATGTAACAAAATTTTGTACACCAATTCTATATAAACTGATGACTTTCAAAGAGAAGAAGGAGGGTTGTGGGTACGTTTCCAGAGGTTTTGAGATCTCCAATGGAATATACAGTTGTTAATGACACATAATACTTGAAACGAAAAGTCTTCCCAAACTTAATGTCCTAATGCTTTCCCTTTTTAGGCAACCTGGAGACGCCACTATGTGTATAGAGACTGTCTAAGCCACGTTCTCATAACTAATAACTCTATGTATCAATTTGATCCAGCCATACATTTTTCTATAATTCATATGAAACATAATTTCTGATCAACCCCCTAAAGCCCCCTAATAGTCCACGTTGTTTATGGTCATCCCTATACTTACTGTTTTATCATGTTAGTCATGTGGATTATTCGTAGACACACTACTGTTCATTTAACAGGTATTAAATTCAACTTTTTGTTTTTGGCACAGTCTCACCTTATAGAAGGGGTCTCACCCCGGATGACGGTATTTAAAAGATAATAGAAAACCAAAATCTTTGAATAGGTAGTTAAACGAGCTGTACTGATGATTATATTTTACTAGCTAAATGAATTTAGTCCAATATGACAATACTAGTTGCATCCCGCGGTGGCGGTATAGAGAAAAACCAAATTCATTTTATCTTGATATTAGAGTTTCGACATTAGTATTTGTATTTTTCAATTGAATTTTTTTTTTTGAATTAGTATTTGCAAGAAAATATTACTTTCCATAACCTTACTTGTAATTGAACAACGCTATGCAAACATTAATTGCTAAGGATAATGTTGTGCATCACTCTAGCCCAGTTTATTTTCGAAGATAACAGACATATGACTTTCAAATGTGGTATCTTCGTTGTTCTTTGGTATCTTGAAACTGATAAAATATTTTCTGATTGATTCTGTATACTGATAAAATGTTTAAATTGACTCGAATTGAATGTTAACATGTTTATAAAATTCTATGTCAATTTCAAATTGTCTGTAAATATACCTTTTCTACTAAAACTGTAATCGTTATCGATATTTTTTCCACGAGCTTGTAACTGCAGGAAAAAAAATTATGTGACATTTTTGCCGCTTTGTGATCGGTGAGTGAGCCAACTTCAACAAGACAAATAGATATAGAAGGAAGTTTAATTTCTATTAAATCGTACTCAATTGAATATATAGAAGGTTGCCTTTCCACGTATTAAAGAAAATTCGCTGTATTTAAATGAAAGGTATTCATCAATGGTCCAGAAATCAAATTTAGCAAATCAAGCAAACTACAAAAGTAAACGTGTTCGACCATAATTCACCATAACTCATTTCTTTTTACTGTATCGTACGCTGCCTTAAAGTCAATGAACAGATGGTGCGTCTTCAGGTTAAATTCTCGAATCTCGAATTATCGAGTGTAAACGACGCCCGTTTTCGGAACTTGGCCAATCTTCACCGTTGGCCCAAAGCTTCTCGGACTCACTCTTCGAACCGACTTCTTGAGGACTTAGCCCACGGACAGATCCCCCACGATCAATAGAAATTCGGATACGGATAGATAAGAGGTCTAACTCAGTTGATTGCTCATTTACGACTAACTGTATTATACTAAGGGGTATATATTTAATTTTATACTGTATCTTTGTATGGGTAATATGTATGGGTAATAGCCTGCTGCCCGATAGCACAAGCTTCAAAAATTGTTTATACGAGGATCTGACGCAGGGTAAACATTTGGTCCGTAGTGGAGCGTCCCCCTCGAAAACCACATTGGTAATCGCCAACAAAGGTCTCCGACAATGGCCTCAGTCTATGGAACAGAATACGGGAGAGAATTTTATAAACGGTATTGAGAAGGGTTATGCCCCGATAATTACTACAGTCCAGGCGGTGGCCTTTCTTGTAGAATGGACATATGAGACCCTCCAACCAGTCCGAAGGCAATTCTTCATCGGACCACACTCTAAGCATGATCGGTGTAAAGCACGATACAGCTGTTCGTTCTCGACTTTCAAAAGTTCGGCTGGAATGCCGTCCTTACCAGCTGCCTTGCACTTCCTCAGCTCTTTCAATGCTTTCTTAACCTCGTCCATGGATGGTGGATCCACAGATTTGCCATCATCCTCAATCACGATCCTGCTCCTTTCGACTACGCTGTTTTCTTCGCCATTCAACAGCACACTAAAGTAATCCTTCCAACGCCTGGCCACTTCTGTTCTATCGGTAATCAGGTTCCCCTCCCTATCGTTGCCCATGACAGGGCTGACACGTTCCGGTTCCTGATTCAATTTATCTTCTTGTAGAAGCTTCTCGCATCGTGCCTAGAGAAGCATCCTTCCGCCTTCGCAAGAATCCGCTCCCAATGCTGTCGTTTCTTCTGGCGATGGAGTCTTTTTTCAGCAGCTATAGCTTCCCGGTATCTTCCTACGCTCTGACGAGTTACAGCCGTGGCTAACATGTGAACTTTGGCGCGGTTCTTTTCATTCGTCGCTCGCTGGCACTCAGCATCAAACCACTCATTGGACGTGGCTGTCGCAGATGTACCCAACACTTCTCCCGCTGTGGTGCTGTTTGCACTGTGGATATACCTCCACTGTTCATTCAGGCTACCTCCAACTTGATCCTCGATCTTATCATCAACCTTCCGCAGGTACTCTGTAGCCACTTCTCCAGTTGATAGCCGCTGCATATTCAACTGTATCCTTCTTGTCGTCCTCGATTTTAACACTTGCTCCAAAGGGCCGAATGGCAAATATCTCTCGACTCAGCTCGACGAGCTGAGCATTTTCTGTATGTGTGTGTGTATGTGCAGCTTTTTATTCTCACTCACTTTCCTCAGAGATGGCTGGACCGATTTTCATAAAGTTATTCTCAAATGAAAGGTCTAGTTGCCCCATAAGACCCTATCAAATTTCATTGTAATCGGATTTTTAGTTTAGAGGTTATGTATCAAAATGTAAAAATCATGAAACATCTTTATCTCAGAAACTACTCAACCGATCCAAACATAATTGGTTTTAAATGAACGAGCTAACTAAAAAACATTTAATTGTTGAATCTTATGAAAATTGAACATGTGTTCAATGTGTGAGTTAAAATAACTTATATTTCTCAGAGATGGCTGGACCGATTTTCACAAAATCAGTGTCAAATGGAAGTTCTAGTTGCTCCATAAGACCCTATTGATTTGTTTTGCGATCGGACTCTTACTTTGCCTGTTATTTAAAAAAATGTGAAATCCAGCTATGAAAAGAAACCTATTCCAAAGAATACTCAAACTCACTCACTTTGCTCAGAGATGGCTAAATCGATTTCCACAAAATTAGTGTAAAATGAAAAGTCTAGCTGCCGCATAACACCCCATTGAATTTTACTGTAATCGGACTGTAACTTCGTCTGTAATGTATCAAAATGTGAAAATCACGAAACTTCATTGTTTCAGACACTACACAACCGATTTGAACAATATTGATATAAGATGAACGGGCTAGTGAGGGGTAACTGATGAATTATTATTGAACACCTGGTTTCAAAGTTTGGCAGCCCTATACGTTCCCATATCATTTGATTATAATCGAACTTTAGCAACCGTTATGTATTAAATTGCTAAAACAACGAAAGTCTATTATCTCAAAGATTACAAGATTTATTTGAACATAACTAGTGTCATACGAACAGGTCATCTCTTAAACTTACAAATAACAAACTTCATAACAATTTGATATGTGGTTCAAAAGTTATGGAAAGAAAAGAAACTCAAAGACTATTTAAAACTTTATCTGCTTTAATCAATATAAGTGGCCTCAACTTAATTAAACGTGGTTTCGTACTATTTGAAAGTTCCCGGTATCGCTAGTGAATAAATTGTTCGAAATTAGGAGTCATTTCTGTTATTTCGCTATTTCTTAAGCACTTACATTACGCCAAATTTCATATTTTATACTTCAATTTCAACATCAATATTTTAGAACTCACAGAGTGAATATTTTTTTTGGATTGAAGCGTTCATGTAAATCAATTTTTACAAATAATAAGTTTGGATGAGAAAGGCTGGATCTGACCGCTAAGTGGCTTAATTTAGATTTTTTATACACATGCTTCGCAACCAACTGTACATGTCTACTCGGAAATATTTCCGGTAATTTATAGTATTTCTCAATTATAGTTTTTAAAACTAACTAACGATCGATAAAATAACGACTGTACATTCAACCTTTTGATTATTTCAATGTTCCGACATTTCAATACTCCCAGTACCATTCCAAATTCATGATAGTTTCTTTTGAATTATAAGCTGGTTAGTCAAAACCGTATGAACTTTTTAGTTTAGTTGGAATTTATGAGCGCACTAAACGAACGACCGATCCGTAACTGGTGGAAACTTCCCGTTTGCACCAATATTCGAGCGTATTGCGGGAGGAACCATACCTTCACGCCGGGTCCCGAAGAACTACGCGGGTCGCGTACAACTTGTGGCAAACCGGTTCTGCCCGGAGCTATAGTAACTCTTTCAGTCAGTCAGTGACCGCGCGCTGCTCTCTGGTACCCAATATGGACAGATAGGCTACGTACGGCGCTCCTGCAGCTGCCAGGTCGCACAATGTAGTGCGATTCACCCGCCATAGAAAAACCACACTGAAATCTTCGACCAAATGTTGCAAAACATTTCGGCAACTGAAAGAGAAACAAGTTTCAATCATAAACATCGGGAATTGAAACATTAATAGTTTTTTTTTCGTTTTATCTCGTTAGCAACTCTAAGCAAACTCAGTTGAAGAAGATTCGGCCCCCTTGGTTCCCCGACCAAATTGACGGGCAGGGATATTTACGATCTAGATGGACCTGTCTTAATTATCCATGCATAACAAGCGAGCCGATCTGCGCCGCTCACACGTTGTTGCTTTGACTGTGGACCGTGATGGTGTGATTTTCGTTCTGTAGATTACCTCATTCTCGGACCTTCTTCCGTCATAACAATCAGGAAAAGGCGGATCAAGTGCGAGGGGAGGTTCCGCTCGAGCTGAACCAGGCCTAGAGCCCGAGCGGGCGCGGAGAGTCACGCAGGTAGAAAATGTGTCAGTTCAAAACTACCACTTTGGAGGTAGACGACACTACCGCCTTGGGTGTGCTGCTGTGGCCTGTGGGCGCTTCTTCTCTTCTCATTCCACGGGGCGATCCATCTCAGATAATTATATTTCTTTGCCGTTCTGCTTCTTCAAGCTGTGTGAACCGAGTAAAACAAAGAGCTCAATTCAGCTAGAAGTTTGCTAGGACTTTGTCGGCGACTCGGCTGCCGTGATAAATTGCAAAACAAACTTCTATGCACAAGCCTATATCATGACACACGTCATAATTGGTATAACAACGCAATGGCTTAATATAATTTTCAAATCATCCAGAAATCACGGATCCATAAAAAAGAAGATGAACCAGATCAAAATTCCGAGCTGTTTTTTTTTTTTTCAAATTATGAATAGAAAGATATGTTTGAATTTTCTAGCTTCAACAGTTGCGAAGACTGTTTGAAATATCACTTTTCATCCGATCGTTTTTAGTTGGGCCTGTGCACGGCATTCCTGGCCAATTTCGTAGCTTTCCCGCCGCCGGAGAACGATTCAAAGAGCTAACGTGTGCGAAAAAAACAACGCCGTCGCCGCTTTCGGATTGACGGAGAAAAACAGCGCACGGTTCCGCCAACTACAGACACGCCGTCGGTCGGTCGGCCGACGGAGAGTTTAGCAAGTTGAATTGAGTTATTAAGTCTTCTACTTATTCATTCTGTTTTATGCTGCTCTGCTGCACGAAATGACAGATGATGGCAGAATGGTGGTTTGGCCGCTAGTTTTCACATTTTCGTCTCACCCTGCCTGCGCCACACCTATCCGGGGTGTCCTCTTGGAATTCACGCTAGGTCGAAATGGTTGGCTGAATAACGTTGGCTTCAATCACAGTCCATTCTTCGGGACATTTCCTGACACACTGTAGTGGAATTTATCACCACAGTCAGTCGCCTGTGGTCATCTTGCCGCAAAACCGTCAACCTGGGTGAACGTGTTCCATTAATGCCAAATGTTATTTGCATCCCACTTGAAACCCCGATCCTCGCATACCGCGTTGCTGGGGCCCATAGACCCCGTTACAAAAGACGAAACTACCGTGTTCCCAACTATTATAAGCCCATCGTTCTCTATCCAGGTTGGAAGCAAACGGAATCGCGTTTGATTCAAACAAAAGTATCCATGTCGTTATTTTTTATCCCTATACCTACCATTTTTCCTCGGTCGTGCGTCGCACTGGATACCCAAATGCCGAAAAGCAAACAGCACGGTGGTGCTGTGACTGTGACTACAGGCAGCCAGCAGCGGTAAAGGTGGAGGAGGTCCAAACAGACGGCGGCTGTTATTGCCACCACCAGCACCAGCACCAGCTCACACAACCGCGTGGTTCTGGCTGTGGTGATGGTGATGGTGGCCAAGAGACGAGGGCAGCGAATCAATGCTAGCGAGCCTGAGCTCAACTGCTGCGGCTGGTTATGTAGCAGTAGCAGCACTCACACACGCTCGTGGGACGCTGGTAGGCGCAACAGAGAAATAAAAGTGTCTCGAGCACACATTTATGCTTGCACGTGTACCAATGAGGCCGACCGAGGGGGGGAACCGCCACATCGAGCCGTCAAGCTGTTTGGGTGTTTTTTTTTATGCTGCGGCGGTGCATGTGTGTTTGTTTGATGACTTTATGGCTAGGTATTTTTTACCCATCGTCGAACGGTACCAAAATGAGTCGTTTCGGTCGGTTCGGGAACGGGTGACGATTGGTGAGTTTTTCACGGGTTAAGATGCAGTTCGGGTAGCAATGAGCGGGGAAAATGTTGATTATTGCCTCTGCATGATTTAGTTTCGCAAATAAACTTTATTTTGCTATTGAATCGTGCGCTCGTACGATGGAACGTTTTGATGTTAAATGTGTCTGTTTTGGCTGAGCTATGTTTCGATATACTAAGTTTGTTATGCATATTCCATGGAATGATATTTTCGCCGGATAAAAACTCTACTGATTTTTGATGACAGAACAGATGCTCACTATTTAAATTGATTCTCTTTACTCGAATGCAGTTTGTGTTTTTCGATCAATTGTTTAACCTTTGTTTGAGCTCAACAAAGGTTAGTGATAGCAGATAAAACATCGGTGTAAACTATTCATAAAACATACGATATTTTATTCACTGTCACTGTGTTTTCTGACCACGAGTTTTTATTCATTACGTTTACATGATTGATTATCATTTATTCGTTCGTAAAATTTATCATATTAATTCGATGCTAAAAATTCTCTCACGCAAAAATATATAAAAAGTGCGATTAATTCCATGTAGGATAAGGAACGACAGTGGCGCCTATTTCAATAAGTCGAAGAAAACGGACCTCAAACTCCCGAATTTTGATCAATATCGACAGTTTCAATGACAAGAATGAAAACTCTGATTAACTAACTGTCTTACGAATATAAGAAATACCATTTAACACCAAAAAATCTGGAAAAACAGAAAAAAACAATCAAAATTGCAGCCATTCGTGCCCCACTTGGGTACTAAAAATAACAGGAGGGTTGTGTGCAAAGCCACGACCGCAAGGTTGAAGTAGAATACTTTTACAAGAAAGATAACCCGGCTGCTTGCGTGTCAGTTTTTTTTTCTAGTAAATAAACGTTGACTAATCAGATCAATCGGATTTTGCGCTTCAACAAGGATTGACTATTTTCAATAATATAGTAAGCTGCTTGTCATGGTTGGGGCTTTACAATTTTTAAATTTTGAGATGATTTTCGGATGTCGTACTCATGACTGAAGGAAAAGATAATTCAGTACGTTCTGAGACACGGAAATAAAGTAAAATTTATACAAATTTAAAAATGTGAATTAACTCAAGAAAAAAAATTAACGCTTTAATCATCAGGTTTTTATTTCATCCTGAAAAGGACAATTTGTTGTTCAATTTAGTATCGGATAAAATGCCGATTACATCTTTGCGTTATCACTGACAGTGCGAACAAAGTATTCGTTGTGATAAAGTAAACAGTGAAATGCTGATATAACACTCAAAACTACGTGTTGTCAAAATTAGTCAAACTTTCATTGAATGCATTTACTAGTGCCCACTATCGCACAGAGACTGCATTTTAATAAAGTGCTTCACTGCATCAGCCGCTATCGATGCTGAGATCCGTTGCAACTAGTGCGCTATTTATAGCCATGCCACAGTTGTGGCCGCTATACGCTGCCATTGGTATCCACTGTCCCTGCATCAGCTGGCCCAGCTGCTATCGTTGCTGGAATCCGCTGCAACTAGTGCGCTATCCATTGCTACGTCACAGCTGTGGCCGCTTTCCGCCATCGCTTGTATCCACTGCACTGCTAGTGCTGCTGCTAAGGGATGTCGTCATCGTCGCTAAGGGATGCTGTCGTCGCTGTCTAGAACTATTATGAGCGGCTTCGGCTGAAACAGACTCTTATATAGTTCAAATAGCATGTTTTCAGTTGCAAGGTATATGATTCTGTCGACCGTGCTTGGGAAGCAATCATATAACGACCAATCAGAGGTCAAATTTTTCGTTTTGACAAGGCTTGACTATTTTCAATAGTACAATAGTGTGAATAATAAAATTACAATTATCTTCTTTTGGGAAGAATCTTAGAAGATTTCCCAATCTATTGCTGCAAGAACGAAGGAAATCCATCGAATACTAACCCATTTATTAGCATTTGAAATTGGACATATTTTTCACTTTTTTCAGTTTTAGATTTTCATTTCACATCCCAATGTAGCCGAACTTCCTGAGAGAAGTATTCTACTTCAAAAAAGTCTCCTGTAAAACAGATACAGGTTCGGGGTGATTGAAATAGTGTCTCTCGATTGGAAATTTTTTTGACTACTGTTGAAGTTTGCTGAATCAGTTTTATAATCTGGAAAAAAGTGCTGACAGAGAGAAAGATAGTAAACAAATTCATATGCTTATGTTTGTATTTTACCTTATACATTTAGACTATATTGTCTTAATACACAGGAGCAGGGCTCTACATTTTCGAAACAAAACAATGAAACTGATATACTCGCGCTGTCATTTCTATTCGAACAGTTTCATTTTCACTTGATTCCTTCCGGCTACTGTCAACGAATCACTTTTTCTCTCTTTCCCGTCTGTTGTTCATCGGATCGTTTCAAATGAAACTTATGACTATTTCAATCAACGGAGAGAAAGACTCTTTCCTTACCTTCAGCGTCTCAATTGAAATTAGCACCGCATCACATCGTTTGATAGTAGTTTTTTAATAACGCAAGCCGTAGTTAGAACGGCAATGGCATCCAAAAAATACGTTACGCAAGTTCCGATCAATATTTCCTCCATATATTTGCGTGAAGTACTGTATGGAAACCTTCTGTATCCGTCAGCGCTCATTGTCATTTTCAATTGAGAATCGTCATGTGAGAGTGATGGTGATAATCTCCGCTTTCAATTGAAAAGCGTTTGTATCAATTTCAAGCCCTTCAGTTGTCAGAATCACAGCAAGAGCTTTGGACGGGGTGTCATGTGACTCACGAAGTGTTTGAAAATGATACAAAAGCTTTTGAATTGAAAGCGACGGGTCAAAGCGTCACTATAACCTGATAATGGTCAATTGAAAATGATTTTGTCAGGCTCTGCACAGGAGGCTCCACAAGCTGTTTAAAAAAGGTTCCCTACCCTATGTTACTTTTTAATTATAGATTACCCATATCTAGATATTTATGAAACCAATCAAAACCTCATCGAAAACAATATTGTAAGTAATTGACTATTAACTAGTTTTCATATTACCTCAACATTACCTCCTAGATTATTAATTTAATAAATATAAAAAATTTGTGTTTTCATCGCTATCGATCCTCCAAGACAAAAGAGTACCAATTGCAATGATATCATTCCTATAGATGTGTGAGATGCGCCTAAGTACTTGTTCAACCGTGAGATCCTACTCATAGAAAACGGGTCGTATCATTTTGCTTTTCTAATGTTGTTGTTCGAAAAAAAAGAAAATAAAATCTTTTTGCACAAACAGTGCTTTCATATCTAGTAATTAGTAATATAAAAATATGAATATGAAGTTTGGCAAATCATCATTGCGATCATTGTTTGATCTATTGTGGTATGCCTCAACTTATTCTAAGTGCATATTAGCCGGTTCATCACTATTTGACGAGTTAATGTCCCTGCTAGATTGTATTTTTATTATTGTGATAAAAATGGCAATTATATTTGAAGTGAAAGTTTTGGTGAGTTGATAAATTTCATACGGAGAATTTTTTCAACTCACAAACTAGCAGCTTCTGTTACATTTTTGTTTTGTCTTTCTGATCGGGTAGCTATTCTACATGAATGAATGAGGAAAAAATATATCGTCTTTTATATTTTCAATGACGTTGAAATAAACTACCATACGATCACATAATTTTCCTTAAAAGACCTCTAACTTGTCGCAGAAAGATCTTGAATTGGTCGAACGGCTTAAAAGCTAAAAAATTTTCAAAATAAAATAAAGTGAATTATGATGATTCTGACGACCCTCATTCAAAAAGGAGTACAAAAATCTGATCATGAGAAAGGTCTAACGGCACTTTAGATGCATAAATTGCTATTTTCAACATTTTATGACATCAGAAATGAATTTACCACTCCAAAATTGTAATAATATATAATTTCCAATCATATAAAAAAGACTTAGGTTTTTTCCGACTTTTGTATGAGACCTGCCACTATGCGGTGTTCTAGAATGTCAAGTCCAAGTAGGTGGCAACGGTCTGGAAAGGGTTGTAGACTGGTGGGATCACACCAAGGTGAACCTCTTTCTCTTTCTGAATCGTCTCAGTCACGCTCAAGACGCGGGCTCCATTAAAACTGTTGACCGCACTAACGTTTTCAAGTAGGGGGCGTACCAGAGAACAATACAGTGCTTTCATACAGTGAGGGTCCATGAAGTCTTGTGCATTTTTTGCGATGAATCCCAATTGCCTACTTGCTTTCGAAATAACTGCAGCGTGGTGTTTATCGAAAGTCACCTTTCGGTCGAGAATAACTCTAAATTAATCATGTACGCAATCGACTTTTGTGATGCTCTGTTGCCAATACGCTCTCAATGTGATTACCCGACTGCAAGAGCGGGTAGGTATCATGAACAAACAGCAACAAAAAAAGTATTCTAAGAAGACAGTGAAAAAAAGGCTGCACTCTTCTCGTAGATGGTTCTACGCATCCCTTACCGAAGATACACCTTTTCATTAATACTCGGTATAAGGTGTTACGAGTTGTACAAAAAAGGTGTCCATAATCAAATTTGCTTAGCTTCTGGGTTCTAGGCTGACCGATAAAGTGTAAGAAGGTGAAGAATTGCATCCAAGACCTTCGATGGAGCTCCACCAATTGATGCACAGGCCAATCCTTGAATTTTACCAAGATTAGTTTGAATAGATGATTCGGTAATTTTGGGCCACCAAACTAACGAAGCGTAGGTAATTATTGGTCTGAATATAGACCTCCAATAATTTATGTTGGGTTTGAGACCCTAGTTTTTCACTGCACACTCATAGAGCGATTGTAGTCGCGGCAATTGTTTGCTCGATTTGAGCGTTCTAGATTAGTTTCTTGTCAAGTTAAAAATAAGAAATAACTTAGACTGGTGTGAATGGATTTTCAAATTTGTCTCAGTAACGTGTTTAACGCCTCCATTGTTGATTTGTTATTCTTGGATTTTTAACTAATTAGCCTGAAGGCTTTCGGAAGTGTCTCATTCCGTCTTCTGATATTTAGATAAAAATAGCTCTACTTTGTCGCCAACTAATAGTTATGGAGGATTCACTTCCACTTTCGGAACATAACTGGAAGAAGTTTGTTGTCCTTTCAACCTTCGATTTACTGAATATGGAATAGGCAGGTTCCTAGGATTCAGTGCGAGTCGCAATTCAACTTAGCTACTCTTCAATTTGAACCTGGTCCTTATCAGCATCAATCGAAAGTTATTTTCCATCATAATATCCAGTGTTTCCTGAGAATCTGTGGTGTAAGTACCGTCTGTCTTTCTCAATCTATCTAAATCGATAGAGATCTTTCTATTCTTCATTTTTTACATGCTACAAGATCCTATTTCATTCACTACATAGTTATTTTTCAAATATTTCGAAAATCTTCATTTACCATCGTTTCGTACAAACTAATAAATAGTTTAAGGTAAGCAAGAGTAGCCGCTGCGAACTTCCAATAGGTGTGTATGCCAAATCGGGATTCAAACATACGATGACTAACTCGTCAGACCATCATTGTAACTCGAGACCGCTCGGCGGTTGAGATTTAAAATGCTTAAAATACGTTCGAGGAATCTGAAATAGTTTCGCTCGATTAGGAACGTTGATTATTTATTGTAAAAGTTGCCAGTTCAGTTTTATTACCTGGAGGTAAGTGCTGACACGTAAGATGAACAGATGTGAACAAATTCGTATGTCTTAATATTTATATTTCAGCTTACCATATTTAGAATTTTTCATTTTAATGCTCAAGAGGCTGCATAAGCTGCTTAGAATTGGTTCCTTACCATATTTATCCATCAACACTTGGCAGTCTAAGCAGTTGTGTTTTTTTTAAATTGCTAGCCTATTTCAGTTACAGTAATCGAGTCTCGTTGAATTACTTGTCAACAACCATTTCGTTCAGTAATTTTATTGGAAAATAACAGGTGGGTTGTGTGCAAAGCCACGACCACAAGGTTGAAGTAGAATACTTTTACAAGAAAGATAACCCGGCTGCTTGCGTGTCAGTCATTTTTTTATAGTAAATAAACGTTAACTAATCAGATCAATCGAATTTTGCGCTTCAACAAGGATTGACTATTTTCAAGCTGCTTGTCATGGTTTGGGCCTGACAATTTTTAAATTTTGAGATGAAATTTTTTCGGATGTCGTGCTCATCACTGAAGGAAAAGATAATTCAGTACGTTCTGAGACACGGAAATAAAGTAAAATTTATAACTTTTGCAAATTTAAAAATGTAAATTAACTCAAGAGAAAATAATAACGCTTTAATCATCAGGTTTTTATTTCATCCTGAAAAGGATAATTTGTTGTTCAATTTAGTATTGGATAAGATGCTGATTACATCTTTGCGTTATCACTGACAGTGCGAACAAAGTATTCGTTGTGATAAAGTAAACAGTGAAATGCTGATATACCACTCAAAACTACGTGTTGTCAAAATTAGTCGACTTTTCATTGAATGCATTTACTTGTGCCCACTATCGCACAGAGACTGCATTTCACTAAAGTGCCTCACTGCATCAGCCGCTATCGATGCTGGGATCCGCTGCAACTAGTGCGCTATCCATAGCCATGCCACAGTTGTGGCCGCTATACGGTATCCACTGTCCCTGCATCAGATGGCCCAGCTGCCATCGTTGCTGGAATCCGCTGCAACTAGTGCGCTATCCATTGCTACACCACAGCTGTGGCCGCTCTCCGCCATCGCTTGTATCCACTGCACTGCAAGTGCTGCTGCTAAGGGAGGACGACTGCTGTTGTCGCTGTCTAGAACTATTATGAGCGGCTTCGGCTAAAACAGGCTCTTATACAGGGCAAATAGCATGTTTCAAATTGCAAGGTATATGATTTTGTCGACCGTGTTTGGGAAGCAATCAGATAACGACCAATCAGAGGTCGAATTTTCCGTTTTGACAAGGCTTGACTATTTTCAATAGTACAATAGTGTGAATAAAAAAATTACAATTATCTTTTTTTGGGAAGAATCTTAGAAGATTTTACAATCTATTGCTGCAAGAACGAAGTAAATCCATCGAATACTCACCGATTTATTAGCATTGGAAGTTGGACATATTTTTCACTTTTTTCGGTTTTAGATTTTCATTTGACATCCCTATGTAGCCGACCTTCCTGAGAGAAGTATTCTACTTCAAAATACTAAATATAAAGACGAGTTCGAAAATAATTTGTCAAACGTTATCCAGCTGAAGCATCAAGTTATCGTTCAATTTGTTTACTCTCTTCTATAGGCAAACTTTTTGAAAGAATAATTCTTAATGGAATGATGCCACATATCAATGAAAATTCAATTTTTGCAAATGAGCAGGTTGGATTTAGCCATGGGCATTCGACTACTCATCAGTTACTTAAAGTAACTAATACGATTCGTACTAATAAATCTGAAGGTTATTTCACTGAAGCTTCTCTTCTAGACATAGAAAAGGCATTCGACAGTGTTTGGCATAAAGGTTTGATAGTTATAATGTCCAATTTCTGTTTTCCTCTTTACATCACAAAAATGATACAAAGTTACTTGACTGACCGCACTCTTCAGGTTAACTATTTCAATGATAAATCTGATAGATTGCCTGTTAGAGCTGGTGTACCTCAAGGAAGTATCTTGGGCCCAATTTTATTTAATATTTTCACTTCTGTTCTTCCTGATTTACCACCATGATGTCTCTGTTTTGTGACAACACAAGCATTTCCGTAAAAGGAAAAGGCCTCCGTGTCATATGCATACGGCTGCAAAAAATTCTAGATATATTTTTATCATGTTTGCCGAAATGAAAGATTTCACCCAAGGCATCAAAAACACAATTTATTATTTTTCCTCATAAACCATGAGCTTCGTTTTCAAACCTTGTGATAATCACGTTGTAAAGATGAACGTGGCAATCTTAAATTGGTCTGATCAAGTTAAATACTTTGGGCTAATTTATGATAAGGATCTTACTTTCAAAAAGCACATTGAGGATATCCAAACAAAGTGCAATTAATATATAAAATGCTTTTATTCTCTTATCAACAGAAATACTAGACTTTGTCTAAAGAAGAAACTGTTAATTTACGAACAAATATTTAGACCAGTTCCCGTTTGGACAAGTTGTTGTACAACCAGAAATAGATGCTTCAAAGGTTTCAGAGTAATCTTTTGAAAATGATATTGAAGCGTCCTCGTTGGCTTAGAACAAATGAACTGCATAGGGTACTAATGTGGAAACGTTAGAAAATATGTCAAACAATATTATCAATAAGTTCCGACAAAAATCGTTGCAATCTTCAATTACAACGATTAGCTCACTTTATAGTCAGTAAGACAGGTGTAAGATTAGATTAAGGTTCAATTTTAAATCCTTTTTTTTCATGACAAGTAGGTTTTAAATTTTCCTACATTTCACTTATTTGTGAAGGCAATCACAATTTAATAATGAAGTAAAAATTAAAATATATGTAAAGTGGTTATATCTTAAATTCAAAAAACAAAACAAAAAAACTACCATGTCAAAAAATTGAATGACATTTTTCGTCAAAAAGAGCTGGTAACGTAGAAAATGGAATGAAGAATGTGAAAATATTGTACACCCAAGACTTTATTTTTATATTTGTCTTCATGTCTTCTATCTACTTCTATTTAAATAAATTGAAAAATAAACATTCATTACCATCGTTAAAAGCTTGTGGGGTCCAAAGGTATTCCGATAAGTACTAAATCTACAAAATAAAAACGAAAAGTTCGGAGAAGTGGCAATTTATTTATCTATTTACTCTTTTTTTCGTACTTGATCCAGCGATGTCCAACTCATCTAAAATATACGTTTTCTGGAAGTCTGTAATGTAGGTCCACGTGACCTTGATAACCTCATTCTATCCAAATTTCAAGTGACTTTTTCAAGTGTGGAAACAAGACACGACCGCATAACTGATACGCACACTTGCCGACAAACAATTTTGTTGATTTACAGCTTGTAAAGCAGCCATTAAACGGTATTGAGCGGTTTGAGATCTACCTACAGTTTAATAAGCTGTTATATAACACAATTGTTCGTTGAGTTGATCTTAACAAATGTTATGTTGAAAGACTTTCATCAATGAGCTAAATAAATCTATTATTATTTGTTCAAATCTCTTCTTTGAATAGACAACATGGATTTTGATTTGTGCAACTCGAAATTGAAGAAACAACCCAATGACAACAACAAAATACACATTTTGTTTAAAATAAATAGTCGTAAAAATTCAAAAAAAAATGGTGGTAATATAGTTGTCACAAACCGTTTAGATCAAAAACGTTGGTGACAATATAGTTGCCACTATGCAATATATATATAAGGTTGAGTGTGGCTATTTCAAGAATTGCGTTGACTTTTGATATTGATGGTAAACTCATGTGTACTCTATAGTACTATAGTATAGTATTAGTTTCTAAAAGGAAGGTCGGGTTAATTTTCTACAAAGCTGGGAATCAATCGCATAATGCATTTTTTCCTGTTTTTTTGTGAAGAAAGGACAGCTCGGATATTCGGATTCCCTGAGCAATCAGTGACACTGGATAGAAGCTCGTTCAGCTTCTCGTCATTGTCACTAAATTGCCAATTGATGGATGATTCTCGTTCTATTATTTCTAGCAGCGTCCCCCGCTAATTCCAACATTTCCGCAGCAAGGTACATTACAGCTGCCGAACCTGTACCAACCCGCATAATTTACGGGCACTGGTCGTGGCGTTAGCAGCCCGAGGACTGTGATTATCTTGAATATCTACGGAGAGGACTAACGTGACAAGTAAACGGGGCCACGCACATGGTATTATGGAAGAAAGTAAAAAAAAGTTTGGGCTGCGCTGCGAGTTGTTATTCAGGTATAAAGACGAACGTTGCAAGCAAAGTTTTCCGTAAACTATTGATCCGCCAACAAACTCGTCATTAGATGGCACAAGCGGGTAACGGACAAGCGGCAGAGCAGCCAAGTTTAGCCTCCCGTACTATTGCTTATTGGGTCCGAGGCTAATACTATTACGAAATACACAAATTACAATAAGCCTTTCTCAAGACCACAAACACGTTCATGAAGAAGTGCTGAATTTTCTTACCTTGCAAATTATGAAATATGCAGTTTCATATTCATTTCAGGCGATCAAACAGTGACGCTAAAATTCGATTATATTTTACTCATCGAGCAAGTATGAATTATGTTCGAAATTTGTTTGTTTTTATTTAGTATGTGAAATTCAAATCAAACAACTAGATTAATGCAAAAAGAATGCCATTGCACACTGGTCCAATAAGGCATAAAGTGGAACTTAATTCAATAGCACATTTCACCTTCATCCTAGCTTGATAGTTTCTTTGGAACAATTATTTGTATGAATGACTCGCATAATCGCAAATTGTCAAAAATTCTTAAAAGTTTACTATACTTAAAATAAAACGAAACTAACTTTTTTGTGTTAAGAGATAGAGGAAAGGTACATTCAGGAAAGTTGTAGAAGATTAAAAAATATGAAACTTTGTTGAACAAATGAAAATCCTATCTTCGTTCGGTACTAAGTTATAGAGTATATTTTATGGAACTTACTTAAAATTTAGTTTTTTGTTCTTAACTTTTGTTAGTTGCATTTTACACAGAAGGGTTGTTCGAAGGAATTGTTAGGGAACACAAAACACATATTTTGGTCAAAGACCAGACAACTCCAGGCCTTTTCCTTACAAAGTTATATTATATTTTAACTTATTTTCTCGATAAATTCAAGAGCGTTTAGGTTAAAAGAGGGCAAGTGGAATCATGATGTCAATACTTTTTCTTGAAGTACTATAAACTCTTGTAGGTTCCATTTGCCCTAATCCACCCATATAAGAGTACGGCGAGCATATGTTACAGTAGGTTTTCATATATTAAAAATACCAACTTTCTTATGTTGAGAGATCGAGGAATGGTTTATTTTTAAAAGTTTTAGAACGTGCAAAAATTCGAAACTTTGCTGAGCAAACAAAATTCCTATCTTCATGGAGAACACAGTTACACACGTTTTTGTTGAAGACCACACATCTGCAGGACTTTTCCTTGTAAAGTTATAGCATATTTTAACTAATTTTTTCGATAAAAAATGCTTATAATGTTAAAAAAAACACTGGATTACCACCTTATATTTGTATTTCCGTAAAAAGAAGGCCCAGAATTCGGAAATCGACTTCAGGAACTATTTTGATGATTATGTCAGTCCATTCCAGTTTTTACTCAAGAAGTTGTAGTTGAACATTTTGTTGAACCAAATTAGCGGCCAAATAAAAACAAATGCGAAATTACTGACTAACTAACTGAAATGAAGTCAAAATTTTTAAAATTAACTATTTCTCTACCAAAACAACAATGTGTAATTGTTTCGTCCACTCGAGCAGTAGTACTGCAAAAATACACATCATAAAGCAGAGTAAACATTATTTTGCTTTGAAGATTCTTTCAATGGACCGAAGAAACCTCAAGAGTCTGAGCAATTCTCCGAATAGCAAAAAAAAAAAAAACATTCAAATGCCAACCGCGAACACCCAAAGGGCATCGTACACAACCCCAAACTAGTTGCTAGCAAAACACGTCGAAACCACATCGGATGTGCAGGTTTTGCGGAAAGCATATAATAACCGCCTTCATTGGAGAGCTGACCGAGAGCAGGCACTCTCTCTGCCCTGGTGTTGCTGGCCGTAATCCACTTTCAATAAATGATCCATTCAAAACGCTGATGACCACACAATCAGTACCACTGTTCGAAACCGATGCCCCGGATGGGTTGCTCTGCGCTCTTCGGGACAGTAAACCGTACCGTCAATCAAATGCTTTAGCTAAATGCCGACAACGATCCGTATAATGACCACAAAGACAGTGTAAGATTATGCCGCCTCTTGTCAGCCCATCTCTCCGTGGTTCCGGCCGGGCTAGTCTCTGGCTACCCTCCGCAACGCTTACGCTCGGTTGGCCGTAAATCTTTCCCGAGAAATCTGCCTTGAGTGTGGCCGTTCGAGAAGCCTTATGGCATTTTTTTTTGCTTGTTGTTGCTTCCATCTGCCATCTCTGTCCGTCCAACTTGTTGTGCTGAATTTTTCTGCCATCTACGACCCCCGTTCTGCACATCCCATCGCCACCCAATGCCAATAGATCATCGTTACAAGAAGGACGATAATAATTAGTCGCAACATGATGAAGTACTTTCGGTCGGCTCTTTGGAATGAGTCGTTCTTTGTTGTCTCAAGTGCCCTTCGGAAGCATAATTAGGATTTATTTTGTTTTATGTTTTCCGAAAATTTCTTTTCTTTCCGCTACGACAGTCCAGCACAAGAGTCCTGGAAAGGATTCTGGTAAGCGACCAAGAATATGTTCGTCCTGAACGGACGAACGGACGGACGATGACTTCATTACGAGTGGCATTCTTCTAGCCATGAGATAAATCGCTTGGATTGTTTAAAGTATAAGACATAACAGGCAATAGATGTTCCCACCTTTTTCGTTCAATCGTGCCGTGCAGGAATAAGAGCCCGCTTTACGGGCACGTAAACCGAAACTAAAAACGAACTACTCTTTCTTAATTTTTTTTTCCATTTACTGGTGTAATTAAACTTTTATTGGGGCATTTGTTGTTCTTTTGGTGAATCTTCACAGCTTCAATTTTTTTTCCGTTTGCTGCAGCACTGACCGCCGCCGTACGGATTATAAGCCAGGATAGGTGCCAGCGTGAAATCCGACTTTGCTGGCAGCAACATTTCCGGGGTGCGGTTGGTATCCGGTGATCGTTTGCTGTGCTGCTGTTGCAGGGCCGGCAGTGTCTTTGCGCAATAGCCCCTCCGAAAGAAGAAGGAAACGGCGAACTTAATTAACTGACACGGGGGAAAGAGTAATTTGCACAAGACTTTGTGATGTGGCAAGGCTCGGAATTGGCAAGAATAGCTAGGACAATTATTGGTGGCTTGTGGTTTTCGACTTGTCTTGCGCTAGAGTTGGCGTTTGTTTGGCTAGCTGGGGTTTGAAGGTGAACTTAAGGCTGAAGCAGTGTTCGCCTACAATTTGGCATTTCTACGAACTACGAACAAGTTTGATTTGGATAATTTGCTGTTTGATCTTGCAGATTGTTCGGAGAGTTTCCTACTTGCTAGCTAAGAGCAGCGAGGAACATGTTTTAGATTACGGTAGACCACAGAAAAATTACCGAAACTTTGATTAATTTGAGCTGATTTATGGTATTAATTGTATATAAACGGGAACTTTGCCGTCGCGTAGTTACATAGTCAGTTTACAGGCATATTGTGAAAAGTGTATCGAAAAAGTGCTATTTTCAAATGCATATAGAAATTGAGAATAAGATCATTATTAAGAATTTTGAAAACCAAATGGAATGTTGTTGTTGTGTCGCGTTGGCAGGCACAACACTCGATTACGTAGGTTTATAAGATTTATCAGCTACAGCTAACTCTTTTGCGTTTGATGAGACATTCCTCTCAGTCACGAACATACCGCTTGCACGGAGGTGAGCAATAGAACAGGCAGCAGTATGGAATGTGATAGGTTATAGATTTTGGAAAGGTACCGTAGTAGTTTATTTTAATGAAACATGCTGGAGACAAGGATATCGTGGGTTTAAGACTTGCCTGGATGCGTTAAATTTTTCCAAGCCTATATCAAATTTTTAGTTCATCTTTTTCCTAACTACATACACTGTCTGCTCTAATGAAGATAAAATTACTATCTACTGAGTGATATATAATAGTGATAATATAATAACACTGGTTGACAAAAGTAAAAACAGTTGCCCTAAAAAGATTAGGTATAGTGCTTTACCATTTCTGTGAATTAAGGTGCCCCTAGCAAATACCAAAGGTCGCTGAGTAATTACATGACAGGCTCGTAGCTTCTCCGGTGGTTTATGGGAAAACTCTTATGAGTGTCTGAAAAAGTTATCTCTTCTAGGGACACCAAAGTTCACAGGGTTGGTTGAAAAGCTATAATCTCTCATTTCATTCTAGTTTGAGTTCTAAGGCAAAACCCGTATTTATCAGTGTAAACGAATCATTACATTGGTCGATAAAAAATGCAGCCCTAAGGTTCAAACTGGAATAAAATGAAAGTTTATAGCTATTTAACCATTCCTGTGAGTTTTGGTAAGTCTATCAAGTTAAGTTACACGACAAAAGCTTACACTCACTCCAACGCGAACGTTAACCGTGCGCCTCCTTTCATAGTTTAAACGGTGGAGACGCTAAGTTAATTATTCGACAGCCTTCTAGGGGGACATTTGGATTCAGAGCTCGACAGTATTATTCTAGAAAAAAACTTTCTTCTGCAAAGTTGTTACATGTGATGGAGCGCACATTTGCCTGTAATCGCAAATTAGGGTGGTCCAAATTTTCGATGAAATCCAGCATTTAATTTTCTTATTTTTCCATATAGAGTTAAACGATGTTCTACAATGTTATAGCCCCGTCGATTAAATACAACCAAGATCGTACAGTTCAGACGTTGTTGATACACTTGTGATGTTATATCAGTCTATATTTTTTACGTAACTTGTGAGTGAATCATAGGTTCAAATCAATAATAATGGAGCATCGTAGCATTTTGTCACAAAGTTGACCCCCCCCCCCCCCCCTTGACCCCCATCTAAAACATACATCGTATCATTAATGAACAAGAAAAGACAAGAGAAAAAAAAAACAAGCCTAAATAGCCGAAACAGTGATAAAAAAAAAACAATTAGAAAAATCCATTGCAGTATCAGCAGGAATTCTTAGTTTTTTTTAATAGAAGGAGATGTTTTGTGATGAATCCATTACTTACTAATATCTATTCAGAATTAATAGTGTGTGTTCTGTCACAAACGGTGGCATATCAACACTACTACATGTAATTCTTAGTTTTAAATTTGCTACGTAGCTTGGCTTGACCACTCCTCCCCCTCTTCCTCGTCACATTTCGCAAGCTACCATAATCGTTGTCTGGCCGACTTGTTTTCTTTATTGTCACAATTTGGAACCACCACCTTCTTGCAAGTCGATAGTCCATCTCGTTTTTCAACTCGATTCACAGTGGTAGACGACATCTCTGAAGGAAAAGTTGGCGCTTGAAGCTCTCCCTGATGTTTTTCTGGCAGTCTATAAACATGCTCAAAACAATTTAATTACATTGGTGATGGTTGATTTGGCCAAATTCAATAATTTTGCCATCTTGGCGTGCCCTTAGCTCGGATTTTCGCGATACGCAAGCCATTTTTACTAGTGAGAAGCAAATGTCAAAATCAAACATAAGGTATGATACTATACACACACATCTTTGAAATGAGAGGTGTTCAGTTTTTTTCGATACTTGACAAAAATAATCAGGCAAATTGAAGTTGACATATTTTTGACCGTAACACCCTTTAGTATCATTGAGCTTATACAAATATTCACATCTGTAACTGGAAATCGCCATCTTAGAATTCAAAATCGCATTGAAAGTCGATTTCAAGTCGTTTGATATCAGCCCGTCTTCGGAAAAGAATATATTAGATGTTATTATATCTTGTTATCCTGAGTCTAAGTTTGAGTTGAAAAAAATGCTCGAAATTTTTCAATAGTGCAGTGGGGAACTTTATAAAACTATATTTTTCGCATTTTGGTAGAAGCGTATCTGATGACAAAAAAGAATGATAATAAAAAATATTGAAACTATCCCATTTTGCTGGAATTGCTTGAAATCTAAGCAAAGTTGACATCGATTCAAATTGAATTCGTATAAAAATGGTTTATAGATAAAATAGAAAAGATTTTTTTTGCATTGTTTTACTTGATTAACCCTCTTGCCCAGTGCCGCCTTTGGACAGTCTTTAATTAAACCTCTTAAAAGCTTCAATCAATACTTAAAAAAATGTTTATGAAGATTCATAGTGATTGTTTCGAAGTCCGTCTGAAAATTAACTTGAGCTTAGTTATTTCAATTATCAACAGGTATTATTGAATTTCTGCAGAAATTTTTTTATTTCTTGTTTAAACTTTGAGCGGTTTTGAACCTAATGCAAGGGAATCGTCAAGCAGGCTGTTGTTCTCCTCAATATGTGGAAAAAGCAGAAATCTACCACTTACTTCTTGTTCAGCAGAAGCGTTGCGTGTAGCGATTTCTTGCACCAGACTTTTTTCTTCTGCTTTGTCCTGTGTTTCTGCCGCTCGCAGAAAAAGTAAAACACTTACTGCTTTCACCACAGCTGAGCGGAGCAAGAATGGTGAATAACTCTAGTGCAGCGAAGGAGAAAAATCACCTCTTGCGATTAATGAATACATATAAAGCAAGCATGAGGTGCGTTGATATCGTCATCAGTATGCAAAAAAAAAAATCGGTGATGGTGCACTTTCTTTGCTTTCCTCTTCACGACATATTTCTATTCATTAGTGTACACCACAACGAGTGGTTCTCAATGTGCGCAACTCGGTATATAAAGTCATTAATCTCTGTTACACAGAGCGATCAGATCTTGTTACATTCTTATTCATTTGACTCATGAATATGATTATTTGTCAGAAAAATAAAGAAAATTTCAGTGTATGCTCTCCTACTCTCGCTCAACTCAACCACTGCCGAAGTAGTCCCTTCCCTCACACTTTCCCTTTCACTGCTCAGGTGACATGATATTCTCCTGTTACTATCCTTTCTTCCCCTAACGACCGGCATATGGAGAGACAAACGCAACGAGCGAATCGCTTCTCAGAGCTGAAATGTCTAGTTATGTGTTTGTTTTCTTCCAGAAACCTATGCACCATATCATCATTTCATTATGGGTTGAGGGGATTCAATTTTAGTCGCGGTCTGTACACTTCATGAAGTACACATGCTTGCTCTAGTGAGAATACACAGAAGTGCACCGCGGTGCGCACTTCTGAGATAGAATCTAAAGTATTCGAAGAGCAAACATGCGTCACGGACGACTGGATTTTTTTTCAGTTCCGAGATGCAAAACAAACAACGCAATCTACTTTTCTACCTAGATGCTCCCCTCATTCGATATATGTTAAAGAGACACACAATTGTGCTTAATGTCCTTTCGTGTGAGGAAGCTCTCACCAATTTATTAACTCTCGGAAGAGATATTTCAGAATTTACTGCGGTGTTGTTTTGCAAGTTACTCAGATACACACGGTTTGCTACTTTCTTTAAGAAAGTGCGTCACTTACCCCACCAGTGTGAGAGCAGTTGTTTTCGCAGTGAAAGATAAACGGTTGTCGACAGCTCTCGCTGCAATGCGATATTTGATTGTATTTTTAGCATAAATTTTTCCTGCTGAAGAAATTCGGTCTTTCAAAAAAAAAAATGCTATGTCGATTTAAATTCAACCCCAAGGGGGGACCCCCTTGAAACAGCTAGTCACAAAACGATGATACTCTCCCGCCCCCCTTGGCTCCCTAACCTAAATCAAATTGGGCCACATTGGGAGAAAGGGTGCAACAGTGAGATGTCTGCCACGAGTACCTTGACTAAAAAATAGGTATACCACAAAAGATCAAAATAATGGTCGCAGTGGTCCAAATCTTACAAAAAACCTAAATTAATCCACCTAGCGGTGAGACCCAGCCTTTCTCCTTCGAACTTATTATTTGTTAAAATAGATTTACTCCAACACTTAAAAAATACACCTTGATTATTTCTGCTGGATTTGTTATTCATTCTAAACAAAAAATTTTTGGTAGCCAATAGCACAACTATACCGAACATTTAAAATTTAACATATCATGGGCTTTGTGCAACACTGGCACATCTCAAAATTTTGCATTTTTGAGTTTTTCATGGCAAACGATGCCAAATACTGTTAAGTTTCATTACACGAAATCCCATTTCGAAAATCACAAAAATACTAGAGTTATGAGTAGAAGTGCCTTTGCTGCACAAATCGAAATTTCTCCATAAAGTTAGTAAAAATAATGTTTTAACTTGGACAACGTGAGCACGTAATATGTGCATAACAGACCCAATGGTGTTAAATAAGGATCTAGGTGTTAAATAAGGTAATCTTAAACTTCAAAGTTTTCTTGAAAATCCAAAAATAAATTTTTGACGCAAATTTTCAAACGCGTTTTTCTCGGAACTATGTTTTTTGAGTTGTGCCAGTGTTGCAAGAAACCGACGATATGAATATAAATTAACACATATACATGCAAATAACATTAAATTCTTTCAACTATATGATGCGAATTTGTTTTTGATTGTGGTATAATCGATTTGTACTCATATACTGCTTATAAGTTTTCAGATTCTTTAAGTCAACGTTAGTCAGTAGATTTCAAATAATGTATAATCAAATGTTGTTCCTTATACATTAGTTTGAATGATCTTATCAGTGAAATTGAAATTCTTTAACGCAGTTGATATTACTGACCGTTTCTGAGAGGCATCCAATTAATGGCCAAATACCAATCAATATGGGTTCTTGAAACCTGGATTATACCCAGTGGCCAGAATCCGACCTTAAACCCAATTTTTGATCCAGATGACCATTTCTGGTTGCATGGTAATCATAAAATCATAAAATCCATCATAAAATCGTCGAACTGCCTGATCTGGGTATTTCTATGGCGAAGATGGCGACAGTTTCCGATCAACAGCCTAAAGTGACAAATATCATCCAATACGATTTGGGGAAGCGGTATGATACCCTGAGGCCAGAAATCATCTTCAGACGCCATTTTAAATTTCTAGACAGTAGCTTCCGGTTTCTACCAGTCTAAAAGGGACAAACATTACCCAATGTGAGTTTTTCAGTACCCGGGATAATGCTCAGAGACCAGGAATCAACTTCATACTTCATTTTGAAATCCGAATTTGTGACACCTGTTTTCTTTAAATAAGTCGTGTAATCTTTGAAAGAAGAGATTTTCAATATTTTTACAATTTAACACATAATGGATAAAATAAAAGCCCGATTACACTGGTCAACACAAGTGTTGCCCCGAAGGTCAAACTAAGAAAAAATGAAAAATTATAGCTTTTCCTGTGAATTCTTTTCTTTCTAGGGCAACTATTATGAGCTTTAGAGCAGCATTTTTTTAGATTTTGTCAACAAGTGTTAAAATCAAATTAAATGGGTACCAATAAAGCAACTAAACCTCAAAATTAAAACTAAGATTATTGAAATCAGTGATGCCATCTTTGGCAAAACGAGTGAATTTGATAAAGTTTTCTGAACACGTTTCCTTTCATAACCTTCGAACTACATGTTCAATCATCATGGAATTCGTTATTTAGGGGTTTTAAAGACAGCCAGTTCATTTGGTACCTATTTCGTTCAAATCGGTTGTGTAGTTTCTGAGATAATGGAGTTTCATAACTTCTACATTTTGATACATAACAGACAAAAGTTAGTCCGATTATATTAAAATTCAATAGGGTTTTATCAGGCAACTAGACCTTTCTATTGCAACTTATTTTGTGAAAGTCGGTCCTTCCATCTCTGAGAAAAGTGGGTGAGCTCAAACAGTGTTAGAAACATGTTTCTTGTCATAGCCTGATTTCACATTATTATACATAACGGACAAATTTAAAGTCCAATAACAATAAAATTCAATAGGGTCTTATGGGGTAACAAGACCTTCCATATGACACTAATTTTGTGAAAATCGGTCTAGCCATCTCTGAGAAAAGTGAGTGAGTTTAAACAGTGTTTGAAACACGTTTCTTTCCATAACTTTTGAACTACATGTCCAATCATTATAAAATTATTTCACAAATGGTTCAAAAAACAAGCCCGTTCTTTTGATACCAATTTTGTTCAAATCGGTTTTGTAGTTTCTGAGATAATGAAGTTTTGTTATTTTCACATTTTGATACATAACCTCGAAACTAAAAATCCGATTACAATAAAATTCACTAGGGTCTTATGGGGCAACTAGACCTTTCATTTGCAATTAGTTTCATGAAAATCGGTCCAGCCATCTCTGAGAAAATCGAGTGAGATTGGGAGACCGTTACATACATACACACACACACACATACACATACAGAAAATGCTCAGCTCGTCGAACTAAGTCGATTGATATACGAGATTCGACCCTTTGGAGCACTTTTATACCTTTGGTTTTTTCAGTGATTGCTATACCTTTCTAGGAGAAAGGCAAAAGGGATTATTAACCCGGGGCGTAAAGACCCGGGACGAAACTTATTTTTTGAAAATGCATTTTTTGAAAAGCATTGGAACGGCCGATTTGGGAAAATTTGGAATTTTTTTCAAGGGGAATAGTTGCTCTAAGTTTTGGTAAAGGTGCCACCCCTCTGGACCCCTACCCGTTTTAGTGAGACGCAAATATGTCTGTGTTTTTTTTTTAATTTTTTAAATAGATTGAAAAACACTGGGAATCTTCATATGTATCAATTGCTCCATGTATCAAATCATGTCAGGTGGATGAAATATGGTATGTAAAAGTGAATTTTGGAGCTTCCAAATTATTTCAGTACAAATTCTCAAAACTACGAATTTTAATAAAAAATCAAACAACAAATCCGTTCTTAAAATTTTAATCTCTACATTTTTGCGGTAAGATCTCCTGAATCCATATGCGATGAAAAATTTATTTTTGCATGCAAACATTTCGAGAAAAACCAGTTTTAATTCACCAAAGTACGTATTTTCATGGAAACCTGATTTTTCCAGTCTCCCAACTTAGCTCTTCAATTTTCAAGCTCCATATTTTTAGAGTGACGTCTTCTGAATCCAAAGATGGTGAAAGATTTTTTCTAGCATGCACAGATTTGGAGAAAATCAAGTTTTCATAAGAACTCGTACTTTAGTGAATTCAAACTCGTTTTTGCCTGTTATATCAACAATGCTCAATTAATATTTTTTGGCTCCAAATTAGGAACCGACTTCTTTCAGAGAAGAATTGTGTTATGTGTTGATTGGAGCTAAACCTGTGAAATGAAAACGTGGAATTGCATGTTTCAAATGTGACAGTACATTTAAAACATACAATTCCATGTTTTTATTCACGTTCGCCTCTGATGGCTGACAAAAAATTTCGTATACTTTTATAATTTGTTTAAATATTCTTTGCTACATCGTACCATAAACTAAAGTTAAAATAGTCCGTTATTTATCATGGAGTATTTTAATGTCAACGCAATAATGCAAACTCAAACAATCTCCTCAAATACAGTTTGAAAACCAACCAACATTTATCGCAAACACACTTAACAAATCGATCGCTTATACCTGTGAATGCTGGAGCCCCAAACAAGTCGTCCGTTTCGATCCCACTCTAACGAAACATTGCACATTTCAGGCGTAGGATACCCACCTAAAAGCAGCGATTCATTACAACAGAAAGCAGTGCGTCTCCACCGGTTCATTGATTCGTTCATCATCGCCACCACTACTAGCAGGGGTCAAAAACCGTACAAAACCGTCAATCCGCCTGTAACGCGGCTACCGTCTGGGTTGCCACCGACGCACAAATCAACAGTCCAAAACCGGAGCAAGGCTTTACTACAAACATTGCCGGGGTGGCGGCAGTAACGCAGTCAGACAAACCAGCAATAGCAAAAAAAAAAACGTTTCTGTTTTCGGGGCCCAGAGAGGTCGGGGTGAATTTGGAGTAATGCCGGAGCAAAAAGTTGTTCCATGAATTAATAGTACCGCGGGCGTCCGCTAGGAGTCGAAGCACCGGCATGGAATGCCATTTACCACCCTGAATTTATGCATAGGTGGACGTGAAATGCATGTGTAGGGAGGATAGGAAGGTGTATCAATAGCAGGGCATCAATTATAAATTTGTTATTTACACAGTGGAACGAAAGGTGGAAAGTTGGCGAAAAAAAATGTATTAAATTTGCAAAAGTTGTAAAAGAAGAAATGGGAATAAGAGCGAAAAGTATGTAAATTATTCTTCGGTAGAAAGTTTGTTTTTTTGTTTGGTATATCGATCCCCGGACCCGGCGCACACATGAAGTTAGCCCAACAGTCGGCTGCCGGGGGAAGCAATGCAATAGAAGTGCGGTGAATTTATGAATCGTTTGGGAATCACTGTCGGGAAATTGAATATTTTTGCTCAAATTTGTGCAAGCCATTACCAATTTTTCCCCACTTCCAAGGGACTAGGAGGGAGAAAGTGAAGTTCCTTAACCATGAAAACCATGTTCAAGGCAGGACCGGTGAGTTCGCTGCCTACGGCTGTGGTAGGATCGGTGGCAGTGACTCTGCTCTGCGCGGTGTCGCTGCTTGCCGGTGTGCGGTGTGATTATGAGAATACCTGGAACTTTTACTACGAGCAGCCATGCTGCGGAGGAAACAGCAACGGGCAGCACCACCTGAGGCATCACAGAGGTAAGTTAACGATCAACTCATAAATGGGACTGTTCGAATAAGCTAGTTTGAAATTAATAAACCTCGATCAAAATCAATTTCGTATGGTAAAAAACTTTAAAATATCTCAGCAGCTGCGGTTCACATCCGTAATCCATCGAAATCAATAACCGTCGTCATCGTCATCGTCTCAAGCATATCAGTCAGACAAGCTAGCGATCAAATTTCGATTCGAAATCAATTTCCCCGAATGCCGGGAACCGATCGGCTGCGGTTGTCGTCGTTATCCGGTGCGCGTCTCTTTCGGGGTCAGAAACGCCAGATGTTGGGCCGCAATCTGGATTCGATAAGTTCGTCTTCCGCCGTCCCCGACGCAGTCGAATGGAGACACACGCGCGCTGGAAGAGTGTCGCATTTCTTTTTTTTTCGCCCGCTCCATTCTACTTCCATTGCAGAAATTTTCCAACTCATCAGTCCGTAGTGGCGCGCTGATGCGCTGAAAAACGGAACTGCAGCCGCATTTGAAGCAATCGAAGCGGATGATGATGAGCTGCTGCACGCTTTGTTCGGTGCCGTTTTTCCGCTAAAGCGCTGGGTGTTGGATTGTGGTACATTCGAGCGCGCGACATGTGTTTTCAATAGGGACACGCTGGAGTCGGAAGAATTGAATTGAATAGTAACGTACAAAGCGACACATTTGAGGTGGCCTGACACCACAAACGGTACTGCTTGTTGACGCCCTCTGTCTAGGACGCAACGTGGCGCTGCATTCGATGGCCAGCAGCAGCAGCAGAGAAAAAGTGCTACGAGCAGAATTGAACACATGACTCATTTCACAGACCCAGTAATGTGGCGACGGCAGATAGACGGAGTATTGTTGCCATTAGCAGTAATCTATCGCTAATGGGCTTATAATGATACTTTATGGATTTTTAATTTGAATGTATGACTTAAAATGTATCGATTCGGTTGTGGATTTGATTGAGCCGAAAGTTTGATCATTGATTTGACCTTTCCGGAATCGTTAAGAGTGCTGCTAAAAACTAAATTCAAACTTAAAGATATTTTAAATTAGACAACCAGATTGCTTCATCTACTTTGGCCAAAATTATTTTTTTCATTCAATTTAAAAATACTACAAGGTATACAGCCCCTGTATGGAATAGTGACGTAGGACTAAAATGTATATATTATATGCTGCGATAAACTGTTTATAGGCAACACTACCGTTTCTATTTGATGGTCGTTATTGTAAAACTAACGATGCCTGAATACATGAAAATTTTACACTAGTAGTAGTTGCGAAAATTCTCATAACTCTTATCTTCAAGCATATATAGTTCTGGAAAGAACCGATTCCATAATTTTCAGTTGGAAATTTGTACTACAGAACGCTGATGATCGCACCATCGGTAGTATTGAATATTTTGCTTGACCGCGCATAATAAAGTTTTATCTCCGCTGTGCCCTCCAGCTAAATATTCTGCAGCGTACGATGGTAACTGTTGCTGCCGTATGCAAAATAAAGGTAACATGTTCCGCAGTGATTGGAAGATGACTCGTATGCTGACTAGACTGAAGATGAATTTTCTACACGCAGTCTTTTGTATCGAGCTAAGCGTAGATTTTTGCCATTAGGGCGTGGCCACGCAGCTTAGAGAAAGAGAAACAAAATAAAACCCCTTCGATACTACTGAGTGATTTTCATTAGCATCAAAAGATTTGCTTTCCCGATACGAAAATCACTCTGGTTCTCAGGTTAACTAATTTTCGTTACTAATATTTGACTGGTAACGGTGTTCGAGTGGGCACAAAGAAACAATTAAACCGAAAAATCACTCAATTTAGCAGTGATAATCCTTGAAATGAGGGTTATATCTTGCTGTGATAAACTGTTCATAGGCAACACTACCGTTTGTCTTTGGTTTGCCCTGGTCGTTTATTGTAAAAATGATTATTGAAAAATAGATGAACATTTCACATTAATAGTAATTGTGAAAATTCTCATAACTGTTATCTTCAAGCATTTATAGTTCTGTAAAGAATCGATTTCATGATCTGCAGCTCGATATGTGTGCTACAGAACGCTGATGATCGCTCCACCACCGGAAGCAATGAATATTTTGCTTGGCCGCGCATAATTAAATTTGCTTTCCGCTGTGCTCTCATAATATCCTGCAGTGTACGATGGTAACTGTTGCTGCCGTCGTATGCAAAATGCAATTTCTCGTCAAAAAGTCTTGTTTTTTTAAATAAAACTTTAAAAGCATGATGTTTAGAAATAAATTGATGCATGAATTTTGAAGATAATTAGTTGAAGATTCCAAAAAAAAATATAAATTTTGAGCGACAATGTTGCCAGATATGTTGTTTTTGCATTCGAAAAATATTTTTATTTCAAATTAAACAGTTCAATCGTGTTTCTGAGAAAAATTTACAAAAGAAACACTTATTGCCTCGAGGTATCATGAGCAAAACTCGAGTTATTGTTTTTTTATTATTATTATTCTGCTAATATTGTGCTGCTGAGAAAATTTTACCCTAAAAATACCTATTACGTTGAGGTGTTATTAGAAAAACTCGAGCTACCGCGTTCTTAAGAAACTGTTGTATTTTTCTTTTAAAAATACTCATATAGAACAGTTCGTTTTGCACCAAAATTCCTTCAAACGAACGAACACTGCGATTGCTGATTATTGTTCTGGTAATATCTTCAAAACTGGCATGATTATGGACATTCTGAATAATGCAATTTGAAGAAAATTATTCAAGAAATCAAAAAAAATACAATTCTGCGTGGCAGTGTTGCCAGATATGTTATTTTTTCTTTCATCTTTCATCATGTGTTTTCATTTGAGAAAGCTCACTGCAATTTATCATCACTCAGAAGATTATTGCTGATTCCACCACGGTGTTTTGTCTCATCATTCTTTAAGATGCATTTCGGCTGAACCAACCACTCGCGGTACAGTTTCCTGGTGGGGGGAATTCGGTCACCGCATCATTCCCCGTTCTTCTCTATTCGTTCATCATTTACGTTAATGCGTCAATCTTTCATCACTTAAATCTTCTCTCATTTTTCAACTTTCAACATTCATCATACACTTCTCCGACGTCAGAACCCACCGAGGTGTCAACATAGAATCACTCACTTACAAAATTAATCTTTACAAGACAGTGTGTGTGTTTGATCGAGGCGTGCATGGAGTATAGCGCAATAGTGAAGGATGATCGATATTAGACTTAGAGGAAACTTTCCCCCCAGTAGTTTAACTGGCCAAAACACTATACCGGAGACATCGGAGATGCGGGTTTGAGTCCCGTCTGGACGAGAGAATTTTTTTCTAAGTCTGTCCTCAGCCTGTGTTCATTTTTCGCATCCACGAAAAAATCACCTACATTGCCTACTTTAGAACCTGAAATGTAAGTCATAAACTAAACATTGATTAGCTCATGAAGTAAGGAATTAACGTTGGAAATTAACAGATTAACAGAAAATTTTCGTGACGCTCTAGATCTTTACCGTTTTTAAATTTGTATTCATATATATGTTGCCGTAAGACGTAATTCTACGTCAAAAACTAAAAACGAGACTGTCATGTTGATCAGAAAACGAAGCAATAACTGGAAATGATAACATTTAGCGCGCATCGAATAAAATCACCTTCCATGTTATTCATATATTCATGTTTTGATGTACCTACTTAAAAATATATTCATGGGAGTGACATTTGTATAATTCAAAATATAAGTTTCTGTTTAACAGTACGACTTGAACTGCCTTACAGAACGTTCATTTTACCAACAGCTCGAGGCTTGTCTTAGACCAGCGGTTCTCAACCTGGGGTACGCGTACCTTTGGGGGTACTCGAAAGCCTTCAAGGGATACGCGAAAGAAAAATCAATAATGGCGGACAAAGCAATTTTTCTCAAAAATACTTTATTTGTTTTTCAATCTTGCTCTTAAAACATGACTGTAGCAAGACTACCACAACTACCACTACTCTCTCCTTCATGAAAACATTCCAAGCCAGGGGGTACAATCGATATGAAAAATATCGCCAAGGGGTACGCGAATAAAAAAAGGTTGAGAACCGCTGTCTTAGACTACCGAGAGATATTGGAAATTTTCCGCTTTCAACAGGTAATCTTTTCTGAAGAGTATCTGTTGAATTGCAAAGTATTGAATTTATTTTTAACGTTTAACGAGTGTGTAGCTCATTTCAAGATGGCTTGACAAAGTATTTTTTTTTTTAATTCTTTTAGCACCAATATTTAGTGGTTAATTTGTGGTTTCAAAATCCAATTTGTGGTAATTTGTGGTTGAGTAATTTCTGAGAAATTTTCAGAAAACTGAGTCAAGCCATCTCTGAAAATGATTTCGCTTCAAATGAATCGGACAACGATGATAAATACATCAATCGAAAGCTCTTAATTTGTGGTTCACGAATATGTAGTTTTTGTAGGCATACTTCATATTAAAATACTTAAAAAACTATTATTTAAATTTTTGAACATTGTTTACCTCTTGTTGTCAACATCGACCGTACGCGGCGTTGGATGTGTTGAACGTTAAAACTTCGTTTGAATATGATAGTGACCAATCTAGAGACCAAAATTCAATATTTTAAATTTTGAGTATTTACACCAAAACTTGTGATTTTTTTTTAAACTGATATATGATCACTCGTGGCCTAAAACGGAAAACGTGATTGAAATGAGGTCGATATCTTGTACCGTTTTTGAGTAATGGAGGAAAGCAACCCGCGTAAAAAAACCGCGTAAAAAGCGACCTTACTGTATACGACATACAGTTGTCGCTGCCGTTGAAAGCTTTTTTGTTTCATTATTCAGAGGGTAGTTGTAGTAGCATATTCCTGAGACGAGAAAATATGGAATTTTAATTCTAGTCAGGACTCACACCTTTGGGCATTTACCATGCGTTTCAACCGTTCCCTACAGTTCTAAGGCCCATTCCCGATCTTCAGGTATCATTCCGTTTTCTAAAATACCCAACAGTCGAATACAGTTGCGAAGCTGGTTACCAAAATATTATTATATCTATCGAAACAAAAAATTGTTCTTTATTATTATCAGGCTGTAATTTAGAGTTAAAACGTATATGCTAATAGATTTTAACATATAATAGATTTCGTATGAGAAAGACCAGATCACACAATTTAGGTTTTTTTTCAAACAATCGGTAAACGGCAAAACTACATTTCCGGAAATGATTCGACCGAAGATCGAGAAAATTACGCACCGTGAAGAGTGTAACCTGATGGGCTACACTTCAGACTACGCCATACAACTCACACGCAACGCAACCCACACGTAATAATGACTACCGTTTGTTCAGACTTTTCACCTGAACTAACCATCGTTCAACACTTCTCTGCACCTTCAAGTGCGGCAGGGTAGACGCAGCCATTTATGCTCACCACTACTAATGCGACGCCTCGCGTAAAAATGACATTTTTGGTTCAAACTTTCTGCTGAACAAAACCGATGTCAGCGAGAGAAAACATTCATTACACACCACCTCTATTTAGTGTCTGGTAATCTGTTTCGTTATGCCTCTCTGTTTCTTCTCTCGACGTCATTGAAATTTGAGAGAGACCACGTGGCCGCGAGAGTTCGCAGATCCATCTTCAGAGCTTTCGTAGTGCAAATGAAAAACGAGCAAATTCATTCATTTTTTTGTCAATGTGGTGGAATTCTTCCGTCGATGTATAGTTTCATTCAAACCTCTACACCCATTTTGTTCATTTGAAAACTTGAACCTCGCATAGTCCGCATAGTATACGTTTGTCTTCTTCCGCGCTGCTTACTTTTTAGTTTAAAATTTCAACATCGTCAAAGGAAACGCTTTAGCATTGAACAAAGATAGGTTTATTACTCATGCGATCATAAACATAATTTTAATTATCGTTGGACAAAACCTGAATGACACTGACATAACATATCACAACGCCATCCGTCGAGCGAACTTTTCTAGTTCTTCGACGGATCTAGAGTTATTTACGACTAAAACCGATCATTGAGAATCATGATGTGATAAATGTGGATAAAGATTTCCTCTATGAAATGATGCAGATATCATTATTCTACGAGAAAATTATCGGAAAACTCGCGGTCATTATAGACCGTAGAATTTCTTTGCCATATAGATAAATGTAGAGAGATAAAGGTTTTCGAATCTGTTATCACGATACTGTTGTTTCAGTGTTGCAAGTGTTGATTGAACAGGTAGCCTACTTGGTCACGCGTCGCCTCTGCATATGAGTAATCAAAAAACATTCAATACTGTTCAGGCATCACCAGCATTTCCTATAGTTAGTGTGTCTGTAAGTTATAATTCAAATTTAGAAAACAACAAATTCAAATCAATTATTCCGGCTCAGGCACCACCAGGCATTTCATATGCTAGTGTCCTTTCGTGTTTGGTGCTGAAAAGTGCCAAGTCAGCCAGTGTTGATTTAGGTAGTCCAACTCCCGAGAAGATTGACTACCCACAACAATCCATGCTGCCGTTGATGTCCGCTCTGTTGAACTGTAACTCGATGTACTACCCTGTTCAAGTAGGTATAAAATTTACAACTGACATTGTTATGAAAATGGAATTCAGCAAATGACTTTAAATAGGTAACGCTGTAAATTTTCTAAGTTGGAATGCTCGCTCTTTAAAAGCGAAAGAAAATGATTTTTTTGATTTTTCAACAGTCCAACAGTTTCAAATGGTCCTACATGTATCTCTTCTGTTAGGAATCCATCCACAATTCAAATCAAAGTCATTCATGCAGTGATTTATTAACCCATGCTGATTTTGATTCTGATCATCTTCCTATAATTTTTTCCATATCCCGTGAAACTGTTTAAAGTTCCACTTGGTCTGTGTTTAATTATCCCAAGGCCAACTGGGATCGATATCGTACCACGATCGAAGAAAGCTTGAATTGTGATATTGTTTTACCAAATAGTGCTGACATTAACGGAGCATTGGAAGATTTTTGCAGTTTAATTCTCAATGCCCGGAACTTATGAGTTCCTAAGGCTAGAGTGAAGAATAATACACCAATTATTGACAATGAATTTCAACTTCTTATACGTTTGAAGAACATACAGAAACGTCAATATCAAAGATCTCGTGATCCTGATTTGAAAGTTATTTTTAAAGATTTACAAACGGAAATCAAACATAGACTCACACTCTTACGAAATGAAAATTTCATGAGAGAAGTTGAACAACTAAAATCATGTTCCAAACCTTTCTGAAAGCTTTCGAAGCCCATTCCAGTCCTCAAAAATGGTGACCACATATTTCTTACGAATGAACAAAAAGCTCAAAAACTTGCCCAGCAGCTCGAGAGTGTTCATAATTTCAATTTGAACGTAATGAACAATTATCAAGAACTTGAAAAACATGAAAGCACCAGGAGATAATGGGATTTTTATATCCTCCCAAGAAACTTCCCGAAAGCTTTTTAAATTTCTAGGTGAGAATTTTTAACAGATGCTTTGAATTAGCATATTTTTCCCTCAGAATGGAAAAAAGCCACAGTCTGAAAAAAAAAACAGCTGAAGCATCAAGTCATCGTCCAATTAGTTTACTCTCTTCTATGAGCAAACTTTTTGAAAGAATGATTTTTAGTAGAATGATGACACATATCAATTTAAATTCAATTTTTGGAAATGAGCAGTTAGGATTTCGCCATTAGCATTCGACTACTCATTAGTTACTTAGAGTAATAATATAATATGATTCGTATTAATAAATCTGAAGGTTACTCCACTGGAGCCGCTCTTCTAGACATAGAAAAGGCATTCGACAGTGTTTGGCATAAAGGTTTGGTAGCTAAAATATCCAATTTCCGTTTTCCTCTTTACATCACAAAAATGATACAAAGTTACTTGACTGACCGCACTCTTCAGGATATCTATTTGAACAGTAAATCTGATAGATTGCCTGTTAGAGCTATATATTTTTTAAATTTTTCTCATATTTTTTTTAGTTTTTCTTTCTTAAGGAGATTTTCAGCCTTCGGCTGGTTCATCTCCGGAAGTCTTATATAATATTTTTACTTCTGATCTTCCTGATTTACCACCAGGATGTGAAAAATCTCTGTTTTGTGACGATACAAGCATTTCCGTAGAAGGAAAAAACCTTCGTGTCATATGCAGTCGGCCGCAAAAAAGTCCAAATATATTTTCTTCATATTTGCCGAAATGGAAGATTTCTCCTAATGCATCAAAAACACAGTTAATTATTTCTCCTTATAAACCAAAAGTTTCTTTTCTCAAACCAACTAATAATCATGTTGTTAAGATGAACGACGTAATCTTAAATTGGTCTGATCAAGTTAAATCTTTGGGCCTGATTTATAATAATTTTTATTATAATAATTTTTGAGAATATCCAAACAAAGTGCATACTTTCAAGGAGCACATTGAGAGTATCCAAACAAAGTGCAATAAATATAGGTAGAAAATGTTTGTATCAACAGAAGTTCTAGACTTTGTCTCGAGAATAAACTGTTAATTCACAAACAAATATTTAGACCAGCAATGTTATATGCAATTTCCATCTGGACAAGTTGTTGTACAACCAAAAAGAAGATGCTTCAAAGGATTCAGAACAAACTTTTGAAAATGATATTGAAGCGTCCTCGCTGGTTTAGTACGAATGTACTGCACAGACCTACTTATGTGGAAATATTAGAAAATATGTCAAACAATATAATCAATAAGTCCCGACAAGAATCGCTGCAATCCGATTAGCTCACTTTATAGTCGATAAGATAGAAGTAAGTTTAGGTGAAGGTTTAATTTCAAATTCATTTTTTTTTTCTTGACAAGTAGGTTTACAATTTTCCTACAATTATATTTACTAAACTGTGGAAGCAATTACTATCTTTAAATGAAATAAAATTATAAAAAGCATATGTAATAGTGTAGATATGCCACCGTTTGTGGCAGAGCACACAATATATATTTTGAATAAATATTAGTAAATATTTAATTTATCACAAAACATCTCCCTATTAAAAAAAAGTTTCTGTTCATAAATTTTTACGTGTTGTCAGTATGGTGTTAACTCATCGATAAATAACAAATGCAAGAATTGCGGTCACAATATATCTTGATTGATTAGAAAATATTCAGAAAAAACAACACTATATGAAACATGAGAGAGCAATTGTGTTGAAAACGAGGAGTTACAAGTTAGAGTTTTTTGCCCGCTCATAAGACAGTCTTTTTCTCTTTAACAACTCGATTCAGTGAGGTTGAGTTAGAGAATAATTTAAACAAATTTATACGGGGGAAAGAGCAAAAAACCTAAAAAAAAAGATCCAATCCGTCTTGCCTAAATCATATTTAGTTTGAAATTAGTTTCAATTTAATTTGTTCTGGTTTGTGTTTTACCGTGTTATATTGTTATTATTATATTTTACCAGATTCTTAGCTGGTGCACCTCTCGCGTTCATCAATACACGGATTTCAGTACAATCCAAATTCATCGTTGATTCAAAACAGTACATCTGCATACATAACATAGATATGGTTCAAAACCGGTGCTCTTGCGTGGTACATTTTTCGTCATTATTCTGATCACAAATGGCACAAACTTCAAGCAATACGCTTGGGACTCTACAAGCGGAGATTTTTATCCCAAGTTTCGAAAGGACCTTCCTTCCAGGGTAATCAAAAACCACCGATCGCATTACCGTCGGCATTTAGGCGATGCGTACGCGGTTCGTCGTTAACCCATCGCAAAAAGAAAATGGGTTCCAGCGAACGGATTTGCACAGACAACGAAAAAAGAAGCAAATTCACCGCACAAGGATGGCGGCTGATGAGTGTGGAGAGGGCGAAAAAAGCAGAGTTCGAAACAAATGAGTTGTGGGGCGGAGCATAAGCCTCTTGTGTCCGGACTCAAGTGCACTGCACAGTTTCTGATCCAGTTATCCAATGCGGACTGTCAACGGTTGTGGAACGGGGGGAATCTCGAAAAACCGAGAGCAGGGTTGCAAAATGCGCCTAATGCATAAGCCCCTTCCTGGCTGCTGCTGCTGTTGCTGTTGCTACTGCGATAGGGTGAGCGACGTGCGTTGAAAGGCGAAAAATCGGCCTGTAAATTAAATGGTGTAAAGACACTTCACTTCGTCTCGTCCTGCTGGTGGCAGTTATGGTGGACCACTTCCATTTTGCCTTGTTTAAAAAAAACTTCTTTTCTGTTTACAAGCAAAAACACACGTGCATCCATGTCTATCGTGGTGTACAGCCGAATATATGACGGGAGTTGGTCGACAAGGGAACACTTGCAACAACCGAGGACAAAGACCAAAGGATTACGTTGCATTTTCTCACTTTTTTTCCTCTGTTCGCTTCGCTGTGGCCCGTTTTTCCCGGGAACTTCGCTGGAGAATCCGTACAAGGAGAGTACTTGTTTTGGGGTTGGCTGCCAGAGAATACCCACTTCTGGGAAAGTGTCGCTTCCCCCATGGCACGAGACCGAGTGCGCCATTATGCATCCTGCCGTTTCTGCCGCTGGTGGTGTTCCCGCGTGAACATGACAAATTGGTACCATGATGGTGAGTCGCCATTTCTGGGAAGAAACCCCGCCAGACACCATTTTTGTTTTAGCATTTTAGTCGTTCGGGCACAGGCCGCAATTTCGGGGAAAGATTGTAACCGGAGCCGACAAGTTTTACGAGCGTTTTACACCTCCGTTTAAGTATTTCGAGGGCTCCCCGTCAATTGACTGGTTGCAGCAATCGTCCGGGGATCACACGGTATGAGGGCTTCCTTAGCACTTTGTGCTGTGTAATGTATGTAAACATGGGCTTTATTTTACATCATCATCATCATCAATTCACAATTTGTTGCAATAATGAAATTCCATACCCTGTGAAACATGCAAACTGCCGTTCGAATTCATCCCGTATAATATTAAATTCCAGATTTGTCGATGCAAGTAATTTGAATTCACTAGTCTTTTACTCTTTAACTAACTGCAAACATATGTCCTGTGGAAATTCGACCATTGCATCATTGGCCTGGTCCATTTTCGTTGGATATCGCTTTCCAAAGCGACATATTTGTACCAAGTGCTGCAGAATATGCATGCATAATAATTCTTGCTCAACCGTCTAGTCCCATCCCTGTCCTTCCTCCCCCTCCGGAGTTTAGTTCACAGTTCACTAAGCCGATCTCGATCCGAAATATTTATGAAGTGAGCAGACGTCAGCCACATTATCGTTCGCATTCGCAATGCTAATAATTTTGTGTTTGCAGCGGCCGGAATCCCAAAACTCCCACGTCCCCTTTCGTCTGTGACGGAAGCGCCAACAAGCAAGCAAGCAAGCTTGATGGATGGAGTCCATTAGTTGACTGCTAACGCGATTGATGTGCCTTTCGGTAAGGGAAAAGCGTGTCGGGAAGGTCACATGAACTCCATCTGGCGACATTTCCAATCATTTTAAATACGCGCAATCCGGTGGAAAATTCGACCATTGCAGAGACAGGCCGGGGAGCTGGGGGTAACGCCGCACATCATATTTTCAGTCGAACGTACGAATTCGGACGGATATTGACAATTTGCTCCGGCTGCTAGTGCGGATGATTAATTGATCAGTGATGAGCCGCTTTTTTCCTGGCCGGGGTTTGGTTGCCTGGCTGTGAGCGTGACCCATTTAGCCCTATCGACAACCGCAGCAGGATAACTCGATGCGGATATCATTTCGCGAAATCATCAATTTGGTGTCGATGACTAGTAGTATGACATGGTTTTGATTTGCTGGATGGTTGCAGAGTATTTAGCCGAGCACATCGGCTTGTCAACTGTATAGAAGACACTATGATGAATAGCTTTCCTTCCTCGATATTTATTGTCATATTTCTGGCCTAAATTACATTGGTTGTTATGCTGAATTTGCTGTTCTATTTTTTTATAGCCTTGATTTTTTGCCAGAAAATTTGGGTTTTTATGCTAAAATTGGGATCCTTCTGAATCGCTCTTCCAACAAGTGACAGTTTGTTGATCTTAAACACAACTCGGATTTTATTTTGCTTTTATTTGTTTTAGGGAGCTGATTATTAAATAGTTGCATTTTCAAGCTCGGCATTTTCCAGTATAACATTGATTATTGAGCAAATAATAAACTAAATACAAAGTGAAATTTTTATACCTTAACTATTAGGTGTAATGTAAGCTGGAAATCGACCGTAATATTGATGTCGGGATATTTCGGCTAAGCGGTCCTTAATTTTAGAACCAATTATTTAATTTTGTCCAACGTTTCGACACCGGTTGGTGTCTTCACCAGGGAAAACTGTATTGTTTCAATAATTCACATATTTTAAAAACAAGTTACACATTTTTAAAACCTCAATTCTAACTGTTCTTTGTCCTGTGGCTTTTTAAAGCATATAACTGTTTGGTATAGTTGTAGTGTTAACATTGATGCTTGTGGCTGAATTTGAAAGATTCGTTTAAAAAATTGTGGGAAAAATTGGTGGTTCTATTATAATATCTTACTGTTTAATTTCTGTTGTATTCGAAAATCTGTGGTTGTTCTAACGGTTGCGTTTGCTGTGGTGGTTTTTGCTATTGGGGATTTGTATTTTGGCTATTGATATTCTGGCTATTACTGTTAGAGCTATTATTAGAGGGAGACGGGATGTTGTTGGTCATTCTAGTCAAGAGAGAGGCATAGGCTGTGTTGAGTCCAGCAATATCTGTGCTCTTGTTGACGGCTTGTTTGGTGGTGTATATGTGACACATCTCAAGAAACGGGAGTGTATTTATGGTTCTGCTCCGGTCTATAATGCTGGTTGCGTCTAAGTTAAACCTGTGTCCGAAATCAACACAGTGTTGGATGAGTGCAGTTTTCTCTCTAATTTCTTCTAGTGTTGTTGTTGTGTGGGTACCTTTGATTATTTCATCTACACGTTTTATTTGGATTTGTTATCTATTAGGGCTTGTGTTTCTATTATTATGGAGTATTTGAGCCATTAAAAAATTACCAATAATCCAGATAACGGAAACTAACAGTTTTTTTTGGGCATTAACAGGTTTTTTTCATTCCAGGCACATTGTAAAGCACAGCGAGCTTCGTGCCTCTCCCTAAAGAATTTCAGATACGAGTTTTGCAATATGAGGCTACATTTTAAAGTCTCGTATCGTCCTGCAAGTCTAATTTGTTTCATGTCTTGCTCCTAATACGCAACGGAGTTAAAAATCCGCTTTTGCAGAGATATTTAGAAGGAAGTTTTAATTACCTGTCAAATTTACCAAGAACTTCGCGGCCCCTTTGACAGCCGCGAACCTCTGGTTGAGAACCACTGTTCTAGAGCTCTACGGTTTTTTTTCCGAAACCTGCCTTTGGTGATTAACTAGTAGTAAGATGGTTTTTTGCTGGGATATAGCCTCAGGTGACCATAGGTAACCCTCCGGAAGATCAGGACCTACCGTATAAGTGGTACAATCTCTTGAATTGGCTCCAGCACACGAGTCCAATTAGGTAAAACTCCTTCTGTTACAAAATACTTGCGCACCACGTAATAAAAAAAATCATTATCACACAGATCTCATCGTAAAGTACTCAATCAGTTGACCATTTTTGCTGACGTCATGTACCACTTTAGCACGGAACAAAATGGCGATTAATTACAGATAATTTTTTAGGCGTTCTGCATCAATTTATGCAATTTATTTTGATCACCAAGGAAATTAAAATTGAGACTTTCGCTTTCCGGTTTAGCGTGAACATTTTGCACAAACTTTTGGGCAGTTTAGTTAAAACGATACAATTCACTTGCGCAAAGTTTCTTGTTTCGACGCCAACAAAACTGAGCATGCATAAACAAAACAAAAACTATTAAGAGAGAGAGAGAGAGAGAGAGAGAGACAGCATACATTTTCATACATTTATTTTGCTCTAAGCGTCTTTGTTGTTGAGTAAAAGAACCTCAGAAAAAATTCAATTTTTAGTTGTCATCCGGTGTTTTTTGTTCATTTTATCTCGTTTAATCTTAATTCCAGGGCTGGTAGCAAATCCTTATTCAGGCTTGGTCTCTTTTTTAAAGTTAGTCGCTGAAAAAGCTTCTTTTCTCAACTCAACGATAGGTTTCAAACCCTTTTATTCACTTAAGTTGGTCTGTTTTTAACTTGGTACTTTTCTTTATTTCCCGTTTTAATTTTCGCAGGGGCGACTCGTCCATAGGTGCAACCTGTGCATTGCACACGGGGTACGCCAGACAAAAACTATATTCCAAACGCAAATTGAAATTTATATTTTATCCATTTTTAGTTTCACAACAAATAGAATGACTTGTGTGTTTACGCAGACATGATTGTGATTACTTCATCAAACTGAGATTTCCAGAATTTGTAGTTGAACAGGCAGGTTCAAAAGCCACGAGTCGCCCCTGATCGTACGCTAGCCTAGGGGGGGCGAATGCAGTCTCGATCAACTAGATTAGTTGAGAGAATTCGTTATCGATATTGTTTTCGGCACATTTTGTATGTTACAAGTACACACCGTGTCCCAGTGCTGAGTCGAGAAAATTTCCAGCTCGGAAAGATCCTCGACCTGATCGGGAATTGAACCCGGTGTCACAACCGTGTGGGAGGGCTAGCCGACCGACATCGCTAACCTCAGAACCACGGGGCTTTCGTAAATTCACCATAATTCCCGCTACACCGAAGCCCAGAGGTGCAATCAGTATCATATGCTATTTAAATTGAACAACAAACTGTCCTTTTTAGGACAACCTAACAAATTAATTGAAGATTGAATAAACATTGCTGACTGTCCGATCACGGAGAAATGCGAAAAACAAAAATTTAAATTTTCTAAAAAGAGAAATTAAAAATTTAAACTAGAACGGTTTATTTGATTGGTTACATGTCGTCGGCAAAGTTATAAACAGTAAAAATGTCTTTTTCACAAATATTTTCCTTTTAAATTTTTTTACAGTGTACAGGCAAAATTATCATCTAGAACTTCGTCGAAGACAACATACCGATCAAAATATGCTTTGGCTTTAGAAATATTTTTATCAATAGCGGCTCGAGTGCGAGAGTATGAGTACTCCCACAGTTAGGTTTTTCGGCAGCACAAAGAACTTTCAAATTAACTGAGTCATCCATTGATGATGATCGATGATGATATGTGTTGTGTTGATGCTTAAAGGGTGTGAAGATAAAATAACGGAACTAAAAATCAACTCGTGTTACCAGTAAACGGTAATCCACAATAACGATAAATTGAACGAACTTGCCAGTGTAACTACTTTGAAACACCAATGACACTTTTAAGCGCCTCAGATAATTAAATTGAAGTAGTTGTCATTTTTCTGCCGCCGAAACGTTACTAAGAGTGATCAAAGAGTTATTTATATTTCCGTTTTCAAAAGAGAATGCAGTTCCACTTGCTGTTTTACAACTTTTTTTTTTATTCTCGCTTATTTTCCGTCGGTCTAGTTCCGCCACTGTTGTGGCCAATCACCGACGCCCAGGGAGGCGACTCCACACCCAGGACCCTAAGTCACGACCCGTTTATTAACGGACCGGCGCCAACGGCTTTACTTCCTCATGCGATGGAAGGCGTGATCCTAGAGATTTTTCGCCTCAGAAAATCTCCCGGTGTCGGCTAGGATTGAATCTAGACCAGTTGGGTTGATTGTGAGTGGATCACGCCACCTCACAACCATCGACACCTATGTCGGCGGTGGGATTCGAACCCAGGCGTCGAGCGTGGTTGGCGGAGACATTACCAACCACACTAGGCCCCCGCTCATGTTTTACAACTTCAAATAAATTATTTCGGGGTGTTAAGAAGAGTAATTTCTAGCTGAGTTACCTATAACTTAATTATCAAACGATTTTCCCGGGTTGTGTCCATGCATAAAACTGGTGGTTCGATCTATGTTACATTTTACATGGTCCAATCACAGATTTTTTATTTACAACATTTAAACTAGCTCGATAATCCAAATTATATCACATTTAGTTAGAAATATAATACAGTGCTTTTTCGATTTTATCACGCTCAAAAAAAATTTCACCGTGAATTTGGTGAAACCGTGAAATTAGCGAAATGATAAAAAATTATTTTTTTTGGGTTGGATTCAATTGAAATTTATAATATTTTGAGTAAAATGATGCACTTTCATAGTTGAATGGTATAAAAGTTCAAGATACAAATAAATAAACAACAAAAAGTTGGTTTATGATATTTTTCTCCATAGAATTTTCGCGGACTTTCTCACGGCTATTATATATGCAATATCAATATGATTTGTACTGCAAATTCTTTAGCATAGCTAGCAGAGTCTAATGCTTGTTAATGTGAGGTAGTGGAACCGCTAGATTTTATAATTTTTAAATCCACGCTCTATGGGAACCAAACTGTAGAGCTATTTGAGTTGTTAACAGATCTTCTTGCTCAACTGCTCGAATAATACGTAATTTTTGCTTCAAAGTCAATAAAATACGTATTACACGGTTCATTTTTCTCAAGACTATGACAAAAATTATTTGTAACAGATATGACACATGGTTGCCTACGAAAATTGATCAAATAAACTGAGTACATAAAACTATACACATGCAAGGACACAACGCACAAGTGGAAATGATGTTTCGAATACACTTTCTGCAACTAGAAGTATATTATTCTTGATTTAAACCTTTCTTTAAAAAAAAGCGTGATAAAAACGAAAAAAAAAACGTGAGAAAATCGAGCGTGAATTTGGCAAGTGGTGAAAAAGCACTGTACTGTTTAAAATACTTTTAGTGCCATATTTTGTTAAATTGCTTGAAATAAATGTTGCACATTTTACAATTTGAAGAAAAAAAAAAATTTACATTATTTCAATAACGTGTTAGCAGCCCTGAGAACGGCCGATTGTAATTTGTACTTGGCAGGAGGAATGAAACAACTTACTTCGAGCTAGTGTATTTCATATTAACTCTAGTTCGACAATACAGGGTGAGCAAGAATTATCCGTGTTTTTTGTTTCAGTGTATAACTAAGATTTGACAGATGTTGAAATGAGCTTACCTATGCAATTTTCAAGCTTCGCTATGTGTTAATAAAATAACGAAATCTCCTTTGAAACAGAGTGCATTAAGTGTCATAATGAAGTCAAGTCCATTACGCAGTGCGGTGATCGAAGTTGTATAAACAAGAAAAGCGTCCAATAAGTAACGCTAGTATGTTAAAAATGCCTATACAAACCATTAGAGACGCTGTAAAACGATATAATTAGCTGGAAAATTCACACGACCATTCAGGAAGAGGCAGAAAAAGAACCGCTAGGGCCCCTTGGAACCGGATAATTATTCGTCACCGGATTAAAAGTGATCCTAGAATTTAAAATTTGAATTTTAAAAATTGACTTTAAAAAATCGGTACCGAAAATCGAAGATACTGTTGAAAGAATTTATCGATGTACGCCATCGCACTATTTTATTTCCCAATGAGAAAATTTTTACTGTGGAGCAATTTCATATCCAACAAAATGGCCGTCAGCTTTTGCCTAAAGCCCCTTCTAAGCGTATGAACGTAGCTCTATCTACCGGTAAACCCCCTTAATATTCATTGAAAGGGGTGTGAAAATCATTTTGTTCCTTTTTTACAGTACTTCATTCGATAACGTATGGAGTGCCGCCTGGTTGTGGCGGTAGTCCTCATCAACTATTTTAGAAAATTTCAACTTTTTTCTGATTTTTCTATTATTGGATAGTATTCAATGTTTAGTTCTCCTATTTCAGTTTTGATTAAAAAAAGATTTTTAAAAAGCAAACTTTTTGAGATAACCAATTCTGAATATGGGTCATTCCATACGAAGTGACCACGGAAAAGAATAAACTTGGACACGACAATCACGGATTTGGCTCAAAGCTGGGGGAATCATTCATCTAGGTTCACTATGAAATAATCCCATTTTGGTGTCGACTGGAATTCCCCCCGCTCTGTGAGACCTCCCTCTTTGTGACAAAGTCAGGCAATTTTTGTTCAAAATTCCGTTTTCCTTTTTCTTACAATTCATAGATGTAGGACGTCCGCAAAATGCTGATAGATGATTTTTAAAGAAAATAAACCAAGGAATCCAAAAAATATAATTTTTGACTGGAAGTGTTGCCAGATAGATTATTTTTGTATTTGAAAACTAAATTTACATTTTTCGGCAAATAAAGCCATTTTTATTTTAAATTTGATAATTTCATCGTGTTCCTTGGAAAATTTCACGCAAGAAACAACTATCATTCCGAGGTAATATGAGGCAATCTCGAGATATAACATTTTTACGAAAATAGTTGTAAATTTCGTAAATAATTTATTTTATAGTTTATAGCCGTAAGACACCAGAAAAATAGTGATGAGTGAATTTTGAAGAAAATAAACCAAGAAATCCGAAAAAAATATTATTTTTGACCGGAAGTGTTGCCAGATAGATTATTTTTCTATTTCAAAACTAAATTTGCATTTTTCGGCAAATGTTGCTGCGTATATTTTAAATTTGAAGGTTTCATCGTATTTCTCAGGGGCGACTCGTGGCTGTTCAACCTACCTGTTCAACTAGAAACTCTGAAAATCAGAGTTTGGGGAAGTAACTACAATTTTATCCGCGTAAACAAGCAAGTAATTCCCAACAAATAAATAACAAATTCCCTTTGTTACTATTTAAGAATAAAACTGAAAATGGTTTTGAAGAGATTATTCATTGCGGAGTGGGGAGGTTTTTATCACTCGCTGATGGAAAGTAATGGAAAGCGGGTCGAAAATTGGGCCATTTTTAATTGCCATTTGCTGGATGGTTGCAGAGTATTTAGCCGAGCACATCGGCTTGTCAACTGTATAGAAGACACTATGATGAATAGCTTTCCTTCCTCGATATTTATTGTCATATTTCTGGCCTAAATTACATTGGTTGTTATGCTGAATTTGCTGTTCTATTTTTTTATAGCCTTGATTTTTTGCCAGAAAATTTGGGTTTTTATGCTAAAATTGGGATCCTTCTGAATCGCTCTTCCAACAAGTGACAGTTTGTTGATCTTAAACACAACTCGGATTTTATTTTGCTTTTATTTGTTTTAGGGAGCTGATTATTAAATAGTTGCATTTTCAAGCTCGGCATTTTCCAGTATAACATTGATTATTGAGCAAATAATAAACTAAATACAAAGTGAAATTTTTATACCTTAACTATTAGGTGTAATGTAAGCTGGAAATCGACCGTAATATTGATGTCGGGATATTTCGGCTAAGCGGTCCTTAATTTTAGAACCAATTATTTAATTTTGTCCAACGTTTCGACACCGGTTGGTGTCTTCACCAGGGAAAACTGTATTGTTTCAATAATTCACATATTTTAAAAACAAGTTACACATTTTTAAAACCTCAATTCTAACTGTTCTTTGTCCTGTGGCTTTTTAAAGCATATAACTGTTTGGTATAGTTGTAGTGTTAACATTGATGCTTGTGGCTGAATTTGAAAGATTCGTTTAAAAAATTGTGGGAAAAATTGGTGGTTCTATTATAATATCTTACTGTTTAATTTCTGTTGTATTCGAAAATCTGTGGTTGTTCTAACGGTTGCGTTTGCTGTGGTGGTTTTTGCTATTGGGGATTTGTATTTTGGCTATTGATATTCTGGCTATTACTGTTAGAGCTATTATTAGAGGGAGACGGGATGTTGTTGGTCATTCTAGTCAAGAGAGAGGCATAGGCTGTGTTGAGTCCAGCAATATCTGTGCTCTTGTTGACGGCTTGTTTGGTGGTGTATATGTGACACATCTCAAGAAACGGGAGTGTATTTATGGTTCTGCTCCGGTCTATAATGCTGGTTGCGTCTAAGTTAAACCTGTGTCCGAAATCAACACAGTGTTGGATGAGTGCAGTTTTCTCTCTAATTTCTTCTAGTGTTGTTGTTGTGTGGGTACCTTTGATTATTTCATCTACACGTTTTATTTGGATTTGTTATCTATTAGGGCTTGTGTTTCTATTATTATGGAGTATTTGAGCCATTAAAAAATTACCAATAATCCAGATAACGGAAACTAACAGTTTTTTTTGGGCATTAACAGGTTTTTTTCATTCCAGGCACATTGTAAAGCACAGCGAGCTTCGTGCCTCTCCCTAAAGAATTTCAGATACGAGTTTTGCAATATGAGGCTACATTTTAAAGTCTCGTATCGTCCTGCAAGTCTAATTTGTTTCATGTCTTGCTCCTAATACGCAACGGAGTTAAAAATCCGCTTTTGCAGAGATATTTAGAAGGAAGTTTTAATTACCTGTCAAATTTACCAAGAACTTCGCGGCCCCTTTGACAGCCGCGAACCTCTGGTTGAGAACCACTGTTCTAGAGCTCTACGGTTTTTTTTCCGAAACCTGCCTTTGGTGATTAACTAGTAGTAAGATGGTTTTTTGCTGGGATATAGCCTCAGGTGACCATAGGTAACCCTCCGGAAGATCAGGACCTACCGTATAAGTGGTACAATCTCTTGAATTGGCTCCAGCACACGAGTCCAATTAGGTAAAACTCCTTCTGTTACAAAATACTTGCGCACCACGTAATAAAAAAAATCATTATCACACAGATCTCATCGTAAAGTACTCAATCAGTTGACCATTTTTGCTGACGTCATGTACCACTTTAGCACGGAACAAAATGGCGATTAATTACAGATAATTTTTTAGGCGTTCTGCATCAATTTATGCAATTTATTTTGATCACCAAGGAAATTAAAATTGAGACTTTCGCTTTCCGGTTTAGCGTGAACATTTTGCACAAACTTTTGGGCAGTTTAGTTAAAACGATACAATTCACTTGCGCAAAGTTTCTTGTTTCGACGCCAACAAAACTGAGCATGCATAAACAAAACAAAAACTATTAAGAGAGAGAGAGAGAGAGAGAGAGAGAGAGAGAGAGAGACAGCATACATTTTCATACATTTATTTTGCTCTAAGCGTCTTTGTTGTTGAGTAAAAGAACCTCAGAAAAAATTCAATTTTTAGTTGTCATCCGGTGTTTTTTGTTCATTTTATCTCGTTTAATCTTAATTCCAGGGCTGGTAGCAAATCCTTATTCAGGCTTGGTCTCTTTTTTAAAGTTAGTCGCTGAAAAAGCTTCTTTTCTCAACTCAACGATAGGTTTCAAACCCTTTTATTCACTTAAGTTGGTCTGTTTTTAACTTGGTACTTTTCTTTATTTCCCGTTTTAATTTTCGCAGGGGCGACTCGTCCATAGGTGCAACCTGTGCATTGCACACGGGGTACGCCAGACAAAAACTATATTCCAAACGCAAATTGAAATTTATATTTTATCCATTTTTAGTTTCACAACAAATAGAATGACTTGTGTGTTTACGCAGACATGATTGTGATTACTTCATCAAACTGAGATTTCCAGAATTTGTAGTTGAACAGGCAGGTTCAAAAGCCACGAGTCGCCCCTGATCGTACGCTAGCCTAGGGGGGGGCGAATGCAGTCTCGATCAACTAGATTAGTTGAGAGAATTCGTTATCGATATTGTTTTCGGCACATTTTGTATGTTACAAGTACACACCGTGTCCCAGTGCTGAGTCGAGAAAATTTCCAGCTCGGAAAGATCCTCGACCTGATCGGGAATTGAACCCGGTGTCACAACCGTGTGGGAGGGCTAGCCGACCGACATCGCTAACCTCAGAACCACGGGGCTTTCGTAAATTCACCATAATTCCCGCTACACCGAAGCCCAGAGGTGCAATCAGTATCATATGCTATTTAAATTGAACAACAAACTGTCCTTTTTAGGACAACCTAACAAATTAATTGAAGATTGAATAAACATTGCTGACTGTCCGATCACGGAGAAATGCGAAAAACAAAAATTTAAATTTTCTAAAAAGAGAAATTAAAAATTTAAACTAGAACGGTTTATTTGATTGGTTACATGTCGTCGGCAAAGTTATAAACAGTAAAAATGTCTTTTTCACAAATATTTTCCTTTTAAATTTTTTTACAGTGTACAGGCAAAATTATCATCTAGAACTTCGTCGAAGACAACATACCGATCAAAATATGCTTTGGCTTTAGAAATATTTTTATCAATAGCGGCTCGAGTGCGAGAGTATGAGTACTCCCACAGTTAGGTTTTTCGGCAGCACAAAGAACTTTCAAATTAACTGAGTCATCCATTGATGATGATCGATGATGATATGTGTTGTGTTGATGCTTAAAGGGTGTGAAGATAAAATAACGGAACTAAAAATCAACTCGTGTTACCAGTAAACGGTAATCCACAATAACGATAAATTGAACGAACTTGCCAGTGTAACTACTTTGAAACACCAATGACACTTTTAAGCGCCTCAGATAATTAAATTGAAGTAGTTGTCATTTTTCTGCCGCCGAAACGTTACTAAGAGTGATCAAAGAGTTATTTATATTTCCGTTTTCAAAAGAGAATGCAGTTCCACTTGCTGTTTTACAACTTTTTTTTTTATTCTCGCTTATTTTCCGTCGGTCTAGTTCCGCCACTGTTGTGGCCAATCACCGACGCCCAGGGAGGCGACTCCACACCCAGGACCCTAAGTCACGACCCGTTTATTAACGGACCGGCGCCAACGGCTTTACTTCCTCATGCGATGGAAGGCGTGATCCTAGAGATTTTTCGCCTCAGAAAATCTCCCGGTGTCGGCTAGGATTGAATCTAGACCAGTTGGGTTGATTGTGAGTGGATCACGCCACCTCACAACCATCGACACCTATGTCGGCGGTGGGATTCGAACCCAGGCGTCGAGCGTGGTTGGCGGAGACATTACCAACCACACTAGGCCCCCGCTCATGTTTTACAACTTCAAATAAATTATTTCGGGGTGTTAAGAAGAGTAATTTCTAGCTGAGTTACCTATAACTTAATTATCAAACGATTTTCCCGGGTTGTGTCCATGCATAAAACTGGTGGTTCGATCTATGTTACATTTTACATGGTCCAATCACAGATTTTTTATTTACAACATTTAAACTAGCTCGATAATCCAAATTATATCACATTTAGTTAGAAATATAATACAGTGCTTTTTCGATTTTATCACGCTCAAAAAAAATTTCACCGTGAATTTGGTGAAACCGTGAAATTAGCGAAATGATAAAAAATTATTTTTTTTGGGTTGGATTCAATTGAAATTTATAATATTTTGAGTAAAATGATGCACTTTCATAGTTGAATGGTATAAAAGTTCAAGATACAAATAAATAAACAACAAAAAGTTGGTTTATGATATTTTTCTCCATAGAATTTTCGCGGACTTTCTCACGGCTATTATATATGCAATATCAATATGATTTGTACTGCAAATTCTTTAGCATAGCTAGCAGAGTCTAATGCTTGTTAATGTGAGGTAGTGGAACCGCTAGATTTTATAATTTTTAAATCCACGCTCTATGGGAACCAAACTGTAGAGCTATTTGAGTTGTTAACAGATCTTCTTGCTCAACTGCTCGAATAATACGTAATTTTTGCTTCAAAGTCAATAAAATACGTATTACACGGTTCATTTTTCTCAAGACTATGACAAAAATTATTTGTAACAGATATGACACATGGTTGCCTACGAAAATTGATCAAATAAACTGAGTACATAAAACTATACACATGCAAGGACACAACGCACAAGTGGAAATGATGTTTCGAATACACTTTCTGCAACTAGAAGTATATTATTCTTGATTTAAACCTTTCTTTAAAAAAAAGCGTGATAAAAACGAAAAAAAAAACGTGAGAAAATCGAGCGTGAATTTGGCAAGTGGTGAAAAAGCACTGTACTGTTTAAAATACTTTTAGTGCCATATTTTGTTAAATTGCTTGAAATAAATGTTGCACATTTCACAATTTGAAGAAAAAAAAAATTTACATTATTTCAATAACGTGTTAGCAGCCCTGAGAACGGCCGATTGTAATTTGTACTTGGCAGGAGGAATGAAACAACTTACTTCGAGCTAGTGTATTTCATATTAACTCTAGTTCGACAATACAGGGTGAGCAAGAATTATCCGTGTTTTTTGTTTCAGTGTATAACTAAGATTTGACAGATGTTGAAATGAGCTTACCTATGCAATTTTCAAGCTTCGCTATGTGTTAATAAAATAACGAAATCTCCTTTGAAACAGAGTGCATTAAGTGTCATAATGAAGTCAAGTCCATTACGCAGTGCGGTGATCGAAGTTGTATAAACAAGAAAAGCGTCCAATAAGTAACGCTAGTATGTTAAAAATGCCTATACAAACCATTAGAGACGCTGTAAAACGATATAATTAGCTGGAAAATTCACACGACCATTCAGGAAGAGGCAGAAAAAGAACCGCTAGGGCCCCTTGGAACCGGATAATTATTCGTCACCGGATTAAAAGTGATCCTAGAATTTAAAATTTGAATTTTAAAAATTGACTTTAAAAAATCGGTACCGAAAATCGAAGATACTGTTGAAAGAATTTATCGATGTACGCCATCGCACTATTTTATTTCCCAATGAGAAAATTTTTACTGTGGAGCAATTTCATATCCAACAAAATGGCCGTCAGCTTTTGCCTAAAGCCCCTTCTAAGCGTATGAACGTAGCTCTATCTACCGGTAAACCCCCTTAATATTCATTGAAAGGGGTGTGAAAATCATTTTATTCCTTTTTTACAGTACTTCATTCGATAACGTATGGAGTGCCGCCTGGTTGTGGCGGTAGTCCTCATCAACTATTTTAGAAAATTTCAACTTTTTTCTGATTTTTCTATTATTGGATAGTATTCAATGTTTAGTTCTCCTATTTCAGTTTTAATTAAAAAAAGATTTTTAAAAAGCAAACTTTTTGAGATAACCAATTCTGAATATGGGTCATTCCATACGAAGTGACCACGGAAAAGAATAAACTTGGACACGACCATCACGGATTTGGCTCAAAGCTGGGGGAATCATTCATCTAGGTTCACTATGAAATAATCCCATTTTGGTGTCGACTGGAATTCCCCCCGCTCTGTGAGACCTCCCTCTTTGTGACAAAGTCAGGCAATTTTTGTTCAAAATTCCGTTTTCCTTTTTCTTACAATTCATAGATGTAGGACGTCCGCAAAATGCTGATAGATGATTTTTAAAGAAAATAAACCAAGGAATCCAAAAAATATAATTTTTGACTGGAAGTGTTGCCAGATAGATTATTTTTGTATTTGAAAACTAAATTTACATTTTTCGGCAAATAAAGCCATTTTTATTTTAAATTTGATAATTTCATCGTGTTCCTTGGAAAATTTCACGCAAGAAACAACTATCATTCCGAGGTAATATGAGGCAATCTCGAGATATAACATTTTTACGAAAATAGTTGTAAATTTCGTAAATAATTTATTTTATAGTTTATAGCCGTAAGACACCAGAAAAATAGTGATGAGTGAATTTTGAAGAAAATAAACCAAGAAATCCGAAAAAAATATTATTTTTGACCGGAAGTGTTGCCAGATAGATTATTTTTCTATTTCAAAACTAAATTTGCATTTTTCGGCAAATGTTGCTGCGTATATTTTAAATTTGAAGGTTTCATCGTATTTCTCAGGGGCGACTCGTGGCTGTTCAACCTACCTGTTCAACTAGAAACTCTGAAAATCAGAGTTTGGGGAAGTAACTACAATTTTATCCGCGTAAACAAGCAAGTAATTCCCAACAAATAAATAACAAATTCCCTTTGTTACTATTTAAGAATAAAACTGAAAAATAAGAAAATGAGAACATGAATTTGGATTTTGGATTCCTTTTTTTGCCTGACATCCCCATGTGCATTGCACAGGTTGCACCTATGGACGAGTCGCCCCTGCTATATAAGAACTTCATCAGATAATAAACAGACATTTCATCGGATATTAATTCGAACAACAGAAATTTGAAGAACAAAAATGAATATTTGAAAAGTTAATATTTTCACCACGGTTAGGCGAATCGCATCGCGCCGTCATTCGCGTTCTGCATAACCGTAGCCTTCGTTCCGTTCCCGTTTAATGATGTCGTATTAAATGTGCATATTACAATTCGGCAGCACTTCAACTTCTCATTTGCACAAAATTTAAAAATATTCAATGAACTTCATTCAAAATATCAAACAAAAAGAAACTACAATACTGCCAATGAACGGTCAACGCTTATTTACTAGAAAAAAATGACTGACACGCAAGCAGCCGAGTTATCTTTCTTGTAAAAGTATTCTACTTCAACCTTGCGGTCGTGGCTTTGCATACAACCTTCCTGTGATTTTTTCATTTGTATCGCACTCAGCGCTGCGCGACACTTTTTTTCTCACGTGAAGAATAATGTCATCAATGAGGAAATTCGGGTTATTCGCGTTGAAAGAGATTTCGAAGGCTGTTCGCACCTACGTGAACTCTCATATGCAATTGTCAAAATGTGCGTGATGACAAAAGCAAAAATATTTCCTTCCTTCTTTTTCGCATGCAAAAACCAAACAAATATCAGCAACACCGTCAACGCGAATACATGAAAACCCTTCGCTGCACTCTCGGCTTTGCATCGACCTGACGCTCGCTTGAGCGTTGAGAGCTGTGTACTCTCGCGGCCTCTCTCAAATTTCAATGAACGAACATCAAAGAATGGTGGGCGTGGGGGTCGGCGTCGGCGGTATCGTTTCCATCGGCTTGGTTCAACATAATTTTTGAACCGCAAATGTCATTTTTACGCAAGGCTGCATTAGTAGTGGTGCACGCTTTATGTACATAACTGGCTGCGTACGCTATAGTACTTGAAAATGCAGAGAAGTGTTTGAATGAATGCTAGTTCAGATAAATGATTTGAACAAACGGTAGTCATTACTGCTTATCTCGTTGTGTTGTGTTGTATTACGGGTGAGCTGTGTTGCGGGTGGGTTGAGTAGTGTAGAGTGAGTTTAGCCAGGTTATATTTTTCACGGTGGAGAAATAAATAGAAATTGAAATTGGTGGAAATAAATTGAAAATCACAAAAATGTTCGAAATAACATTAAGGTTACAAGAAAACTTCATGATGTCAGATCCATGCTACAAATGAGAAATAATTCGAGTAATTGTTCTGAAATTGTCTACCTGTCCTATGAACAGGTTGAACAGGTGGACGAGACGCCTCTGCGTACGATATTGTTGTTGTTGTTGCGAAGACATCGAATCATCTTCTTGATAGGATACGAAGGCATCGAATCATTTTTGAATAAGATGAGAGAAAGCGAAATATTTTAAAATCTACTTTCTAAAAAAGTATAGAAAAATAGATCGGTGACAGTTACTTTTCCGATTATGCTGCTCCCCGTTGCTACTTAGCAAGGACCGTCACAGTCACCATCCACTATGAAAAATGGTTGGTATAGGTCGAAGCAGGCTCTTAGCCCGAATAGTACATTCTTGGTTTATCAGATGTATAATTCTTTTGACCGTGTTAGGAAAACCAATCATTTAGCTACCAATCAGATGATTCAAAATCTGCGTTTCACCCAGTTTTTCGAATAGTACATTTTGCGTAATTGAGGTTTGACAACTTTCAAGGCTTCATTATGCGATTGAGTGTCTTATGATAGCAGACAACAAAAGATTCCGCACTCAGTTACGCAACATTTTACTACGCCGCTGTTGGTTGTGAACGCGTTCCAACGTTTAGAATTAAGTGTAATGAATGAACTAGAAAATATTAACACTTCAACTAAGTATTTAATTTGTCCTCAAGAAGATAATTCGATGTTAAATTTGATATGAGATATAATCGAAACTTTGTGCTGCTGCTGCCACTGCCGCTGCTGGTGCCCGCTATCACAGTCGCTACTGCTGCTACCTGATTAGGATAGTCCAAGTCGCCATCCACAAGTAAAATGATTGGTTTGAGCAGACTGGCTTTTATGTAGCCCATTATTAGGTGTTAGGTACCCATTATTAGGTATATAATTCTGTCGACCGTGCTAGGGAAGGCAAGCATTGAGCGACCAATCAGAGGTGGAATTCCGCGTTTCAAAAGGTTTGCCGATTTTAAATTGTACGATAGTTCGTAAAACTAACATACAATTTTTTTTTTATTTGGGCAGATGCACAAATGATTTTTTGCCAAAATTGTTCAATTTTTTCATATTTTTCCTTATCTCCGTTTCTAGATTTTCATTTTCCGCCCCTATGTAGTGGAGCTTCCTGAGAAATGTAGTTCTACGTGAAAAAAACTTTTAAAACATGAGCTTTGAAAATATTTATTTTTTTGTTATTTTCTGGTCAGATATTTTTCGTTAATTTTAGACTAAATTTTAGATTTCGTCTGAATTTGGTCACTGACTCTTCACTGAAGTTTTGGATTCTTTTTTATTTTATTTATATTTGATTTAATATTCAAATTTCACCCAAGTAACTACGAAAGTTTTATGATACTCTCATTAAATTCCGTTTTATCAAATTATCATTATGTTTTTCAAAATTTTCCAGTCTTTATTGTAAAACTTGAGTGTTTCTGGGATGTTGAGAAAAAAAAATCATGTATAACCAGAAGAAGAATTTTCCTACGCTATTAGATGGAATGTTTGAGATGTTTCTCGGAAATTGTAGGAAAGTTTTTAGTGATTGAAGACTATTTTCCCTCTTTTGCTTTGCGTGTGCAAAATGCACACGTTTTTAAATAAAAAGCTGTCCTGGAATTTCATAGCTAATTCATTGGAATTAATTTAATTTGTGAAGTGTTGCAGTGCACTTTGCAAGTGTTTTCATTGACTTAGGGTTTTATAGAAAAATGATTCAGCATAATAATTTATCTCTACTAAAATGTTGCCCACAAATTAGTTGCGGAAAATTAATTCCTCAAATAGCAATAAAAATGCCACTAGAAAAATTGAACTATACGTTTGAATGCAAAAAAACGATACTGAACGTAGTTTGAAAAGAAATGCTTTGAGTTAATACATCCCTAAGTGAAGTCGTTTCAGAGATTTAATGAGAAATTAACTTTGTTTTGGAAAATGTTTGTTGAAAAATTCGCTTTGAAAAACATTCTGTTATTACGACACAAAAACATGTAGAAGGCACGTAAAACGCTTTCATAATTACATTTTCATAAACAGAAATTTCATTTTGAGCTAAGGGGTTATACAACTGTTTGCATGAAAAAATGAGAAGTGTTAAGTATTACTGAAACATACTGTTTCAGTATTACTGAAATCAGAAAAAATATTTATAAATTTTCCATCAGCATTGAATTATTGGATCTTGCAAACATCGTCCGTTGACCGGCAATACTTTCGAATGTTGTTTACACCCTCGAGCTTTTAAGCACACTATTTTTCATTTTGTTTATAGAGCTCTAAATATTTCCATTATAAACCATTTATCACGAAACAAACTTGCTCACCTGAGAGTATAACCACAGGTACGCCAAACTGTTTGGTGACATAGCGATGACTCATCCCTACTGTTCAACAACTTGCTCGAAAGTAACAAACTACCGCCCCATAAACCGTTTATTTGGGCGATTGTCCAAATCAACTTCCGTGATGTGACTTATTATTTCTCTATCCCTCTTCCTCGATCGTAAAGACTATTCCCGCGCGGGTGCATATTAAAAAGGTCATCAAAAACTATTCCACAACCAAGTATATTAAAATTTGAAAAAGTTTCCCCTAGCTTCCACTGTCCTCTCGTGATTCGTTTTGCTGTCCCAAGCTTGATTTGAAAGAAAGAAAAAAACACATCCGAAACTATCCCCCTTTGTTTGGATACGTGCGTTCGCGTTCGAAAGGGGGGAAAAGCACATTACTGATCAAACCGGAAAGATAAATTAAATCGTGCATATGCTATCGATACACAGCAAAGAGAAGGATATAAATAATCAAAACGCTCCCTAGGAGAGAAGAAAAAATATGGAATCGTTATTTGCCAGATATATTAACTGCCACCCACCCGGGCGGGTGGCACGAGCCCACTACGTTAGTGTTATTGTTGGTTCTGCAAGTCTGCACCATTGTCTGCCCCGAATTCCGTAGTGCATAGGGTCATGCAGGCGAGAGTCCTGTGCAGGATATGAGGAAAGAGGCGAATAAAATGAAACGAAAATATGTTTAGGTTCGGAAAACAAATCCACCCCGTGAATAGAAAACTAGGAGCTAGTTTAATCTACGATACAGTCCAAATTTATGCGTTATTTTTACTTCATTTAGCTTCATTTTGGTTGCTCGAACCCGCTCGGCTAGCGGGCACGCTTTCATCGTAATTTATTCAGTTGATTATGAGCACTTTCCGTCCGACCGCTCTCTGGCGTCCCCTTCGCGCAGTTTTACAGGACGTCACGCAGCAGCGAGTGTGGTCTAGTTCTCGGTGTCACGAGGCGAGAGGGGACGAGAGCAAACAAACTTTTCTATTGGTCACTTTCTAATTTGTATCTAATCCCCCCGGAGGAAGGAAGACTAGAGAATGTGATGTAATAAGTTTTTCCTCTTTTGATGGGTCATCAAACAGGAGTTAGACGGTGCAGGGGCATTCACGTCACTTCGCTGGTAGGGTGCCGGTGGAATTCGCTTGTGCGAGGGATCGTTAATGCTAATGAAGGTTTTGATAGAACACGGACAGAGCCGGTGTAAAAATCAAAAATCATCTAATTATAAAAGCGTTAGAAAAATTACCGTCAGCCATGCAAGTTGTTAGCGTTAAGGTTCACGGATCAAAAACTTAATCAATGAAAATAAAAACAAATAGTAATAAATCTTGATATATGCAAATTAAAATTCTGTTTGTCTTTAACAATAAGTATAGTTCGGTAAAAATAGTAAAAACTAACAATCGATACGACTTTTCAAAAATTTCACGTACTAAAACATGTTCGTCGATTTTAAAAACAAAACTTGTGTCGGAATGGTATAAATACCTGTGAGAAAGTTACATAATAGAAAACATAAACAAAGTTCCATTAGAATCAACAATATTTATCTTAGACTTTAGCATTTTCAGCTAAAGTATCTTAATAACTAAAAGTAAATTTTTTATCCTCGCTGCCGACTACGAGCTGAAACTAAATCTAACTTAAAGCAAGAATATTTTGCATTAAAAGCACAGGTTTGCTGTTTGATGATTTTCATTGCCATAGGTAAGCAGCATATTAAATTTGTTCCGCTGCTGGGCCAAGATATTACGGACTGGCATATTGGGTTGTTTCCATCGGGCCTTGAGAGTATCGTGCGGGTCTGATTGCTGTTTCCGGATCCGGGGTCTTAACGTGTTCTTGTCGTTTGGTTGGATGTAGGCGGAAGGGGATAGGACTAAACTGGGGCGTGGATGGATTTCAGGAAAACGTATAAAAGGGACATGTAGGATAGGTCACGGCTCGCCAAGACATCACGAACAGGAACAGCCGACTGCCTACCTTCGGCCTGCAGGGAAGCTATTAATCTAGACCTGGCGTCACGGTGTACAGGGCATGACCAAACAACGTGCTCTATGTCGTGATAACCTTCACCACAGGCACAGACACCACTCTCCCCGAGCCCAACACGACGGAGATGCGCGTCAAATCTATAGTGATTGGACATAAGCCGGGACATCACGCAAATGAAATCCCGACCTACATCCAACCCCTTGAACCACGGGTTCGTCGACACCTTGGGGATTATGGAATGTAACCACCTTCCCAGTTCCCCACTGGTCCAAGAATTTTGCCAACTGATGATCGTATTCTGACGTACAAATGCGAAAAATTCATTAAAGGCAATTGGTCTTTCATAAATATCACCGTTTGTTGCGCCCACCTTAGCCAAAGAGTCCGCTTTCTCATTACCCGGTATCGAGCAGTGAGAAGGGACCCACGCTAAGGTAATCTGAGTAGATAAAGCACTCAGATGTTCCCGTATTTTCCCCAGGAAATACGGAGAGTGCTTAACATCTTTCATCGATCGGAGATCCTCAATGGAACTGAGACTGTCCGTAAAGATGAAATAATGGTCCGTGGGTATTTTTTCGATAATCCCTAGGGTGTACTGAATTGCAGCTAATTCTGCGACGTAAACAGAAGCAGGATTATCGAGCTTATGGGAGACGGTTAAATTGTTATTGAAAATACCGAAGCCAGTGGTCCCATCAAGAAGTGATCCGTCAGTGTAGTACATATTGTCGCAGTTGATGTTTCGATATTTATTGGAAAAATTTTTAGGGATCTGCTGCACGCGTAAATGATCCGGGATTCCACGAGTTTCTTCTATCATGGATGTATCGAAAAACACAGTAGAATCAGAAGTATTTAATAAGTCGACACGATTTGGAATATTCGAAGAAGGGTTAATATTTTGGGACATGTGATTGAAATACAATGTCATAAAACGGGTTTGAGAATTAAGTTCGATTAACCTTTCAAAATTTTCAATCACGGGACGGTTCAAGACCTCACATTTGATTAGAATACGAGAAGACAGGCTCCAGAAGCGGTTTTTCAATGGTAGTACTCCAGCTAAGATCTCCAAACTCATCGTATGGGTCGACTGCATGCAACCCAAGGCGATACGCAAACAACGATATTGTATTCGCTCCAGTTTGATCAAATGTGTGTTTGCTGCGGAGCGGAAGCAGAAACACCCGTACTCAATAACAGACAATATCGTTGTTTGGTAAAGCCTTATAAGGTCTCCTGGGTGGGCTCCCCACCATTGTCCGGTTATTGTACGAAGAAAATTCACTCTTTGTTGACATTTTTTCATCAGATACCTCACGTGACAACCCCAGGTGCTTTTAGAGTCGAACCAGACACCAAGATATTTGTGTACCAAAACCTGAGAAATCGTTTTACCCATTAATTGTGTTTGAAGCTGAACAGGTTCATGCTTCCTAGAAAAAACTACTATCTCAGTCTTCTCCGGAGAGAATTCGATACCTAGCTGTAAAGCCCAAGCAGACAACTTGTCCAAGGTATCTTGCAATGGTCCTTGCAAATCGGCAGCTTTGGCTCCTGTAACAGAGATTACACTGTCGTCTGCAAGTTGTCTTATCGTGCATGAATTTGCCAGACATTTGTCGATGTCATTTACATAAAAGTTGTAAAGAAGGGGGCTTAAACATGAGCCCTGTGGAAGACCCATGTAGCTAATGCGAAAAGTTGCCAAATCGCCGTGCGTAAAATGCATGTGCTTTTCGGACAACAAATTGTGCAAAAAATTGTTCAAAATTGGAGAAAATCCTTGTCGGTGAAGTTTACCCGAAAGAATGTCAATAGAAACGGAATCAAAAGCCCCCTTAATGTCCAAGAACGCAGACGCCATTTGTTCTTTGCGAGCATACGCCAGCTGAATATCTGTTGAAAGCAACGCAAGACAATCATTCGTCCCTTTGGCACGGCGGAAGCCAAATTGAGTATCTGATAGTAGACCATTTGATTCGACCCAATGGTCTAAACGACGGAGTATCATTTTTTCCATCAATTTCCGGATACAGGATAGCATTGCAATCGGCCTATAAGAGTTGTGATCAGAAGCTGGTTTCCCTGGTTTTTGGATGGCGATCACCTTCACTTGCCTCCAATCCTGCGGTACAATGTTTTGCTCCAGGAACTTATTGAACAAGTTCAACAAGCGCCTCTTGGCATTGCCGGGTAGATTCTTCAACAAGTTGAATTTGATTCTATCTAACCCAGGCGCGTTATTGTTACAGGACAGGAGGGCAACTGAAAATTCTGCCATTGGCCCGGAGACGCATCACGAACAATGGTTTGCTCAGGAACAGAGTCCGGACATACTTTCTTGGCAAAATCAAATATCCACCGACTTGAAGACTCCTCGCTTCCGTTGACCGTTACGCGATTCCGCATTTTTCGGGCTGTGTTCCAAAGAGTGCTCATCGATGTCTCCCTCGACGTCTCGTTCACGAACCGACGCCAAAATCCGCGTTTCTTTGCTTTAGCCAAACTAGTAAGCTTGGTATCAAGCTCCGAATACCGTAAATATTCGCCAGGTATACCCCCCTTCTGGAAGGCCAAAAACGCGTCGGATCTTTGCGTGTAGACATCGGAGCACTCTTGGTCCCAGCACGGAGTGGGAGGCCGTTCTCTGATCGTTACGCCGGGATATTTCTTCGTTTGGGCTTGCAACGCGGCGTCGAGAATCAAGCCCGCGAGGAGGTTGTATTCTTCAAGTGGTGGATGATGTTGAATCGACTCGACCGCTTTTGAAATCATTTCCTCGTATAACTTCCAATCGACATTCCGTGTGAGGTCATACGGAATGTCAATTGGTCGCATGCGAGTTGACCCGTTATTAATTGAAATAAGAATAGGCAAATGGTCGCTACCGTGAGGATCAAGGATTACCTTCCATGTGCAATCCAACCGTAGCGACGTCGAACATAAGGATAGATCCAAAGCGCTTGGGCGCGCTGGAGGTTTCGGGATACGTGTCATTTCACCGTTGTTTAAAATAGTCATGTCGAAGTCATCGCAAAGGTTATAGATTAAAGAGGAGCGGTTATCATTGTATGGGGAACCCCAAGCCACGCCATGAGAGTTGAAGTCTCCCAAAATCAAACGTGGCGAGGGAAGAACTTCTATTAAATCAAAGAGCAGCCGTTGCCCAACCTGTGCTCTGGGAGGAATATATATTGAGGCAATACAAAGCTCTTTACCTTGTATTGTCATTTGACATGCGACAACTTCGATGCCTGGAATCGAGGGGAGGTTAATACGATAGAAAGAATAGCACTTTTTAATCCCTAAAAGTACTCCTCCATATGGGGTGTCTCGATCAAGGCGAATAATATTAAAATCATGGAAGTTGAGATCAATATTTGAAGTAAGCCAAGTTTCACAAAGGGAAAATGCATCGCATTTGTTTTTATTTATCAAAACTTTAAACGAATCAATTTTTGGTAAAATACTTCTACAATTCCACTGTAAGACAGAGATAGAATCCTTCATATACGCAGTTGAATTAGGCATCGAAGGATACAATCGCTGCAAGGAGAGGCCATTGGGCAGTCAACTGCTTCAAAAATGATCTAACTGTTGGGAGGAATGCTGTAAGAAAAATTTTAATTGGATCGGGTATATTGAAATTTTCAAAAATCCAGTCCACAATGTCAGAAAATTTCACTAATCCAGAGTTTGTTTCATCAACTGGATGTGCAAAAGGAACAACTGGGGTTTTAGATGTTCCTGGCAGTGCTGGGAACTCCTTCTGGGACTTTAAATTTGCAAGCCCAGGAGGAGTTTGCTTCGGTTTTTCCGCAGCACTGTTTGGTTTGTTCGTACTTTTCATTACACTTTGGGAAATCTTAGGACCTTTACGGGGAAGTTTAGGAGAAGAAACATTTTTCCTCTTCCTAGACTCCCCAGGATTGGCATAAGATGTTCCCGCTGATGAATCGTCAGAATCGGTTTCATCGGAGGGCAACAGATCAAAGGGGCTCGATGTTATGGTAGAAGTGGTCACGGTCTTCTTCAGCATCTCAGCGTAAGAACGCTTTGAACGCTCCTTAAGTGACCGCTTGATTTTATCTCTGCGCTGCATGTACACCGGGCATGTGGAGAGCTCATGCTGGTTTTCCCCACAGTGAATACATTTTTCAGCATTAACACTGCAAGAATCTTCTGCATGAGTCTCCCCACACTTGCTACATCGTGCCTTATTGCAGCAGTAGGCGGCTGTGTGGCCTAACTGCTTGCAATTGGTGCAATTCATAACACGGGGTACATACAATCGCACAGGCAGACGAACCCGGTCGATCGAGACGTGGCTAGGGAGTGCAGATCCGGCAAACGTAACGCGAAACGAGTCTGACGGAGTGTAAACTTTTTTACCGCAGACGAGAGACATGGACCGCAATTGCTTACAATCCAAAATCTTCGCCTGTGTTTCGGTATTTTTGAAGCAACCGGTTGCGCTTTTTAGGATACACTCGACAGACAGACTCGAATCGGTTATGACACCGTCGATCTCCACGTCTCGTGCGGGTATGTAGACGCGATACTCGCGTGTGAAAAGCTCAGAGCAAGCGATAGCATTGGCCTGTGTCAGATCACTGACCACGACACGGAGCTTGTTAGGTCGGACCTTGGAAATTTCGGTCACGGCCTTGTACCCCTTCGTCAGGTCTTTAGAAATTTGCAGTATGTTTAATCGCTTTGAATTCACTCCTGCCTTTGGACGAAAATAAACAGTATAGCTGCCCTGTTGAGATCCGTCCGGGTAAAGCCTGGGGCGAGGGGGGACTGGAGAATGAACAGGGGAGGGGGTAACAGAAGGGTCAGGGTCAGGGGGGTTCGGGGATGGTGGCACGGGAGGCGAGGGATCTATATCCATCGCGCTAAATGTAGCGCACTAGCGAACTAGCGCCGACAAGAACACGTACCTATTTACTTCTTCCTTCCAGCAGTGGTTGTCCGAACGTTCGAAGCTGCACCCAAAGCAGCCAGCAGCACCGGTACAGCAGCACCAATACAGCCACCAGCAGTGAGCCGGGTGTGAGATCACTCAGCACAGCGACACGGACTCGACTGTCAACTGATGGCCTTGAATAATACACTCTTTTGTTTGGCTATTCGTACACACGGACCGGATTGTAATAGAACGACCACTTTGCACGTCCGTTTCTGTCGAGTGTTCGACGCGGAATGAAACAAATTGATTGCTTAAAACCAATTATAGAATGTTTGAAATATGTTCAAACGAATTTAATCTTCAAGCAGTTAACTGTCTTAGCCAAGTTCCTCTCGTTTTAAATATAAAATGTTGTTTTCTGGCTGATATTGTTGTTTCTGTAATCAACGATAAATACTGTCCCGCAAAGATTTCCATTCTTATATAGTTTCTCTGAAAAAAAAAAGCATTTGAACACAGTTTTTTATGATTTAAATCCCACAGCTCGGCTGATTTTATACTTCCATGAAATAAAAGAAAAAAAAAACTAATAGTATACTTTTTTTCTCTTGCAGGTAATTACCATACATTGAAGACACTTCGTAAGTAGAAAGATGAATTGGTTAAATCGCTGTAGAAGGAATATTCAAAAAAATTTGTAGGTACCTTGAGCCAAATTATAATAATTTTCTCTGGCTTTTTGTGTAGTTGTTTCGTCGTTTTTTTCTAATTTTGGATGATTTTTTTTTGTAATTCTTTACTATTTTCGCCGTATTGGGCTTATTTGAAATCGTTTTCATGAAACTCATTCCTGTAAATAGAATCGTTTCAGCCATTTTGAGATCATTTCTGGATTTTTTTTTTTGATTTTGTGAAAGAGTTTCGCTATACTGAACTTATTTTTGTTTCTGGCCTTTTATGAGCTTCAGAAGCGTTTGTTCTGCATTAAGATCTCTATTTAAGTACAGTTTCGCCTCTTTTGGACTTAAACGCGGTTTTGGCTGGTTTTCCCAGTTAAGTTTGGAATCATTTTCTGTGATCTATTTTGGCCTTTAAATGTTTTTGTTCTAAGCTGAATTTGTAACTGTTTCGTTTTTATCGTTTTTCTCGCGACATAGACGTCCTCTGCTAGGTAAATTTTTGATTGTTTTCTTTATTTTTTTTTTCAATCAAAAACCTTCGAAGCCACTGAACTAAAAATACTGCTCGATGAAGATCCATGCCAAACGCAGGAACAGCTTGCATCGGTATTAACGGGTGACAAATGAAATTATGATTTTTTATACTGTTACACATACTTGAGGAAAAACTTATTTAGTTCTCATGAAGATTCATCTATTATTAAGGAAAAAAACGAACATTAGAAAAAGGTCCTACAAAGTTTTTTCTTGATGTTGGAACAAGAGCGGTCAAGACCTTCACGTTGACTTTTTGAATGCATCTCGTTGTTCTACCAATCAACTGTTTGAATTTTTTCGCTCCAGTTATTTTCAAGGACCTTTAAATCCAATAAAAACTTCGATTGAACGACATTAAGATAGATTCGTTGGGTTGCGTATTCTGGGTACAAATGAAGTCCACTCGGTCGTTCTGGTATGATTGTGGTTTTGGCGAAGCCGATATTTTGCGTTTTGAAAGGAATGGAATGAAAATTTTCTTCAAACATTTACTTTCCTACCTACACATCATGAGTGATAGCCAAACCACTGGTCTTAGACCATGATTTAGTTAAGAGAAACAAAGTCCTTTTTCGTCCATTACTTTGGTTGGTCTTCTACTACCTTCCTGGCGAACTATTGTTGAGGTTTGCAAGAAACTGTACCTAGTCGAAACCGGAAGATTTTCGCTTCAAAAATGGTGAATTTTGGCCTAGATTTTTATGCGCAATGCTTCTTGTTTTGGTGCCTTTTTGAATAGAACTGAGCAACAAAACATAAAAATACTGGCATTAAAAGGAGTGTGAGAGCTTACCTATACATAGTATCAATTTTCTTTGAGCGTGTTTTTTGGGGAGTAAAAGAACCTCAAAAAAAGTTCAAAATTTTAGCTGCCAGCCGATAGGAGCTACCCGTCAAGCCAAGCAATTGCATGCTTCGGGAATGATTGAAAAACAAGAAACTTAAGTCGTTTTTTCCACCTGTGAACAACTGCTCCAGCGGCAAAAGGGAGGGTTTTCTCTATCGCATCGTGACGGGTGATGAAAAAATAGATTCATTACAGAGACCCAAAAGAAAGAAAGTCATAGAGACTACTCGGTTATGTTTCTGCATCGTAAGCTCGCTGCGAAGGTTTTGGTGGGTATTTGATAGAACCTGGTCGGTATAATTTATTATAAGCTGTAGACATCGAACAAAACCATCACTAGCAACGAAATCGATTTGATGCGATTAAACCGCTTGAAAAATGGCTACAGTTCGAGCAAAAGCACGAAAAGGTGATTTTATTGCATTACAACGCTCGATCTCATACTGCCAATACTGCTCTTACTGACGGTTCCACGAAATGTCCCAGATTTAATATTTTTTCCAAGTTGTCATTTTTTATTTGGCTGAAACTTTGCATGGACATTCCTATAGGCAAAAGATGCCATTTTGTGCTGTTGGTTTAATTTTTTGAGAAGCTATTGAAAAATGCTATTTTGGGAAGGTATTGATGATTACAAATATTCCTAGGGCCAAAACGGTTCATTTGATTGGTGTGACGTCTTTCAAAAATGTAGATAATAGTTTTGTCTTTCCTTAAAAAAAAGCATACATTTTAAAAAAAATTTTTTTTTTTTTTTGAAGAAAAGGTAAATTTTTTTTTCACAGGGTACATTTTTTTATGGAATGACAAGATTATTATCAACAACTTTTCCAAAGAAATTATGCCAATCAATCAAACCGTTTTGACTGTGGAATATTTTAAATTCCGCATAGAGTGCTCTATTGGAAATTAAAAATATTTCTACAGCCAAAACGGTTTGAATAATTGGCATAGTGTCGAAAAAAATTTTAAAAAAATGTATTTTCCAAAAAAAAACATAACATGTTTTTCCTTGATTTCTCCATGATCAGACCGGTTGCATTGTTTAGGTAATCGTTGGCAGTTTTTATGAAAACAAAATCAGATTTGAAAAAAAAATAGCTCTTTTAGATAGTTAGTTTTTAATTTTTCTTTTAACTGTTTTTCAAAAAATAAATTATTTTTTTAAAGTGTATGTTTTTTTTCGGTAAGACAAAATTATTATCTACAACCTTGCTGAAGACGTCACACCGATCAATCAAACCGTTTTGGACCTACAAATATTTGTAATCATCATGCCTACCCAAAATAGCATTTTTAAATATTTCCTCAAAAATGCGTCGTGTTCCAAAAAATTCAACCAATAGCACAAAATGGCATCTTTCAGCCAAATAAAAAATGGTCGATTAAATTGGTTGCCTGTTTTTTTTTTTGTGGAATTGCTTAACTTGTATAGAAATGCTTAAATGGAAAATCTACCTCATCCGCCATATTTCCCAGAGATTGCGCTGTCCAATTATGATTTCTTCCGTTAGATGGTAGCTCCATGGTCTGGCTGATCCACAATTTTACTCATAAGAAGGCATCGATAAATGGCTTGGCTCGTAATAACCTGAAGAGACGAACACTTCTATTGTAATGGTGTTTGAGCTCTGTCAGAGAGTAGTTAGCGATGGTCTACTTAAAATGTTATATAGGTAACTATTTCTTTCGAAATTGCATTTTTGTTGGAACATAGTTAGAACTTGGACCTCTAAAATGTATGTACATGTATTCCGCTTATTTTTTTTCTTACTACACATATTGTCTCCTTAATGAATTGGACCCCGAAATGTAGATATTTTTGTTCTGTACATTTTTTAATTTATAGGGTAGATTTGGTGCTTTAGACTCTTTTAGACGATTTGTTTCATTTTTTTTTTTTTTTTCATTCAATCGCAAGTAACTTTCTTTTATGTTTCGTCTATTTCTTAGCGTTGTCTCGCTGCTTTGGGCTATGTAGTGATCATTTTCTCCTTGACCTTTATTGCCGTTCTAAAACAAGTTTGGAATTTTTGGCTTTTCCGTTTGAGACTCTGTACTCATGGGAAAAGTTGGGTTATTCAGTTTTGAAAATGATGACGTGGTTGGGTAGATTTTTCCACACATTCCCCCTTTGAAAAGAATAATATAGTGGTGCGAATTATTCGAAAATGCAACAAAAATTCTTAATGTTTGCTGCTTGTGCTTAAGCAAATTTATATGATTTTTTATCGCGATTTATTGAACAATTGTTCGTTTGTTGGTTTCTATGTGGACTTTGAAAATATTTCTTGAATTATTATTATTGCTTTGGTCTTAAACAGTATAGTTAACTTTTTTTTACCGTAATTCTTAAATTTTTGTTCAAGGAATAAATGTAGTAATGGAAATAGAAGATTTAATCAACTGAAAATATGATTGTAGAAACTACGAAAAATATAGTTCAGCAGGTGGGACTCGAACCCACAACTTTCAATCTCCGGTCAGATGTGTTTCCGTTACACCACCGCTGAACGTTAAGACGTAGTTCTAGAATCAAGTTTTGTATCGCTTATCCAATTCTCGCACTTCGTACATTTACTCAGTATAGACTATTATTTATAGCTGGCTATTGTTTCAACACCCTCAGTGGAAGTTGGAATGACTTCTCAGTGTGAGAGATAAAAACGTGTCAGCGAGTTGCCATCTCTACCTGCAGCAACATCGACGTGCGTCACAAATATTGTAACTTTTCTTTTTTCGACTCTGAGCAAAGTCATGCTATCTTTAATTTTTGTTTGAGGAGTAAATGTAGTAATGAAGATAGTAATTCTTAAAATTATTATTATGAGGTGATAGAATAATACTTATTTATTCTGTCTAATAAATTATGCTTTATTTTCTGTTTACTTTGTTATATGCTTATGCTTTTTTGTTTTTACTTTGTATATTTACTTTAATTCATACTTCTAAATTACATCACTTTTTGATTCTATCACTTATCTTTTTTACGATATGCAAATAAAATCTTTTTAAATTTTTGGAACATGTTACCTAATCACAATAAAGTTAAATTACAATAAAGTAATTACAATCAAGTTATTTTAGATATAACGTTTGATTATGTCATTGATTTTCTTGTTCTTTTCTGAGTTGTTGGTTCAACTGAAATTAGGCGTTTGAAAAGAATACAAAATAATCCTGCAGTTATTTTTTTTTGTACAGTCCTGTCACTGTTTTCGGAAACGTTGGGATATTCAGTTTTAAAACTGATGTCGTGGTTGGGTCTGTGACTGTGTTTCAGAACTTCGGAAGCTTTTTTCTGTCTCTCAGGGCACTGAACTGGAATCGTTTTCTTTTTTGGTTTGAAATCATTATCTTTCTAATCCTATTCTGGCTTAATGTGGGATCATGTAAAATTTTGTCCTGTTCAGGTCATTGGAGGTTTTGACCATTCTAGACTTAATTAAGAATAATTTTGCATAGTTTTTGCATTTAATTTACTTGTCATTTCTCCATAGAAAATTACTAGCGTGTAGGAGAATATCTTCCACTGCGAAAACAACCGCTCTCAGACTGGTGGACAAAGCGACGCACTTGCTTGAACACAGCGGTGAATCGTATATATCTGAGTGGCTTGTAAAAAACACCGTGGTAGAATCCGAAATATCTCTCCAGACAGATAGTAAACCGGTCTGATCTATTTTCCATGAAAGGAAATTACGCTCAATAACTACACAACAAAGTTCACTGCAAACCTTTTACTGTGTGTCTCTCAAGCATATATCAAATGAGGGGAGCATTTAGATTAGAAAGTAAACTGCGTTGTTGCTTTGCACCTCACAACTAAAAAAAGTATCCAGCCGCCCGTCACGCATATTTGCTCTTCGAGTGCTATCGTATTTAGCTCAGCAGTGCACACCACGGTGTACTTCCGTGTAATCTCATTAGAGTGGTTAACCACTCTTTTTTCGCTCAGGTGTAAGCAGCAAATGTACTAGTTTTTCTGCAAACAGCAGAAACATAGCAGAAGAAAAAAGTGTGGTGAAAAAAAAATTGCTACATGCAGCACTAATGCAGGGCAACAAGAAGTAAACGGTAAATATTCACTCTGCCGCTTTTCACATATTGAGGAGAATATCAAGCCTGCTTGCTGGTGTTGAAACATTAGAAGCTAAGTTAAAAAAATATTACTAAATTTCGAAAAAAATCATTGCAATCTTTAATTACTACGGTAAGCTTCCTTTATATGTGGAAAGTTAGCAAGTGAGTTTTTTTTCAACAAGTAGATTTAAAACCTTATGAGTGATTAGTCCTATTTGCGAATTAAAACCAATCCTAACAATTAAAATTACAAACTTCTAACAATGTTGAGAAGTCACATAAAAACTATATATCTAACTTTCCTCCTGCGTATATCTGTTCAATTTCATCACCGTGAAAAAGTGTGTAAATCACACAGCCGAATCGAAAAAGATGGACTGCAAAAAAAAGGAATTTACACTTCTCTCGCACTACGAATTCTTTCGCTGTTCGAAAATCACCCAACATTAAAGCGTGTTTAAAAATCGAACCTTCCCCACCCTTTCTCCATCCGCAGAGCATGATTCATGTTCGTGTGAACACCATCACGAGATGCCAGAAAATCGCACCACCCAAACAACAATTCGTTTTTCGAGCAAAAGTGTGCAAACATGTTTAAATTTGATAGATTTTTTCCGCTTGAAAGCGTATCAACTAGAAAGTTGGTCGCCAGCGGAGGGAAAGCAAATACCGGTTTCACTACAGAGTTGGCCGTTCTACATTCCCACCGTCGGAAGTGGAAGGTACGAACGGGTGGTAGTAGTAGCGGCGGTTGCCTTTCTCTGCTGTGTCCCTGAACAAATTGTCGTAGGCGTCGGTTCTTCAGTCGACCGAAGCTCACACTTTTTTACAGAGCAAGTTGCGAATCGGGCACTGAAATGTAGTTTCTTTTTTCGTTTGAAAATGTTCGTAAAAAAAGAATCACAGACGTCAATCAGTTGTGTAGATGGCGTGGCGGAAATTGAAGACACAGTTTTGCAGTTCAGTTTCTCACTAACTATTGCAAACAAATCACAGTAGGAAAAAGATATGAAAATCTGCTTTTTGAATAAATTTAAAACCCTCATGATTAACATACAATGCTATTTCGCCCTGTGACCGTTTTTGTAGCAGGGATACCCGAATGAGTTCCAGCGTTAGTTAATTTGATGGCGCTGTACTTTTCCATCGGTTTCCCATCGCTGCTTGCAGTGCAATGTGAACGGTGGCTGTTTACATCAATTTCACATTGAATGGAAATGGAATCGTTAGTTCGTCACGTGGAAAATGCGATCGCCGTTTGTCCCGGTTTCCCGTGGACTCCAACGGTGCACACGACGGACGGAGTTTGGTTCCGACAACTTTTTCCTCGTGACAGATTTTTTTTCTCTCTCTCTCTCTGCCGTACTTTCTTGGACAAACAGAACAACATGCCGGAAAAACGAAAGACCGATCACTTTACGGAGTGGTGCTCAAACTGATGGCTCTCCACTTCGACGGAAAAGGCGAAACCGAAAAATGCTCCAGGGTCGAACGGAAGCTGGAACTATTTCACCATTCGTTCCTTTTGGGGTGAAGTTGAGAACCGGGTAACGCTGCTGCGATTTTGAGGTGACGAGCAGCTCCTGCCAGGAGCATACAGGAAAAAAAACGGACCAAGTCGATGTGTTCTCAATTTATGGAAATTAAATTGATTTGTTCGAGTGCGAAAATTTCCGTTGAATTTCGTGAAGGGAAAATATTGCCCCTGTTCTGGGTTGAACAAAAAAAAGGTGCAAATGCTTTTGGCACACAGCACTGGGAAGGATTACCGCTCCAGTGACCAAATTCGAACGATCTTCCAGGAACGTTTTGAGCGCGGGTTGAGCAAAAAAAAGTTGTCGGAATTACGTTAGTAGCATTACCATTATTAGGGGTTGATTGTTTTTACTGCTGAATAAGCACATACCCGCAAAATAAAAGGTCAACAATGAACGATTGTGGGTGTTAAAGTATAGAATTATCACCTGCTTTTTCTGCTTTACACCTAATTGATATTCTTAAATAAATATTTAGACAATTAACGATTTTACCTTGGAGAACTTCTTCAAGAAACCAGACAAGGATTAGGGTTTAAAAATTAAAAATTTTTTCTTCTTCATTACGGTGAAGTTGAATACATTTCCCAGTCTACGGAATTTAACAAACCGAAATAGGAATATGAGACAAAACAACAGCTTGGTATGTATTTCGGTACAGGCTAAGAACGATTGTCTGCAATCAAAGGAAGGAAAACGACTGATTTCGATTTGCATGAGAGTTTTAGTTTTGACGTGGGACTACGTCTTTTTTTTCTATACTGGTATGCATTCTGTAAAATTGGAAATAAAACTGGCAAATGTTGCGTCAGATTTCAAACGATAATAACAGCATAACCACATGATGGATAACAATAACCAATATGTTGTTGGATAAATAAAATGTAGAACAGTTTTGTAATACGCTAGCTCTCATTATTTTTTTTTATTGCAAAGCGGTAAAAATCGATAAAAGTGTTGAAGACAAATTTACGCGAACAATGAACTAATCACGTTCGAGCAATCCTAGCACAGACGACATGAATAGACACCAACAATTCACTGTGATATCTGTATCAATATCCAAAGAAAAAAAATTGATAGAGTCTCCCCGTCCCAATAGGTCAATTTATGTTTCCTTCCATGAACCCAGACTAATTTGATGTCTCGAAGGTAAAAGTTTCTCGAAAAGATTGAAACAATCCCTGTTCCTGAACAATTTCTAAACCTGCTGTTAGAGTATAATAGAAACTGATGTCTTAAGAGAAAACATGCTGGTAAAAGCAACTGTGTCGTAGAGTATATGTGGAGCAGAGCGCCGCTACTTTCTCATCGTCTATCATTGCAGCGGGCACGACTTCTGTTCGCGTGCAGTCAAAACTGCAATGCTGCTACTGATGGTGATGGAAAGTTTATCTCACGAATATGATTACCATAAAAACCATTAATTATTCAACAAGAATTGAACATTTTTGCATCGGCTATAAGTTATTTTACTTATTTTTTATCCTCGATATTCACTAACTAATCGTGACCGACATAATATGGAACGAGTAAGTTCCTAAAAATACTAATTTATAAAAGAGTAAGAGCCGGTGAGCGCTTTTGAATTTTTTGTCTATTTACTAAGATTTATTCAAAATCTTTTTTTTTTTTCAACATTTCAACATTGTTAGATTTTTTATTCATTTTTTACTTTACAAATAAAATAATATACTTATATTAGCTGTTTTCGTAATACAGTGAATGTTTCTGTTGACAAATGGAACAAACTTGTGAGGCAAAAAACAAAAATGAACTTTAACATCGTTAGGAAAGTTAAATGCTTTTTGCACACAAAAAACACTGCAGGCACAACATCACCAAGTGTAAATGAAGTTCGTTCGAGTGTAATTAAATATATTTCTGAAAAAAAAATGAAGGAGAGGCTGAGAATTAAAATACGGAAATCACTGAACAAACGAATTTATTGTGTCTGTAATAACAGTTACTACAGTGTTTAGTCCCACGTCGCCATTTCATACAATATATTAAATTATACTCAACAGTTGTTCAGAAACTGAATAAAAGTAGATGCTGAAGATCTGTTATAGTCCAAGTATTTCATTTAGAACTGAGAACTGGATTTATTATGCTAGTTATGTTACTAAATTCAGTGTAGAACCTTGAACGCAATCTACAGTAGACTGATTTTTTTTCTTTTCCTGTCTTGTGTATTTTCCGACATCTTGTGAAATACAAAGAAATTTTAGGCAATCAGTAACTTCATAATCCAATATGCTACGAATGCCGTATTTCTTTAGTTGCATACTGTTTTCCTAAATATAAAATTATTTCTAGTTTTCGCAATCAATTGTTTTGAATTTGGTAATAAAATTAGGATTGAATCGTCTACCACTGTGAAACCTGCTTGGACAATTTTGGTCATTTTATTGAATTTTACACTTTTTTAAGCTTTTGGATAAATATTGCTTTAAATACAGAAAAAATCGTTATTTGTTACTTCAAAAGCAATAACGAAAAGTTCTCTCCTTTCGTAACTCGTTTGTTATTTTGGAAGCAATAACAATCATCCCCAATCAAGCTAAGCTGCACATATTACGAAACCACGATGAATAGCTGTTACAACTACACGTAGCATTTCTACTTACTATTTTAAATTTAATGGGTTTATCGGCTTAATCAGTCCGTGTATACTAGCAAAAACGATTTGTTTTTTCTTGTTCCGACAGTTTCGGTGGCTTTATTTCACCTTTTTCAAGGAGTAGAATGGATAATCGTTCTATTGTTAAGTGTGTTGGTGTCCAACATCGGTTGTCTGGTGTGTATTACAAATGGCGTCCCACTTTGGTGCATGTGTACCTATTTTTTTTTATTGTTTTTTGGGAACAATAATCTATTTCATCTTTTCCTTCTTGAATATGATTTTGGTCTCATTTTGATTTATTTTTCTATTTGTGCATTGTTTTCACAAATGTTTTTCAATCCCAATTTTGGCCCTCATTTCGGTATTCTTAATGCTTTCCTTTAAAAACATTTTCAAATCCATTATCAAATAATTTTGCCATTTCGTTTCTCATCGATAGGTTTTAAATAGCATCATTTTCTCCCTGGATATTTTGGTAATGTTTTAGCTTATGAAGCGGAACTAGACCGACGGAAAACAAGCGAGAATAAAAAAAAATCTTGCTTGCATTTGTAGCCAAATCTTCCGCTTAGCTAGGGTGACGAAAACTGCAAAAAGTCACTCGTAGGCACAATTAGAATATTAGAATTAGAATAAATGTTTTTTAGAATTAAAATAAATGTTTTTAAACACGACAAGTGTGGCAGAGCGATCTCGACGATTCATGCATTTCTAAAGCAATTGTCTTAATAAAAATCACAAGGGTTGTACGCAAAGCCTACTACACAAAATTGTTTGACACGTTACTAGTATGGAATATTTTCAAAATTTTGTGCAAATGAGAAAATGAAGTGCTATCGAATTGTAGTTAATATGCATATATAAATACATTACTGAACAGGGATGGAACTAACACTCTGTGGAGCAAACAAGTTTTAACAGTCAGAGTGTGCATGCAGGTAGAGATAATCATCTTTCGATTATAGCGCAAAACGAGGAAAAATTAAATCTTCAGTAGTTCATTTGTTGTCCTTGTAAGGACAATTGTTTAATTTACCATAGGATGTAGTGTTTATCTGACACCTCTGTGCTACCTTGACAGTAAGAACTAAGGCGCACGGCCAGCACAGTAGAAAGGTGTTTTCACATTGAAAACTTGACAAGGCTTCACTGGAGAAAGTGTTGGCAAATGCATCTACCACTAATACCGCCGCTGTCGCACGAAAGCGCTCCGTTTCATGTGGAGAATAATATCAACAACGGAAAATGACGCGCGTCTAAGCACATCCCGAGCTGTTTCGCCGTGCCGCTTTCATTTACTTTCTTATAACATCGGGAGTGCCGTTTTCACCTACCGCTGAGGTACCCAAAGATATTACCTCTTCAAATAAGTGTTTTATTTGACTTCAAAAGAACAATTACTCAATTCAATATCGGATCTAATGCTATACGCATCTCTGTAATATTACCGACAGTAATATTATTCTGAACAAAATGATCCAACTTCTCCATCAGAGGAAGTGCCGGCTGATGTATTTACTGCTGATGCTGCCCGCTACCACACCAAGACAGCATTGTACTAAAGGAAATGCTGCTGTCGCTATTCGTTGCTACTGGTATCTACTGGCACTGCTACTGCTGCTGCTAAGGGAAGACTGCTGTTGTCGCTGTCTAGAACTATTATGAGCGGCTTCGAATGAAACAGGCTCTTATATAAGGATAAGAAACCTATCGATAATTATCGATAGTATTAGGAAATTTTCGATAACTAGCGATAGCCATTTCAGTCGATATATTCCATCCTTACTCTTACATAGGCCAAATAGCACATTTCAAATTGCAAGGTCTATGATTCTGTCGACCGTGCTTGGGAAGCAACCATAATAACAACCAATCAGATCAATCGAATTTTGCGCTTCAACAAGGATTGACCATTTCCAATAATATAGTAAGTTGCTTGTTATAATTGGGGCTTGATAATTTTTAAATTTTGATTATGCGGAAACCTAATTTTTATGCAGAAAATGAAAGTTTTTCGGATGTTGTGCTCATGACTGAAGTAAGAGATAATTCAGTACGTTCTGAGACACGAAGATAAAGTCAAATTTATAACTTTCACAAATCTAGAAATGTAAATTAGCTCAAGAGAAAATATTAACTCTTCAATTAGGTTTTTATTTCATCCTGAAAAAGACAATTTGTTGTTCAATTCACTATCGGATAAGATGCCGATCACATCTTTGCGTATTCCTTGTGATAAAATATACAGTGAAAAGCTGGTTCAACACTCAAAACTAGACGGCTCATGTATTTTGAACGCTAGCTTTCCAGAACGAAGGTGTGTTGTCAAAATGAGACTGCATTTCACTTAAGTACCCCACTGCATCAGCTGGCCCTACTAATGTCGATGCTAAAATCCGCTGCAACTGCTGCGCTATCCGTTGCCATGCCATAGCTGTGGCTGCTACCCGCTACCACTGTACACTACTGGGCCAGGAATGGAATCTAGCGGAACGAAATTATTAGCATTATCAGGGTTTGACCAATCGGTTTCAGATCTTCTACAAAGTTTCTTGGTATAATTAGGGCTTCATTTTGGATGTGTGAATCAGTTCGGAATTCAGCCGCGAAGGTGGCGTTGCGATGCCAACTTCTTTCCTTTACACGCTAGAGCTTTGCGGTTTTCGACAAAGTTGTAGATCTCTAAATTTGTAACTTTTCAAGTTTCAGAGATCTGCGAGTTTTTATAAAATTTGTCTGAATTTCACGTTTTATTGTGATAATTTTATGAGTTCACTCGAATTAATTTCTTACAATTTCTTTCTCGATAGAAATTGAATATTTACATCGTTTTCTTCCGGGTACAGAAGTCTTTGAAGTAGTTAAGTGAAAATATTACACAATTTGAAAAAAAATACATAATTTTGTTGATTAGATATCTCATAGGTTAGAAAGTATTAGCAAACCATGATTTTTTCTGAAAATTGTTCATCAAAAAATCTTCATTTTCTGAAATTTTGAAAGATGTGTTTTTTCGAGTTTTTGTGATATTTCAGTTTTAATATAACCATAGGTTTTATATAAAAAAACTCAGAAAATTATCACAAAAAAACGTGAAATTCAGACAAGTTTTATAAAACTCGTAGATCTCTGAAACTTGAAGAGTTACGAATTTTATAAATTCTGCAAAGTTTCATAGAATTTAGAGGTCTACAACTTTGTCAAAAACCGCAAAGCTCTAGCGTGTAAGGGAAAGAAGTTGGCATCGCAATACCACCTTCGCGGCTAATTTCCGAACTGATTCAAACATCCAAAATGAAGTCCCAACTATACCAAGAAACTGTGTAGAAGATCGGAAACCGATTGGTCAAACCCTGACAGCGCTAAAAATTCCGCTAGATTCCATGCCTGGCCCAATGTGCACTAGTATCCACTGCACTGTTACTGCTGCTGATAAGAGAGGACTGCTGTTGTCGCTGTCTAGAACTATTACAGGCGGTTTCGGCTGATTTAGGCTCTTATATAGGCCAAATAGCATATTTCAAATTGCAAGGTCTATGATTCCGTCGACCGTCGAATTTGTCTTTTTGGCAAGGCTTGACTATTTTTAATAGTACAATAGTTTGAATAATAAAATCACAATTATCTTCATTTGGGAAGAATCTTAGAAGATTTTCCAATCTATTGCTGCAAGAACGAAGGAAATCCATCGAAAACTAACCGATTTATTAGCATTTGAATTTGTACATACTTCACACCATTTCGATATCATATATTTCATGCTTTTTCCATTGGTCAAAAAAGTGCAACTTTGACGGTTTTGAGGCACGATTACATAGATCATAATCCCCTTCAAGACCCTTACCAAAGATTTACATAAGTCTCCGAACGTGCGGGGAAAATAATGACCACCGGAATCAAGTATATTGCTAGATTTATTTTATTAACCAAATTCTACTCTAAATGTAACATTCTCAAACCCTGGATAGAAAAAATTCTCTTTTTCGATTTTTCTTCCTGTCAGAGAGTACAAATCTTCAATTCTTGGCTTTGTAAACTCTATCGCTACTGTTTTGTTACCTGCTTGTTTTGCTACTGTGCGGAAACCGTTGTTTCTCCCACGGGAAACAAGGTGTCTATCATCAGCAGTTCATTTCCGCGAAGGCATGTCGAAAAAATATACGCAACAGAAGGCTGTTTTGAATATCTGTCTGTCTGTCTGTGGGTATGGAATTAGGTGACTATACCTGTTTCTGGAAAGGAGACTGCTGTAGGCTTAGGCTAGAATTTTCATGGGGAATTTTTTCGAGAAGATAAATCCGTAATACCTACCGCTAGACAAAATTCGAAAAGTCGATTTCTATTGGCACCTTACTGTTTAAGTTATGCGATTAAAATCAATCCGAATTGTCCATTGCCTGAACAAAGCAACGGTTGATTTAAACAGCTAGCGCGTGGCACGTGGTAAGCGGTATCGCTAAAAATAGCAAGAAAACACTTATTCTTTTACGCTGTTCTCTTCTCTTCTTTCTCTTGGTTATTATCCCGCACTCTTCTACAACGCAAACCATATTGAGAGTGAGTGATGTAAGATTATAAAATTTTGGTTCTGTTTACGTGTTTTAGTTACATTCAGGACTAGTTGACCCGACAAACTTTGTCTCGCTCATTATTTTCTCTTAATTTATTCAACTTTTAGCATTGAATACGCGGTAATTCAACATGGCTTCCACATACTTCCAAAGATTAACTGTGAGAGTTGTTTGAGCATTTCGTTTTGAATGATATTATTCAAATCGTCGAAATCATTGTTTTCGCCACCACGTGCACTCAACCAATCATGGTTCATATAATTCTAGAGAATATTCGGAAACACATTCACAAGAACGAAATCAAACAAACGAAAACCTTAACAACTACTTCTGCATTACCAATCGCTAACAATTGTTTCGCAAAAATTCCTGTAGTCGGATGCTGTGAAACTCCGAAATACAACAGCTTGAAACATTATAGAGATTTTCTGGTTGATACAGAGAATCAATAACACCAATGAAATAACCATCTGCAAATAAAATGGTGGTCCTGAAAAAATTCAAAATAATATCATGACTAGAGAAAATGTTCCACGTTACACCCAAGGAATTTCCAAGTCAATCAGTCAGGAGCACAGCAGATTTCGCTGAAAATTATGAGATAATGTTTTCATTTGACGTAACAGCTTTATTGCCTAGCGTTCCAGTGAATGAAACCTTAATTTTTTTAGAAGACTGGTTTTTTCCCTAATTTTGCGATAATACTTGGAGAAGAAAGTCTCTTATCAATAATACTGGCCAGAAGAACGCACAACGAAACTTCTCCAGGGAATTACAATTCGTGATATTTAGTAGTAGGAATAAGGCTCGGTATAGTAGAGCAGAGCCACTCACATTACACACCAGCACGGATAATTAAATAGGCGTAGCCCTTCAGAGCAGTAGTTCTCTTCGATTGTCCGATGTTTCCAGGTTTTCAATTCTGCTTTTGAGGGGTTTGATAACACCCCATAGAACGGTTCTGGGCCTATGAAATCGGAACATGATCCCTGTCTGGCTAACGTATCAGCGTTTTTATTACCTTCCACTCTAAAATTTTCGACGTCTTTCCCTAAAGTTATTAAAACTGTCAGACTTCAACCTGTTTTTTTTTTTGACTGAAAAGTCGGATTCCGCGATGATGTTAATTCAACAGTTATATAGTTAATTTGGCTTCTATCTATTGAAGCTCGAAGTTATAAACTGGGGTTTATATAGTTGAACTTATACATCTATTATAGTTTACGATATATAGCACCAAACCATCGCACCATACATTACACTACTGCATTGGCGTCAACCACTGATGGAAAAAGCGTGTTAATTTCCATCATCATATTAACGCGTAACAGAATCGCTGAGTCAGATTACACCTTCCAGCTCGCGCTAAGTGGTTGCAAACCAGCGAGTAAACGAACAGAGCATACTTAAATACTTACCGTAGGACTTCGCAATCGAGCGCTTCAAGCGCATATGTCACTCGTCCCGAATCGCTTTTGCCAGCTCCAACAACTTCGTCATTCCTACCTACAATAGTACAATAATGACGCTTTCCAAAGTTGTACCTTCCAGGCTGGCTGACTGGCAAACACTGCAACAAGGTTTCAGGTCGTCACATTTGTACTTAATTCCAGTAGTTGTTTCACACTTTACTGTGTTTGTGCCAAGCAAAACCAGGTTCGGTTCTTCGGTCCAAAGCTGGTGGCGGGTGTTGTCCCTTTAGGACTGACATACGGCTGACAGTAATCGTTCGAAGGTGAGTTCTGTAATAGACTTACCAACAACGGACGCTCCAGACTGTGAATGCGGTGTGGTTTTTTTCCTTCTTTTCCTTTCACTGCATTCCGTCGATTCCTGGAATGCTGCATGTCCTTCTCGTGTCGCCTGAGCTGAGCCGCTTGCAGGGGTGAAAAACGTTTAGCACACATTACTGCTTACCATATTTTCGAACGCTTTGGTTGAATTCCCCGTTCGCAACGGTGAGGATCCACTTTTTTCCCCTGTTATTTTGAGGTATCCGATTACTTCGTCGCGCTACACCAGGCACCGGCTAATTATTGCAGACAATTTTCTTGGAAACAGGTCTGAAGCCACACGACGTTATGGGGCGGTACTCGTACGAGCCGAGCGGCAAACAGGTGGCTTCCGGATTGGCGAAGTAGATTACAACCCTGTCAAGCAGTGTTGGAGAAGCAGCGTTTTTGGACAGCCGATGTCACACCAGATTTCATCTGGATCTGAAAGCTAGTGCCGTGCTGTAAGACATCGATTACCCGAATCGGACCACGGACTATGGTTGTCCAGAACGGACGTAAAACGCTGCCGATTATGGAAGTGATAGAAGAGAAATGCCAGCCCCGTCAGGCTGATTGATTGATGAACCGGCCAAGAGGAGTAATTTTCGTGCCGAGATAGAACGATTACAGAAAAAGTACCCCTCTGCTGACTTGACTGACATGATCCAGTTCCGGTTCATTAGGATTGCAACGATCCGAAGTAGTCCAGATGTTTGCCTCCGGGGTAGAACAAAAAAAATCTTACTCATCAAAAAACTTAACCAGTCAGTTACTTCTGTGGATTCGGCTAATATAAATATGAATTTCTCCTTTACTCTTTGTTTTGATGTCGGTAAACTAAAGAGAAGATTTCTTTCTGTATCATAGACGAGGGAATAAATTTCCAACTTGGGGAAATAATTTTCGTTTGAGTTTTGCCCATTTTTGCTGACGAAAAAGCGCCCATTGCGATTTAGACATTTTAATATCATTCATCATGTTGCCGTGGGGTCTTGTTTGCGCTCTGCGAAGTCATACTGGAACCGACGCGACGCTGCTTCTGAGCAGCGCTGTTGTCTGTTTAAATTTGATGTTTATTAATTTGTGCGTGCAGAGCGAGCGATGCTTTAATTAATCCGAGAAAGTAAATACACAGCGGAAAGTCAACGCACCCGGTGTCGTGACCCTGCGAATGTTGAGTGTATCTATTTCGGCACGCTGATGTAGCATCACAACTTTTTTTTTTCATTTTTGTGGTTTAGCTAAACTGAAATTGATACGACATTGACATTGCAAAATTCGGATCGATAATCTCGACTTGAGGTAGTTTCATTTTTCAAAATAAAACACAATACATACAGAAGTGCAATATACTGTGTATTATTGTGTCCGGATTACAAGTCGATGTTTAAGGTATAATATAAAGCAAAATGAATCATATTTTTCCAATGCATTTTTCATTAATTCCTAGATTCTTGTTCTAAAAAACAGTTTTACTTAGTACAATGATAACAGAGCGCACGACATCAACGGACGAGATTGTGAACGTCATTGAAGATATGCTTTCTCAGAAGATATTCTTGAGATCAAGGTTTCGTCTACATGTTTACAGCAAATGAAAACACACTTTCAGCTTGAGTTGATTTGAAACATAATTCGGAGATCGTTTCCCGTCCCACTTTGAAGCTACTGTATTTCATCATCATTCTTAACAGCAACTTTGGCATTGATCCATTTTTTTTTCAAATAAACGTTTGATCATCACTAAAGTACTGCACTGGACCGGATAGAAGGGGTTTTCAAAACTGTCCGGGCAGTGGAGTCGATTTCGCTGCTACTACTTGGAACGGCTTGAAATAAGCGACACGCTATTCATTGCACAAGTGGTGGCATTCAACTCTCAACGGCAGACCTCTTGAAGCCGAAAAGCACTTGACACGCCCGAAAAACATACGCCTGCCCCAAAATTTCATCACAGACTATCTCTCACGTTTCGCGGTACCCCGGAACGGAAGGAAAAGGGAGTCGACCTTCGGTCGCACGCTGTAGTTAAATCAAAATTTGGTAGAGCATTCTGCGGATGGCACCACTTCACCCTACCGTCTTCCCAACTGTAACGGCGACTGTTCATATCCTAATCAGTTTCCAGTTTATTTCGAAATCCTCTACTACTGAACATGACACTTTTCCGACTGATAGTACATACGCGTGCTTCTCTCTGTGTGGTTGTGTATGTATGTCAACAGCCTGGACGGCATCACAGCGATAATTCTATAAATTTTCATCTGAACTGAATGGGAAAAACTTTCACCATTCTGCCCGCTTGCCAGAGATACGTCGTATGTCGGGTTACGATCGTGAGTAAACATTTGCATTCCAATTTGCCCGCAATGGTTCCGCTTCCTTCTTTGCCATAGACAATACCTCCCGCATTCGAGAGCCCGGCGGAAAAGCGGTGAAAGTGCCACCCACTCAAGAAACCATACCACCACCACCACTCACCACCATTGACTGCTGACTGTGCGCTCGATGTCGGTCGGCTAATCAAAATTCAAGTAGCGTAGCGGCGATAATAATGGAGCGCACATTTTCGACAGCGCAAATGGACGACTAACGTGCTGGTACTTTTCCCGCAGGGTGTTTGCTATTCAGCTGGAATCCGGGGAGTGAAAAGGGAAGCTATCGTTTGGTTTGCAAAAAAAAAAAGAAAAACGGCAGCAGCCAGGCTCGGATAGGTAATCAAAGCGCAAGTGTGCGCTTGGGAAGACGAGGATGACGAGTTGACTTGAAAGGAAATGAAGGAATGCCAATTTTGTGAAACAAATTACGGGTCTAAACACAGCAATAATGTTTTTCCTGATCGCTGCCTAGAAAGTAACATATTGGTCGCTTCAAAGATTTAAACTTGCGTTCAGCTCGTTATGATGTTGCAAATCTAGGCCAGAATTTATTTATTTAAGAATCTGGGCGCTGCTATTTTCCTGCCCAAATGAAACAAACAACTAACACAACTGCCTTTGATTGGTGTTCTAACGCCTGAGCGTGTGAAAGCTGATGCCGCAATAGTCTTGTATACCTGGGACAGAGCAAATAATTATAGACGTCCTAGATTTAAACACCAGTGATGATCCAAAAAAAAGCAAAATAGGAATACCAATGTAAACTGATTTAAGTATTTTATAAAAGAAATATTATTATTTCGTGTGGCTTATTACACACACTATTAGAGCATGCTGAAAGTTGTTTGCCTTCAAGGCCAAGCATTCAAAGGAATTTGACCCCACTTGTCGAGAAAAAGGAAATAATCTTTCAGCTGACTTAATTGCTAACATATTGACTTAGAGAGCTTACATAGCAATTGTGACTTGCATTGATGTGTGACATCATTGTTTCTGTTAGGAATAATTCTCTCAAACAGATAACTAATCGATAAAGGCAGACTAGCGTTAAACTGCATTGCACGGACCACTTCTTTTAGTGGACCACCGCTCATATTAACTCAATTCATGCGAGAGCTTAAGAGATTTCCGAAAAATTGTCACCGCGAAACAATTTACCCAGGTAATCTGCATCAGAATCACGAGAAACATTTGTAAATTCCAAGTTAGGGTGGAACTACCTCAGCCCATACCACTTTCTTCAGTGGAACACCCTGACGAAAAGCTATTTATTTTATTGAATACCTAAATTGGAGTTTTCAGATGTTGCTGGTGATTCTAGTGTAGATAAGCTGAATAAGATGTTCCCCGATGGAAGTTATCTGGAAATTTCTCGAGTTTCCGAGTTTGGTCCGAGAGAAAACGTGGTTCATTCCAGGTAGTTGTACACTACACTCCATTTCGGAATTTGACCTTCTGTTCATTCGACACAGACCTTACAACTAAGTGCTGAAGGCAAAATTAACCTACTTGTCAGATTAACTTAATTTCTCTTACATAAATCGGAATTTATAAATATTCCTCATGATTCTAATTCAGATTGGATTAAATGTTTTCTGATGGAAGTTTTCTCAAAATCCCTCAAGTAATCTTGTGAATGGTCCACTATAGGAGAGCGGTGCACTATAGGTTAATTTACTCTCCGCACAAATGTGGGCTAAAGATGTCCATTGTTTTTTTTTGACGTAGAATACGTCTTACGGCAACATATACTGGGACTCAATTTCAATACAGGGATCTAATTTCAAAACCGAAAACATTGAGAACGTCATAAAAATTGTCCAATTTCAAACTTTTAAACTCAGTCAGTTTCCAACCGATTTCTGTCATTTTTGCAGCAATCAATTGGAAAATCATTTAAGCACCCGTCCAAATGCAGAAAATTGTAATCTGATTGTTCGAACTATTGTACTATTGAAAATAGTTGAACATTGTCGAAACGCAAATGTCGACTTTTGATTGGTCGCTTGCAGACTTTCCCTAAAAAGGACGACAGAATGGAGTATCTAGTAGGCCGGGAATGCATTCTTTGGGCTATATAAGAGACTATTTCACCTCAAGCAAATCAGTTTACTAGCAGCGGGCAGCAGTACCAGACAGAAGCAGCGATGCCAGTGCAGTGGGCAAAGGCGGCGTAGAGCAGCTACGGGCAACAGTGGTAGTGGTTCGCTACAGTTCCTACCTCTTTCAGTTCGGCTTCCCTTCGATCTGAGTTGGACCCACCAGCGCACAGTGGTCCAATAAGGCAAAAAGTGGAACTTAATTCCATAGCGCCTTTCACCTTTGTCCTAGCTTAAATATGTCTTCGGAACAATTGTTTGTATGAATGACCCACATAATCGCAAATTATCGAAAAGTATGAAAAGGTTACCATACTAAAAATAAAAAAATTAACTTTTTGTGTTGAGAGATAGAAGAATAGTTAATTCAGCAAAGTTGTCGAAGTTTCAAAATTATGAAACTTTGTTGTACAAATGTAAACCCTATCTTTTTTCGGTAAAAAGTTATAAAGTATATAACATGGAACTTACTTAAAAAATAGTTTTTTGTATTTAACTTTTGTTAGTTGCATTTTACACGAGAATATTGTTTAGAGGAATTGTTAGGGCACACAAAACACACATTCCTGCCAAAGGCCATATATCTCCAGGAATTTTCCTTACAAAGTTATATCACATTTTATCTTGTTTTTTCGATAATTTCAAAAACGTATAGGTTAAAAAGGGGCAAATGGAATCATGACGTCAATACTTTTTCTTTAAGTTAAGCTGAAGTACTATAAACTTCTTTAGGATCCATTCGTCCCAATACACCCATATTAGAGTACGGCGAGCATATGTTACAGTAGGTTTTCATATATCAAAAATACTAACTGTTTTGTGCTATGAAATAAAGTAATGGTTAATTCGGCAAAGTTTTATAACGTGCAAAAATATGAAACTTTGCCGAACAAACAAAATTCCTATCTTCATTGGGTACAGAGTTACAGAGTACATTCTATGAAAGTTACTTAAAAGTTAGTTTTTTGTGCTTAACTTTTGTTAGTTACATTTTACAAGAAAACGTTGTTCTAAAGAAGCATTTGGGCATACAAAACACACGTTTTTGTTGCAGACCACACATCTCCAGGACTTTTTATTACAAAGTTATAGCACATTTCAGCATATTTTTTCGAAAACTTCAACAGCGTACAGTATGTAAAAAAATATAGACACCCTCCCTGTACTGTTGCTTACCCAATTGAAAACTTGCAAATGGCTTTCTTTTCTCTGCAGCAAACTAGGTTTCTTTGTATAAATGTGCTGATACAATAGGTGGTGTCTTTAATTTTTTTACATACCCATTGAACATCTTTGGGCTATTCTCAAGAAAAAAGTTCGAGAACAGAATCCGACGAATTTGAATGTACTAAAGCGCGTCACCTCTGAGGAATGGGACAAAATCGAACCAAATGCCTTCCAAAAACTTGTGGAGTCTATGCCAGATCAATGCCAAGCCGTGATTCTGGCGAAAGGAGGCCACACTAAATATTAAGCGTGTAAGTTCCAAGGGTGTGTTTAATTTTTTGACATGAATTTTATGCCTTTTTTTACTTAAATAACTATGTTAAGAGAAATGTTGTTTTTGTTATTAAATGAAAGATAAACTCTAAATGAATAACTCCATTGAGAAAAGAAAGCCATTTGCATGCCCATTTGCAAGTTTTCAATTGTGTAAGCAACAGTACAGGGGGGGTGTCTATAATTTTTTTACATACTGTATAGAATAAAGATTAGGTGGATTGGGACAGATGGAACTTATAACAGATCTGAGCACTCGAGCTAAACTTCGAGAAAAAGTATTAACATCATGATTCTACTTGACCCTTTTTCATTTATACGTTTTCAAAGTTATAAGCTAAAACATGCTATAATTTTGTAAGGAAATGTGCTGGAGATGTGTGGTCTGCAACAAAAACGTGTGTTTTGTATGCTCAAATGCTTTGTTAGAACGACGTTTTCTTGTAAAGTGTGGCTAGCAAAAGTTAAGTGCAATAAATTAACTTTTAAGTAACTTTTACAGAAAATACTCTGTAACTCTGTACCCAATGAAGATAGGAATTTTGTTTATTCAGCAAAGATTAATATTTTCTCACGTTTGCCAAATTTACCATTCCTCTATCTCTTATCACAAAAAAGTTAGTATTTTGGATATATGAAAACCTATTGTAACATATGCTCGCCGTACTCTAATATGGGTTGATTGGGACGAATGGACCTAAAGGTGTTTATAGTACTTTAGCTTAACTTCGAGAAAAAGTATTGACATCATGATTCCATTTGCCCCTTTTTAACCTATACGTTTTTGAAATTATCGAAAAAATAAGCTAAAATATGATATAACTTTGTAAGGAAAAGTCCTGGAGATATATGGTCTTTTGGAAAAATGTGTGTTTTATGTGCCCTAATCATTGCTCTGAACATTACTTTCGTGTAAAATGCAACTTAAAAAAAGTTAAGTATAAAAAACTAACTTTTAAGTAAGTTTTATGTTATATACTTTATAACTTTGTACCAACAGAAGATAGGGTTTACACTTGTTCAACAAAGTTTCATATTTTTTAATCTTCCACAAATTTGCTGAATAAACTATTCTTCTATCTCTTAACACAAAAAAGTTAATTTTCTCATTTTTAGTATAGTAAACTTTTAATACTTCTTGATAATTTGCGATTATGCGGGTCATTCATACAAACAATTGTTCCGAAAACATTTTTAGGCTAGGCTGAAGGTGAAAGGCGCGAAGGAATTAAGTTCCACTTTTTGCCTTAGGGGTCATCCACAAATTACGTAAGGGTTTAAGGGGAGAGGGGAGGTATCCAAATTTCTTACGAATGCTTACGAAGGGGGAGAGAGGGATTCAAGAGAATTTTACGTAAGATTGAAAAAATAAAAAAAATGAAAAGAAGTTTATAAAACTAAAAACAAATAACATTAGTTGAATTATTTATCGCTGCGATCTTAACAGTTGAACCTTGGGCAAGCAGTGAATTCGCCGTCGCTGGGTGATTGCGTGCTTTACTTCATTTCTACTTAATTTTGAATTTTGTTTACTTTGACATAGTATTAACTGTATTGACATGTTTTGTTTTATCCTCTCCGAATATTTAAAAAAATGTGTATGAGTAAAAAAATGTTTTACCTTCGAAAATATTTTTTTCTCTAAAAAGGAAATCTTACGTAAGAATCGTGGGGATGGGGAGAGAGGGGTAATGAAAAATCGTACTAAGCCTTATTATACTAAGCCTTATACATAAATAATGGATGACGCCTTATTGGACCACTGTGCAGCGGTAATCCAATTCACATATCTTAGGGTGAATACAACCCGAAACTGAAAGGCGTGACTTGCTATATAGTAAGTGCGTGGCTTGCTGTACAGCGTGTGTGTATGTTTATAGCATGTTTGCATGTCTGTAGCGCGTGTGTATGTTTATAGCGTGTGTGGCTTGCTATATAGCGTGCGTGGTCAAAATTAAAAAAAAAAAATCATATATAATTGCAAATAAATCACCTCATGTTGAATTTAATTATCACTGTTAACCATTCAGAACAAAATGAAAAATTTGCCATGTTGTAAACAATTATTCAGTTGTCACACAACACAACAAACACCTTTTTTGACTTCGGCTAAGCCTCAAAGTTTACTGAGTGTATTTTAACATTTATTTGAAGAATGTTTGAGCTAGTGAGCCTGAATCACAAAATTTTTCGCTCAAGTCTTACTATTTGCAGCAATTAGTGGTAAAATTATCTACGCTGTTGTAAAATGCAGAAAATTGTTATTTGAGCTGTTATACTATAGATGGTGAATGCACTATTTGCCTTCGTCTATAGCCTCTTCGTAGCCACTGCCTAAATTAAGATATCTTAGTGCAACTTTATACCAAAGACACCCACAAAACAATTCAATTTCACTCTTGTCTTGGGCAGCACGTGAAACCGCATAGCTGCACATAGCTTCTGCTGTTGTTCATTGTCGTTACCGGTGCCGGCTATAGAGGTAAACGTCATCTGGAGCAGAGAGACCATTTAATTAATTAACCCCAATTGAGTGTTTTCCAAAACCTATTCCAAGAAATACATTGACATAAGACAGGATGTCGTATTCTACGTTACTGTGCGGTCGTGTCTTATAAACAACCTCCTTATTTTTGACCTAGAACTACGTTTTTCTTTAGCCTACCACATAGGGATGTAAATAGGAAAACTTAACGAAAAGGGGACGAAAAATGTCCCTTTTAAATGCTTATAAATCGGTATGTTTTCAACCGATTTCCTTGATTCTTGCAGCAATTGATTGGAAATTTATACACGCATCCACCCAAATGCAGAAAAGTGTTGATTGATTAGGCGAACTATTGTACTATTGAAAATTGTCAAGCCTTGTTGAAATGAAAATTACGTCCTCTGATTGGTCGCTTGCTGCCTTTCTCTAAAACGGTCGACAAAATAGTATAACTAGTTAGCCGCATCGTAGCGAATCTAAGCAGCGGCAAGTAGCACCAAACGTCTCGATATGCCAGTTAAGAGCTTCGGCCTTCTTCCCGCAATAAAGTTTTGCTTTATCTTGGCAACAACACATTCTGTGCTGAATCCAAGAAAACATAATCTGTCGTGGCCGTCTTATTTACTGAATGCAGCTTTTACAGATTATGAACAGCAAAATGCCTTTCTCAAGGCAAATAAACAAGTAATTGAAGGTTAATAACTTTTTGGCAATAACACAAGCATTCTGTGCTGGATCCTAGCAGTCAAATTCCTACGCGATCAAAAAATTGACTGTATTTAATTACCTAATACTGTTGGGGCAGCACAGAGGCTAGAACAACAAACAGCCCTGTTCTGTTAGAACGCCTTAAAAAAGGTGATTAATTCGAACTCACAGGAATAAATTAAAGTCGATTCAATCAATCAACATGAACAGAATTTCGTAGTCTCCCAGCTGCTCAGTTGCAACATGATGCAACACGCAACAGCGAGCAAACGAAATCGCTTGATGTTACAAACCGCAACACGATACGGGTTAAAATCGTTGCGTGTGTGAGAGCACCATCGGTGTTTATTCGCTGTATACAAAAATCAAATGCGAATTGTGGAATAATTCGTCTAAAGAACATTAGAGAATGGGACAACTGAACAGAAAGGCGTGGCTTATTTCGTGCCAACCTTCGGCTATAAAAGAGTGTTTCTGGTAGAATCAGCTACATTCATTAGTCGGAAGGTAAGCTGGATAGACCGTCCACAACGTTGGCAGCAGTAGCAGAGGATATCAGCACTCAGCAGTAACAGCGGATTGCAGCGGATAGCAGCGGGTTGCGCCTATGGCTGCCTTTAAATCAAACAATTCACTTGCCCTGTGGTTGGTCAACATGTCTCAGGAGCAGCGCGGTTCTTCTCACTTCTCAGCGTGTGTCGTCAGACTGCCGTTATTGCCCCACTACTGAGGCAGCATAAAGGTTGCCATCAGCAAATCCAATTTTGAGCAGCAAAATGCCTTTTTCAAGGCAAATGAACAAGTATTTGAAGGTTAATAATTTTTTGACAACACAGACGAGCAATCTGTGCTGGATACTAGCTATTTAAATCTGTAGCGCCCGTCTAATTTACTGAATTTACAGCTTTTACAGCTCGTGTTTTCAGTGTCTTTATTCCCCCACTGTTGAGGCAGCACTAAGCAAGCATTAGAAGATTTTATGACTCATTAATGAAACACTTACAACAATGCATTTGTTAATAGTGTGCGTAGTTCTACGTCAGTTATGCGGTCAAGTCTTGGATACAACCTCCTACTTTTTTTTTTGAATCCTGGTTATTTTGTTAACAGGGTTTATATTAATAAGGTTTTGATGCTTACAATTATTTTTAGAGCCAGAACGATTTGTTTGATCGGTGTAATGTCTTTATCAAAGTTGTAGATAACACAGGGCAACAAAAATTTATTTTTTCTTCTGACTTGGCTTCTATGTACGATTTTTTCGTGTTTTTTCATATATTTTGACGCAAAAAACAAATTTCCCCAGTTCGAACACTTTTTACCTTAAGGGGCAACAGTGGCGCCATTTTCGATGTTTTTTCGGCGCCATTTTTTGTAAGCCAAATATCAATGTTGTACAAGTTTGTAACATCTTACCCATTGAAAAAAAAAACACCTTTATAAATAACAGGGCAAATGTTTGTGTCTGATCATGAAGCAATGAGAAGCAAAAAAGTTTAACTATTCTAACAAAAAAAAAAGAAAAAAAAGCCACAACGGTTAGCTTGATTGGCAGTTGTAGACAAGAATATTGTCCTCTAAGAAAAATATATACACCGTTATACAAAAAACAAAACTTTAAGCAAAAAAAAGCATATCATCCCAATATTATGGGCCAGCTTCGTATTTTCACTAATTTGTGGTAAATGAATTGAATATATTTTTCCGTTCCTACACAACTTATTTAATCAATATTTACAAAATGATATGCTCAATTGCCTTTAATGAATTTTTCGCACTTGTATGTCAGAATACGATCATCAGTTGGCAAAATGCTTGGACCAGAGGGGAATTGGGAAGGTGGTTACATTCCATAATCCCCAAAGTATCGACGAACCCGTGGTTCAAGGGGTTGGATGTAGGTCGGGATTTCATTTGCGTGATGTCCCGGCTTATGTCCAATCACTATAGATTTGACGCGCTACTCCGTCGTGTTGGGCTCGGGGAAAGTGGTATCTGTGCCTGTGGTGAAGGTTATCACGACATAGAGCATGTGGTTTGGTCATGCCCTGTACACCGTGACGCCAGGTCTAAATTAATAGCTTCCCTGCAGGCCGAGGGTAGACAGCCGGCTGTTCCTGTTCGTGATGTCTTGGCGAGCCGTGACCTATCCTACATGTCCCTTATATACGTTTTCCTGAAATCCATCCACGCCCCAGTCTAGTCCCGTTCCCCTCCGTCTACACCCAACAAAACGACAAGAACACGTTTGAACCTTAAGCACAAAACCAGCAACCAGACCCCGCACAATAGAACCAGGACCCAAGGACTACGAGCCTCTGTCCCAACTCACGACATCGTGGCTCAGCAGAACGAATCCATACATGCCATTCGACGATTATCAGACGACCATTGAACAACAAAACACTGATTGGAAATCCCATGCTAGTTTTAAGTTAGACTTAATTTCAGCTCGTAGTCGGCAGCGAGGATAAAAAATTTGCTTTAGTTTTTAAGTCATCAGATATAATTGGCGCCGTTAAACATTAAATTGTATTTGTGCCGTGTCAAATAAATGTTATGTGAAGAAAAAAAAAAAAAAAATGATATGCTCATACAATTCCCACTATTATAGGCCACTTTTACCTCTTTAAGTGTTATGGGTCAATGCTCGAATTTTTTTTTTTTTTTGCTTCAAAGACAGAGACATTATTTCAATAAGTGATTCCGATAGAAGGGGCCTGGATCGTATAACTACTCAGAGTTGTGCAAATAACCACTGTGCATCTCGCAGATTCTTGTGCACGTTTCCAAGATTCGGAAAGAGTGGAAGACGAAAAGAGAGATTTTCTATCTGAGAGCCAGGGATTGGGATTTTTAGTTTGTACTTTATTTACCAAATTGTGAAAATAACGAAGGTTCATTATCTCAGAAACTGATCAATCGATTTTAACAAAATTGGTTTTAAATGAACGGGTTGCCTAAATACCCTTAACTTTCGAATTTTATAAAGATTGGACATGTGGTTTAAAAGTTATGGAGAGTAACGTGTTCTGGAGACTGTTTAATCTCACTCATGTCTCTCAGAGATGGCTGGACCGATTTTCATAAAATCAGTGTCTCATGAAAGGTCTAGTTACCCCATAAGACCCTATTGATTTTTTTTGCAATCGGACTTTTACTTAGGGAAACTTCTATGAACAATATCTTGGTTATCTTGTCAACGTCTCTGGTTACTATTGATCATTTAGGGAGTGTCCATTCAATACGTCACACTTAGCGAGAGGATTAAAACTCGTCCAAAAATTATTGTTGTTTAAAAAACATGATATAGCGTGGTTTAACATGGATAGGAACGAAGGAGCTGATAAAAAATTAACTTAAGAATTGATCCCTGGAGAAAAACCCGCACTATTACACCCTCTAAGCAGCCTTTTTTTATCAAAAAAGTCATGAAACCTATGACAAAGATGGAAATATGCTTAAGGTATGTTCGGCAGAATAATGTATTTTTAAAATAGGAAAAAGTGTTCAGAATATAGAAGCCTCTGAAATCATACCCCAAAAAGTTGATTGTTATTTTTTGATTTACAAACATTTTAAGAATGTGTGTATAAAACTCTATATAACCAAAGCGTCTTCAGTAATATTTCTACATAAGATAACCTAAAACTTTGCTAAAGAATCCTTTTTGATTTGACAAGTAAAAAAAAATTGACCTTTTATCTCACTTTTAGGTAGATTAATCAAAATTCTATTCGCATCAAAAGTTTCCCCTTAAGATAAACAAAAACTTTCTCGAATAGAATGTAGCATTTAAAGACATTTTTACACTCAACAGGTTGACGATCACGTTTTCCACCTTTTAAACAAGTATGCAAAGTGCAACTTTGGGCCACCCTTATGTTTAAAAAAAGTAAGTTCAAACGGACATTTTAAAATGCAACAAGGAAAATGCAGATTCCGAAATCCTGAAAAACGGGGAAATTATTGAAAAATTTCTCAACCCGTGAGCAGATATTCATTGTGCTTATACATCGGACCAAAAAACAAATAACAACGAGAAGAAAAGAAGTAGTTCCAATAAAAAATAGTGTGAGTGTAAATAAATGTTTAAAAAAAATAGTAATAATAACAAAACGGCTTTATTTTTTTTTATTTTTTTTTCTGGATGGCATACTTTTTGGAAACAAATTATCACACTCGGCCTTATAAGCCAAAAAAACTATACTTCAAACGAGTTGGGTGACACTTATAGTTGGATTCTATTTCCGAAATAAACCATACGTAGACGAATGATAACAAAATAGAGTATTTGAAGCCCTTTTGTTGAAAATGTTTCATGATTCGATATAAGGTACAATTCGATATAAAGTACAAATTAAAAATCTAAATGTACCTTATATCGAAGCTCGCCTGTAATAAGTTTAAATGAGAAAGGCTAGGTCTGACCGCTAGGGGGATTAATTTGGGTTTTAGATAAATTATTCTGTTGCCCAAGCCGCTCTCAAACTTTTCAAAATTGGCACACTTAAGGAAAAAAGGTTTATTTAACAAAAATTGTTTCGTGTGCAATTTCACGTAAGAAATGCTTGCTAGACATTGAAAAGTTGTTGTTGGATTTTTTCCTTTTGGGTACCCAAGCAAGCTTAGTAGCATTCCAATGTGCTCAAAATTCACCAAGGCAGTAGTTTGGGGCACTGGAGCGCCTTATAATAAAATCACATTCATTGATTTATCTAACATAAATTGTGACCCTGCATTCGGTTAATTTAGATAAGTAAATCAACTAACGTAGTGCCAAAATATTTAGAGACCTTTTTTTAATCAAATCAGGCTAAATTTCCTTCAAAATGAAAACTCTGCACACGGCTACATCAACATGAAAAATTTCTACCATCTCATTTCATGATATCAACTGATATTAACACTTTTATCAAATGTGCTGCTCCTAGCGCCTAACCCTAACAAACTACCGAGCGATCGCATTGAGCAATTGAGCTAATCGAAAGCGAACCGATGCAAACGGTGCCGTGTGCAATCGCGCCCTCATCATTAGACCCGGTCAATTTGGGAGTACACAAATTATCGGCCTCCGATACGGAATTCGCTAATCAACGGATGTTGTGCGTCCGGTAACACCGATATTAGCAGGTACGAATCGCGTATCAGTCACGCACCGCCCCGAAGCTTTTATGACCCATAGTCAACAGCGGAGAACCGGTGCGCATGGTTTACCCTCGAAGTTTGCAAAGCGTACACCCGTTGTGCTTATGGGAGGCCATTGCGTCAAAGCCAGCGCCCGACTTTGAAAATACGCCCGAGTGCATAAACAAAGAGACCACAGCGAGAATCCATTAGAGATGCATACACCAAAAACCGGCATAAATTTAATTTCGGAGGAACTTTCCCTCCGGTTGACTGACTGGCTGTGTGTCACCGAGAGCAAAACCTGAACCCGTTCCGGAACCCAGCTCCAGCTCCCGGGGTGGCTTCGAGTGGGCTAAAAGTGGCATCAGCCAACACCGGATGATATCGCGGTATCACAACATGAAAGCACTTGACGATGCCGTTGAATGTTGTGTTCGAGGAAACAACATTTCCTCTTCACGTGCCAGGGACATACCCACCGAAAGCCCCGGGAGCCTAGCGGGACATATTCCCTGCACGTAATTATGTTTCGGAGATATCACTCCGTCAAGTTTGGTTTCTGCTGAATTATAAATAGAAGGCAGCCTATTTTGGCTGGCTTCATGTCGGCCTCGGGATAGATTCATGTCAATCACGTAGTCACTTTCCGGCCATCACACGGCTTTGGCTGAGTTTACGACACGGCACCGTTATAGCCAATCCCGTCCACCGGTCCACCGGAGTGTGTCACATATTTTGCAACAAAAATTCCACCAGTGAAACCCAACAGTTTCCACATTAAAGACACCCCTTGATATCGTGCTCCACACTTATCGATCAGCGCAAATTACTTCAGCGGAAAACTTGTGCCATTCCGAGTTCGAGCGTCCCTCCGATGGCCGTCGTCGTCGTCTAATCTTTCGTTATCGATCCACGCGGTGCGCGGTGTGCTATTTCGGTTCACATCACAAAGCGACAGCCAGGGAACACTTTTTTCCGCCTCAACGAACACAGCATCCATTCGCTTTCCGAGCAGGTTTGGAAGTCTCTCCCCCCGCAGCAGAACGAACCGCCCATAGAGACGACGACTAGTGGTCTTTCTTTCTCATTTACTAATTCCGCAGTGGGAAGAAAAATTATGACTCGAAGAAAAAGGCGAAAAAAAAAGTTCGCTAGCAAACGATAAACGGTGGATGCTGCGGTAGACGGAACGAGGTGCCGGAGAGGAAACGAGCAAAAAGCTTAACTTTATCTGCTGCCTTGTGCGACCAACCAAGCGTTGCCTGCCGGTATGCGGAAATGGACCCAAGCGCACACAGACGGAAGCGTTAATCCTTTACACAGAAAAATTGTAGCGTCGAAGAAGTTCTCGCTCGCCACCCCTCCGAATAGAGCGCCGCTGTAATCCAATAAAAACGAGCCCCTAATTAGGTGACTTAGTGTGACCATTTTGACCAGTACTAGCGACAGTAGCAGTTCTCCAGAGGGTTTCCGCGGGAAAAAGCGACGGTTGGATTAACGCGCGAGAGGAAAGAAACTGGTCAGGTACGTGCTATTTCGATGCGATGAAATATACGGTATTTTAGATCGAACTCCACTGGCTGGCAGGGCTTTGTCCACTCTGTGTTTCCGGGATTTATGGGCCATTCGTTACGAATTCCCGATCCCAGGTTTCGGTCGTTAAAGCTTACGTTTTGGTTTTCGATTTGTCCAACTGGTTCGAGGTGGTAAGAAGGATTTCGTAACCAACATAAAGTGCTACTAGTGAGTTTTCGCATTTGAGTTTCAAAATTTTTACGACTTGAGCCCGGGATCTGTCCCTAAGTATCTTGGTGGATCTGTCCCGCGACATTGTACTTGAAAAATATGATTCACATTTCATTTTTTCTTTGTTAGTAACCAAACATTTTGGTGTTCTTAGTGAGTTTTTAAGAGGTATCAGATGTGAACATTGAGTGCACCTGTGTGCTGTTTTTATCTAATTCAAAGCTTCCTAAGCACTAAATTATTCATCTAGTTTATTCTGGAGAAGTTTGTTTAACTTTCACCGTACTATTTTTGCATTACGAAAAGTTTGATGTAATGACTCGATACTGAAAACAAACAAACATAACCATGCCTCAGTTATCATTGAACCGTTTAAATAATCCGGATCTTCCGTTCTCGTTTCCCTCTTCCAGATCATGTGCGGGAGTTTCAGTGTGGGAAGTTCTACTACCGAACGTTTCACCTGGACGAGGAACGGGACTCTCTCTATGTGGGAGCAATGTAAGTATACCGCAAACAAACGTAGACCCGTAGACGACGACTCACAGGGAAACGAATACTAACAATATTTGGTGTTGCCTGACGAAAAAAAAACAGCTACTCTTCGGCAAGCGTCGTCACACACATGTGCCATTCTCAGTGTTTTGAATATTACACCATTTTCTACGGTCACACACGGCTGCTGCTGGCAAAAGTAATCCAGAATTGAAAAGGATTGTAAAAATTTTAATTACATAAAATAATTAATCCGCTTTGTTGTTGCGACGTGGTGGAAGGCACCGCCATTGCCGCCGGGAGGCAATGAATATACCGTACCCTTTTTGCAGCATGTGTATATCGTGTCATTCCTGCTTCCTTCCACGTACTCACACCATCCTCCAGCCCACCCGAAGCTAGTTAGCTGTTTAGCTCAATGTATGAGTATACACTGTCTCATAATGTTCCGCAGCAGCTTTTGCCAGTTCGTGTCTCATTAAGGGGAAACCGGGGGTGGAATTTCTGTATATGCTTCTAGACATAGTTAATCTCATTTAAAACTAGGGTTACTCCGAGATGACACGATATGGGGAATTTGTAAAATTTTCATTAGCAGTTGCCGGCAGTACAAGCAACTGAAGCAAAACATTTTCCGATGAAATCACTGAGGAAGTATGTGAAGTTTGTTTTTTCCTTTCTGCAGTAAATTCGGTCACCCTGCACTCCGTACTGAATAATTTGCAAACAACGTTAAATCAGATTTGAATAATCCTAGCGTACAGTTTGTCTTTTTTCTTATGCTGTGTTCTATGCTGTTGTATCGCAACGAGGCGGCCTGGGATAGCGGCAAAAAAAAAACGAACCAGCGATGTGTTTACCGTTGCGTGCAGCAGTAGAGGGAAATCCTGATTGTGGCTGACGCGTGAACACATTCAAATGACTCGGCTTAAACACACTTGGTGCGGCTGTAGGTTGCGTTGATAGTTGCTGCTATCTATTACGGCGTTAAAATTTGATGTTCATCAGTTTAATCATGGTTTAGATGAAACTAGCTCGAATTAATTTGGATTACCTTGCTTAATCTGATCTAGAGTTGAATATGTCATAATATGTTTATAATATTGAGCTTGCTTGCGAAACAGCGATTTATTTGATATAGGCGCATTATGCCAAATGACAAATTTTAGAACTAAACTCACCAAACCAAACCTAATAAGTTTTTTCATTTCATTAAAATAGGTGTTTATTCTATATCACTTTTTATACTGTATGCTTTAGAAATATCACTTTTTATACTGTATGCTTTAGAATGAATGATCGCATTAACTGTCGCGAGCATTGATTCATTTGAAGAAAATTTACAACTGTCAGTTCCTTCAAACTTTTATTACGGAAGTCAAGTGGCTATATTTGCTTCAAGGCCTGCCAAAGTCAAATTTAAATCTAAATTTGAAAAAATCGTATACCACATAAAATTCCAGATTTAGATTGAGATCCGAATCTAAACCCAAATCCTACTAGAACTAGTTCCAATTACACATTTAAAACCAGATTTCATTGTATAAATGATGCTGCGGGATATTTCACCGAGATAGTATCGCGTATCATAGCAGACTGTGTCCCAGTAGTGCAGCCACGACGGACACCAGCTTGGAGTAATGCAGAACTTAAGAGGCTGAAACGTCGTTGTTCACGGACTTTTCGAGCGTATCGGAACAGTCGTTGTGAGCTTACCCATTCGAGATTTACTCTGGCCAGTCGTCTATATAGAAAACTTAACAAGAAGTTGTACAAACGCTACTTCAAACGTGTGGAACGAAATCTCCGGACAAATCCGAAGGGCTTTTGGAACTACATAAAATCTCAACGGAAAGAAGATGGTGGTGTGTTCTGCAGCGAAACCACGTCTGCTGAAGACATTGCAACTGCTTTGGAGGACGTTCCAGTCGACAGATTCGATGCGGATGTTTTCGTTGTTGATGAAAATGATGTCGAACTGATAATTAAAGAGATGAAGCCATCTTTCGCTCCTGGCCCAGACGGAATTCCTGTGGTTTTGTTGAAAAGTTGCTGCGAATCTCTGAAAGCTCCTCTTGCCTTTCTGTTCAATTTGTCATTGACATCCTCCACTTTCCCAAGCATCTGAAAGTTTTCCTACATGTTTCCTGTCTTCAAAAAAGGTGATAAACTAAACGTAAAAGACTACAGGGGTATTACCTCTCTGTGTGCATGCTCGAAGGTTTTGGAGTCCATTATGAACAATTACCTCTTCTTTCGGGTGAAGAATTATATTAGCACCTCCCAGCATGGCTTCTTTCCAGGCAGATCGGTATCGACTAATTTACTGGAGTTCTCGTCACATTGCCTGCGTACATTAGATCAACGCCTTCAAATTGATGCGGTGTACACTGACCTGGCAGCATTTGATCGTGTCGACCATCATATTTTGTTGGAGAAGCTGAAACGTTAAGGTGCTTCGGATCGACTTGTTGCATGGTTTAGCACGTACCTTTGTGAGAGACGTATGGCGGTAAAACTTGGAGCATCGCAGTCACAATGGTTTTGCAATAAGTCAAGTGTCCCGCAAGGTAGCACATTAGGAGCATTGTTATTCTCCTTGTTTATCAACGACGTCACATTTCTGTTGCCCCGTGGCTGCCGACTTCATTACGCTGATGATCTTAAAATTCACCTGGTTATTAAATCGATTGATGATTGCATTACACTGCAGAACTTGCTAAATATTTTCGCCGTTTGGTGTCGCAGGAACAAACTTACGCTTAGTATTGAAAAGTGCAATGTTATCAGCTTCTATCGTATAACATCACCAATATTGTTTCAGTATACTATTGACGAGAAAACTCTTGATCGCTCTGATGGTTGTGTCAAAGACTCGGGAGTTTTGTTGGACACAGAAGTAACCTTCAATCAGCATTATTCATCCATCATCAATAAGGCCAACAAGCAATTAGGAATGATTTTCAAAATTGGGAAATGCTTCAACGATCCTTGTACACTGCGCTCACTCTACTGTTCATTAGTTCGTCCGATTTTGGAAGCTGCCTGCGTAATATGGGATCCGCATTACGACGTGTGGACTGATCGTATCGAACGTATCCAGAAATTGTTTGTTCGTCGTGCGCTTCGGAATTTACCTTGGAGAGATCCGGATAATCCTCCACCGTACGAGGATCGTTGTGCTCTGATAGGTCTGCAAATCCTTGAATAACGACGAAAGTGCTTGAAAGTAACCACTGCTCTTAAAATTTTGACATCAATTTATGACACATCTCGTCCGAGCAGACAATTCAACCTGATTCGTCTGAGTTTCCAACGAACCAACTATGGCATGAATGAGCCCATTAGATTTATGGCTGAAGAAGTTAACAGGCATTCTGAAATGTTTAATTTTTAGTGTGTCCAACTGGGACTTGTTTTTTTCTTTTTGTTTATAGTTGAAATAATTGTGTTATATGTATGAATAATTTGTAATTTATGTTTGAGAAGATGATGGGTTTTTAGGGCTCGTTTGAGAATGGACGTGTTGTTTGAACTCATATGGGCCTTTTCCCATCCCTATATTTATTAAGACCCCAAAAGGTTGGATGAATTGAATAAATAAATCAAATCAAATAAAATAAAATGAGATCCAGATCATAACTCACTTTCTTATTCAGCAACATAACCAAATCTAGGTCCCGATACTAATCCTAATTAAACTTTAGATCAACATTAAAATACAGCTTCAGATTTAAATTCTAATGCGGTTCTGATCCTGCTCATGATCAAGTTTCACGTTAGGATTCGGATTGGGGTTCCTATCTTCATTTATGATTAAATTATGATCAACATTCACGTTAAGATCAACATTTTCTTGATCAGATCAAAATCCTTCTGGTTTCTAATTCATATTAGGATCCAGATCTAGATGTACATCCCTCTTCAAAAAAGCACCCCTATTAAGATAAATTTAAATAATAGATGGACCAAAAAACCGCGACTAGAGAACATTAATTCAGATTTAAGACCAAAACAACACCGAACCATATTTAGATCTATATCAACATTCATCTTGCAATCCACATTCTTATCAAAATTAGGGTCGGAACTAGATTTGATTCCATCCTAATTCATATAAAAACTCAATTTCTGATCCAAATCCGGACATTATTTAAATCCAATCATCAACATCAAATTCTAGATTTATTTATTCATTCCGTCAATGATATATATAGACTGGTTACATTTATTTCTAAACTATACACATACATAAAACAAATTAATTTTGTGTCCTCAGCCTCAAGGACTTGAAATACTGTTTCAGTTTATACCGGGACATCGTAAAGTCAATGGCTTCTCAGTGTTGATTATAAGAATTCATCATACTATTTATAGGTCCATTTTTTGCGTATTCCGTACGATGATGGTTAAGAGCAAATAAACTACGGTGTCGAAGTTGTCGAATGGGTGCATAAAAGTTCAATTCAGAAAGTAGTACTGCTGAGTCAACGTTCTGCGAAACGATATCGTTTATAATTGGAGCCATCACATACTCTCGCCGTTCTTTTAATGTTTGAATATCAATCAGCATGCAACGTGCTTCATATGACGGAGGACGATGTGAGGTCCAACCTAGCTTACGAAGAGCATATAGTAAAAATTGCTTTTGTACTGATTCTATTCTTTCTTCATGTACGCCAGGACGAGGAAACCACACAATGCTACAGTATTCTAGTATTGACCTCACATAGGCAACATACAAAGTTTTGATATTGTACGGGTCTTGAAAATTGTAGCAAAAGCGTTTAATAAACCCTAACATGTTGTTTGCCTTGTGTTTGATAGTGTTAGAGTGGTCGATGAAATTAAGTTTAATTGAAATTAAGTGGGGTTGTTTTTGAATATTTTGCATGGTTCAGTTAGCATTGCATTCAATTTTTTGACTGACAGAGCCCATTAAACATCACAGAAAAAATTTTTTTTCCTAAATTTTTTTCGATAAAACCCTTCAGAACACAAATAAAAAACAATTTGATCAAGAACTGAAATTTTCATGCAAAACGGGATTTATGTTTGTCATTGTTGATAAAAGACATTTGAAGAAAAATGATTAGTATCTGATCACTAAAACTTGAGATATTATTCACAAAACTACGTAAAACATGCAAAATTATGACTTTTTGTACCGAATTTGCCTCTAAGTAAAAATTAAAAGCGATGACATATGATTCTTTTTTCATTAAAATGTTTGTCATTGTTCAGAAAAGACATTTGAAGAAAAATGATTAGTATCTGATCACTAAAACTTGAGATATTATTCACAAAACTACGTAAAACATGCAAAATTATGACTTTTTGTGCCGAATTTGCCTCTAAATCAAAATTTATAGCGATGACGTATGATTCTTTTTTGTTAAAATGTTTGTCAATGTTCAGAAAAGACATTCGAAGAAAAATTATTAGTATCTGATCACTAAAACTTGAGATATTATTCACAAAACTAAGTAAAATATGCAAAATTATGACTTTTTATGCTCAATTCGTCTCTAAATCAATTCGCGGTGATATGTGATTCTTTTTTCATTGAAATGTTAGTTGATGTCCAGGAAAGACATTTCAGGAAAAAAATTAGGTATCTGATTACTCCAATTTGAGATATAATTCACAAAACTACGTAAAACATGCATCATTAAGGCTTTTTATACTCAAATCGTCTCTAAATCAAAATTCAAAGGAGGCTGGCAACAAGGCTAACTGATAATACGTGCCCCGGAAGCTATCCGTTAAAGTCATTGATTTATAAGTGATTTTAGGGGCCAAACTTGTTAAAAAGTGTAAAGTTGTGATCTGTGATGCTTCATCTAAGTGAGAAAAGTGAAGGTTTTGTGAAAAACACAGTGTTTCTTGAGTGGAAGTCATAATTTATCCACGAAATCAAACTGAAAATTGTAAGGCAAGTTAGGTTGCGTGAGTGTGAGTGCCAACTTCGTGCGTCGCGCTAACTAGCGGTTCATTATTAACGTGCGAAAATGGAGTGCATGGTGGTGTGATCGAAGAGAATTGCACTACCTGAAGAGCGGAGAGAGTAGCGTTGCGCTGTGCTAGTCGGCGTTTGTTTCGCTGGCATAGGCATAACCAAAATAAAACAGATGAGTATATGTTATTTTTTTTGTATCAAGAATGCATAGGCTCTGTGTGTAGTGGTTTTTAGCGGGCTTTGGACTTTGGCAGAAGTGTGAATGTGTGATCTGTTGGGTGCACGAGGTGTGGTAGCTTTTCGGCTGCGAGTAGTTTTTTTTTGTTTGCAAACCAGATTGTGCGATGATGTTTTACTGTTTTACTTTTTTCTCCCACAAGTAAAAGCACTAAGAATTGTCAGGTGAGTTAACTTATCAATGGGCTCGATACGACATACACGATTTGCGTTTGGTATTATATTTATTTTCCTAAATGGTCCGCGTTCGAATATGGTTCACATCATGTGATGATCCACCGAATACCACGTAGTTGCCAGTTTGCGGAACGACGTAGCACGCCGTTTTAATTGTGCTCGTCATAAATGTTTAACTGTTACAGTTTTGAATGTCCAAATTGAAAACAGAGTGCAATTAAGGTGTTTTTCTGGAGCCTTTTTCTCGTGTAGTTTTGTGTAATAGTATTGTTTATTAGAATTAATGGTGGAATAGATTAATTGATATGTATTCACTGATATGTCGTGTGCAATGGATTTTTGAACGCACTGACTCTCGCATGTCAGGTAATAGAAAATTCAATAAAGTTGAGTTTGACATCTGATGACTATTTAGTCAGCCTGAAATAATCATGATTGGTTTGGTCTTATCAATAATTTTAAGACTTTGGATTAGTATGTACATCTACACCTGATGTTTGCACTTAATGTTTTAGATACACCAAGCTTTGCCATTTTTCTATCTTTCCAACCGGATCACTCCCAAGGTAATGAGTAGCTCAACTTAGTAATGAGCCAACATGACGCATAGTATGCCTCGAATCCGTCATCTACCACGTTTTTGCACGATCAGGCTTCAAGTAGGGTTCTATCAGCCAAACATGTGTTCACCTCGAAAGCAATGGTTGTGGATAATACATGAAATCTTATGCTCCACTTTTTCGATTTTTCTAGCTTTTGGGCTGCTTATGTTTTGTATACTGTGTTCCAATAATGACTAGGTCGGCATTTTGTTAACAAACTTGAGACTATATTAGCTCGATGGATGGTCAATATGGAAATTTTCATTTTTAAATTAATAAGGCTTTGTATGCATGAAACTTTGCCAATTTTTCTATTTAATAGGCAACATTCGCATCGACAACTAAGATAGAATCGGCGTGAAATGTCGTAGTGTTTCGATGTAAACCGCGTTTCCGGCTCGGGAGAATTTTACTTATATTACGTTTTCGGAATATAATGATTTCGAGGGGTATACCCAGATACTTGTTCATGTCTCACTGTGACTGTTTAACCGAAGATTTCGTCCGGTCGATAAGTATCGCGATTAACGAAAACGCGATGTATACCTTCCCAAGAATCGCGACGGCCGACGTGCGTTCGTTTCTTCTCGGGATTGGGATTGACTCGGGATCGACAAATAGCTGTTTGCTACGAGTAGCATGGGCTACATCGCGTGCGTCGTACGCAGAGGATCGCGACGTTTAGCTAGAAATATACTCATGGTTAGTTTTCGTAATAAGCGTTTTTCGCGGTATCTTATCGTTTTTTTAGAGCAGACAAAGTGTATACGAGAAACGTCGTTGGTCGATCTGTTAGGTAGAAAATGTCCGGTTGACCGAACCCCTAGAGACTCCGCGTCGGTACCTCAATGAGGTCGAATTATCTACATATAGATCAACAACGCGCAACTGATTTCGGTGTAAAGAGGATCACCTTACGAGGAGATATCATATCATTTGAAGTTGTCCCAATTTGATCAAAGGTCCAGTATCCTTGCGTACGATTTATTGTTGCGGTGTTACATTGTCAAACTGAATGACTTCGAACCGCATTATGAATATCGTGACGGATATAATGAACTTGTTCGCGCGATACTTGTTCTAAAGAACCCGACACTCGAAATCAGCGCATCGTTTACCAAAACGAACCCTGCTGTGTACCTTGCCCTTTCTCCAACATCCCAGTGATTTCTCGTGGAAGTGCAGAGGTGTTCTCGGCTTCCAATAAGCGAGTATCACGTCAACATTTTCCTATACAAATTCCTTCTTTGACCTGCATTCGGATGCGGCCGGCGCTGGTATTGCCTAATATATAAAGATTAAGGTCACCAGTTTTTACACATTGAGGATGCATGTTGGTCCCAAGCATCATCTGTTGGTTCTCTGTGTAATTACAGCTGATCTGGCAATAACGGAGTAGCAACCGCGGGCGGTCAATCATGCTCATGCTCATGCTCATGCTCAAATCGTCTCTAAATCAAAATTCAAAGCGATGACATATGATTCTTTATTCATTAAAGTTTTCGTTGATGTTCAGGAAAGACATTTGAGGAAAAATAATAGGTATATGATTACTAAAACTTGAGTAATTTTTCACAAAACTACGTGAAACATGCAAACTCATGACTTGCCTTTAAATCAAAATTTAAAGCTATGATCTGTGATTTTTTTACAATGAAATGTTTGTTAAGGTTAGGGAAGTTATTTGAGGAAATCACGTGAAAAATGGAAAACCATGATTTTTTTAATTTGTTTATGTCAGAATTCAAAGCGATATCATGTGATTTTTTTTAAATAAAATGTTCATTGTTCCTACAACTTTTGCAAATGTGGATAGTAACACAATACCGGATTCGATTAACTTTTTCACTTTCATTTTACTTTTATTCAAACTATATCTTGGGAGATTGATTGGAAGAAAGACTACATTTCATTAGTTTAAACATCGATTAAGGGGCGACTTTAGCATTAAAACTCATGCTTTTTTATTTTCTACGTAGTTTAGTGAATTAAAGCACAATTGTGAGTTATCAGAAAACCTTCACTTCTTCTCAGACGTGTTCCTTGGACACTAACAAACCTTTATCATTTTGAAAAAAAAAACACACATGTCATCTTTTTAGATTTCATTGTAGAGGAAACCTAAGCATGGCTGGTCATGCTCATGTGCAATTCTTCTCACGTTAACTTCTTTCTTTCAAAAGAGACACGAAAAGAGGTTTTACTGTAAACGATAGTAGAGTTGCCCGAATTTCACTCAATATAGGTATAATCGGAACTAGGATGGACCCACTTATTTTCCAAAATGGCGACTTTCGGTTCAAGGAAAATAGTCTAAAGTGGTATTTGACCAACAATTTCAATACTTCCGAAAGTGGAACTCCATACGTCATTTCGAGATTCTAAATGATGACTTAAAGTTTACGTTCTGTGCGTTCTTAGAATATTGGCAGTCCCTCTACAATTATGGGTCAATACACATGTTGCCTAAATGTTGAAAAATGAATATAAAATCAGAAAAATTATCAACTATGAATGTTTTATTTTCCCTTTCTGTATTCTGATGTATACTTTCGATCGACAATTAGTTTCACTGCAGCTGATGCGTGTAAATCGGTTAATAAGAAAAATAGTACTTGCATAGCAAAAGACACAATTATGGGTCACTTTTGCCCTTCAAGATCATTGAGTTTATAAAACCACCAAATCCATCAAAAAAGTTATTTTATTGTTGTAAAAGCTGGATAGTAAGTTATTTTATTAGATCGTGATGTATTTTCATGCAAAAGTGATAAAAAAAGCCAAAATATGGACTGACCCACAATTGTGCACCGCAAAACGTAACATTACTACAATTACGGGTGATTCACTTATTGCAACCGAGCAGAATTATTGTTTTTAGTAACATTTTCAACATTAAATCATTTTAATCGTATGAATGGGGTTACAATTGAGTTATAAAAAATACCACTGCCAATGAAAATTGTTCAGTTTTATGAGAATAGACGTATTTGTGTAAAAGTGACCCATAATTGTAGCTGACCCATAATTGTGGAGGCACTGTATACGATGCGAAATATTTTTGAAGTATGTTGTACTAATGCATCAATGAAATATAAAAAATGATTCTCAATTTTTAAATCTTTGATCCCGAGCATCGCCGGGAACGTTAAACTAGTTATCAAATAAAAAATAAAACTTATTCAAATTCGCATCAATTTGTGTTGCAAATATTTGCAGAAGAGTGGCTTTCAGGGTTTTCAAGTCATCAATTAATCGCTTCAGATCCGCTTAAAATTTACTTGAACCCTAAATAATGTATTGTCCTTCTGTAAAACTCTACTTAAGTCCGCTGAATCACCGCTAGTGTTCGATTCCTATATTATTACTAAAACACCGATTCCAGCTCTTGCTACATTTCAATAGAAACTGGAGTGTCCATTGTCCAATACTTTCAGTTTTTTGGAGAGTTAGCTGATTGTTAGGCAGGCCTTAAACGAGGTAAACATCTTCTATTTGATACTGATTTTTTTTAACCAAAATATTTCTTCGGGCTAGTGTATGCTATACTATTACACTATAACGAATATTTTCTTAAAACTTTGTTTGCTCCAACGGTAGCATAGCCTTTTTGATCATTTTTTATCAAATATATTTGCTATACCATTACACGATGCGAATAATTCAAAAAAAAACTGCCGCAAATCTAGTTTTTGTTGACAGAAAAATACCTCAAACCCTTTTGAAATTGGTATCATCATTGATTAGATAGCAGGATTCCGTATAAGAATTTTGCTTCTTTAACTAGAATGTTATTTGGCAACTTGGCGGTTTTTTTGTAGAAGATCGAGACAAACCGAAAGGAAATGATAAAATACTAACTAATCACTTCAATACGACCGTAAATAAGTCAATTCTAGAGCATTTGAATTCCTACGTAATCAACCTGCGAAGATGATTTTTGATGTGAAATTGCGGCCACGACCCAAGTTAAAACTGACTGAGTTTTGATGAATTATTTATTTCTGGTCGCATTGATTTACGGATTTTAAATTTTTCCATCGACCTACAGGTTTCGAAAATTTGTATCAATGAAGAAAAAAAATCGAGCAACCATTTGCTCAGTAGTGAACTTACTGGCATAGAACGACATTGGACGGTTTTCGTTTACTGAAATTGACAATTTTTCGTTCACTGAACAAGACAACAAATAAAGCTGCTATATTCTTTGACAACATAAGTTTCGCTTTACGATACGATATTTAGTTTTATTGCACTATTGTGTCGAAAACTATATTAAATATTGCGAAATTTTTCGAGGGACTCGGGAATCCCGGGATCCCGGGAATCAATATTTCTGTTCCCGGGATCCGGAAAGGAAAGGAAGCGTCCAATCAACTATAAGCTCGTGTTTTGCTCGTGGTATTTATTCTAGACTCAGTCTCCCAGATGGTCTCAAGATACGATGCTGGCCTAACAAGCCAGCTGTATTTATTCCAGATTTATTTTGTAAGTGACTCCGCCTCTTTTCAAGTTACATCATTTTCACAGTTACGCAAGACGCAAAAAGATTTTATTCCGTATGTAATACGAATGTACGAAAAATGAAACGCATTTCGTGTAGGCAAACTATGGAACTAGAAGAGTGGAGCTCTAAGCCACGCTACCTAATAACACGTTGTGTCGTTGTAAGTTGCAAAGTAGGCAATGTATGTGATTTTTTCGAGGATGCGAAAAATGAACACAGGCTGAGGGTGTGATTTAGACTTAGAAAAAATTTGCCTCGTCCAGACGGGATTCGAACCCCAGTTAAACTACTGGGGAGGTAGTTTACCCTGAGACCAATATCGTTCACCCTTCACTATTGCACCATGCTCCATACAGGCTTCGATCAACCACACACTGCCTTGTGAAAGTTTTTTTGTAACTGAGTGCCGCTCTCACATCTGATGGAGAGAGAAGACTAGGTGATTCAGTTAATTGTGGATCTTCTACCGAAACGCTTCTAACGGCTCAAGGCGTGTAAATTTCTTGACAATCCAGGAGTTTTTATACTGATTAAATTTCACATTCAAGTTGTACAGTGCTTGTACAATTATGGGTCAATCAACGTGTTGGCTGAATGTTCAGGATTAAATTTAAAATCGGAAAAATGATACCAATGTTTTACTGTCTATTTCTGTGTTCTGATGTGTACTTTCGATCAACCATTAGTTTCACTGCAAAAGATGTGTGTAAATCGGTTGAGAAGAAAAATATCACTTACTAGCAAAAGACACAATAACTAGGGTTTGTAATCCCGGGAACGATTTCTCGGGATTCCCGGATCTCGGGAACAGAAATATTGATTCCCGGGATCCCGGGATTCCCGAGTTCCACGAAAAATTTTGTTAGATTTACTATAGTTTCTTATGCAATAGTGCAATAAAATTGAATACGTCAAACTGGTGCGACCTGAAATGAATCATTCAATAAAACTCAAAGTCAATATAGTATTTAAACGTAAAAATCATCTTTACATGTTAATTAGTAGGCATTCAAATGGTTTAAGACTGACTTGTTTCTAGTCGTATTGAACTGATTATTTAGTATTTTATCGTTTCCTTCCGGTTTGTCTCGGTCACAGAAAACCACCGAATGGCGAAATAACGAAATAACGAAGTTAATCAACCAAAATTCTTCTTCGGAATCTTACGCTCCAATCAATGGTGATACAAACCAAAAGGGTTTGAAATGTTGTTCTGTTAATGAAAACTAGGTTTAAGACGAAGTTTATTTAGAAAAAACCGCACCGTGTAATGACATAGCAAATATATATTAATAAAAAAAAAATAGCGAATAGATTTGCTATCAGTTAAGTAAACAGTAAATATTTACTGTAGTGTAAAACATGTTTTGCCCAAAAAATCCGTACCAAATATAGCAAATATTTTCCTCGTCCATTACCTGCCTAACACTCAGTTTTCTCTTCAACAAACTTAACAAAGCATCGGACACCAGTTTTCAATTAAATGTAGCAAGAGGTGAAATTGGTGATTTCAAAGTATTCTAGAAATCGAACATCAGTGGTGATTCAGTGGACTTGAGCAAGGTTTTACAGAAGGAAATACCATTTTTGAGCTTGACGGAAAATTGTCAACGGATCTGAAGCGATTGTTTGGCGACATGAGGACCTTTAATCCTCCTTTTTGTTACCTTTTACTGATGAACTTATTTAAAATCTCATTGTTGCAAAAAAAATTTCCGTTCCCGGCTCCCGGGTATACCCGGGAAATAAGATTTTTCATTCCCGTTTCCCGGGAAATCGATTCCCGGGAATTTTGCAAACCTTAATAATAACGGGTCACTTTTGGCACTCAAAATCATTAATTCTTTAAAATCATCAAAATCCTTCAAAAAAGTTGTTTTATTGTTGTGAAAGCTTGATAATAAGTTAAACTATTCAGTCGTGATGCATTATCATGCAAAAGTAACAACAATAGCTGAAATATGGACTTACCCACAATTGACGCACCGAGTAGAATTTTTTTTTATGACATTTGCAAATTTGAATCATTTCAAACGTATGAATGAGGTTACAACTGAGTTTACAGAAATATCACGGCTGATGGAAATATTCTCAGTTTCGTGAGAATAGATGTATTTTCGTGAGAGCGACCCATCATTGTAGCTGACCCATAATTGTGGAGGGACTGTAGTTTCCAATTACTACTAATGCAAAGTAAAAACCGAAAAACTTTTACTTCTGGGACTTCAATATTTAAGGAGCTCGTCGTTGTCATCTTTGATAATTTTGTCGACCGTCTGGAATCGGTAAGAGACAATACAGGAATCTTTAGGAACACATTTGTAAATTAACGCGAATAGAAGCGTACCAAGGTTGTTTTCTCGAGTGCCATTTCAAGTGCTTCTCAATTATTTCTATTCGTTTTATATGTGGTGCATTTAGTCACGTCTACTATAAACAAAACTACATCAGTCAGTAAACATTTTGTAACAGTAGTTGGATTGAATTCATTTGAATTTTTCGAACCACCAATAATTGATAAAGTGGCATCATAAGAAAAACTGTTCAGCGAACAATGCACTAAACTTTGTTACGCTCAGCAACTCATCTCTATTCCATCCGCTTCATCTCATCAACTTCGAAATTGGTTCCGGGCATCACATCCTGCAAGACAATTTGGAACCGGCCAACTTGCGCTCGCAAAACCTGACCGCAGCAGCAGTTGATTAACCGGGGTCCAATACTGCCACGCCACCAGCGCCAGACAATTAAATTTAATGCAATCAATTGTCAGAGGTTGCAATATTACTGCACGGAACGTGATGCACTTGAAGTTTCGTTTCCGTTTTTCGTTTTTATTTCACCCTGTACAAACAACCGCCGTAGTCCGCCGCCGCTGGATTCCGGGTGGAGAAAACCAGTACGTGTCTTCCGGACGTCTGAGTAGAAGAACCGTCGGTGTTCTGGACGGCGATGGCGAAAATAAAGAGAATTTATTGCCCAGAATCCGTAACAATTACAAGCGGACCGCGCGATGTGACTGCTGTTCTTGGTGTGCATTTCTGAGTTTAGCAGCGTGAACTAAAAGCTGTTCTCAAAACGATGGCAACGCTCCTTGTAGAACGAAACTCGGCTGGCGCTCAATTTTGCGAATATGTAGGAAATTTTGCTCAAGTGCTCATAAATCTCTTGTCGGACGAGAGCTAGAGCACATGTTGTTTAGCTCCGTTCTCACGTACGGTAGATTAACACTTTGCAATAAAAGTTTTGTGAAGACTTCCCTCCACTGCGGCCAACCATCGATGAACCAGTTATCGATTCTGAATTCAGGACCGACTCAATTTAAAAAAAAAAGTTTTAGATTAAGTTGTTTGTTTAACATTCGCTACGATTATTGATATCGAAATGTCGACATGTAATGACTTCATCGTATAATGGCTGTTCTAGAATTTCACGATCGTACCAAGAGCAAAATTGTATGATCTTTAGTTGTGTTAAAAATCATTAACTACTTTGAGTTATAAGCTGTCGAATCATCGATTTTCCCTCGTAGAACTAAACGTGTTCTCACTGAAACTGCCGGAAGTCTAGTTAAAACGCCCAGCGGCCAGAGATCTGGTGCAAACTATTTCAAGTTGTTACACGCTTGGCTGCGTCCAGCTTTTCCCCCCTTGGACCAAATACACACAACCATCAATTAACTTTCCCAGATTTATCATCTTGAGAAATCGGAAACTTCCTTCCGGTTTATCTTGATGCCCGCAGGCACTCTCCCTTCGTTCTGGCTTTGAGCGAAAACAATCATCCAATCATGGCAAAAGCTACCCATCAGCCAGGCGAGTGAAAAGTCACTCAGTTGTAAAATAAATGATGCAAATTATGAAGACATCTGCCCCCTTCAGCGTCTTCCTACACGTTGCACAGATCGATGCCGACAGGCTGCGAGCAATATGGTAAAACAACTCGTTCCGATTATTGGGTGCGTTTTGGCTGATGTGGGTTTTCTGTCCGCTCGGAATGCATGATTTAATTCGCGCACTGACAAATCAATTGATAGGCAACGAACGGGATTTTCTTCCATTTCGCCACGTCCACGTTCACCAGATGAGCCGGCATCGAGAGCAGCGAAATTTATTTGTGAAAATAGCGAAAAATTCAATTATTTGTTTGCTCGAGTTGAAGTCCTTCGAGGCGATAGATTAGGAAAGACCGAAGCGGTCCCACGAAACGCATGCCCGGCGGGGGCGGGTGAAGAGCGTCGAGCGAAGGCGAAAGTCGGAGCACGAAATTTATGGCGTTTTCCGATTTGTGAACATAAATTTTCTTTCTCCCAAGTTAGATTGTTGTTGGGTCGTCGCGCTTCCCTCCCACACCGTAGGCTTATCGCTAGTGACGAACGGCCCACGGAAAGCTTTCACATGAATATGTGGGGTAGTGGGACGAGAGTTTTATGTATTCAGAAGCTAATCGACTGTAAAACATATTTTAATTCACTCAGATGGAACTTTCTTTTTCTCGACCGATTCGCATTTCCCCGACCGCTTTTGAATGAAACGGGACCCAATCTGTGTTTGTCAAAAATCGACTTCTCCCATGGCTGCTGGTTGGTTGTGTGCTTGTGGCATGGCGGCATTATCGGTGCCAACCTTTACGCAATTGTATGCTGGCAAGCCGAAGGCAAGTCTTTGTTCCGTGTCCTGCTTCTTCGGGTTTTATTATCTCCATGTTTACACACCCCAATTGGCAGAAATAAATTGATTCGGTTCCAGTTTGCTGCCCATTCACCCATTCCAGAGTAGAATTTTTCTCTTCCTTCCGGCTTCCAGGTCCAACAGGATGACGACAGAGGAAAGCGTCAAACGCTCCAAAGATTTCAGCCCGGCGCATGATTCATCACAACGGAGAATGATTTTTTTTTTTCATCGGCGTATTCTTGCTTTGTTCTGTTTAAACAGGATCGAAATTCGTTCATCGAATTCTGTTGACCAAATACATTAGAAGTCATTCGAGCGCGCGGGAGGCTGCAAATTACCGCCGCTTTGCTCGGAACAAACGAAAGCAGGGAAGCTTTTAGTGCAGTTCTGTAGTTTGCGACGACAGGCAATAAGAAAGTGCCAATCAGTAGCGATATGCTTTGCACTTAGTAGGACTGGGAAAAAATATGAAGAACGCCATATTTAGCAGGTTCTGGTGGTAAATAATATTTGTAATTTATTTCATGGCTTCACCATTTCTGACCATTTATAAAGAAAAAACATAATGAAAAAAGCTTGACTGGAAATTGACCCACAATTGCGTGCTCAATTCCATAAGTTCTAATTTTACCAAAATGGTAAGACTGCTTTTGGATAAGTATTTTTAACTTATCAATTTCCCTCAGTTAAAAGAAAGAAAAAATTGTTTGAACTTATTTGAAATTTTTATTTCATTATTCCTATACTTTTCTCATTGTTATTCAAAAGCTCATATTAATATGGCAGTTACGTTATAAACGTTCCATCACAAAAGATCATAACAATCGTCGCAGTGGCGCAAATCTTACAAAAAAAAAATATACATTTCCATCATTTACAGAATGCGACAGAATGTTTTCTTATAAAATCTTCTGACGTGAGCATCATAACTCATTGAGGGAACTGAGAAAAAATGGAAGAGCAAAAACAGAAAGTGAACTGCAGATACCAGTGAAAAGGGAAATTGACTCTAAATTGAAAACTAGAGACAAAACGTTGAAAAACTTTAACGAAGTTAGAAATGATTATATCGCATTGAAAAATTGTATGATTTTATTTCAAACCAGATTAAAATAGTAATATTGTTTTTTTAATAATTGGGATTTCCCAATTATTGATACCATCTACAGTCGAACTCTCCCACCCAATTATTTTTTTAAATACTGTTGAAATCGCTTGAAAATCTCCATAAAACCGTACCAAACTTTATTAAATGTCATTTCGGGAAATTGTGAAATTGAAAATTAAATTCGGCCGCGAAATAAAACCGAAATCCAGTTATAGTCGAGAGTCGTACGATGGCTTGCTCGATGGAAGATTTTATAGAACTTTTCACAACCACAATTTACCCTTAAATAGCATTAAACGTTTAATTATTTCGTCCATATTTTTCTCAAGTTGGATATTGTTTTCTAATCTCCCTTCTAAATTCATTAACTGCTTTTTTTGCTTAGGCCGGTACAAATTTCATTTTCATTTTATGTCACCCCCGCCCCCACCCCCTTCAAAAATGTTGAAAATTGGAAGGAGAAAAAAGTTCAAGAGCGTATATGCTTAATTTAGCAACAAACAAGTCCAGTGACAGTAAAAGTGTCATCAATAGGCAAGCCAAATGATTGATAATGATAATAATAATGATATTTGAACACACTTTTGCATGTAAGTTACAAACGTCCTTACTTGCACACAATTTGTTATTAAGGCTATTCCTTTTATTTCTTTTCAGTGTTATTTATTTCTTGCCCTCCCCTTAGCTAACTTTGATAACCGTGGACATAAAAACTACTCAAAATTTGTATCAGCCTTATTTTACGTTTAGATATCTCTCACCACATTTTCGTGATAAATTTGAAATTTGCAGTGAAATAAAAATTATATCAATGTTTTTTGATTTCTGAGAAAATTATTTTTTAAACTACGAGAAGCATTATCACAAAAAATGATAGCATTGGATGAGAACGTAGGATTGCAAAAATTAATCTTTCTGAATAAGTTGGATAAAGCAGGGATTTTTTCAAAAGTTGGATAAATCCCTTATTTATCACAAACCCAATTCTAGTTCTAAACTCTCTCTCATACCGAATCATATTCTCAATCCCAACTGTGATCCACTACTGATTACAATCACAATTCGAACTTAATTTTTTGTCATTCCAATTTCAATTCCAAACTCAAATTTCATTCCAAATCTCATTTCCAAATGGATTTTCAACGGAAATTGTTACTCCAATTTCAGTTGTAAATGAATATTCCAATGGCAACATTAATCCTTTATTGCAATATTAATTCTTATCCCAAAGAACCGTCCACATTCCGCGTGCATTACTTAGGAGAGAATAGCGGGTATAAAATATCCATACTTGTCCACAGGAGGGTGGAAGGTTATAATGATAATGTCCACGTGGACACGACAGTTTTTCCAACCAAATGGAAATTAGCTTTAAAAAAATATATTGACCTATATTAGAAATTATAGATATTCTAGTTTTGGAGCCGTTGTCACCTATATTTGAAATAATTCAATTTCTTTTGGTAAATTTCTTCAAACATGTTTTTACTACATGTAAGGAACTTTTAAAAAATTTCGAATAAAATGAGTTATCTTCCTTTTTTTTGTTTTTTCTCGTTGACAGAGGTACTTCTAACTGGTTTTAAAGCTAATTTGAAAATCAATAAATACAAACTATTTTTAGTTCCTTGAGGCACTTTCAACTTAGCTGTGAACTAAATTTAGAGTTAGTTTTGTTTCTTTGTCTCATCCACTTTTGGAACCACTTCCAGCTAAATTTTGAAACAATTTCTGCTTTGTCCTTTTCTTTCAGCTAGAGGCGTTCTTCAACCTGCTGATTTTGAATAATTTTCCTGGTTCACTCTACTCTTTAGAGTTATATATTGTTGTTTTGTTTCTTATTTTCTTGATTCCAGGAGCATTATTAAGCATTTTTAATTAATTCAGAAAACCTAGTACTCTATCTGTAATGTCCGTTTTTTTTTTTGAATAATTGTTCACAAATTCTTATTTTCTTCATCTACTTACGTACCTGAAAGCATTTTCTGGTTCTTTTTTACTAAATTTTGATTATATTTCTTTTCACCCTTTTCTGTCCAATAAAACCGTTTCAATTTTTTTTCCTAGCCTAGCTTATTCTAGCCATAGAGACGTTTTTCAACCGTTCTGAACTAAATTCTGATTTTTTTTATTCTTTCAAACCCGTTCGAAGTGTTTCCAAATGTTTCGAGCTACATTTACGAGAGTTTTTATACATTTTATATTAAGCTTGATGTAGCTTTTCCTTGAGTTTTTTTTTTGTGGTTTATAGTTGCTCTTTTCAATTATTAGATACTTATTGGAGACCAATTTTGTAGCTCTATATATTTTATATTTTACAGATATTTTGGCTATATTTTGATAGTTTATTTTTCTTTCTGCCTTTTAGAAGTTGAAGATATGTTTGAGATTATCTTATTGTCATGCTTGTTAGGCCGCGTTAGGAAACATTTCTTTATTTAGTTCATGTGAGTGGTATGTTTTTTTTATCATGCTTTGCTTACAGCTACATTTAATCAGCATTGAAAAAAAAAATTTATCAAAATTTTAGAGTAACCGTTTTATTTGTTATTTAAAAACGTGACTTTTAATAAAAAAAGGTTCGAGCCTGATGAAGGAAAATTTTCAGCTGCTTGCGTTTTGGTTTTTTTCTATTAGATGTGTTTTAGAGTATTTTTCTCAACGTGTTTTGAGTCACTCAATATTTTCGATTGGTTTATTTTCGACTTTCTCTGGATAATAGGAATGTTTTTCAGCATATATTTTGTATGCTTTCTTTCTGCCTTTTAGAGACATTTAAAAGTTTTTAGTTCATTCTTGATTAATTTTATAAAAAAAATTTCCGTTTTTCAAAAAACTTGTTGAAATAAGATTGATTTTTTTTCTTTCTGCTTAAAATGTTTTCAATTCGTCCTCTTGAACGTTTTCATGAATGTTGTGTTGACCTTGTTTGTTTTTTATTAATCTTTTTTGGCTTGTAGGAGAATACTGATAACTTTCTCCTTTATTGTTCCATTTTTTTTTGAAAATCTTTTCTCTCTTCTCCCCTCTCTCTTCTCTCTTCTCTCTTTTCTTTTGTCTCTTCTCTTTTCTCTCTTTTCTTTTCTCTCTTCTCTCTTCTCTCTTCTCTCTTCTCTCTTCTGTCTTCTCTCTTCTCTCTTCTGTCTTCTCTCTCTCTCTCTTCTCTCTTCTCTCTTCTCTCTTCTCTCTTCTCTCTTCTCTCTTCTCTCTTCTCTCTTCTCTCTTCTCCTCTTCTCTCTTCTCTCTTCTTCTCTCTTCTCAATTCTCTCTTCTTTCTTCTCTCTTCTCTCTTCTCTCTTCTCTCTACTCTCTTCTCTTCTTCTCTCTTCTCTTCTTCTCTCTTCTCTTCTCTCTTCTCTCTTCTCTCTTCTCTCTTCTCTCTTCTCTCTTTTCTCTTCTCTCTTCTCTCTTCTCTCTTCTCTCTTCTCTCTTCTCTCTTCTCTCTTCTCTCTTCTCTCTTCTCTCTTCACTCTTCTCTCTTCTCTCTTCTCTCTTTTCTCTTTTCTCTTGTCTCTTCTCTCCTGTATCGTGTCTCTTCTCGTTTCTCTCTTCTCTCTTCTCTCTTCTCTCTTCTCTCTTCTCTTCTTTTCTCTTCTCTTTTTCTCTTCTCTCTCTTCTCTCTTCTCTCTTCTCTCTTCTCTCTTCTCTTCTTCTCTCTTCTCTCTTCTCTCTCTTCTCTCTTCTCTCTTCTCTCTTCTCTCTTCTTCTTCTCTCTTCTCTCTTCTCTCTTCTCTCCTGTCTCCTGTCTCTTCTCTTTTCTCTCATCTCTCTTCTCTCTTCTCTCTTCTCTTTTCTCTTATTCTCTCTTCTCTCTTCTCTAACGTCTCTTCACTCCAGTCTCTCCTCTCTTGTCTCTTCTCTCCAGTCTCTCCTCTCTTGTCTCTTCTCTCCTGTCTCTTCTCTCGTATCTTTTTTTTTTCAATCCTTTTTTTTTCTCTTTTCTCTTCTTTATCTTTTCTTAATATATATTTACTTCTCTTCTATCATTTTACCTCTTTTTTTTCTCTCCAGTACACCTCCTTTTTTCTCTCTATTTTATCTCTCTTTTTTCTCTTTACTTTACCTTCCTCTTCTCTTTCTGTTCACCTTCCTTCTTTCACACCTATTTCTTTTTTGCTTACTATTTCTTTTTTTTTCTTCATATCATATTTCACTATTTTTGGTTACATCTCTCTATTTTTTACTTTCCATTTTAACACTAGTTTTTCTCTATTCCGACTTAATTTTTTTCTCTAGTTCGCCTTTTCTCCTGTTTTTCTTTTTTATTGTTTTATTTCACAGCTCTTTTTTTCACTCCCTATTTCACTTCTTTATTTTTCTCTGTATTTCGGCTCTTATTTTTGTCTCTATTAACAGTTCACATTTCTGAGCCTCTGATCATAATTCCAATCCCAATGTCAATTTAAATCCTAACCAATTTCATTGAACCTCTTCTAATTATTTAAACTATTCACAAATCTTCAATATTCATGACCTGTGATAATGTGAGATTGGCTGGTTAGATGCAGAAAAAAATATATGAAAGACTTCTGATAAAAATAAAAACCAAAAAAAAAAAATAAATTGGACATTGATTATTTTCACTTAATTCGAACATGTTCCAAATATGCCGAAAGTGACTTGAATAGTAACAAATATGCCAGAAGGGATGGTAAAGGCAAAATTCCGGAATAAAAATTGGAAACGGACACCAAAAAAATGAAATTCCGGATAATCGAGTCTGAAATTTCGGATAATCGAACTTCCGCATAATCGAGTCTCCGGATAATCGAGTCCGACCTGTATAACCGAAAATCGTCTCAATTTCTGCGAAGTGTTTCGTTGATCATAAATCTTATCGCCTTCAAATCAAAGCAATAATTAAAATCGTTTCGATATGATTATAAGAATTATGTTATTGTTTGATCAAACGAATTTTAAATCAATGCAATTGCTACTTACATACAATCATTTAACAAACCGTTCTTCTATCTCTGATTACAGGGACCGAGTCTTCAGGTTGAATCTGAAAAACGTCAGCATGACATCTTGTGAGGTAAGTACAGCATTCACCAGACATAAAGTCTCAATAGAATTGTCCTAAACACATCGCCACAGCAAGTTCAACTGTCGGCCAACGTCATCGCATCGACAGTCCAGCCAATCTTCCGCCTGGAAGCCACCTACACTGCATCGAAATAACAGCTCTATTCAGCATTTCCTTTTGCTAAGACGTCCTTTCCCTGGTCGGTCGCTAGCTCTTAACAAACTTCGACCGCTGGATTTACTCCAGTCCAGACGATGCGGTTGAACCACTTCGGATTCGGTGATTTTATTGACCAACAATCAAGGATATAAGTGAGGACTCCAATATGTTCTGGGTAGTCGATTTTGCTGATTTCCCCTGTTGATATGTCAGATGTTCGATACATTCTGAATCTAGTCTATGTGTGTGTGGGTGTGAGGATGTGTTTATTTTTTATACTGCGGCAAGTTGATCGCTATTTTCACTCGAATCGGCTACCTTACTATCTAGCAAACATCAAGAGAGTGTGAAGTTTACACGCATGAGAGGCACTAAATAGAAGATGAGTCCTGATCAGAAACGGGAGAAAAAAATATAAAATTGATATTGCGAAATCGCTATCTCGTTCCAATTGAGTGGAGAAAGCTGCTGATTTTTTTGTCCTGGTTTTTTTTTCTCCAGTGCGATGAAGCCCTGATAGCACTCACAGTGTTATGTGTTATGTTTTGTTGACGCCTAGTCGGTTTTGGCTTAGGCGAAAAAAAATGTATACGTTGGAGGACAAACCGGCAACGACCGACGACACGTTCGATGTTGCAGAGCGGTATCAAATTGATTGCGAGCGTTTATGCTTGATGGAGTGCCGAATTTTGGCGAAAGGCAGCTGCTGCTCATTGGAATGGAAATGGCAACGATAACATCCTATCGAATGAACACATAACAGGGAAGAAGTGAACGACCGTGATTTGCTGCTTTGGGATTACCAACACTTGCAAAAAATCATGTTTCATCTTAAACCTAAAAATAGAACCTAACCCAACGTTGTCTCACATTAGACGCAAGCAAAACAAAATGTTCAACCCTAATGAAACATAAACAATCCATTGTTTTCGGTGTTTTGAAGGACTGATTTGTCTGTGCTTGCTTTTGTTACATCAGAATGTATAATGAAAAGAAATCACGGCCGAATCACCGTCAAAACGCATAAACCCTCATATGCAGGAGAGCAAAAAGGGCACATCAAATCATAAATACCAATTTCAAAGTCGACCGCCTTGATTCCGGCTGCTGTGAATCGACTGGCGTGGCGACGGCGACGGCAGCAACGTCGGTGGTGACAGCAGGCAGTGGCTTTCGAACCCAAGGGGCGCAAATATTTGAATCATCTTTTATTTATGAAATGCGTCTTCCGTTGTAATATATGTGATTTAGTCCTTTTTGCCTTCGTCCCCAGCGAGGAGCCGATTCGCTACTATTTGCTTAGCGTATGATTTCCATGCTCTTGGATGGTAAATAACGATTTGGGGGCGGCACTGGGAAATGTTTTTTGTCGAATCTCAGTCGCCGGAAGGCGCCTACTCTCGGCATGTGTTATACAGTGGTACAGTTTGTCCGATTCAATGCATTTTCAACAAACCAGTAAAGAGAAAAAATACCAGATTCCAACGAATCCCCACACAGTTCTCTGCTCTGGTCCGACGAACCGCCAGAAGCACCATTTAGCAATAAACACATCAAAGCAAAAGAATTTGCTGACAAAAAAGCAAAGAAGTGGACCCTTCCTTAAGACGCACAACAAGCGCGTGCATTCGCTTTTAATTTAAATGCTGTTCAAATATTATTCTATTATCTCGCAAATGCGTTCTTTGTGAGTGCCAGGATTAGGGTGTACGACGACGACGACGACGTTTCACAAACCAGATTTGTACCCCTGCTCGACCGGTCTCGAGACAGATAGGGCATGTCGTTCGCTCCCCTACTCTCTGCTAGGGGTTTTTCTCATTACCGGAGCCAAACCGATGTGATGCGGCGGCCGCGAAGGGACATGTTGTGATCACACAGATAGCCGGATAATAGGCTTGAACTCTCGACGACACTGACAGACAGGTCCGGATATCGTGTGACGTCGAGAGGGTTTTATAGACTGAGATGAATCCGGACGCCTTTAGAGCGCTTTAAAGAATGACTGCTTCGACGGCAGTGAAGGCGCCAAGGCATGTCAAGCGCAATTTTGCGCTTTTCGAAGGGTGACAGTGGGCTCCGATAGTAATCACGCCGGATTAACACAGTCATCAAGATGTAATGTGCGTTTTGTTTGATAAATGTTTGACTGTCATCGAGCTAAGCTTAAGTAACGTTTCCACTTGGAACGGATCAGGGCTGCAGTCCCAAATGTTTATTTGCAAAGTTTTATATGATAATAAAAGTCAAACCAAAAAATGAAGTTGAGTGATAGCAACATCGGAATCGGATTACCCGGCAATCATTCATTTACGAGAACAACCATCAAGGCACAGTCAAGAAACCAAATTTTACTCTGAATACGAAAAATATTCTAAGTTAATATATGTCCAAATGATTTTGTTACCGGAAATAAGCATCAACTGCGATAGTACACTAAAATCTTTTAACGCGAAGGATACCTAGCGCGTAAAGAAAGAAAAATCTAAATTAATCCACCTAGCGGTCAGACTCAGCCTTTCTCATTCAAACTTATTATTTGTAAAAATAGATTTACATGAATGCTTAAATCCAATAAAGGTATATTCACTCTCTGGGTTCTAAAATATTAATGTTGTAATTAAAGTATAAAATATGAAATTTGACGTACTGTTAGTGCTTAAGAGCTAGCGGAATAAAAGAAATGACTCTAAATTTTGAACAATTTATGGGGCAACAAGGCTTTTCATATGACACTGATTTTATGAAAATCGGTCCAGCCATCTTTGAGAAACATGAGTGAGATTGAATAGTCTTCAGAACACGTTTCTTTCCATAACTTCTGTTCGTTTGAAACCAATTTTGTTCAAATCGCTTGTGTAGTTTCTAAGATATTGATGTTTCGTGATTATTACATTTTGATACATAACCTCTAAATTAGAAATCAGATTGCGATAAAATTCAATAGGGTCTTATAGGGAAACTAGACCTTTCATTTGCAATTAATTTCATTGAAATCGGTTCTGCCATCTCTGGGAAAATCGGGTGAAATTGGGAGAGCGTTACACACACACATGCAGAAAATGCTCAGCTCGTCGAACTAAGTCGAGTGGTATACGACATTCGGCCCTTTTGAGCACTTTTATACATTTAGTTCTTGCAGTGATTGCTATACCTTTCTAGGAGAAAGGCAAAAAAGGTGCACATACACACATACACACCCACACACAAACATACACACCTATACATGCATATAGGCAGAAAATTCTCGATTCGTCGAACTGAGTCGAGTAGTATATGACATTCGGCAATTTGGATCACTTTTCTACCATTTAATTAGCCAGTGATCGTTAGGAGAAAGTCAATATGTTTACTTTCATTATATGATTTCACATTTTTATGAACAACGGACAAAGTTACAATCCGATTGCAATGAAATTCAATAGCAACCTATGGGGTGACTAGACCTTTCATTTGACACTTATTTTGTGAAAATCGGTTCAGCCATCTCTGAGAAAAATGAGTGAGTTTAAACAACCTTAGGATAACTTTTCTTTACATAACTTTTGAACCATATGCTCAAACATAACGAAATTTAAAAGTTAAGGGCTCTGGAGACAGCCCGATCATTTGAAACCAGTTTTATTGCAATCGGTTGTGTGGTTTCTGAGATATTGATGTTTCGTGATTTTTACTTTTTGATACATAACCTCTAAACTAAAAATCCGATTACAATGAAATTAAATAGCAACCTATGACGCAACTAGACCTTTCATTTGCAATTAATTTTATGAAAATCGGTCCAGCCATCTCTGAGAAAAGTGAGTGAGAAAAAAAAGTTGCACATACACACACACACATACACACATACATACATACATACAGAAAATGCTCAGTTCGTCGAGAGGGGTCGAGTGGTATATGACATTCGTCCATTGGTACCACTTTTATACCTTTGGTTTTTCCAGTGATTGCTATACCTTTCTAGGAGAAAGGCAAAAAGCTAAAGTTTTTTAATCATTTCTACTTTCGAAAAAGAATCAATAGCAGCGTTATTTACGCCTGCGAATCGAAAATGGAAAGCGTAAAAAACTGCATAAATTCCGAAATCTGCGTAAAACCCAACTGAGAAAATCCGCGTTAAAGAAGATATTTTTCTCTCTTCTTTCTTCTTTTTTTCTCTTCTCTTTTCTCTCTTCTCTCTTCTCTCTTCTCTCTTCTCTCTTATCTCTTCTCTCTTCTCTCTTCTCTCTTCTCTCTTCTCTCTTCTCTCTTCTCTCTTCTCTCTTCTCTCTTCTCTCTTCTCTCTTCTCTCTTCTCTCTACTCTTCTCTTTCTTCCCTTTCTCATGCCCTCTACTTTCTTGTCCCTATTTTTTCATCTCTTCTTTTCCTTTTTGCCTATTTCTTCTCTCTTTGTTTTTTCTCTTCCTCTCTGTGCTCTTCTATATTATCTCTTATTTTGTTTGCATCATCCCTTTGATTTGCTTCATATTTCGTTTTGCAGCTCCACATGTTTTCTAGGGGTACTCTGCTCATTTTCTCTCAATTTTCGATAGTATTCTTCGATATTTTTCATAGGTGTTACTGATTTTTTTTATTTTTTCTTTTGGACTATTTCATAACTTTCCTTGATTTTCTTTCTATTTTTTTTGTTTCAATCTCCACATAAGTTTTAAAATTTAAACTCTATTATCTTCTCAAAATCATCCCTTCTTTTTGTGATTTCAGCTCCTTTTCCACATTGCTTTATTTTCGCATTATTTTCCTTTTTCATCTTGTTTCTGTCTCTCTTGTTTTATATGTTTTGGTAATTTTTTTCCTTACATTTTCTTCCTCGTGTTTGTTTTGTTTTTAGAACTTCTCTCCATTTCCTCTCTTTTTCCATACATCTGTTCCTCTATTATAAATGATAACTCTCCGTTGTTTTCATAGTTTCTTTCGTACATTTTCCGTCATTTTCTTTCTAAATTTCTTCTCATATTTGTTTTGTTCCCATGTTGCTAATTTTTCAGGTTTTACTTCAATTGCTAATTTCCTGTAATATAATAATTTGTATTTTTTGAAAAATTTATGCTTTATTCCAATTTGTTTTAACTTAATGATATTCTTCATTATGTATCAATATTCTTGAAAACGATTTTCTTTGTTTTTTTCCTCATCTTCTTCAATCGCATTTATTCTTTTCTTTTTCCCTTTATTGTCCGTTTTGTTCATCTGTTATACCTTGCTCTCTCTCCTTATTCCTACATTTTCTCTGTTTTTCTTTCGATATCCATCCTTACTTTCTTTATCATTTGTCATTATTATGTATTTTTATCGAGTTTAATACGATCAACTCCGCAGATGGCATTTTTCACAAATTCTTCATATTCCGTTTTTGTTATTCTACTGGCACTTCCAAAAACTAATTTTGACACTCTTTCATCATTTTATTTGCATGTATTTCAACAGTTTTTTTTAGATGGAGAAAAAAAAATAGTTTTTCGTTGCTCCGTTCGTTTTACTCTTGGCGCTTTTTTTTATCCTAATTATCTTTCAGCTTCTTGTACTCTATCTAAGGTTATTTAACAAACTATGATCCTTTTCAATCTGTTTTATTTTGCCCAATATCTCTTATATTATGCTTTATACCATTTATGTTATGTCTATCTGCTCTGTGGGTTTTATCTAAGCACAGTTTTCTATCTTATTTCTATATTATTTACGTCTTTCCTTATTATGTTCTTCGTCTACTTCTTTGCTAGCTTCAATTGTATTTTTTTTCTTCTACTTGTCTTATTTTCCTTTGCCATTTCATATGTTCCTATCTTCCCTATTTCAAGGTAGCACCTATGCCTTCAAACAAAAGGGTAAAACTAAAAAAAAGTTGAAAATACAAAAAGTTAAAAAACGGCGGGATTACAACATTATATAAAAAGAAACGAGAAATGTAATATAAAATTGGGGATAAAATTTAGTTAAAGTGTTGATTAAACATAACAAGAAGAAAATAAGTTTAAAAAAAGGAAAAGATTGCTAAGCGGTAGAGCGAATGCCAATAGATTAAAGAGACGAAAAATGAAGACTACATAAACAAAGAAAAGAAAATAAAAATAAAGAGAAATGGAAAAACAAAAAAATGATAAAATGAAGAAAGAAAAACGATTATACGAATAAGCATAGGAAAAAAAGCAAACTTAAAACTTAATGTCGGGTGATATAGACAAAACAAAGAGAAAATTAAGACAGCAAAATAAAGTTCAACAAATGAAGAGGGAATTTTTTTTCAAGAATTCAGAGAATGAACAGATGATACAAAAACGACGAAAATCAAGAAAAAATAAGAAATTTTTGTAAAGTTATAAAGAAAATCGCGAGAAAACATAGAAATATCAAGATATACTGTGAAGAATATCGAAAAAAAAATTCAAAAAGTAATAAAAAATGTAAAATAAATAATAGAATGGGAAAACCAATAAATTAGAATAAATTTTAATTTTCAATTTTATTTATTTTAACAAATCAGAAAATAATACACGAGACTGAAAAAGAAAATGTGTATCATATCAAGAGAGATGATGCGAACATAATAAAGGATAATAACGGCTTCCAAATGGTCTCGAGGTACGATCCCAAGTAACACAGAAAACATGTTAGAAAATATTTCACAGTGGCAGTAGTCATATATGAATGCTATAAGCGCAATTCAAAACTTGTGTTGTTATATTCTTGTTCTCGAGATGTTATTTCATAGCATTAGTGTATTTAATAGATTATCGAATATAAACTGCTGCTACTTATCTGTAACTTGTGTTTATGATGTTATCAAAACAGTACAGAAAACAACTTAAAATACAACATTTGTAAGAAGTTGTTTTTTATCAGTAATTCAATCACATTTCTAACACAAACTCATTTTATCCTGGTTTGGAGATGTTTTTCAATAACATGAGTTGAACCAACAATAACTATGACACAAATGACACTTGTCTTAAAGTTGTCCTCCGGATGTTTTCACTATGTATTAGAAAAACTGTGTATGAAATGCCCAGCCGGGGCAGCCACGCGCGTTTAATATTTTACGCCTAATAACATTACTACGTACCTGTAAAGTACTTTTCCTGTGATTGGTATTCGAAAACAAACGCTAAATTACTTGATCAAATTGTTAATGAAATTATTTAAACGATTTAAATAAAACTATTCGGGGTGGGTCGAAATGCGCCATGAAAAGGTTAACAAAACGCTTATAGTGCAACCAATATCACTCCAATTTTTGTTACCGTATATCTAACAACGTTTTCTAGTTTTGAATTATTTTATGTCTAGATAACGTTGAAATTATGAGAAAACAATTTTAATATTCAAGCGACAGAAACAAATAATTTTGAAAGGTTGAACATTGTTTTCATCATCAATTTATAATTGATTAAAAGTGCCACTGAAAAAAAAAACGATTATCGAACTGGTTGCACTGCGCATAACGACACATTTGCGCATGCGCTGGGTAAGTGTTGTCATAGCAACACATTCGGGCATGCGCTTTGTTTGGCGATTTCTGACTCGCGAATGCGTGATTTTCTCAGTCAGTGCAGATATAACCAGGAAAAAACAAACGATATTACGATATACTACGCAAGTAAGAAAGAGATACCAGATAGTTGTTTACGAACTAAGCCCATGCGGTGGTGAGTTAAATTGACTCTTCGCAATTAAATGAATCAGTGAACATTCTGTAATGCATACTCTTTTTCCCACTGATTGACAAAAAGAAAACAATATCCAATGAATGGCGCATAATTTTTTAAGAAGTAAAACGTAATGTTTCACCATGAAATTTGACGCGCACGTAAAACTTTGTATTAAAAGCATCAAATGGTTGATTTAATATTGTTTCTTATTTGATTATTCGAAACGCCATAATCACTATTTTTTCCATTAGGTATTGTTCCTGATATAAATCAGTGTCGTTCTGCGATATTTTTATTTTGAAGTTTTATGCTTGCGTCAACGATGTTTTGATTAGTTAGCAATTACAAATTAAAAATAACCCATTTTCAACGCATTTCTACCGTATTGGTACTCGAGATGTAATTTACAACTTCGGGCTAACAAGTTGGCTTGCTTTCATGAAGTTTTATAATACTTCATATAGTACCAGTACTTGTTCTAGTAGCCTCTAATTTTTGCACTTTTCTAATGATAGAGATGTCATGGAAATGGTAATGTCAACTGAAATCTATAACTGAAGGTTGTATTAGAGGAGTTATCTCACTGCTCTATAACAACGTGTGTCACTTGGGATGCTGGTCTAACAAGCCAGTCGTCGTAGGTTCGAGTCTCGGCTCGGGAGAAGCTGTTAGTGTCAGTAGGATCGTAGCGCTAGCCCCGCAATTGTTCTGTACACTGGATGATCGGTTGCGAAGTCTGTGTATTAATAAACAGAAGGTCGAGTTCCGAATCAGAATGTAGCACCAAGGTTTTGCTTTTAACGGAGAAATAACAGAGAAGACAAAAAACAGAGAAGAGGAAGAACAGAGAGAGGAAGAATAGAAAAGAACGGAAAAATTAAAATAGAGAATACAAAAAACAAAGAAGAAGAAGAACAGAAAATAGATAGAACAGAGAAGAAAGATAACAGAGAAGAGAGAAGAGAAAAGTGGCTCGAAGTCGGCCATTTGTGGTTTCATCGCAGTTTTACCTTAACTATATCAGTGAATTTTGGTTCTCATAACCACCAACATTTTTTCAGAGACTCAAATGAGTTTTCTGGTAAATATAATGTTGGAGCAACGAACCCGGCGAGCAATAACTTCGCTTAAAAGCTGCAATTTTTCTAGGACAACTATTTTGAGCTTCGTCAGACAGCATTTTTTTACTTTTCAACCAGTGTTGTCTATGAGTATTTTCTCTCATTTGATAGTCCCATGGTTTATAACTCTTGCCTTACGTATTCTTTCTCCTATATTTTTTCTTGATCTTTATTTTTTTCGTATATTCATATTTTGCCTGCAGTGTTGTTTTCCCAGTTTTTCCATATTTTCTCCTTGTTTTTTTTTCTCAACCATTTCTCATTTTCTTCTTTTTCCATCAACTTGTTGCTCTTTCCAATCAAATATTTGTCAATAATTTTATTTCATATATCTGTTTGTTATATTTTATTTTATATATCTGTTTGTTATGGTTTAGTTTACAATTGGTACAGGTCGGACTCGATTATCCGGAACATCAGAAATTTTTTTCATTCCGGATAATCGAGTTTTCCGGATAATCGAATCACACAAAAAATACTGAAATTTTGAATTCAAACATGTCCTAAACATGCCGGAAGTGGCTTAAATGGTAACAAATATGCCAGAAGGGATGGTACAGGCAAAATTTCCGAATAAAAATTAAAAACGGACACCAAAAAAATGAAATTCTGGATAATCGAGTCAGAAATTCCGGATAATCTAGTCTCCGGATAATCGAGTCCGACCTGTACTTGTTTCTTTTTTTCAATATCTTTTTGAACATGGTATACATTTGCTTTCTATCTCCTATATCCTTTATTCATTATAAATGACTCTTTTTTTCCTAAATGTATTTACTTGTTTCTTATCTTTATTTGCCTTACCCATGTTTTTCCTATCTGTGCTATTTTCTTTTTCATCTTTTGTGATTTTCTCTCAACATGTTTTTTTAAACGTTCAATCATACTTTTTTCAATACGTTACACTTTGTCTATATTTTTTATTTTTGTGAAAATATTCTCATGGTTGTTGTTTTAATTTAATAACAGTTTTTTGTCTATTAATTTTCTTTCGAGTTTTTTTCTATTTCAATGTCTTTTGATGTACCTTTTTTCAGACATCTGGTTTGTTTTTTTTTATGTCTTCTTTTCATTTTTTTATATTTTCTTATTTTTTGGTATCTATTATCAATTTTCTTTTCGTTTTTGTTTTATTTCCTTTGTTCTGTAATGTATCTCCTTACATATTGCTTCCTATTTCATTTTTTCTTCATTATTACTGCTATTTTTCATGGATCATACATCACTTTGCATATTTATTTTAGTTGTGCTCAATTTCCTGATCGATCAGTTTGCCGTATATATTATTATCACAAAGATTGCAAAATTATCAATCTGAAAATTAGATTACGTAAATTTCTACGGGTGTATCTTGTTTCAGTTAGATTTCTGGTTAATAGCACAAATAAACTATTATTTCCATGGTAATAAAATGTTTTTTTATTTATCTCATACTTTTCTCTATTTTATAACATAAATTTTCTGTTAGCATACTCAACCTTCTTCATAAAATTTTTAACGTCTATTCTATGCACAACGACTCTTCAATCGTTTCTCTTTACTGATATATTCGATGTTTCTTCGTGTCATTTTCTCTCTCTCTGTTTAATTTTGCTGTTTCTTCATCTTTGTTTATATTCTATACCCTCATTTCCTCATCTGTTCTGATTCTGATATTACTTAACGTTGCACAGTTGTTTCTTTTTGATAAAGAGGTCAGTTCATGATATCAGTTGTTCATGTTTACTCACGATTAGTGCTTTGAAAGAACTTGTCCGAAAACGGGACTGATGCAAAAAATATTCTATTTAGGAAAACGGTTTGTTTCATTGAAATAGTGTCTTCGGCAAAGTTTTAGGTAATAAATTTGCGGTTTTTTATCATTCAGAGACACTCGGTTCAAGAGATAATAGCAGAACTTGACGTCCAGGATTTTGTACTGGCATAAATCAAACTTTGGGGTAATTTCCACCGTTCCATGAATGGTAAAAACATTTTTAGTGTCTAAACGGTTTGTTTGATCGGTATAATGTCTTCGGCAAAGTGTTAGATAGTAGTTTTCTCATTCTAAAAATAGTCTACACTGTAGAAAAAATCAAACTTTTAAGTCTTCATTCCTTCATTAGTTTCATTCTACTGTGTTCAAACAAACATCAATGTTCAGCTTACAATTCGACATATAATTATTCTTTTAACTTTTTCTCAATAAAAGTTTTTTTCGTTGCGGCATATATGTTTCTGTTACGACAAAAATACTTGAAAATACTTGAAATTATTTTCTATAGAACGCCTTTTCTTTAGCTAGTTTTCATATTATCTCATTATGTTCTTCTTCTTGCGTCTGGCTTGCTTACTTCTTACTGTTTTCTTTCTACCCTTCTTTTTTATGCTTTATTAGAGAGGCTTTCAGCTTTTGGCAGGTTCTACCTTTCTTCTTTTCTTTATTATTTGTTTTTGTCCTTTTGGTTAGATTTTTCTTTTTTTGTTCTTTTCTATTTTTTATTTCTCATTCATTCTCTCTGTGGTTTATTATTTTCTCTTCTTATATTCCCATAGTTTTTCATTATTTTTTATGTGCTTACCTTTTCCCTCGTTTTCTTGCTATTCCATCTATATGGATCCTTTTTATATATTTTTGCCGTATTTTCTTCTCGTTGCGTTTTCTCTGTTTTATATTCAATTTGCTTATTTACTCTACTATCTTTTGTCAGCAATTTCATTATATATTTCCATCCTCGCTGCATCATATTTTTTCAAATTGTTATAATATTCCACTGTTATGTTTTCTCACATTTCCTTATTTCCTGTTCAATTCTTGTGTTGAAATGCACACTAAGATTTACCCAATCAGACCAGAAATCAGACATTACCAAAATAACCTATTCGCGAGACCTAAACATTCCGAACCGTTGCGCTGTGGCCACGTAAAACTTGGGTTGCAGATTACTTTCATCGTAGCTACAAGCTACACAAAGCCCTTAATTCTCGACCTAATACTCTTCTCTGTACAACAATTATTTCTAAACAAACAAACTCACGACCTGTATTCTGGTGCAAACTAGGCTACATTTCATACACACTGCCTTTCTACATCGTATGCGGCGCGAGCTTTTGAACACTACTCGGGTTAGTTTGGCCTATGCAGTGTTTTACACTTAGCTTTCATTTCAAGCTTGCGAACAGAACATGTGTGTGGAGAAGGCCTTCATGATTGGTTTTCTGGGCTGGCGTGACTCCGCTAACCTGCCTTCCAATCCGAACCGCTGTAAAAACACAAAACTCTGCAAAGCCATTCAATCGCACAACAAATATTTGTTTATGCACCGTACAAGCGAATTACAATGCAAAAATTTGTGCACAATATTCAACCTGCCACAGTGAATGAAAATTAAAGATTGGTTCTTTGTCAAACTATTAACAACCATTCGTATAACTTTGTAAGCAAGCACAAACCGTGGCGCATAAATTTCCGTTTATCCCCCGTAATGCGCCGAGGCACCAAATGGCACGCCCCGGGCATTAGTTTAAAAATGTTCAAATATTTATGTTCATTAATTATTATTTCCCTCGAGTTCATGCGAGCATAATTCTCCGAGGAATTCCATTCATTTTTGCGAAAGCACTGCCGAAAAAGTGTATTCCCCGCTCGCACACAGGAAAATCAACACGCGCTGTTGCACTCCGGCGTTCCCGAGGCTGGGCTCTTTGCGGCGGCCGCGCCGTGGCGCAAGAGTGAAATTATATTCACAAAGAATTTATATTAATTGCGTTGCCGTTTTGAGCTTTGATGCCATCCATTCACAGACAGACTAGAGAGGTTCCTGAAAATATCAGCCATAAATAAATACGGTGTGATACCGTGCCCAGCCGATGCTGTCCCGACCCGATACTGAATAACCGGATGGCGAAGTACAAACGTCAGGATAGCAATGAATGAAAGGGGAAAATCTTCCACGTGCAGAGTCCGCGCGTGTATGGCACTGGAAGAAGTGATTCGAAGTGCAAACATAGAACCGACTCTCAACAGTTTCCCTCCGTTCACCGAGAGAACGGCAAATGGAACAGAACAGATCTTGATTAAAAATAGCGTACACAAAAATAATTGAATCCACTCGAAATCCCAGTAGAGATGAACATCCGCGCGAGAGCCGTGCAGCAGGGATGGCTGTCGAAGCCCATTTGTAATGTTGAACGTCGCTTTTAGACTGTAAACCAGAGCGATATGGGTAAATTAAATAGTGTCTACAAACACATCTCGTTTTTCGCTGGGGTTCCAGACGGAACGTTTTTCGTATGGAGAATGTTTCCAGCCCACCCCGGCCGGCGGGCCTTTCGCCCGCAGAAGTTTATCTTCGGCTGACAGGGGAAAAATTATGGTTTCATCCGATGAGCAAATGCGACATTGCTTGATTCCTGAGGGATTGACGGTAATAGCGCGGTATTTGCTGTTGGCTAGGGACGTCGTGTTTCGCTTTTAAAATTGTGCAACATTGATAAACAGCCGTACTGTTTGTGTATTGATACGAAGTAAGCAAACAGAGTGAGCAATGAGCAAGGAAAATTTACTTTACGACTTCACTTATTGCACATCAATCATTCATGCGAACAAGCTGTCTACATGCAACACATGATTAGAAGCGACGTATCGAATACACCTGGCTTGAAATTCTGCTGCACAGTCGGCCAGAACCGTCGGTTGGTCTGAAATCAGCAATTCTGATCCTTCACTGAACCTCGCAAAACGAATGGAAAAATATCCCTGTCAGAGTCACACGTTTCTGCAACTGACACATTGGTTTTCATAAAAATTCAATTAGTTCTATGCTAGGAAACTTCACAGCTGTATTTCTAACCCTAGCTAGCTTCGAAACGTGCAAAATCGAGAGGAATTCACCACGTTGACCGCATCTCGACTTGCTAAGAGAACCGATACAAACTGTCGAAAAGTGGAACGATTCGCTCGGAGAGCTGAAATTGAAAATTTCGATTCCACTCGATATTTTTTTCCTCAGGCTGGGATTCTGACAGTGTGTCACACAAACATGCATAGCCATGCATGCGTCCAGTCAGAACTCCCCAAACCGTAACGTTACCTTTCCGATTTTTTCTAGGTTTAAATCGGCGTTAAAATGGCGGTGCTTCAAATGTGAAGTGTTTAAACGCAGTGAAATTGAAAATCCGCTTACCGAATCGATCCGATTGCGAATCTGCGCTTTGCTTCATCGACATTCACCCACGAGTCTCCTACTACGGTCCCGCATCCTTTCGTTTTCCGAGCGTCATTATTTACTCTTGAATCAAAATTAATTAATTTGCTAATTAGCACAGTCGACAGACGCGTATTTACTTTGCTGGCAGAGAGTTTGCATGCTGATTAAGACGTTCGAATTGGAAATGGAAAGCAGCAGAAGCATCTTCCGTTTTCTATCCTCCGCTGGAGCCGCCCTGATACTGATCCCGGATCTTCCACTTATCCTCTTAACTTTGTCAATCAACCAAGGAGGAGCAACATCATCATCATCATCATCACCGTCGTCGTCATGATCCAATTAATTGGTTTTGGCGGCTTTTCAGTTCCAGCACGGTTACGCGTTTGATATTAAACCTCTTTCAGGGCGCAGCTCTGACTGGCTGAGTGCTTCGTAAATAAACGACGGTTGGCAGTGTTTTCACGGCCGCTTGATCACACTTTTCGTTAGATTCGACATTTATAGTTAATGATTTTCTTTTCTCTTTTTTTTTTGTTTGCAGCGAGATGCCATCGTTCTTGATCCGTCCAGTTCGGATATTCGAAACTGTGTGTCGAAAGGGAAAAGTGAGGTAAGTTGAAAAACGTTGTTCGATTCTTATGGCGTGATACTATTTACTGTTATTTGACTTATTAAATCGTATTATTCAGTTGTTTGAACATACGTATTCCATAACGTTACACTGCAAAAAAACACAAATGTGATAAAAATTCTGCACCATAAAATTAAAATAACAGATGTAAATAAGTGAAACGAATATGTAAATTGCAAGCTTTTATCGAGATTACATTTAATTACCAAAAAAAAAATCAAAACAAAACGTACACTTTCAATTTTGTTTACTAACAGTGAATGTTTCAAAATAACCGCTTCAACCCTTGAGCTTGAGCTTGAACTTTAACAACCGCACGTTTCGTAGTTGCTTTGCTCCTCCGTGAAAGATCTGAGATAGTGAAGTTGCACAGAGAACCACGTATATAGCAACTTGGGATTAGTTAACCATCTTCAATGTACAACAATTCAGTAGCTTCCGCTGTTTATAGACCCATAACGGCGTTGACCACGTCCTCACGATCGTTAGGGTGAGGAAGGATATTGTAATGAAGAAGGTGTTGGAGACCGAGTTTATTTCTGCATCTCCACGACTGCGAAGGAAAGGAAGGGTTGCGTCACCGTGGTAAGTGACAGAATCAAACGATGTGGCGCGCGACGTTAGCTTATTACGAAGGCGAGAGATGATTATCTTACTTGTCAAACACCGCGAATCTAGGTTAGCGGCGCTCGCGAAGACCATTCGTCACCAGGGGCATCTAAGTTATTGTTACCAAAAACATAATATTCGTCGTGAAAATGAACGCACTTCGGCGAACGCGGTTCTTTGAAAAGTATACATTGCGTAGTCAAAAGATTATTCACGATATTTATCGTTCGAATAAACCTACTTCAATTTGGGATGCGTGAGCAATCTCCAGTTAAACCTTTGAATCGAACAGAGTTTAGCTCTGCATTTCCACGACTGCGGTGGAATGGAAGGGTTGTGTTTTTTCTCACCTTTCTTGTCAAACAACGCGATCTTATGCGAACGACGCGCGCGGAAAAACTATCCGCCACCTGAAATATCCAAGAATGTCTTTCTGAAGTTGAATGCACTACAGAGGATGCGGTACTTTGAAATACATCGCGTAGTCATTAATTTAATCACGATATTCATCGACCGAACGATATTTATGTCGATTTGACTAAACAGTCACCGCGAGACACGAATAAATATCTTGGTGTACCTTAGGGAGTCACTACACTTCGAAACCCCATAGACGAGCAGCCTCAACCGGGCTGGATACGCGTTTACACCGAAGCATTACACTCGACTGTGTTATTGAGCTGTGAAAAAACACTTAAAACAAGGAAGAAAAGAGGTGCAAGTTCGGGCACTGACCTCAGAGGTGACTCTCCAGCTTGAAAACCTGGACGCAATCATCGAAGGGCACGTTACACAAGCTCTCAAAATGAAGTGCGGAGTGGAAGTGGCCACTTAGTCAATCCGCCTCCGAAACGGTCCAACGGTGACACAGGCGGCCACTTTCCGATTGACAGATGTGAACCTGGCCCTGAAGACAGCCAAACTTGAGGTGGGTTGGTCAGTATGTCCCCTGGGGATACTCCAACAACCAGACGTTTGCTTCAGATGCTTTGAGGAAAGGCATATTTAATGGGCCTGCAAGCATCCCGACAGGATCCTATTTTGCAGGCGATGCGGTGGTGCAGGCCATGAAGCAAAAGGAAATCTCCCAAGTGCCCTCCTGGAAACGGTAACTGGGTCGCGGATAAGTCCAGTATGGTGGCCATATGTACAATGTCGAACGAAGGATACGTTTTTGCCAAGGTAAACAGAGTATTCTACTGCAGTTGCTGTACTTTGCCGTGTTGGTCTATCGAAAGGTTCGCTCAGATAGTCGACCACGTAACCATGGAGCTGATGGGCCTAACGCCGTTGGTAGTGGCGGGTAACTTCAACGGTTGAGCTATTCAGTGGGAAAATCACTGTACGAACCACAAGGGTCAGATCTTCGGCAAAGCTCAACCTAGACCTGGCCAACTTTGGGAGCAAATGTACATTCAGCAGAAATGGTGCGGAGTTCTCATAGGTACGAACGTTCTTTAGCGCAGGACTGATCACGAACTGACGGGTAGACGACGGTTACACCAATAGCGACCACAAGTCGGTTCGCTATAGTGTAGATCACAACGTGAGGCGGCAAGCGATGGGTATGGCCAACATTTCAACCGTCCTAGAAGGGTAGAAGACCTCCAATTTTGATCTTATAGTAGAGCACCGTGCAACATTCGAGTCTGCAAGATCGGTGCTAGAGAGTGTGGTTAAGATGAGCAAGATGGGTCGTTTTGATAGGCTATGCGTGAGCGCCAATACGAATCCGTAGCCAATACGGCCACAGTAGCGTGATGAGCAAGACTAAAGGAGTGTTGGCGCCTGCAGGGTGATCACCCGCGATGCTGTATCATCGAGAGACTTTTTACATGGCACGACCCGAGTCCTTGTCCCCTGGTGATCCAGTCTCACATCTGACGTTCCAGCATCTCAGACACAGACCAGAAATGATCGACCAACCAACCGGATATCCAATCCGTGAGTGACGACAGCCGTGTCGAAGTTGAGGAGGAAGCAAGGGTTACGGATGAGAAACTCATTGTAATCGCCAACTCTTTGAAAGGGAGCAAGACACCATGACTGGTTGGAATCCCGAACCAGTTCATCAAGGCAGTCATTAAAGTGGCCCCCGATGTGTTCCGAGTAGCTGGGAAATCACCAGGGACCCATCGGCATACAGACCCATCTGCCTGCTAGACACTGCCGGCAAGATACTAGAGAGGAATATCCTAAACAGACTGGTGAAGTACACAGTACTTCAAACGGTCTGGCAAGTAACCAGTTCGGTTTCCTGAGAGGTAGCTTCACGCTGGATGCTATTCTCTCCGTCACAAAGACGGCGGAGGTGGCAGTCTAGCGCAAAAGATCGGGACATTCGCTATTGTGCAATCATCACGCTTGATGTGAAGAATGCCTTCAACACAAGAGACTCTATAGCACTTGCGCTTAGGAGCATCCATGTTCAGGTGTCGTTGTATAAGATTTTGGAAAATTACTTTCAGAATCGAGTACTGGTTTACAACAAGGAAGTACGTACCAATCACCGCAGAAGTACCGCAAGACTCCATCCTGAGCCCGGTGTTGCGGAATGTCATGTTCGACGGAGTGTTGAAGCTGAAGTTCTCTGTAGGGGTTGCGACATTACGCTGGAGGTTTACGGCGAGTCGATCGGAGAGGTCAAGTTGACGGAAACAGGAGTTAGCGCACCATAAGACAGTTGTGAATTACCGTAAGTCATAGCAACAGGCGGTGGTCAGAAAGGGATTCTGCACCATAACCTCAAAGCGATCTTTGAAGCTCTGTGGAGTTATGGCTGACGACAAGCTTATGTTCAAGAGCCTCAGTTATGCCTGTACGAGGGCTTCGACGTCTATCGCAGCACGCAGGCTCGGGCACGCGGGGTCCCCCATGTGTCTCGAGTGCGTGGATGTGGAGGAGATAGTTGAGCATATCTTCTTCGTATGTCCTCGTTCCGCACGTGCGAAGAGCGACAGGATGGTAGTGAGCGTGCTAGACACTACTCCAGACAACAGTTCGGAAAATGGGTGAAGACCCGAGCTTCGACTTGGATAGTCCTGGAGCTACAACGTGTGTAATGGTTTAACCACAAACACGCCAGTGGTAGCTAACTGCCAGTCTCCAGGTGGTTAGCTATGAGGTTTAAGAGTAAAGAGGCTGTATGAAGCACAAAAAGCACTTTCAGACGTAATACTTAACCTTCATTGCATCCTAAAAAAAACTTACGTTGTTTACCCTGGTGTGGGTCGAAAATCGAATGAGGTATGTATGTGTGCGGAAGTATGTGTATGTGTGAATATTTTCATTCTTACGACCATCTTATCTCGATTTTCTCAGCATCGGCTGAACCGATTCGATTGTTCTTAGTCGCGTTTGAAAGAGCTAAAAGTCTAGTTATTTGACAAAAAATATCGTTTTGATCCGAAGGTTCATTCAGAAATGACGTAACGAAATGTGGTCAGCTTATATAATAACTGATAAACTAACCGATTTTTTCTTTCAGCGGTTTGACTGATTTGAGTCCTTTTGGTGCTAGATGCGTTTGTTAGGATTTGGAGGGTAGATTTTTATTCAAAGATATACTTATAATTAAATGATAATTTCCGAAGGTACGTTGAAAAAAAAAACATAACAAAACTTGTGGAAACGCCTAGTACATTGCAGTATTTTGGAGGTACCCAATTGAAGAATATTATGCGTAGTGTACAGAAACAATCTTGAAAAATACATTTGGATTATCTCAGCAATGGATGTATTGATTTGATTTTCTTGGCTGCAATTGGAAGGGCTTGAAGGCCATTAGGTCATCATCGGACATTTGTTTGATCTGATGGTTCATGCAAAAGTTACAAAACAAAACGTGTTTACACAATATGAGACCAATTAAACATGCTATGATAGCAGTTGAACAAAAAAAAATCCTAACATCGGTTTGAGCAAATGAAGCAAATGTTCGTAAGAATATTCTGAAATCTTTGCTAAGCAAAGTAAGCAAAGCCTTGGTGCTACATTCCGATTCGTTCATTATACACAGACTTCGCAGTCAAATGTTTAGTGTAAAGGACAATTGCAGGGTTAGCGCTACGATCCTATGACCACTAACAGTTTCTCCCGAGCCGAGATTCGAACCCACGACGACTGGCTTGTTAGACCATCTCGGGAGATCTATTCTAAATTTATTTCAATATACCTAAAAGTGCGAGTATACTTGTCTTGCAGTAGACATAAAACTGTGTAAATGTTGAACACTGCTCAACCAGGCTGTGCAAACACTAAATAGGTACTTTTAGCATAAGCGTATTCGTAACCCATTTGTGTGAAAATTCTCACACTGGGATGAAACAAATAAACACATACTTTTGTACATGTCCCACGTAGCCTTTTGATTGATTTGATTTTGATGCGAATTACAAGAATGCACCTTTAAACATTTCTAAAATCAGTCAAACCGATGAAAAAAATCAATTACTTTATCAGTTCCCAGGTAAATTGATCACCTTTTGTTACGTCGTCAAAACGATATTTTCCATCAACTAACTAGACTTTTAGCTCTTTCAAACGCGACTAAGAATAATGGAATCCGTTCAGCCGTTGCTGAGAAAATCGAGATACATTGATCGTAAGAATTTAAATAAAAACACATACACATACTTACGCACACATACACATCTTATTCGATTTTTGAAACAATTAATTGGTACCCATAGCTTCAGGTAAGAAAGCACTCAATGAAAAAAATATGTTTGGGGCAAAATTAAGTTGTTTCTTGTCCAAAATAAATTCGAATGTTGTATGTGTGGAAATCCACACACCAGGGTAAACAACGTAAGTTTTTAAATATCTCATCAACCAAAAATATTTTTCCCTTGGAGATAATGTATTTTGTGTAAGATTGATGGTTTAGGAATTGTCAAGAAATTTCATCAAAATCGATCGAGAAGTTTCCGAAAAAAAATCAAAACAAAATTCATTTGTGTGGTTTTCCACACAAGGGTTCAATGAAGGTCGTTCCGGGAAGACAAGGGCTGGAGATTGAAGAAAAAAATTCTAAAAAACAACTCCTTGTCAGAATTCCTCAACATCAAACTTAAAATTGATCGAAGATTATCATATCTTAACTTGTGGTTAGTGTAAATATATCGATGAAAAATGTACAGTTCAATGAGAGATGCACACGAAGTAAAATCTTCATTTATATTTAAGTTTTCGTTACTCTGCGTGCGATCCGAACTGCTCTTACTCATCTCTTTGCAAATTAATGTTCAGGCTTCCAACAGCGTGTGTTTCACTCGCGAAATGGTAATAGGTCAATACTGTCATGTGATGTCGCTTCGGTAGTGTGCGTCGCAGTAGGCTTTCCCTCCTAAGTGTAGGACAACCGTCGGCTCTCGTACAAAGAACAGTTGGTCAAAAGACATTCGCGCATCGGAAAGATGCACACTGTTATCAGTTTGGCGATGTTATTATGTTTTATATTTGTCTACTTAATGTAATTTCTGTAGGAGCAATTCTTGCTAAAACCGTCCCACTGGTGACATGAGGTCTTTCAAGAAGGATATTTTTATGTCTAAATGATTGAAAGTAGCGAAAAAATGAGAAAACTATTTTGGTTAGCTCATATTGATGGGCCCGTCGGACGCAAATCGGTTAAACGGTTTTTACAAAAATTGATTTTTGAACAATTTTTGACCTTTTTATTGATGTATTTCGCTTGAATTTGTCTTGAACCCCCTTGAAGTCATGCGTTGTACTGTTTGAAGGTCGATTTTGAAAAGTGACCAGAAAGACAAGGAAAACTCAATGCTCACCTAATGTTTTGAATGTATCTTAAAGCATTTTTTCTCAGCTTTCCAATGGTGATGTCAAATTCAAAATCGGTGGTTGCGAACTTGCTCAAAAACACATTTTTCTGATGAAATCCAAGATGGCGGCCAATTTTTTTCTGCTTCAAATGAAAGCTCTATCATTCCTCTTGAAAACGATGTTCAATGACAAATTCAAGAGAAAGAATTCAATAAAAAGGTCAAGAACTGCTCAAAAATCAATTTTTGTAAAAACTGTTTTATCGATTTGTGTCCGAGGGGTCTATCAATATGAACTAACCAAACTGGTTTTCTCTTTTTTTCGCTACTTTCAATCATTAAAACATAAAAATATCATTTTTGAAGGTTCTCATGTCACCAGTGGGACGGTTTCAGTGAGAATTACTCTAGAGAAATATTGTTACAAGATCAGTAATATAAGTAATTTCAAAATTGTGTGCCGAGAAACTTGCGTAAATCTCATTTCTAGAAAAAAAAAGTCAAAATACGTTTAGGAAAAAAAAACGGGTTGTGGTGACGAGTACTCGTTTGACATGTGTGTTGTGATCATGATAACCTATTGATCATGATAACCTATTGCTTCATCGATAAATCGAATATGTTAGCCAGTTATTCAATAATAACAAAAAATAATTCTTAACCTGGCACCCTCATGCATGGATTTTTTTATGAGCTCTTGGTAAGCTAGCACCAACCGTCCCCCTATTGCTGGCCATTTGGTCTAGGAACGGTCCCTAATGGTGTAAAGCATTAATCGACAGTTATAATGACGCTATTACAACTCTGCTCTTTTCCTTTGATTGTTCTTTGTGATATGTATAACATTTCTTGGCCTACCTTTCCATTAATTCTCCGAACCAGGTTTTAATAGTTAAAATTATAATTAGGGATGGAAAAAAATCATTTGACCGGAGTATTACGTTCTAACCTATTTTTTTTCTACTTATCACTTATCAAATGAAACACAACACATGCTTGGTTGCAGTTAAATTCTTAACATGTACCTTCAATCCAGTATCAGTTGGAAACAATTTCAAAGGTAGACCTCATTAAAACCTCAAATAAACGATCGAATTGCAATCACTCCATAATGAGCAAACATTCATCCAACGAGAAACTGAAGGGGTCATAAATCGGACTGGTTGAGCAATGATAAATTTTCAGTAGCAATTGTTTCGTGTGCCGTAATTGAATAAAACCGAAACATTTTACGCCCTGCGGAACCAAAATAAAAGCGAAAACGCGCAATAACAACCGTGGCGGAATCTGAAAATATCTCGATGGAACAATTGATTTCGTTATTGACCTTGTCTTGGACAGGAAAAAAAGGGATAAAAATTTTATTTCTCAATATTTGATGGTGGCCCGGTTCTGCCACACCGAAGCGATCCGCATATGGATTGGGAGGACGATAGTTGCGAAGAAATGCTATCCATCATTCGGCAACAGACAAAGTACCCACGTCTGATAGGTAGGTATATTTTATGTGTTCATCCATCGACGCAGGAGGATACCGAAATTGGCCATTTATCCCCCGCCGCACGCTACGGTTTCGGTGGTGCATGCAGAGTTGTTCTTTCTTTTATGACTATTTTTTTTTTGCTGGTTAAACGCTCACCTTCATTGTCTCGCTTTATCGCTTTTCAATTTCGTTACAAAATATGATTTCATGATGCCCAGCTGTTGTTTGGCGGTACGGTTTAGATTGACGTGCAAACAAATGGATGGTTTTCGAAGGGGTGGGGGTGGGTGGAAAAAGGCGGGAGGTCTCGTTGCTAGCACCCAGGCAATCAAAAGGTTCAGGTGTCGATACTGGGAGTGACGTGGTGGCGTTTGTGGCTGTAAGGTGAGACTAAAGTAGCACTCTTTTTGTCATGGGAGAAGGATGGGGGGGTGTCATGTTTCTCCAGATTTTGTAGCTGCACGGCGATGGCGTATTCCAAAACGTCGTCTTTTGGATTGTGTTTTACGCCCCAAAAAGTCGCGATTTACTACGAGTGAAGGGATGTGCATCCGAGATCATGGGATAGAGGGATAGCGTCCTCTTTCGGCTGCAGCAGAGCATCCCTAGTTCAGCATTATTCAATCTAGTCGATCGGAACGTACCTCCTCACCTGCGTCGGTGAAACCCGAACGGGGGCAATAAAAATATTATTTCTTTCCTCTTTGCATCGACCGGCTTTAGCGGGGCATCAACATGGCAGCAAAAAGATAAAGTTTTTCCGCGTAATGGCGCAATATAGGAGAGATTTATTTGAGTGCCGGCAGTGGCAGTGGTGACGGACGCGGAATCCTCCTCGCGGTCACACCCTGCCCACCAAAATGTTTCTAAAGCGCTGATTCCCTTTTCACGTCCGGAAATGAGAAGAGTGGTTCTGTGTAAAATTGAAAATGTAAATTTCGGTTTTTTTATTGTGACGGCTCAAGCGTAAGCACTCCCCACAAATCGATCCCAGGTTTTCCCTCGGCAACAACGTTCGATATAATTGCGTTTTCTGAGGAAAATTTTTTGGGCGAAAGTTTATCTCTTACTTCTTGTGAGCTGTCGACAATTTGTAACGAACGGCAAGGAGCGTGAATCAGCAGATGTTCACTTCGGGAAGCCTCACACCTTCGCTAAACCACAGCGCGTTCATGAGCGACGGTTTCGCTTCGCTTCGCCTGTCTCGCCTCGAACCGACCTGCCAAGGTTACACACATACACCCGGGGAATTGTTTCGGAGGTGAATCAGCTTCTTCGATTTCACATTTTCACGTACGCGAAGAAATTGCTACGTGCCAGAAGTCAATTTTCGTCCGGGAAATTGACGATTCGACACAGCTTTGGCACGGCAACACGCTATATGTAGTGCAGGGACGTGTCTGATTTTTGGTGAATATACGAGGATTAGCAACACCCCTCACCAGTGAAGTGTGTTTCAATTCAACCCGCGCGGACCGATTCCCAGCTGGTTTCGAGGTACGATGCTGGCCTAACAAGCCAGTCGTCGTATGTTCGAGTCACGGCTCGGGAGAGACTGTTAGTGTCAGTAGGATCGTAGCGCTAGCCCCGCAATTGTCCTGTACACTTAACAGTCGGCTGCGAAGTCTGTGTATAGTAAAACAGAAGGTCGAATTCCGATACGGAATGTAGCACCAAGGCTTTGCTTTTTTGGACCGATTTTGCGAAGCGCGCGTTTCCTTGGAAGGGCAAATCGTGCTTCCCAATTAAACTTTCGCTCGAACGTTCACATCGGGTATAAACAAATTTTTGCTCCACAGCAGCTTGAATCGATAAAATTTGTTCCGTTTCAAATTGGGTTGTTTTGGGTAATGTGGAGTGGACTTGTCGGCGTCCTTCTCGTATTACACAGGTTGTTGGCGAGTTCCGTTCATCAACAATTTCAAGTTTAATAAACTGAACCTATAAAACATCAACGCCTAACTCCCCCCCTCCCCCCTTTCCTTGCCCCTTGGCTGGGCACATTTCACATCTAACGATGGCGTCTTTACAGAATTATTACCATTATTACGTGTTAATGTCGGAATGGCGTGTTTTCGAACTCGAAGCCGGCGACTTTCGAACCTATGTGAAAAAAGTCACATTATGGCTGGAAGGCAAAGCAATTATATATTTTTTTGTTTTTTTTTCTTATTTACCTTCACAAGCGCCTGTTGGGTGACGTGATGTGGCTAGGCTAGGCCCTTCTAGGTCGGGACGGACAGGTGGCAACGCCCCCTCTCAGCAATGGCCGCTTGCCGAGTAATAAGTAATAAATGGTCGATGAAAAATCTTCCTTTGAAGTATTGATTTTTTCATCCCGTTGCACGACGGCACAGAAGCTTTCTCGCAGACCCGTCATTCGTCAATAAAACAACGAAGGACTAATTACACTTCAGCTTTCAGAGCTTCCGTTGTTTTACGCTACATCGGGCTTACTAGTAGAACCGCTTTTAGCAATAAAATACGGGTACGGTTGCGAGGGGACCCGCCATTAGTGAAAAGGATTCTTTTCTTTTGATGGATTGATTTTCCGTTCGTTCGATGCTCGTTATGCCACATTGGACGCGGCGGCGGAGGCAGAGGCGGTACACACTTTGTAGCAGGAAAGCCGAAGTCGAAGTAATTAAAAACGCCCTGAGTATCGGTATCGCTAGAAATGGTGATTAGTGCGTTCCAACATCACTGAAGGATCCGCCAGAGACGTTTGAAGTTTAGTGCTTCTCGAATGGTTTATGTCTTTCACCGCTTCACACGTTTGCTTAATTATTATTTCCGAAATAACACATTCAGAATTGCTTAAGCAAACGTTTATGAAGGTTTCATTACAGCAACAAATGTTATTTATAATTTAATGACGGTCATAAGCGCGAAACCTAAATATAAAAGTCGCATAAAATACTCACACTTATTCTCGTTTTAATTGTTCAGTAATTTTTATTACGGTCATGTTCAGTAAATGTGAAAAAATACTGATCATTTTGTATTTTTCCTCAAAAATAACTGATGTCGGTTAAAGTTTTTACCGAATTACCGTTATACAAAAGGCACTTGACGAGCTCAGCAAAAAACATTGCTGACCTTTTCTGTAAACTAAAGTATGTTCTGCACTTTCATAAAGTCCAGTAAATATTTGACGATCTGTCAGCACCTACCTAGGTGTTACTGAAAACCCTTCAATTGATTTACTGAACTCTTGATGTTTACTACTATACTGTTCAGCAATTTTTCTATATCTGTCAAAACGAAACATCAAAAGTCCGTCATTTTGCAAATATTCAAAGAGTTTTGAAGTTGTGTTTTTAAAGTGTTTCGCGTGTGGTTTTAAAAAAAAAACTAAAATGGATATCGTACTTTAAAATCTACAAGAAAACGACGTGGAAGTACACGATCTATTCAGTAAGTTTTTATTTATCAAATATGTACGTATTTGTGTATTTTAGTTGAATGTTTCAAATCATGGCACATCCGCAACAATGATTTCACCCAAGACTCTATCTATTACGATTGAGATAATGCAAATCATTTCTGTCAGCATATGGAAATTTTTCCACCACAGGAGAGCAGTTTACTAGAAACCTGCAATAAAAAACCTATATTCATCATAACATTAAACGTATCAAGTTTTTACTTGAATGTGCTGAGAACACCAGTATAATCGATCCAAACAATCCGAAATACCTTCATAATATTATTTAACGGTTGTAATAGCAGCTTTCACAATGGTCGTATTTATTTTTCTCTTTTCGCTGTACGTTTACAGAACGCTCGGTAATTTTTGACGAATCGTCAGCTCTGTAAATTTACAAAACGCTCGGTAATTCGTGACGAATAGTTAGCATTGTAAATACCGACTCATGCAGCAATTTTTGATGAACACTTTGTAAATTTTTACTGAGCTATCTTTTATGTTTGACGTTTCAGCGAGAATGAAAAATTACCGAACACTCGTCAAGAAAATTAATTGCTGTTGAGAACTCGTTGAAAAGATTGCTGAGTTCGGTAAAAGAAACTAAGTGTGCTGAGAGCTTTTTTTAAAACCCCAATAAATCTTAGTACCAAACCAACCCATGCGAAGGCATTTTTGTTTCATGAGTCATTTTTTGGTTGCTTTCTAGTTCTATTAAATCATATTAAACTACTTTCATGAGGGTTTATCGCGGAAGGCATCCTCCGTAACATTCCACTACTTTCCACTATCCCAAAACGAAATATCAATCAAATTCAAAGGATTGTTGTATTCACCTTAATTACAATATTATTTACTCTTTCTTTTTCAATGCTATAACTTTTACATGTACTGTCATTCTTCACATAACCCAAATCTTAGAAATATCATACAAACGCAAACTAGATTGTTGAACATGCGTTTGCTATCGATTTATTATTATATCTTTTAATAAATGTAACAAGTTCTTTCTCTGTGATGTTTTTTTACCTCGAAACGAGTAGAGGGAACTGCATGGCTGACACCGGACTACGTAAATTGTTATTCATCAAACTCTTCAGTTGATTGATATTATGGACGAAAATGGTAATGGCTGCTTCTAAAAGCGATGGTCACTCATTATGAAAAATTCTGACTCCGTTGTGGAAAATTCATTACGTTTAAAACAAAAAAGGGAAACGTCCTGAGAAAGCCGGTTGTAGTTCGCCTTTACAGCAGCATTTCGAACTCGGGAAAGAATTCTGGTATCACCCAGTTGGATGCTACGTTCTTGCATTCTTGCTATCTACTCTAATCCGACCGAGAAAAATTTCGAAGTTTTCCGACCTAGCTGCAACATGATAATTACAACGTGTTATCTTATTGCGCAGCGGAGAACTTCACTGACTGGTAGCTAACATGATTTTTGTGATTCATTTTTATGTTAAACACGGAATTAAAACGCTCTGCGTCTAGCGAAACTGGGAAAATGACATAACTTGAAAATAAGGTAGGGCCACTCATAACATGCATTGGTCTGAAATGATCAGCACAAACAAAGAGCGAACTCGTGATTGGCTAGCCGCTGCTTTACTAATTGATTCACAGTTTATTTCTCATTGGTTTGTAACTCAAGAGATAAGCGAATTTTGAAACCCAGGTGTCGGAGAAAACTTTATCTATCGAAAAAGACATTAGTGTTCAAGATCTATTCAATCAAAACAACAATGCATGCATTTAAAACGGTACATGGCACTTGCGATACACGATACCAGCTTGTTCTCAGTTACGGAAACGAGCTCGTGATTGGTTGAATGCTTATTCTAGTTATTCTAGTATCAATTTAGGGCAACCTTCCCCTTTCCATTGAGACATTGGCGTTTAAATATATTCCTTGGTAATTACAGAATAGGCATTTCAAGAACACACATTTCCGTTACACTCTCCTTAGCATTTTACCCTAGCATAACAAGACGTATTCCCACGTCAAAAATCAGAAAATAGCATATTTTTTTATACCGACTGATGAGGAGACCCCCTTTAAATAGTACTTCATCAACCTGTGAATATTAGATTCGAAAAGAAAAAATTTAATCTTTTTAAAGCTCCTCGCGATTGACACTTTGGACCGAGTGTTTTTATTTTATATGTGTACCCGTGCTAATCCATTTCAATAAAAGCCAATATATGTAAATTTGCATGTTTGTATGTATGTACCACCGCAAATCTGGAACGCCTGAACCAATTTCCACCTAACTTTGCATACGGAGGTTGTTATAGACGTAACTATTGGGGTATTGATAGGAAAGTTGAGATATTTTGTGCAATATGGGAAGATTCTGAATCTAATTCAGGTTTTTTTGACATACCTAGGGGTTGAAGAAGATGTTCAGACACTAGGGCTGTCTGAAACATCAAGAAAGTTCAAAAGCCCCTCAATTAAGTTTTTTTTAGAATCAGTATGTTGAAAACTACTGTTAGACACCATTTTGAAATTGAGATGGCGATTTCCGGTAATTATTACTTACTTTGCTTTACTTCATTTGCCGACGGACAGTTTACCGATCTAAGGCTGAACGAAAATGTCTAGCTTCTTCTGTCTTGGGCAGCCGTTCTTCAGTTACCTCTTACACTAGTAAATCGTGCATCTTCTTACACCACGCACATCCATAGAGTGCGAGGCCTACTACGGAGTCAACGGTGTTTTTCCTCTTCTCTGCTAAAGACAGTTTTGGCGGCTCTCTCGTCAGGCATTCTGGCTACATATCCAGCCCACTGAAGCCTGCCACGCTGTATTACCTTGACTATATTAGCATATTTGTATACCTGGTACAACTCAACAACTTTGACTTTCATTTGTATGTGACCCCTCCCTTCCAGCAAAGAAGAGAGAGGGGTTTCGAACAACTCTGGTCTCTTTTCTCGTCCCCTAAAACTCCTACATACAAATTTTCACGCCGATCGGTTCAGTAAATTTCAGGTCTCTACACGCAAAAGTTGAAGTCTTGTACAATCATTGTGTCTTCCCGATCCGCACAAATGTTGCACAGAAATCGCACAATAAATGTGTGAAACGCAAAACGCAACAGTTGTACTGCGAATACATTAACATAGAATGAAATCAGAATATGTATCATATACCGACACTTTATTTCTCACGTCGAGTGTATTAGTGACTGCTACTCATGGAGCAGTGCAAGCAGCAAACAACAACTTGTGAACTCACTAGATTGAAATAGCTATAATACTCGATCGATTTATCTCGATGAATTTGGTCACCAGTGCAGTACATACTTGATACCAGTGTTGTTAGTCTCACTCATGCTGTCGGTGCGTGCTTGCTGCTACTCAGGGTAATGCATGAAGAAGAAAGAGTATCTTGAAAGCGTGTGTACAGAAGACTGTAAAAATGTAGCATATGTCTCATTCTCAAGCAGAAAGAAGGGGAAAGGTTTTGCTTTTCGCTCGCTTTGCAATGCTGCTTGATACCAGTTGAAATTGTTTAAGTTACACGGTGACAAAAAAGTCCGGTCACACTTTTTTGGGGTCGCCTGTAGCCTACACGTTGCATCTCTTGTGCCATCTATATGTCAAATGAAAGGGTTAACTTTGCTGCCCAAAGTGGCAGAGTTTCGTTTCTGTGCAGTTTGTTTACATTGAATTGTGAGCCATGGCAGAGTTAAGAGCAGCTGTTATCGCTGAATATGTGAAAGGGTACAAACCCGGACACATATTCAAACACCTAAAACCGCTCGGAATCGATCGGATATTCGTGTACCGGACCATAAATCGGTACCTAGAGGCCAGAGGCACCGAGGACAAGTCACGATCTGGACGACCAAGGTCTGTGAGAACTCCAAGGCTGAAAAAGATTATACGAGACCGGATTCACCGGAATCCCGCCCAATCTGCACGGAAGCTGGCCAGGAACCTTAAAATGAACCGAGAATCAATCCGCCTGCGTCTGCGCAAGGATTTAAAACTTACACCGTACAAAAAACAGGGTTACCAAAGCTACAAAGGACAAGAGGTACCAACGGTCGCGGGAGTTACTCGGTTCGCGCGTAGATAACGAGATTATTTTTTCGGACGAGAAGCTGTTCGTTTTGGAGCAAACAGTCAATCGCCAAAATGATCGAGTTTGGAGTGTGAGCCTCCAGCAAGCTCCTGCGGACAAGCTAAACGTTTCCAGGTTCCAAAATAAGACGTCAGTGATGGCTTGGGGACCCATTAACAAAGAGAGGTAAACTGCCTCTTATTTTTGTCGATAAAGGGGTCAAAATCAACGCAGCGTACTACCTGGACACGGTTTTGAATAAAAATATTCTGCCTCAAGCTGAACTATTGTTTGAAGACGATTACTACTGCTTCCAGCAAGATGGCGCCCCATCCCACACCGCAAAGGTTGTTCAGGCGTGGTGTGAGGAAAACTTGACCGATTTCATTTCGAAGAATGAATGGCCTCCGTCGTCTCCGGATCTGAATCCACTGGATTATTTCGTGTGGGGATACATGATATCGAAGCTGAACGACTATAAAATAACAAATTTGGAGCAATTCAAGCGAGTTATCACGAAAATCTGGGACGAGATGCCGATGGAGCACGTGCGCGCCGCTTGCGACGACTTTCCGAGACGTCTGAAGCTGGTTCGATCAGAGAAAGGTGGTGTAATTCCGAGATATCGTCTGTGAAGTATCTTTATGAGTTACTTATGAGTTCAGATTTTCTTCTTATTCTCTGAAATATTGCGATTTTCCTGTGTGACCGGAATTTTTTTGTCACCCTGTAGTAGTTTGGGGCTGCCAAACACATTGAAAAAACGCTAGAGCATCAATTGCGTTATGCCCAACACGCAATCATTGTACTGGTTTCAAATCACATCAACAATTGCGCTAAAAACTAATTTTGTGCTGGTTTTACACCATCTAACTTTTGCGTGTATGGCAGACAGAGATTTGCCTTTTTATATGTTTAGATATAATTGTGATTATTAGCACTCTAGTGAATTGTGAATATTCCAAGATAGTCCTGAAGATTTTTTCTTCTTCAATTTACGCTATTTGTTAAGTACCTAGCCTATGTTAATTTGCTTTATTTACAATTTACCTACTCTGATAATTTTATTAATGTTAGCCTGGAAAATAAGAACAGCTAATGTTTTACTGTTACATTTTTATATATTAGTGTGGACATTTATTGCAGTAACTTTGTTTAATGGAGACACATGGTGGTTTATTGATGATATCTGATATATTCAGTGTAGTTACAGATAAAAAACTGTATCTTTAAACCATGAACTTGCTGATTTATTATTTTTAAAATAATTTCTCAATTTTACCCACAGAGAAAATTCAAAAACGTCCATTTACTCACATTTGTAGTCATTTTTCGTTCCTAATAGAGCTTCCACATTTATTTACTTTTCGAATATTTTTAATTCTTTTAGTCAGTCAACTTTGGCCCTATTATCAAAGAGTTTTTTACATATTCTCTGTTAAAATTGGAGTTCTTGTCTTTTCGTCTTCAGAATAGTATTTTGAATTCATTCATTCAAAATTTTGTCGCTTAAATGTAAAATCGAAAAACCTACAATTTACAATAAACAGCATATTTGAGTTTGAATTGTTTCAGAAGATTCTGGTGATGGTCTCAGTTTACTTATTATCTCCTCATGATTATCACACACTGTCTAAGAGAAGTATTAATTCCGAATCATTTCCCTCTTCCAATCCACAGATGTTTGATTGCAAAAACCACATACGGGTGATCCAACCGATAGATAACGGCAACCGGTTGTACATCTGCGGAACGAACGCACACAACCCGAAGGACGTAGTGATATACGTAAGTACAGAGCTGCACGAAAACAAGTGCCTTCGAAACAAAATTAAATCCTCTGTGTTGTTTGCTTACAAAAGCGAGCTAGTAAAACAATGTTGTCACACGTGCACTTTCACGGGGCACGGATTCGCGAAAAAGGAAAGTTTACCCAGTTGATAAAACAGAACCGATGTTCTCATCACGTTTTCCGATTGATCGAACGCGATCGTGCATTGGCAAACTATTTTATCACAAAATGTATATACAGTGAAAACCTTTCATCATTCAACGTTATATCCCGAGTCGGTACACAGCTCGGTTGTTTAATTTATTCCTGTTACTCACTTTGCTGTGAGCACTTTTACACTATTAGTATCCACACGGCATACACACACACAAACATATAATACTTCCAACCCCCCCAGCACCGATCCGGTGCTGTATCCTTTGAAACAAAATATTTACCAAATCCACCCGAACCTGATAACACCGATAGGTGAGGAGTTAGGGAAATCCCCCATTCTTCCACACAACTGCTGCCAGAACATAGGACGTCACACACGTTGTAGTGCTAGGATTTCATCCGTTCATCTAACGGTGGCTTACCGCATGCATAAAAAGTGCACACAAACTGGATGGCAAGTAGCATACAAATATCGTTGGTGATGGAAGCTTTTTGCAAGCATCATTTGAGCGGAGCGCGGATTGTCGAGTTGCGATATTAATCGACAGACCAATGGTTTACTGTGGTATTAAACAATAAAAATAAAGCCGATAACTTTTGAAACCAACTTAATCAACACCAGCTTTGAAAAATTATCAACTAACTCATCAAAAGATTGATAACTTGTTTGAGCTAAGAACAGCTAAGAATCGCATAAAGTTCATCAAAACAGAAATGAAAGGAAAACCGAAAAAAGTCAAGTAAATGAAAAAAAACACCAAGAGCTAAATTTTTGCCTAATAAAGGGCATGAAACAGATTTTTCCGATCTGATTGATATAGTCAGACGTTTATTGTCCACAAATTAAATCAAAGCTCCTGGAATTCAACTGCCCGAAATAGATTTGTTATTTTTTTTTACAACAATTCACTTGTCCATTGAATGACGTCCACTCTGCCGATTCTACTCTATTTACTCGAGGCTTAGTTTAGGCAGTGAATGACGGCTGACAGAAAATTCACTACATTTGTCGGTGGAACTCCATCGAATATTTATTCGTCGGGGTCGAAGTTATTGTTGAAAAACTGTATTTGATATCCACCCACATTCCATTGGCCAATCTTTTCAGCCACGAATATTTAGTGCCCCGGTAGTTCGCGTGCCACGTAATCAGTTCATTCAGATCATCGCTATTTGTCGCTCTTTTTCCGTTGAACCATTCACAGTGTTCGGATGATTTCGATACTAGAATAAAAAAACTCGCATTTATTTACTTTCAGTCCAACCTCACACATCTATCACGGTCAGAGTTCGTGCCCGGAATCGGTCTCGGCATCGCCAAATGTCCGTACGACCCTCTGGACAATTCGACCGCCATCTACGTGCAGCAGGGTAACCCCGGCGATTTTCCCGCGCTGGTAAGTAAAATATTATACTTTAAAAAAAGCAGAACCACATCCATTAGAGCCGAAAGCGAGGCCATGCGCCAAAGAGGAATTGCGAAATCTGAAACCTCGTGGTAATAAAATAAATTTCCCGCTCGCGCCACGCATCGCGCGGCCACACTGCCGGAAACTAAAACAACTATTGCGAAATAAATATTTGAACAGATCTCCGAACCCATCAATTGTTCGTTGGTTGCAAGCAGCAATAAAAAGTTAGAACTTTTCACTACTACGGGAACGGCAACGAATTGTTTTCAATTTTTTGTTTTGTGTTTCATTGTTGGTTATTTGGATGTTGCGCTAGCAACATTTTACAGTTTTCACGGAAGTTACCACTTGACAGGAGATAATAATGCTATGTGTATTGCTAAAGGATGAGTTTGTATTTTTTCTGCTGTGTTGTTGAAAATATGATACATGCAAATCTAAGTGAAAGATTTTTAATCTACAGAATTTGTGAAATTTTAACATGCCCTCACACCTATTTCCACTCTTTCATTGCAGTACTCGGGAACGAACGCTGAATTCACCAAGGCAGACACGGTTATTTTCCGTACCGATCTGTACAACATGACGACCGGCAAGAAGGTGTTCAACTTTAAGCGTACCCTGAAATACGACTCCAAGTGGCTTGATAGTGAGTATTACGACACCCACACATATATGCACAATTTATGGTCTTAATCTGAGGAAAAACGCAACCTTCCGGTGAACCGACACCTGTTCCACCGTCCGAGCAGCAAAAAAAAACACATGGAAAGCGATTCATGCGATCCCACGCCAGGTGGGTTTGGGTTTCCATAAATTAACGAGAATATTCATCATCGACGGTTCGCGCTTACCCTCGAGATGAAAAGGCCATAATGAAACTAATGTTTCCGGTATTTATATTCAACGAATCCTGTTCATCTGGGGAGGATAATCAAAATCGGCACCCCCCTTTTTTGTTGGGGATCAGTAACAAAATTATTTATTGACACCGAGAGGACGTTTCGATAGTTTAATTTTATATTACTGTTCCTCTGTAACTAGTAACGTGAAACAAACTCCTGGATGCAGGCACTGGTACCCTCAATTCACCAAAATAAACATTGACATTGCTAAATTTGCTGAACGCAAAAAACATTGAAATGTTTATTTCTATTTCATCTTCCCAAATGATGTCCTGTTTGCTTTTCGTTTCCTCCAGCAGATGAAACGATTGTTTTATTCATCTTTTGGAATTGGTCATCAACACGTTTGCATTGACCAGTCCATTGAATGCCGAACTGTCCTACACACCAAAGGTAGGTAAAATGGAAAACAAATATTAATGGTGATAAGTGTTGCCTTCAACACTCGTCAGTCATTGCCCGGACAAACAGACCCAGGCGACTCCCGGATCCCGTCCCGAAACCCCAACCCGGCACGAGTTTCAACAAACTATTCAAAACTTTTCCCCCCTCGTCCCCTTTTCATCACCCGCCCACTCTGGGCGGAGGATGATAGTTTGCAACAGCTGCTGCCTGCTGCTGCACCGAGGTTCCCACTGGTAGCTGCATTCCGCCGGCTGGTTGACTGACTGACTGACTGACTGACTCACCGACTAACCGAGTAGAGGGCGGTATTTATCTAGGAGGCTTGTCAATGGAGCTTCTTTTTCTCTATTTGCAAAAGTGCTTTTCCTCCTGGCACTCTGAATGGAGGATGGAAGATCCGACTACGCTTCGGCTTCCGTATTATAGCGAGGTGTCGCAACACTTGTCACACTTTTCCGCTACCCCGGGTTTTCTTTTGGTTACTTGCTTCCGCCTTTTTGCTCCGACTATCTGTAAGTGAGAATCACAACCGTCATAAGTGTAATGTGAGGAAAAAACACGTCTTTGGGGCAAACGAATGCCGAGCACACATGTTTCCACTTGGCATTGAGATGCCTAGATTTTAATCTTAAACAAGAATTCAACATCAGGATACGTTAAACGGGTCACTGCAGTTTAAAAGGTAATGTTTGGATTCGAAAAGAGATTTTTGACCTTGCCGAGTCGGTCATTAGCCGCTTTTTTAACTATATTCACGTTATTTTGATTTCAAAACAAAATTCCCGCTCAACTTACCAGATAGCAAATTAATTAAAATATCATTTCTGACCTTAGATTAATTTTATTTTCTTCCAAGTGTTGACGATTGGAATTTCTTTTATTTTCGTTGTTTAACGTAAACAAGTACGTTCATAAGCTAGTGAATCATCCTCAAATTATACAACGAAGCAGAGCGTGGATGACATATTGAGTTGAACAGGAGTGCGAGGTGTTTTTTGCCTTAATACAATATCATAACTGCATTTATATTTAAAGTGAAATCATCTGGTATTCTGAAAGAAATAGAAAAAACCTAAATTAATCCACCTAGCGCTCAGACTCAGCCTTTCTAATTCAAACTTCTTATTTGTAGAAATAGATTTACATGAATGCTTAAATCCAAAAAGGTATATTCACTCTTTGGGTTCTTAAATATTGATGTTGTAATCTACTATATAAAAATGGAATTCCGTAACGCTTGATCTTATTGATATTATTCCCTCCGTCTCTGTGGTGTACAGTAATCATCATCATTTGAAATCGTTCTAAATCAGAAAAATAAGCGGTGACATAAAGGTTTTTTAACCGGAAAATGTTCGCTGATGTTCAGGAAAGACATTCGAGGAAAAATAATTAGTATCTGATTACGAAACCTTGAGATATTATTCACAAAACTACGTAAAACATGCAAAATTATGACTTTTCAAGCTGAATTTGCCTCTAAATCAAAATTCAAAGCGATGACATGTGGTTCTTTTTTCATGAAAATGTTTTTTAATGTTCAGGAAAGACATTTGAGGAAAAATAATTAGTATCTGATTACTACAATTTGAGATATTATTCACAAAACTACGTAAAACATACAAAATTATGACTTTTCAAGCTAAATTTGTCTCTAAATCAAAATTCAAAGCGATGCCATGTGATTCTTTTTTCATTGAAATGTTTGTTACGTTTAGGAAAGACATTCGAGGAAAAATAATTAGTATCTGATTACTAAACCTTGAGATATTATTCACAAAACTACGTAAAACATGCAAAATTATGACTTTTCAAGCTGAATTTGCCTCTAAATCAAAATTCGAAGCGATGACATGTGATTCTTTTTTCATGAAAATGTTTGTTAATGTTCAGGAATGACATTTGAGGAATAATAATTAGTATCTGATTACTACAATTTGAGAAATTATTCACAAATCTACGTAAAACATGCAAAATTATGACTTTTCAAGCTAAATTTGCCTCTAAATCAAAATTCAAAGCGATGACATGTGATTCTTTTTCCATGAAAATGTTTGTTACGTTCAGGAAAGACATTCGAGAGAAAATAATTGTTATCTGATTACTAAAACTTGAGATATTATTCACCAAATTACGTAAAACATGCAAAATTGTGACTTTTTGTGCTAAATTTACCTCTAAACCAAAATTCAAAGCGATGACATGAGATCCTTTTTTCATTAAAATGTTTGTTAATGTTCAGGAAACGACATTCGAGGAAAAATAATTAATAGCTAATTACTAAAACTTGGAATATTATCCACAAAACTACGTAAGACATGCAAAATTATGACTTTTTATACTCAATTCGTCTCAAAGAGAAGACATATAATTTTTTTTCATTAAAAAGTTTGTTGATGTTCAAGAAAAACATTCGAGTAAAAATAACAGGTATTTGATTACTACAATTCGAGATAATAATCACAAAACTACGTGAAACATGCGAAATCATGACTTTTCATACTGAATTCTGCTTCTAAATCAAAGTTCGAATCTATGATCTGTGATTTTTTTAAAATGAAATTAAGGGAAAATAATAAGTACCTGATCATTTGAAATTTAAATAATTTTAATAAATCTACGTGAGAAATGCAAAACCAAGATTTTCAGGCTTAATTTGTCTCTAAATCATAATTCAAAGCGATGACATGTGTTTTTTTTTTTTTTCAATGAAATGATTGTTAATGTTCAGGAATGAAATTTGAGAAGAAATGTTAGGTATCTGATTACTGAAAATGTAGGTATCATTCACAAAACTAAGTAAAACGTGCAAAATCATGAATATTTAGGCTTAATTTGTCTGCAAATCAAAATTCAAAGCTATGATATGTGATTGTTTTCCAATAAAATGTTAGTTAATGTTCAGGAAAGACATTTGAGAAAAAATAACACGTCTCTTATTGCTAAAAGCTGACATATTACTCAAAAAACTACGTATGTTCGAAGCATTTTTGGAGATGATTTTCTGCATACAAAGAAACACCTTAAAATATTCTCTGTGATTTTTGTTTTTGAAAAACATATAATACATGCAAAACTTTGACTTTTTAAGCATAAGCTCAAGTCGCATCTAAATCAAAATTCAAACGATGACATGTGATTTTTCTTTCAATAAAATGTTCGTTGTTTCTTTAATATTCCCAAATATTTTTTTGTAGAAAATCCATGTTTTGAATCAGTGCGAGTCGAGCATAAAAAATTTACATTTCTGATATATTCGTAGATTTGTGAATAGTAACACATTACGGGATTCGATTTACTTTTTTACCTTTACCTAAACTAGATCTTGGAACATTTAGCTGGAGGAAAGGTCCCATTTCATTGGTTTGAACATAGATTAAGAGGCGACTCAAGCATTGGAAGTCATTTTTCATTTTCTACATAGTTTTGTGGATTAAAGCACAATTGTTAGTTATCAGAAAACTTTTACTTCTTCTCAGACGTGTTCCTTGGACACCAACAAACATTTTCGTTTTGAAAAAAATCACAAGCATCTCTTTAGATTTCATTATAGAGGAGAAATAAGCATGAATGGTCATACTCAATTCTTCTTACTTACTCGAATTTTCTAAACAGAGCTTTTACTGTAAACGATTGTCAAATAGCCCGAATATCACCCAGTACACACAACTTTTTCCAAAACGGCGGCTTCCGGCTTCAGAAAAATGACCTAAAGTGGTATTTGGCCAACTATTTCAATAATTCCGAAAGTGGAACTCCATACGTCGTTTGGAAATCCGATATGGCGACTTCCAGTTTATGTGTGTTCTGTTCTCAAAATATTGAAGTATTTAAACTGATGATGAACGTATAAGATGTGAAATATTTTTTAAGTAAGTTGTGCTAAAGCAGTAATGAATTATAAAAAATGATTCCTAAATTTAAAACCTTTGACCCCGAGCATCGCCGGGAACGTTCAACTAGTTAAAGTATAAAATATGAAATTTGACGTAATGTTAGTGCTTCAGAAATAGCGAAATATAAGAAATGACTCTTAATTTGGAACAATTTAATCACGAGCGATACCGGGAACGTTCAAATAGTACGATACCACATTTAAATCATGTTGAGGCCATATATATTGATCAAAGCAGCTATAGTGTTGAATAGTCTTTGAATTTCTTTTCTTTACAAAACTTTTGAACAGTATATCAAATTTTTATGAAGTTTGTTACTTGTAAGTTTGAAAGATGACTCGTTTGTATAACACTAGTTATGTTCAAATAAGTCGTGTAATACTTGAGATAATAGATTTTCATTGTTTTACAATTTAAAACATAACGGTTGCTTAAGTTTGATTACAATCAAATAAAACGGGGACGTATGGGGGAGCCAAGCTTTGAAACCACGTGTTCAATCATAATTCATCAGTTAACCCTTAACTATCCCGTTCGTTCGATATCAATATTGTTCAAATCTGTTGTGTAGTTTCTAAGATTATGAAGTTTAGTGATTTTCACATTTCGATACATTACAGACGAAGTTACAGTCCGATTACAGCAAAATTCAATAGGGTGTTATGAGGCAGCTAGACCTTTCATTTGATACTAATTCTGTGGAAATCGGGTCAACCATCTCTGAGAAAAGTGAGTGAGCCCAAGTAGTCATCAGAATATGTTTCTTTTCATAGCTGGATTTCACATTTTTAAACATAACAGGAAAAGTAATAATCCGTTCGCAAAAAAAATCATTAGGGTCTTATGGGGCAACAATACTTTCCATATGACACTGATTTTATGAAAATCGGTCCAGCCATCTCTGAGAAACATGAGTGACAAATAGTCTCCAGAACACGTTTCTTTCTGTAATTTCTGAACCATATGTTCAATCTTCATAAAATTCAAAAGTTGAGAGTTTTTAGGTAGCCCGTTCATTTGAAACCAATTTTGTCCAAATCGGTTGTGTAGTTTCTGAGATATTGATGTTTCGTGATTTTTACATTTTGATACATAACCTCTAAACTAGAAATCAGATTACAATAAAATTCAATAGACTTATAGGGCAACTAGACCTTTCATTTGCAATTGATTTCATTGAAATCGATTCAGCCATCTCTGAGAAAATCGAGTGAGATTGGGAGAGCGTTACACACACTTCTGAGATATAAGAGCGATTTTCACACTCGGACGCAGCGCCAAAACTAAAAGTTTGATTACAATGAAATTCAATAGCAACCTAAGCGGCAAATAGACCCTTCATTTGATACCAAGATAGAAAGAATCGGTCAGACCATCTCTGAGAAAAGTGAGTGCGAAAGACACACGTACACACCCACACACAAACATATACACCTATACATGCATATAAGCAGAAAATGCTTGATTCATCGAACTGAGTTGAGTAGTATATGACATTCGGCCATTTCAATCATTTTTCTACCTTTTAATTAGCCAGTGATCGTTAGGGTCAATATGTTTACTTTCATTATGTGATTTCACATTTTTATGAACAACGGACACAGTTACAATCCGATTGCAATGAAATTCAATAGCAACCTATGGGGCAACTAGACCTTTTTATTTGACACTAATTTTGTGAAAATCGATTCAGCCATCACTGAGAAAAATAAGTGAGTTTAAACAACCTCAGGATACCTTTTCTTTACATAACTTTTGAACCATATGTTCAATCATAACGAATTCCAAAAGTTAAGGATTCTGGGGACAGCCCAATCATTTGTAACCAGTTTTATTGAAATCGGTTGTGTGGTTTCTGAGATATTGATGTTTCGTGATTTTTACATTTCGATACATAACCTCTAAACTAAAAATCCGATTACAATGAAATTCAATAGCAACCTATGGGGCAACTAGATCTTTCATTTGCAAATAATTTTATGAAAATCGGTCCAGCCATCTCTGAGAAAAGTGAGTGAGAAAAAAAAGTTGCACATACACACACACATACACACATACATACATACATACATACATACAGAAAATGCTCAGTTCGTCGAAAGAAGTCGAGTGGTATATGACGTTCGGCCATTGGGACCATTTTTATACCTTCGGTTTTTCCAGTGATTGCTATACCTTTCTAGGAGAAAGGCAAAAAATTGAAAGAGTGCTAGAAAAGTGAAAGGATTTATTGTTTATAGGAAGTGATAACCAAAAAGGGATATTTACGAGACATTTTTTGGCGTTTTTGCTACTTCAAAAGGAAACAATACATATTAAAAGATTATCAATAAGAGATGCACATGTAAAAAAACATCTGAGTTCTGTCGATGGAATTGTCCAAGAATAACAACTTATATAATCTTTACGTTAAAGCGTATTCTACACATGTACGCAGGGGTTTTCGAAAATATCCATCTTTCAGAGAGTGGTGGTCTATCGAGTTGTATCTTCGTAAGAGAGATCAAAGAAACAAAAAAAACTAATGAAACTAAAGAAAAAATCTCCGTACGCGCTTTCAATAAGTAACGACACAGCTCTAAAAAGTTGAGCGTCATCCGATGAAACTTACAGAATTACTTGAACTGCATGAAAAAATGTTGTTCCCTAAGAAACGAACTTACAAACTATGAAGTACATAGTGGAGTCTAGAATGTTAGCTAAGATAATAAAGAACACATCGATTTTTTGGAGGTGTTGTTTGTTAATAATAATACTAAGGATTGATTTTCCGGCTTGCAGTCTGAATAATTACGTTGATCTTGATCTACTCATCACCGACGTTTCGTACTTTTTATGGAACCATCATCAGGGTCTACAATATATCTAACATTTTTCGTATAATTGGGCTAACATAGGGACATAATTACAATATACGACAATGAAAAATTTCTCACTCGAAACTGTAATCAACCAGTTAAAATATTTTTCGTGCCTATTATTATGTACATAGAACGGTAGATAGTACAAGTTAACACTAGGGCAAAGCTCAAACTGGAAAAAAATGAAAGATTATAGCTTTGTAATCATTCCTGTAAATTTTGGTGCCCTTAGTGAAGATAACTATATCAAGGACTAAAGCCAACGTAGAAACGATGAACCCGGCGAGCAATTACTTTGCCGCACTTCTGCACACACCAGGGGTACAAAATTCACGCGAATGATCAATAAGCTATAATCTTTTTAGGGCAAATTATTTTAGCAAAATTTTACTTTTACCGACCAGTGTAGTAATGCGGAAAAAATAACGAGTAAAATTAAAGAAAAGGAAGATATAGAAAAGAATAATTTCTCCTCACCCTCTCTTTGTTTCTAATTGGCTATCGGTCTGAAAAGAATACCTTCTACTGATCTTATAACTGTCTTCTCTCTTTTGTTTTTCTTTCTTCTATGCAATTATTCTGTGCATATTTTTGCAACTACAATTTGATTCGCTTTCTATGTATCTAATCTTTATTTGTTCTCCTTTTCTCTCTATCGAACTTGAGAAGACAAATAGCATTCATAGTTCATAAATTATTAACACATCTAAATTCGGTGATTATTCAGTAACCTAAAACTGTAAACTAACCTTGTAAATAAAACTGCAAACGCTCCTATATTCATCTCATCGCTATTATTCAACGACGTTACCTCCAATTTTCACATTTTTTTTTTAAGTAAAAGTAATTTTAATTATTTATTTTATTTTTTCTCTCTGACAAAACAGTAAAATTTGACGTGAAATTGGACAAACAACAGCGATGAGAAAAATACACTAAAGTCTCTTTTTACGCGGGGGATACGTCCTGCGTAAAAAACCGCGTAAATTCCGGAATCTAGGAATCTAGTTCTAGGTCAAATTTCTCCATTCCATGTTATCAATGAGTAGGGGAATCGCTGCTATATTCATCTCTCTTATTTGCCCAATTTCCCATCAAATTTTACAGTTTTTATTTTTCAAAGTAAAACTTTAGTACACTCGTCTGAATCAAGAGGTAAAATGTAAGTTACTTTTTTTTTAACTATTCAAATAAAGCCAATGGCCTGCTTATTTATTCAGGATAATTCGAAAAACCAATTTTTATTTTTAAATCACACACTAGCGAACGAAAAAAAAGAGAACGAAAGAAAAAAAAATGAGGAAGGGATGAAAAGTAAAGATTAAATAAAAAGAGAATGAAATGAAGAGAGATGGAAAGGGAGAGTAATAGAGAGATAGAGAGCAATTGATAGAAAGAAAGTAATAAAGAGAGAGATAGAGAGAGAGTGTAACTTGTATAGAAAGAGTAATAAATTTAGAGAAAGAGAGTCATATAGAGAGAGTATCAGAAAGAGAAAGTGAGAGAGAGAGAAAGAAATAAGGAAAAGGGAAAGAAAAGAAAAAGAAATGAAAAAGAGAGAATATAAGAAATGTTAAGGAAAGAAATAGATATATAGAGAGAAAGAAATAAAGAGAGAGATTAATACATATAGAAAAGTAATACATATAAAGAAAGTAATATATGTAGAGAGAGTGCTAATCATTGAGATAGAAAGAGTAGTAGAGAAAAAGTTATAGAGACAGAAAGTGAGAGAGTAACAAAGAGAAAAATAGAGAAAAATAGAGAGAGAAAGAGTCATAGAGAAAGAGGTATCGAGAGAGAAAAAAGGAAACAAGAAACAGAGAGCGAAAGTAAAAGAGAGAGAGGGTGTTAAAGAGGGATAGAGAGTGTAATGGAAAAAGAGTAATAAGGAGAGAGTAATTAAGAGAAAAACAGAAAAAAAGTAGTAGAGAAAGAGAGAAATAGTGAGAGAGATTGTGAGAGAGCGAAAGAGAGTATGAGAGAGTGAAAGAGAGTATGAGAGAGTGGAAGAGAGTGTGAGAGAGTGAAAGAGAAATAGAGATAGTGAGAGAGAGTTAGAAAAAGCCTGAGGTAAAGTGAGAGAGTAACACAGGTAGAAATAGAGATAGAAAAAGAGAGAGAGAGCAATAGAGAACGAGAGAGGGATTGAGAAAACTTAAAGAAAAAAGACGGAGATAGTGATAAAAAGAGTAATGGAGAGAGAAATCTAGAAAATCTATAACGAGCGTCTTAGCAGAGTGATTGAGATCAATCAAAGAAATAGTTATCGGTTTCCGTTATACTCTACTAAATTTTTTGGAAATAAATATTGAAATTCAGGTAAGAGGTAAGAGGTAAGAAGGAAGGTAAGAGACAGAGAGGGAGTAATAGATAGAGAGAGTAATAGAAAAAGTGAGAGTAATTGAGAGAGTGAGTATTAAAGAGAAAAAATTGAACGGGAGAGAGTTATGGAGGGAGAGGGCGTACTAGAGCAAGAGAGCGAGAGTAATAGAAAGAAAGATTAAAAGTAATAGAGCGAGCGAGCGAGAAAGAGCATTAGGGAGGGGCTTGGCGATTTTCATTTACGTGTCATGCGTATGAAAAGAGAAAGAAAAGAAAAAGTACAGAAACTAGTGAAAACGGCAAAGAGAGAGACAAAGCGGGAGAGATGAGAAAGAGTAAGAAAATGAAAAAAGGAGAGAGTGAAAGAAAACTAAAGTGGGCAAAATTATGATGTAAAAGTAATAAAAAGCGAAAGAGTGAATGAAAGAGGTAAAGAAAGAGATGAAGAAAAAGACACAGGAAGAGATAAAGAATGAGATGAAGAGAGAGATACGAATTAAATGAGAGAGGAATAGAGATACAAAATTTAAAAAGGGTAGAGGAAAGGAGAGACACAGATTACCTTCTAATTGAGAGGTTTCGATAATTTTTTTATTTAAGTTGTATCTTACATGCCCAAAATATTCGTGAATGCTATGCAACTAAAGAAACATGTGAAAGAAATGAAAAGATAGAAACAAGAGAAAATAGGCAAATAGAAAGAGAAAGAATTGACAACGAAAGCATAATGATAATAGGTGTTCAAGAAAAAAAAACTGAAAAGTAATGCAACCTCAAATATAGACACGAAATTGTAAGGTTGTTAAAGAAAAAAGGGCGAACGAAGAACTTATAGACGTAAAAAAAACAATGAATGATAATAAATATCGGCTGAAGTGACTCAGTAGAATTGAAATTTCTATCTCCAGGAAAAACGATTCAAATCTTTTGTACATTGAGTACCTAAACTGAATGAAAAAAACTTGTTTTTTGAGAATCAGGATATAAGTTCGATGCGAAAATAATTCAAAATATATGAATGAAGAATGGGGAAGGGAAAATGAAGAGATTTTTAGAAGAATAAGAAAAAACAAGAGAGTGAAAGATAGCTTATTCAAAAATATCGCAAAATATAATAAAGTAGAAGTGCAAAAAAAAAATACAGTGTAACTCAGATTTAAGGGAATTTGATTTTTATCAATTGAAGATTAAAAAGAAATATATAAATCTAAAAGATACCGAATCGAAGATTTTTCTTGCAGAAAGTTTTAACAAAATAAAAAGAGAACCAATAAAAATTGGTAATTATGAAATAGAGATGACCCAAAAGGGTGGTAGAGTCGAACTTGTGGAAATATATACAGTTTTGAACACAATAGAACGAACGAAAATGCAAAATGGAAAGTAACAGTACAACAAAGATGAAGTGATAATGCATAAAAAATGGAAAAAAGGCAAAGAAATAAAGACAGAGATAGGAAGAAAAAAAGGGATAGATATACAGAGACAGTATTAAAGATGAAAAAGTTGGATATTTGGTGTCAAAAACCATTTTGCGATCAATATCTCAAAGCGTAGGTAACTAGAAACACATGTTGAAGAGATAAAGAAAGGAAAACAAAGAGATAGCAATCACGCTACAAAAAAAAATTTAAAACGAGAGAGTATCGATAGAAAGCAAGGAAAAAAAACACAACGAAAGTATATAAAAGGAATATGTGATTAAAATAACAAAGCAAAAGCGCAGCCAAAATATAGAGAAGAAATTGAGGGATGGCCAGAGAATACAAGAAAAATGGAGAAGCTACATAAACAAAAAGACAAAGTATAGAAATTAATGACGAAATCTTGGCTTGTGTACCTTAGCAGGTTTAAATTGAATTGAAAAGAAAAATAATTTAACTAATTAAAGCACAATAACATTGAGTAACTGAGTTGAATGTAAAAAACTGGTGATTAAGAGTCAACAACGATCTCATGAAAAAAAAGTTCAAAAATGTCAAAAAAGAGAGAGAAAGAATAAGTAAAAAAATATTTATAATTAAAAAAAGGCAAATAGAGAGGTGAAAGATAGGTGAATTAGATACAGTCTTACCTCGATATAAGGCAACCTCGGTATAACGTAACTCGATATAACGTAAATTTTTAAAATGTATTGAAATTGAAAATAAATGATACAGTCACTGTTTTCGGGCTATAAATTGCTTCAAAAAATATCTTTAGTAAGTTTTGAAACCAATGAAACCGATACAAAAATTGTCCAAAATGGGCATAAGGAAGATTTGAAAATACTAATAGGTGATGGGAAATAGGTTTTCGCGCATCCTTCAGTAACAATTCACAGTCTTGCATTAATTAAAAAAATTTTTTTTTGCTTGTTGAAATTTTCTCTAAATGGGCGTAAGAAAGGTGTAAAAATAATAATAGGTGATGGGAAATAGGTTTTCGCGCATCTGTGAGTAACCATCAACAGTCTTGCATCAATTGATTTTTTTTTGCTTGTTGAAAATTGTCCTAAATGGGCATAAGAATGGTTTAAAAATACTGATAGGTGATGAGAAATAGGTTATCACGCATCTTTGAGTGACCTCTTGTATCAATTGAAATAAAATATTTTTTTTGGCTTCTAAAAATATTTCTAAATGGGCATAAGAAAGGTTTAAAAATATTGATAGGTTATCGAATATAGGTTTTCGCGCATTTTTGAGTAACCATTAACATTCTTGCATAAATTTTAAAAAAACTTTTTTTTGCTTCGATTTGACGTAACTCGATATAACGTAATGAAAATAAAAATAAAGTTGCCTTATATCGAGGTATGACTGTATATCGCAAACAAAATTTGAAGTTAAAAAAACACAGACAATTTTATAACGAAAGAAAAAACAATTAAACTCAAAAGTCTGAAACTAACTGGATCGAAAACTAAAGTTTTCTTGAAGTAAGTTGAAACAAAGTAAACAGAAAACAAATAGGAAAATGGGTAAAAATGAGATGGCGAGGAACCAAAACGGGTAAATGAGAAATGAAATGAAGTATTAAACAGAACAGGACAAACGAAAGGCAGAAAAAAGGTAGGGTCCAGTTAAAATATAGGGATGTAAAGAAAAAAAAATGGAAAAAGATAGTGAACAAATGCAAAATAAAAAAAACCTCGGTACCCAAGAAACGATCATAAATTATTAAAAAAAAGGAATTGCGAAATAATCCAAACTAAAGTTAAATAAAGAAGAGATCCTCCTCTTCTGTAGTCTCTTCTCTACTGTCATTTTTTTTCTAATTTTAACATCTTTTTGTTAAATCTTTTCCTATTTGATCGCTATCTTCTCTTAATTCAACTTTTTTCCGTTTAATTACTCCATGCTTTAAAAACAGTTTTTTCACACTTTAGATTTGCCTTTTCATATTGAACATGAGAGAGCGTAAGAAATACGAGTGAGATAGAGTGAAGAACAGAAGACTACAGAAAAAATAAATATATTGAAATCAATTACGACTCATGAATAGTTATAAATATAATGAAAAAAGACATACAGATATATAGAAAAAATAAAAGGAAATGGAGACAACACACCGGAAGTATAAAACAAAGATACGGAGCAAAAATGAAATAACGAACAAATTTAGACAAAAGAAAAAAAAGAGATTGAGATTGAGAAGATAAAAAAAAGAAAGAAGAAAAATAACAAAAGTTAGAAATAAGAGAACAGCTTGATATAGGACGAAAAAATTTCAAAAAAGAGAGCAAAAATGAGGGGAGATATAAAGAAGAGTAAAGGTATAAATCAAATATAAAAAAGAAAAAGACGAAAGAAAGGGAAGAGTCTTGCCCGAGCCAGGATTCCAACTTCCAACGACTGGTCCGTTAGACCAGCATTGTACTTCGGGACTAGCAAGGGATTTAATTATATTAAAAACGTGCCAAAAAAAAATGAATCTTAAATTCAAGAAAAAAATTCATATTTTTAAAGGATATAAAAAAAAACAAATTAATGTTTTGAAAAGGAATGACATGGAAAACCAAAAGGTTTTTAAGAAGGCTCCGAAAAAAAGAACTTGACACGAATAAAAAACAAACGGATAAAAATCAATAACAACTGAACAAAGAGAAGAAAGAAGATATAAAATATTGAACACAATAGAAATAGGAAAGGATAAGTTCATAAATTGGAAAAAGAAATAGAAGGTAAAAACAAAATAAATGTAAGAATAAAAATTCTAATAAGAACAGCTTGAAATTGAAATAGAAAGGTGATAGATGGGCGTTCTCTCGACTTGAAAAAATTAACGGTCGATGAGAAGAAAGCATAAAATAAGCGAAGAAAGAAGAAAAAAGAAGGGAACAAATGAAAAATATTACGAAAAGACAGTTAGAAAATGGGTAAAACTGACGCTACCACAGAGAAAGAAATATGAAAAAAATAAGCAAATGATGAAAACTAGAAAACTAATAAGCTAAATCAACTTAATATAAATGACGGTGTTTAATTTAATAAAATAGAAGCTTTAGATAAAAGACACTCAAAACATGTAAGGTAATTTAGAGAAAAATATAAAATAGAGCGAAAATATGACTTAAAAGCTAGAGAGAAGATAATAGATGAAGTAGGATAAAAATTGAGACAGATGATAAAAAAAATGAAGAAAGAGGAAGTAGATAGATCCAAGATACAGGTCGGACTCGATTATATAGTAACTCGATTATGTATAATATTCAATTATATATAATATTAGACTCGATTATATATAGTAGCAAACAAGTTTTAATTTTGAATTCCAATTCGACTTATCTAGAGCTAATCTGGCATACGAGAACATCCATAATATACGATAAGAAGGAAAAAAAATAGGAAAAAAAATTTCAAATTTTCCTTTCAAATTTAGAAACAAATATGTTCAAAAAATTAAAAAAAAACAGAACAATAAAAATTTGAGAAATTAAATACAAACTAGTTGACAGATCAATAAACACTGATCAAAATTTTTCTTTACATTTGACTGCAATTACATCAGAAATAACTACAAAGTTTTTTTTTGTGAGACATACGTTTTCTGGCTTCTGGGGCGATGAGTCAAACATTAAATTCTTCTTATTTGTTCGAACACAACAAATCATTTATGTAAAATAAATAAAAAACTTTTGTTTTTCGTTGATTCGATTCTATATAGATTGCAATGGATTTTTTTGCAATGGATGCAATAGATTTTCTACTTTATAAGCAGTTAAAGTAATTTGCCGTCAATTTGGTGAAAATATATAGAAAAATTTGTTCTGCATCATCATTTTTCGCGATAAATAAGGACAAAATTTCGTCCGTAGATTAAAAAAAAACGAAATTATTTAAAAAAACATAAAAAATTCGAAATATGCTAGATTCAAAAATAAAATCGACAATAAATATTCGCAAAATGTTTGAACAAAATCGGTGATTCGAGTTTCTCGAAGCACCAGCAGCAGTTTATCCATTCCGAATAGAAAAAAAATGTTTCATAGTGTAATTAGCAACTTCGTTGAATGCGTGTTTAAAGCTAGGAGAAGCGCAGGGAAATGAGAAAATAGCTTGCAACTCGTCAGTAAACAGCACATGCTTTGATATAACCATCCATCCAATTGAAGTCTGACGACTGAAGTAACAACACAAACGATGACAGAATCGCTAGTGACGGCTAGTAATGACAAATAAACATTCGCCTATACGGCGTGTGTGGATAATCAATGCTCCAGGGATAGGAATGCATTGTTCGGAACTGTCTAACGCATTCTCGCGGCGCGATTCCGTCCTTATGAGTTAGGAAGTGGAATTTTATGCACTGATGGATTGCGGGTTTGTTGTAATCAAGCCGTTTCATCGGTGGTCGTGGATGATTGCATAAAATGTTCAATGTTCAAACGACGACAGCCTATTGCTAACTAGAATTTCATACTCTCAGACTGAATGGTTGAAACAATTCACTGTGCGCATACAAGCCTAATGAACGTCATTGTTTCCCTTTTCAGAGCCGAACTTCGTGGGCACATTCGACATCGGGGAGTACGTTTACTTTTTCTTCCGGGAGACGGCGGTCGAGTACATCAACTGCGGCAAAGCTGTCTACTCGCGAATCGCACGAGTTTGCAAAAAGGACACCGGCGGCAAAAACATCCTCAATCAGAACTGGGCTACCTATCTGAAGGCTCGCATCAACTGCAGCATTTCCGGCGAATTTCCGTTCTACTTCAACGAGATCCAGGATGTATACCAGCTGCCGTCGGATAAATCCAAATTCTACGCTACCTTCACCACCAGCACCAACGGTTTGGTCGGATCGGCGGTTTGCAGCTTCGACATCGGAGAGGTTCATTCTGCCTTCGCAGGTGAGGATTTGTTGACATCTCGCGCTCGGCTAGATTTATGATTGCCCTTGCCCGATTGCTAAATGCCAAGTCGCAGGGCGGTTCCGTCGAATTGAATTTTTCCCCGGCGTGGAGGCACATTTTGGCGACTTATCGCATGACGGCAAGTCAGCCGCAAATTAATTTAAATTGCGTGCCAAGCTATTTTTGCCGTCAGGAAAAAGAATGAAATATTTCAACCGCCAGTTCCGTGGCACTTTTTCACACTTTATCGCCTTTGATTTATGCCCTCGGTAAGGCAGCACTTGGGCACCGAACGAAATCTCAAAGCTCCTTCGGAAGGCGCGCGTAGCTCTTCCTACACGACGGTGCACACGCACGTCCCGAATATTGAGTGCGTAGCTAAATTGTGATTTATTCTCTTTCTTTTCGCTCCCGGGCGTCTTTTTGATTACGCCATCGCTATCGTCGTCGGCATTACCGCATCCACCCATACTCCGGCTCCCACAATACACACACACGACACAGGCAAATTCAAGGAGCAAGCCACATCCAACTCGGCCTGGCTTCCGGTGCTGAACTCGAAGATTCCGGATCCCCGGCCGGGTACGTGCGTCAACGATACCTCCACCCTGCCGGACTCGGTGCTCAACTTTATCCGTTCACACCCGCTGATGGACAGGGCCGTCAACCACGAGCACAACAATCCGGTCTTCTACAAGCGGGATCTCGTTTTCACCAAGCTGGTTGTGGACAAGTGAGTATACGCTAGCGCATTTATTTTATTTTATTGTTCCAATTCACTGAATTTACTGAGATGGAATGTTAAAATACTTTGTTTAAGGCACTTCTACGTGACGTAATTAATGTGCCATCCCTTTTCTGCGCTATCTTGAGCGATCATTTCAAACAGTGAAAAGCGTCTGCAAGGCCTTTGCGCTTAAAGGGGAAAATCCTAACGGAATGCAATGGGGACCGAAAATTTACCTCATTATCTTATTCGTTTTTTTGCTACGCCAGACGGTTTAAGGATTGCTAAGGTGTTTATGAAATCAGTCGCTTACAGATAGGAAAATGGATAAAAAGGGGGTATTTTTGAATGCCCGATTCCAAGAGCGGCGTGAAAAATTTTACTGTTGAGGTTTTCTGTTACGAAACCTTGATGTTTCTTTTATTTTGTGACCGCGTATAATTATAATATATACACCAAATTATTTCTTATCTGTTGACAAGTACCACGAGAAAATGTAACGCCAATGGTAGCACAGCAGTCCAACAAGTTTTTTTTCAACTGGCTTTAAAACCTGAGTAGTTGTGCATTTTGAATTGTAAAGATACTACAATTAAATGTCATCAATACATAAACTAGTATGTTTAATTCACTCTACGAGTACATTAAAATTATCCTCGACTTGATAAATCATTGCAAAATGTTTTTTTTCTTTTTGTATCATTCTGACTACATGCTTTTAAAGGATTTAAGTAATTAAACGCCAAACTGTTAGAGCAGCAATTATTTTTTGATTGGTTGAGTATTCTTGTAGCCACTGGACTAAAAACCCTAAGGATTATTTAGAAAATGAATGAAAAAAAATTTGTTCCAAAGTACAGGTACAATGCAAGTCATTTTCTAAATAAGTCCAAGTCTGCGTTCGAATCAAAACTGAATTCCAATTTCAAGCGCAAGTTCAAATCGAAGTTCATGTTCGCACACAAGTTTTCTATATATCGATTAAATTAAATGTGAGGACACTACTCTAAATTATAAAGCACGAAATCAGAAAAGTAAAACACGGCTGTTAACTTTGCTTCCAGAAACCATTGTTTGGAAATATTAATTTCAAGTTTCCATATTCAAGTCCAGGTCAAAGCTCGACTCCTAGTTCAAATCCGAATTCACGTCCTCGTGTAAGTTCAAATCCAAACAGGACTCCAAGTACAGGTTCGAAGATGTGATAAAGCAGTAAAGTTTGATCAGCCCACAAAGTTTAGGTCAAAGGATTGATATACATTTTTCATTGAAACTGGTGGATATGCCTACTTCGAGAGTCCAATTCCAAGTCCAGATTCACATCCAAGTCCATGTTCAAGTAGGAATCCAAATCTACGCTCAAGTTGAAACCTAAGTTTAACTCTGAAATAATATTCGAGTTCAAGTACAAAATATGAGTGGAACTGAATCTTGCTTGATGAAAATGTTATGCCGAATTTTAATTTTATTTACTTCTACTACTTACCACTACTGCTTCATTTGCAAACATGGAGTCGTCCTTAAAAGAACGGTTGGTTTCATTTTTAACAATGTTGAGAATCAATCGCATTATGCCTTCTTTCCCGTTTTTTTTCGAGTGCAGAATAGCTTGGATAATCAGTGGATGTAGTGACGCTGGATAAAAGCTAGCTCAATCCCTCGTTATTGTGGATTGCTTACTGCCGATGGCGCGTAATAATCTTCGTATTATTATATCTAACAGCGTTTCTTGCCAATTTCAACATTTCTGCAGTAAGGTACTGTAAGGTGCAGTAAGGTCAATCTCCCAGCTGGTATCGAGGTACGATACTGGCCTAACAAGCCAGTCGTCGTATGTTCGAGTCCCAGCTCGGAAGAGACTGTTAATGTCAGTAGGATCGTAGCGCTAGCCCCGCAATTGTCTCGTACACTTAACAGTCTGCTTCGCAGCACTGCGTACAGTAAAGCAGAAGGTCGAATTCCGATACGGAATGTAGCACAAAGGCTTTGCCTTTTTTGCAGTAAGGTATCTTATTACAACCACCAGATACTTCAGCACCAACGCGCATATTTGTCATTACACAGTACACAATAAATACTACCTACCAGGAATTGAAACCCAGCACTAGATGAACGGACTTTATCTTTCCTACACCAGCTATCAAATTCCACTGAACGGAACAGCGATGTTACGTTGAATAAGACTGCTTCCTGTATGATTGAAAATCCCTTGTGATTGTCTTTTAAATACTAACTGAGTGTACTAACACAAAAACCAAGCGGCGTGGCGTAGGTGGTAGAATGAATGTATTCGAAAAAAAGGACGGACAGCAATGTACACTAACAGAAGGTATACAGACGAACAATGTGCACGAAGTACATTAGTTTTTCTTCCACTGTATAATCGTCAACAAGCATTTCATTGAGATGGTACCGAAGACAAGCGGTAAATACACCAAGCTTAGACTTCCGTACGTTCGCTGTTACCAAAAGAGCTAGTTAAGCACGCTGGGTACAAATCTAAACCTAAATCTGTTACGATATACACTCACTCGTAGTAAGTTGTTTCATTCCTCTTGCCAAGTGCAAATTACAATCGGCCAATTGTCGAAGGAATGTTGCATTTTCTCACCTTGCGAATTATGAACGTGTGACCGAACTTTTTGAAGTAGAATACTTCTCTCAAGAAGTTCGGCTACATAGGGATGTGAAATAAAAATCTAAAACCGAAAAAAGTGAAAAATATGTCCAATTTCAAATGCTAATAAATCGGTTAGTATTCGATGGATTTTCTTCGTTTTTGCAGCAATAGATTGGAAAATCTTCTAAGATTCTTACCAAAAGAAGATAATTGTAATTTAATTATTCACACTATTGTACTATTGAAAATAGTCAAGCCTTGTCAAAACGAAAAATCCGACCTCTGATTGGTCGTTATATGATTGCTTCCCAAGCACGGTCGACAGAATCATATACCTTGCAATTTAAAACATGCTATTTGGCCTATATAAGAGCCTGTTTCAGCCGAAGCCGCTCATAATAGTTCTAGACAGCGACAACAGCAGTCGTCCTCCCTTAGCAACAGCAGTAGCAGTGCAGTGGATACCAGCGATGGCGGAAAGCGGCCACAGCTGTGGCGTAGCAATGGATAGCGCACTAGTTGCAGCGGATTCCAGCAACGATAGTAGCTGGGCCAGCTGATGCAGGGACAGTGGATACCAATGGCAGCGTATAGCGGCCACAACTGTAGCATGGCTATGGATAGTGCACTAGTTGCAGCGGATCTCAGCATCGATAGCGGCTGATGCAGTGAGGCACTTTAGTGAAATGCAGTCTCTGTGCGATAGTGGGCACTAGTAAATGCATTCAATGAAAAGTTGACTCATTTTGACCACACGTGAGCCGTCTAGTTTTGAGTGTTGAATCAGCTTTTCATAGTTTATTTTATCACAAGGAATATTTTTTCACACTGTCAGTGATAACGCAAAGATGTGATCGGCATCTTATCCGATACTAAAATGAACAACAAATTGTCCTTTTCAGGATGAAATAAAAACTTGATTGAAGAGTTAATATTTTCTAATGAGTTAATTCACATTTTTAAATTTGTAAAAGTTATAAATTTTACCTCATCTCCGTGTCTCAAAACGTACTGAATTATCTTTTCCTTCAGTCATGAGCACGGCATCCGACAAAATTTCATCTCAAAATTCAAAAATTGTCAAGCCCCAACCATGACAAGCAACTTACTATATTATTGAAAATGGTCAATCCTTGTTGACGCGCAAAATTCGATTGATCTGATTAGTCAACTTTTATTCACTAGAAAAAACGACTGATACGCAAGCAGCCGGGTTATCTTTCTTAAAAAAGTATTCTACTTCAACCTTGCGGTTGTGGCTTTGCACACAACCCTCCTGTTATTTTTTTATTTAATTTAATTTTTTTATCTTATTTTTTAATTTTATTTTTAATTCTTTTTTTTTGAATTTTTTTTATTTTTCATTTATTTTATTTTTTTTATTTTCTTTTTATTTTTCCTTCTTTTTTTATATATTTTTTTAATTTTTTTATTTTTTTATTATATTTTATTTTTATTTTTTATTTTTTTATTTTTTATATTTAACTTTTACATTTATTTCAAGCCACAAAAGAGTATTACTGAATGTTCTTGAAATAGAATCGTCTCTCACTAAATGTGATCATATTTTGATTCTTGATATTAGAATTCTGTGACTGAGACATTTGGTAACATGGTTATTATAATTTGAAACAGAGGAAAAATTCTACCGGTCGATGACAGTTTTTTGATCATCTAGTTTTTCATACGAATGTTTTTTCCTTGCCGCTCACCTGCTAGCGCGGATAGCTATAACGAACACACAGCAACAGAAAAAACATTCAAAGAATATACTAAAAAAGGCTGTAGACGAGAATTATCCCGCGTCATTTGCAAAGGGTAACTTTTGTGCTAACACCAATGGCACTTCTCAGCGCCTTGAAATAATTTTTTCAAAGTTTTAAATTGGCCTGAGAGGAAGTGCTTTGAAAAAAGAAATTGGTTTTAGAACTAACTCTTTTCAATACTATTAGCAACGTCTTGGTGAGTGGCAGAAATATAATAACTACTTCGAATTAATAATTTTGAGGCGCTGAAAAGGAGTATCGGTGTACCACAATAGTGACACCAGCAAGTTTGTTTTATTTATCGTCATTGCAAATTACCTGTTGTTAGTTCTTCACACATTATAAGCAAACAAATAACACATAAAGTCATACCTCGATACAAGGCAACCTCGATTTACGTAACTCGATATAACGTAACTTTTACCTCGATATAACAAAACTTTTTTAGTTCTTCAGTGTTATTTTAATATCTTAAAATTGAAGTATGTACAACATTTATTTCAAGGGTGTAGAATGTTCTGAATAAATGTTGTTGGTAAGTTTTGAAAGTTTCGTAAATAGGTAAAGGAAATAAGTTTTAGCGCTTTTTTAACAATTATAACGATCAAAAATTTTGCATCAATGTCAAAATTTAAAAAAAAAATTCGTGCTTCGATATAACGTAACTCAATATAACGTAACGGGAAAAAAAGTACCCTTGTATCGAAATATAGCTGTATTACAAGTGCTACTGGCAACTTAGTGCCCAAACGGTCCAATACTCGGACATGTTCAGCAGTGCTACAGGCATGTTTGTTTCGACACAAACGGGAGATCTAAGATTTAGCGCTGTGGAAGCTAATCTTCAATCACCAATGCGGATCGCCGGTTTTCTTTGCTGGTCGCTATGGAAGGCTGCATTCTAATAAGCGGGTGTTGCATAAAAGTTCCAAGCGGCATTCCTAAATCCAACATGCCGACTTCTGGTTTCTGGAATACAGCTCGAAACAGCTGAATGTCAGTATGTATATTTCTGAATTCTACACAGTAAGAAAACTTTATGTCGAATCGCATGTAAAGAATTGCCTCCATCGGTTGTGATAGAAAATTCCATAACATTCCACGTAAATTTGAATGATTTTGCGTGTAATTTTCAAACAAAACCTTTATTTACGTCAGAAGCAACTGAAATTCAAATAATATTGCATACAATTTTCAATTAAAATCGTGGTTTTCGTCAAAAGCAACAGAAATTCAAATGAGAAACTATTTCACGTGACGTGTGATATTCAGAATTTTTTACTGTGTAGATGATGTTCAGAGACAGAAAATCCACTTCATGCGTCATTTATAAATTCCAAGGTTATAACTTTCGATTTTTGAGAATTAATTTCATATAATCCTGAGAATTTATAAATCAAAATGGCATACAGTGCACAGTAGATGAATTTGAAGTCATTTAAATAAGTAGAAAAATACCATAGGGTAAATTCTACCATAGGGTAAATTCAATAATAAATATTTAGTAAATGAAGTTTATCACTTACCCGGACTCCTTAATCTTGGTAACAGCGGTGGGATAAGCTCACTGTCTGTAGTTCAAGAAAACTTCAAAAAGAAATCTTAGACTACTCTAAGGTAATGTATTATGATCGGAACAATTTGAACTATTTTCATAGTACATACATTTTCATGATACATTTTCATTATTAATATCGCATTAAATCATGAACAAATTGCGTTTAGCGAAGAAATCTATCTGTCCAGTTTACAGAAACAATAACTTTTAACTAATCCGACGTGAATTCATTTACATAGGGTATCGGCTCTATTATCGTCAGGTTTGTCCTATTATCGTCCGGGGCGTTAATGAAGTTATAAAGAACAAATTTTTTGCAGGAAATGCTCTGCATTATGAAGTACCATAATGCAAGAAATTAGCGCTCTAGGACATCATTTACCACCTGACGATAGTAGGTAAAACCTGACGATAATAGAGCCGGTACCCTATATCATTTTATCTAATCATATAATTTGTATCATGATCGTAACAGGGTGAATCTTGATCGGAACAAAATTTGTATCATACACGGAACGGCCGTTTTATCCTCCATTCATTTGATTTAGGGATGGGAAAACTATCAGTAACTACCGATAGTCATCAGTAAGGAAAACATCATTAACTATCAGTAAAGTTTTTCTCTTGTTCTTTGAATTTTGACGTAGAATAACGTCTTACGGCAACATATAAGAGGTGCAAATTGGAAAAAAAACGAACGAAAAACGAAAATTGCCCAGTTTCGAAGGCTTGAAACTAAGTTTCCAAAGGATATTCTTTATTCTTGAAGCAAACCCTTGGAAAAATAGTCATGCGTCCACCAAGATGCGGAAAATTGTGATTTTGTATTATTGTACTATAGAAAAATGTAAAGTTGTTGAACCGGCAGAGAAGCAGCTGATTTTAGCGCAAAAAGACTGAGCAGGCGAATCCGAACTCAGCGTTCCACATGAACCAGCCGGCGGACAGCATCACTGTAAAGCATTGCTGAATATGTCAGGACATGTTTGTAATTTTCTCCGGATTTGTTGGGATTGAATCTCTGAACTATTGAATTCATATTCTTAACCAAAGAGTCAATGCCATCCTAAATCGGCAAAACTGATCAATTCTCGCTAAAATCGTCCCACTGGTGACACGAGATCTTTCGAAAAAAATATTTTCAAAGATTTAAATAGTGAAAAAATTAGAAACCATTTTGGTTAGTTCACATGATTGGACCTAGAGGGCACCATTAATGTGAATATCCTTCTTTTTGAAAGACCTCGTAACACCAGTGGGACGGTTTCAGCGAGAATTGCTCACATGAGAATCGATCCCACGTGTTGATCTCACTTAGCCACGTTTCAAATCGCTGTATTGCTGGAAAGCCACTTTGCGCACCTTGAGCAGAAATTTGGAATAGATATATTTTGAATACAATCATTTTATAGGAAATTGTAGGGGGCTAGAAAATTTCTTGTTGGAGCGCTCTATACCTCTATACATTCGATAGCTCTTGTGTCCGAAAGCGAAATAAAACAATTGTAGGCGTTTGATTGAGTTTTATTAAAATGAACAATACAGAAATGGACTTAAAACATTTTACTTTTTTTTTAATTTCTCTAATGTAAACCCGAATCATCAAACATATGCAATATCGTCAACGAAAAAAAGAGTCAAACCAACGATGCCTAAACTAAAAGTATAGCTGCATAAAAGCCACACTAACAGCGAAATATTCAATAATTATAACTCATTTCTAACTTTGTCATTACACCGGTGATTTGAATTTCTATAGTCCTTGGGAAAATTTGGTACCAAACAGCTCAAAAAAAAAATGCACACGGTTGCTGCGATAAATACTGAAAAATATTATGTATTGCAAATGCACCGCAGTTTTGCGACTATGTCGCCTCTGTATCCTCCGAAGAAATCACTCCAGGAAATACAACATCGCAACGAAAATTCCGGAAGTGTTACAAAAAAATTGTTTTTTTTTTTCGAAAGAATTAAAATATTTATACAAATAATTCATTTACTCTTGCAGTCCATTTTTCAGTGATGAAATTGTAATTGGGCTGTTAAGCTACTCAAGGATTTCTGATTTGTATATATCAGGGAAAAGAGTGTATTTTTTTAGCAAAACGTGATTTCATAAAAATTTTATATCATTGTCTTTCGATTTTAAAATGAAAAATTAAAAATCGCTACAATGACCGTTGGTATATGGGCGAACTGTCATTGTACACGCAAAAGTTGGAGTGTGCGTAACCAGATCATTTACGAGCGAAATTAGCGCATTTACTGACCACTACACTTATAAAGCATCAGCCGATGTTCAGAAGGTTGGCATCGTTAAAACAGTGCAACCAGCAATCAATACTGATAAATTGAAAACTGACTTCATTGAAGAAATTATTTTCTGATCGATTCACTTTCATGAACCAGGTCATTTGAAAACATCATTCAATCATTAATAATTAACAAAAACACATGATTAGTCCAAAACATTTTCCATTTAATTATGACTCTGGTTTCATTCACATGCATTTGGTTCTGCGTTACTGGCACCAGCGTCAATAACTTCCGCGGCAACAAGGCTCGCTATTGGCTGTTTCGGTTGCGAACTATTTTTAGAGATGCACGAGGCGTTGATACGCACCGGCTCGCGAAAGTAAAGAACGGTTTTTTGAGCGCCTCGAAAATGATCGTTCGCCCGAAGCCGAAGTTTACCGAGACAAAACGATTTTTGTGTATATGATAGATATTCTGATTTTGATATCTGTCAATGTTTTCCTTGTACAACTTTTGCGTTATGCGTATCACGCATTGGTTGTGCGAAGTGAGAGCAAATTCTGTGCGAATTGAAAGGACACATTGGATGATTAAAGCTTGAACTTTTGCGTGTAGCGATTTCGAGCAATTCATGATTTAGAAACTGAAGGATAACGATAGAAAATTTTTAAAAATCACGTTTTGCTTAGAAAATGGAGCTCCTTCCGATGACATAAAAAACTGCTATAGCTAATTATAAAATATTGTTTATTCACTAATGTAGATAATTTGCTTAAAACTGTAATGCAAATTACTGATTATTACTGATAGTAATCAGTAACGAGTTGGAAATGACTGATAGTTATCAGTAACAATTTTCAGTGATAATTCCCATCACTAATTTGAATTCAAGTATTTTGTAGGTAGAAAATTTAATTGTCTAAAACTTTTCTTAACATTCCCAAATGGGCACTCTAAAACAAAAAAAAAGTCTTCTAAGAATGAGCAAATCCACAAAAAATGTCACAATGTATTTTTAACATTTGCTTTGAATTAGTATATTTTCCCTCAAAATGGAAAAATGCCAAAGTCACTCCAATTTTAAAACCAGAAAAAAATTCAGCTGAAGCATCAAGTTATCGTCCAATTAGTTACTCTTTTCTATAAGCAAACTTTTTGAAAGAATGTTTCTTAATAGGATGATGACACATGTCAATGAAAATCCAATTTTTGCAAATGAGCAGTTTGGATTTCGCCATGGGCATTCGACTACTCCTCAGTTACTTAGAGTAACTAATATGATTCGTACTAATAAATCTGAAGGTTATTCCGCTGGAGCTGCTCTTCTAGACATAGAAAAAGCATTCGACAGTGTTTGGCATAAAGGTTTGATAACCAAAATGTCAAATTTCAGTTTTCCTCTTTACATCACAAAAATGATACTTGACCGCACTCTTCAGGTTAACTATTTAAATAGTAAATCTGATAGATTGCCTGTTAGCGCTGGTGTACCTCAAGGAAGTATCTTGGGCCCAGTCTTAAATCATGTTTTTACTTCTGATTTACCACCAGGGTGTGAGAAATCTCTGTTTTGTGACGATACAAGCATTTCCGTAAAAGGAAAAAGCCTTCGTGTCAAATGCAATAGGTTGCAAAAAAGTCTAGATATATTTTCTTCGTATTTGCAGAAATGGAAAATTTCACCTAATGCATCAAAAACACAATTAATTATTTTTCCCCATAAACCAAGAGTTTCTTTTCTCGAACCCACCAATAAGCATGTTGTTAAGATGAACGGTGCAATCTTAAATTGGTCTAACCTAGTTAAATATTTAGGGCTAATTTATGATAAAAATCTTACCTTCAAGGAGCACATTGAGAATATACAAACAAAGTGCATTAAATATATAAAATGTTTGTATCCTCTTATCAACAGCCTTTTGATCGGGTCAATCATAACTATTTGTGGAAAGTTTTGAATAAATATGGATCCCCACAATCCTTCATAAATTGTGTTAAAAACATCTATAAGAGTGCCTCGTCTAAGTGCTGTTTAACGGTTTTCTCACAGAAGAAATAAAAATAAAGAGTTCAGTGCGACAAGGCTGTCCTCTCAGTATGATTTTGTTCACATTGTATATTGAACCGCTTATTAGAGAAATTTCCAATAACGTGGTTGGTTTTTTAGTATATGATAAATTCATAAAAGTAATTGTTTTTGCAGATGATTTCAATATTATCATACGTAATGATAACGAATTCGATCTTCTGCTAAAAATTTTTGAAAATTTCACCAGGTACGCCAAAATTAAAATCAATTTTACTAAATCTGCCTTCTTAAGGATCAATAATGCAAAACTTGGACCTCAAATATAGCGGGGGCCTAGTGTGGTTGGTAACGTCTCGGCCAACCACGCTCGACGCCTGGGTTCGAATCCCACCGCCGACATAGGTGTCGATGGTTGTGAGGTGGCGTGATCCACTCACAACCAACCCAACTGGTCTAGATTCAATCCTAGCCGACACCGGGAGATTTTCTGAGGCGAAAAATCTCTGGGATCACGCCTTCCATCGCATGAGGAAGTAAAGCCGTTGGCGCCGGTCCGTTAATAAACGGGTTGTAAGTTAGGGTCCTGGGTGTGGAGTCGCCTTCCTGGGCGTCGGTAATTGGCCACAACAGTGGCGGAAATAGACCGACGGAAAATAAGCGAGAATAAAAAAAAAAAATTGGACCTCAAATGATTAAAGAGGTAGATAGTTTAAAAATACTGGGGGTAGTTTTTTATAATAGTTGGTACCTAACAGTAAATCACAATTATAATACAGCTATTAACAATATAAAAATACAATTAAAGAAACACAGTTTCAGGAACTTAAACTTGATTCAAAAATTCTGGATTTTAAATATATTCATTCTTTCGAAATTGTGGTATCTTGCACAAATTTCCCCCCCACCCCCCTGAATAAACACATTGCGCAGATAAGAAGATCCTGTGGTATGTTTTTGTGGAACGGATATATTTTCAGGGTAGAACGCAATCAGTTATCCTGGAGCTAAGATGAAGGCCCTCTTTTTGAAAAATATATTTTATAACCCTGACGGAAATGGAGGTTTTGTCGAAGAAATATATTTAACCGAACTAAGATCTTCAGAACGGTTGACAAAAAATGCTAGAGAAGGGATAATGGAAGAGGCCCAAGTAAAAATAAATAATAATTACGATAACACAAAGCTCTTATATAACAATTTGTTAACATGAAAAACTGTACACCAAAAATAGAGCAAAAGGTTATTTCAAATTGGCCAATAATATGGGAAAATATTATCAAATCTTCATAACAACAGAGGATCGCTCCACCTTGTTTTGTTTTGTTAGCGATATAATCGCCAATGGTTTTAAACTCTCTACCTACAACATTCGCAGCGGTCAAGGAACATGCAAAAAATGTGGATCAGTAGATACTAATCAACATAGATTAAAAGAATGCCCAATGGCGAAGGTCGTTTGGGATTGGTGTGTTTCTGTTATTAACTCACGCTATAATCTGAAACTCAACGAGTTGTAGGAAATTCTCCAGTTCGCACTATGCGAAGCATCACAAAAACAAAAAGCTGCATTGTGGTTAGCTGCAAGAGTGATATCGTACAACTTGAGGGCTGCGGAGCCGTCTCTATTTGTATTTAAAAAAATAACAAGGGCAACAAGATGGAACAACAGGAAATATTTCACAAAAATTTTTGGAACTAGAATAAACATATGTTAATTGACTGATTACATCAGGATAACCATTAGGCTAGATTTAGGATTATGTTTGTTACACAACGTATAATTATATATAAATAAATTAAACTTAAAAAAAACAGCAATTCTAGACTTTGTCTCAAGAAGAAACTGTTAATTTACAAACAAATATTTAGACCAGCAGTGTTATATGCAGTCCCCATCTGGACAAGTTGTTGTACAACCAGAAAGAAGATGCTCCAAAGGACTCAGAATAGACTTCTGAAAATGATATTGAAGCGTCCTCGCTGGTTTAGCACGAATGAACTACACAAGCTTACTAATGTAGAAACATTAGAAAATATGTCAAACCAAATTATCAACAAGTTCCGACAAAAATCGTTGCAATCCTCAATTACAATGATTAGCTCACTTCAGAGTCAGTAAGATAGGTGTAAGAATAGATTAAGGTTTAATTTAAAACTCCTTTTTTTCTCTTGACATGTAGGTTTACAATTTTCCTACAATTATATTCACTCAACTGCGGAAGCAATTACAATCTTTTAATGAAATAAAGATTAAAAATATATATAATAGTGTTGATATGTCACCGTTTGTGGCAGAACACACAATAAACATTCTGAATAAATATTAGTAAATAATTAATTCATCGCAAAACATTGATGATTCAAAATATTTTTAGGGCCTAGACGGTTTGTTTGATCGGTTTGACGTCTTAGGCAAAGTTATAGATAAAAGTTTTGTTTTTCCAAAAAACTATACTCTCTAAAAAAATATGTTGTTGGCTTTTTCATAGAGAGGCATAGCAATCACTGGCAAAACCGAAGATATGAAAGTGCTCCAAACGGCCGAATGGCATATATCACTCGACTCAGCTCGACGTGCAACTTTTCAATCTCACTCGATTTTCTCAGAGATGGCTGGATCGATTCTCATGAGATTATTCTCAAATGAAAGGTCTAGTTGCCTAATAAGACCCAAATAAATTTTATTGTAATCGGATTTTTAGTTTGTATGTTATTTATCGAAATGTGAAAATCACGAAAGTTCATTATCTCAGAAACTACACAACCGATTTTAACAAAATTGAATTTCAATGAACGGGCTACCTTGAAAACCCCTAACTTTTGAATTTCATGAAGATTGGACATGTGGTCCAAAAGTTATGAAAAGAAACGTGTTCTGGAGACTATTTGATCTCACCCATATTTCTCAGAGAGGGCCGGACCGATTTTCATAAAATCAGTGCCATGTGGAAGGTCTAGTTGCCCCATAACACCCTATCGATTTTTTTTTTTGCAAACGGACATTTACTTCGCCTGTTATGTTTAAAAATGTGAAATCCAGCTATGGAAAGAAACGTATTCCAAAGACTAATTAAACTCACTCACTTTTCTCGGAGATGGCTGAATCGATATTCACAAAATTAGTGTTAAATGAAAGGTCTAGTTGCCTCATAACACCGTATTGAGTTTTATTGTAATCAGACTGTAACGTCGTCTGTAATGTATCAAAATGCGACAATCATGAAACTCCATTATCTCAGAAACTACACAACAGATTTGAACAATTTTTTAAGGGGTTAACTGATGAATTATAATGATTTAACACGTGGTTCCAAAGTTTGGCTGGTCATAGAGCGGGGGCCTAGTGTGGTTGGTAACGTCTCCGCCAACCACGCTCGACGCCTGGGTTCGAATCCCACCGCCGACATAGGTGTCGAAGGTTGTGAGGTGGCGTGATCCACTCACAACCAACCCAACTGGTCTAGAATCAATCCTAGCCGACACCGGGAGATTTTCTGAGGCGAAAAATCTCTGGGATCACGCCTTCCATCGCATGAGGAAGTAAAGCCGTTGGCGCCGGTCCGTTTATAAACGGGTCGTGACTTAGGGTCCTGGGTGTGGAGTTGCCTCCCTGGACGTCGGTGATTGGCCACAACAGTGGCGGAAATAGACCGACGGAAAATAAGCGAGAATAAAAAAAAAAGTTTGGCTGGCCTATACGTTCCCATTTCATTTGATTATAATTGGACTTATATTTTAACCGTTATGCATTAAATTGTAAAAACAAAAGATTTTTTGTAGAAGACTGAACCACTGCGACCATTGTTTGATCTATTGTGGTATGCTTCACCTTACTCTAAGTGCGTACGAGCAGGTACATCACTATTTGGCGAGTTGATGTCCTTGCTACATTGCACATTTATCCCAGTTGGGCAACGCACTTCGTATGAAGTTTATTACCTCACCAGGACTTTCCCTCCAAATTTCGGTAGGTTCTATGTGTCCCTTACCGGAGACACGCAATCTGCGTTGTATTAATACTCGGCATTCGCAGAGTAGATGTTCTGAAGTTTCGCTTTCGATGCCACACAGGCGACATTTATCATCATCAAGTTTGCCTATCTTCTTGAGATGATACTTACTCAGACAGTGCCCTGTGATAAGACCTGTGAATGTCCTCAAGTCTTTCTTATTTAATCTGAGCAGCACGAGGCTCTTCTCGCGATTTGGCTCTATGAATCTTTTCGATTGTCGTAATCCACTTATGACATCCCAGTTTGCTTTGATGGTTGCTTTTTCCCATTCACCGAGTTCAGCTTTTAGAGCGCTCGGGGAGACTCCACAGAAAGGTTCTGGGCCAACAAAGTTAGTAGATGACCCTTGTCTGGCTAGTAAGTTGGCCTTCTCGTTTCCTTCGATTCCACATTGACCAGGAACCCAGTATCAGTTCAGCTGGTTTTTCAAAGATAACTTTCGGAGCGACAGGATGCATTCCCACACTAGTTTAGAGTGGCAGAAAGGAGAATTCAGGGCTTTAAGTGCTGCCTGACTATCACAGAAAATGCATATATTTGCGTGTCGATAATTTCTTTCCAGACACGTATTCGTGCATTCTATTATCGCGTATGTTTCCGCCTGGAATACTGTTGGCCAGTGTTTATTAATTCCTGGTCCTGTGAATCCCGCACCCGCGGAACCATTCATTTTAGAACCGTCTGTGTAGAAGCAAAGTGAACCATCCCGAATTGTGGGTCCACCTTGTTGCCAACTTTCTCGTTCTATCTCTACTGTTCTGTAAGGAATTCCGAAATTTGGTTTCCTCTCCAGCCAATCCTCCTTACTTTTTATTAGATTGCTAGGGGGCTTAATTTGGGTTTGTTTGACAAAAAGTTTAAAGAAAAATTAAAAATTAATTATCTTAATAAGCTCGTTCTTAAAAAATCTAATTTTTTTATAAAAACTACAAAAAATATATTTTTCACAGGGTAATTTTTTTATGGGAAGAGAAATTTTTTATTCACAACTTTGCCAAATAGACTAATTAATTTTTGATTTTTCTTTCATTTTTTTTTTTTCAAAAAGAAAATGATTTTTATTAGAGTGTATATTTTTTCGGAAAGACAAGGTTATTATTTGCAACTTTGCCGAAGACATCACACCGATCATACAAACCGTTTAGGCTCTAAAAATATTTGTAATCATCAATACATTCCCAAAACAGCATTTTTCAGTAGGTTCTGAAAAATGAGTCGTGTTAGTGCATTTTTTTGTCTATAGAAACGTCTACGCAAAGTTTCAGCCAAATCAAAAATGGTCGATTAAATTGGTTGCCCGTTTTTTGTGGAATTGCTCAAACACATGAATTGTACCTAGGTGAAATGCATCATTATATCAAGCACAGGCAAAGTAAAGCGGTGACGTCTCAGAAGTAAGATGTTTTCGTTACGATTTAACGCTGTTACGATCATGATACAATACAGGACTTCGCAGTAATTCCAGCTTCAAAGCAAATATTTTTTCACAAAAGTTTTTTTACATAAATGTTATAGAAGCTTCTTAAAGAAATATATACTGCAGTCCTTAAATATTTGATTTCATTCTCACGGTTTGCAAACAAGGCATGATAGCAATTGTGAGAGAAAATGGTGTTTGGAAGTTTTTAATTTTTTTTACTAAAAGTAATACACAAACAATAGGACGAAACTTTCTAAACATTATCAAGAGAAGAATTTGAACGTTTGGTATATTTCTTCATTAAATACCGGAATACATTAGCTTTGTAAACGGCAAAAGTTTGCATGTGGCTGAAGGTTACATCGATTGGTCCTTTTTAAAACAATTTAATTTAAATTGAATTAAAAAAAAAATAAAACTAGAAAGGAAAAATCATCGAGAATTAAGGAATAATTTGAAATTTAAAAAAAAAAACAATCATTACAACACAGTTGTAATGTTCGCAATAAGCCTTTAATGGATTGTAATATACATTGTACAGCACAAAAGAAATTAAAGTCTATTAGTTTATGTGTGTTCGATGGAATCACTGAGCTGTGTTCACGTTACACGAAATTCAATTAACAAAAGCGATTTGGCTACATTTTAAAGCAAACGTTGAATAGGTCGTCATTATGCAACCGTTCATTGTTTGTTTTTAGCAGGAATCCTGCAACAGTGCGTACCAGCAGCTGGCATTGTCCGAATGCATTAAAACCCGATTCATTCACGGTAAAATTCGTTATCAATTACAAATGTTCATCATCTGTGCGAATTTCGACGGAATAATAAAATTAGACATCAATTAATCAAACGAGCTCAACTCGATGTGCAATCAATTTGTTGCTTCATTAAGTGCAATTTTTGTCATGAACACACATACACGCGCGGAGTGCAACAGATTTCGACTCTATCCGCAAAAACCCAATCGGCAGAGAAAGATGAAGAGTGAAAGAAGAGTGGTGGTTGGGGTGCTAGTGTGTTGTATCATGATGGTCGACCACAAATTGATGAAACTGACCAACCGGTCGATAACTAGGTGGCTTCCTATGGTGTGGCGAAAATGTTCATCAACAATGATTACGAGCACTTTTCGGGCACCGAGCCCCAAAATGTGGTGCGTATGTGTGTGTAGGCATGGGGAATGAAAAAAAAGCCCTTCAAATTGATTGCTAGTCGAACGGATACTGCCTGCCAATTAGGTCACTGTGGTTGAAAATGATTACTCTGGCGGAATTCGGTGATGAGATTTTGCACCTCTCAGGCGTCTGTTTGATCGTAATTAGCGCGCACAGATGGGTAATTGAGTTATGCACGAAAGGCACCGGACTGCGGTGGTTGTGCAGAATTTTGAAGTCAATTAAGCATACATGATTTGCTATGCAAATTGTTGAAAATTAGATTGCAATCGATTTATTTTTCTGTTTGTTTTTTACTTTTCAGAATTAAAATTGACATTCTAAATCAGGAGTATACTGTTTACTACATCGGAACCAATGCGGGTCGTATCTACAAGATCGTGCACTACCTCTCCAATGGGGAGTCCAAGTCGAAATTGTTGGACATTTTCGAAATTGCTCAGAACGAGGCGATCCAGGTGATGGAGATTAGCCAGTCCCGTAAGTCGCTGTACGTGGCCACCGATTATCGCATCAAGCAGGTCGATTTGGCCATGTGCAACCGACGGTACGATAGCTGCTACCGGTGCGTCAAGGATCCGTACTGTGGATGGGATAAGGACACCAGCACCTGCAAACCGTATGAGTTGGGATTACTGCAGGTGGGTAATTATTTAGTTCACTTATGACAATTGTATTGATTTAAATTTTTACAAAAAAAGGATGTCGGTAATGAAACTTACGATATCTGCGATACCAGTGTGCTGAAGAAGAAGATTATCGTCACCTACGGACAAAGCGTCCACCTGGGATGCTTCGTTAAGGTGCCGGAAATACTGAAGGACCAATCTGTCACCTGGTATCACCACTCGAAGGAGAAGGGACGCTACGAGATAAAGTACAATCCCACGAAGTACATCGAAACGACGGAACGTGGCTTGGTTGTGATTTCGGTAAACGAAGCCGACGGGGGTCGGTACGATTGTCACCTTGGCGGGTCTCTGCTCTGCAGTTACAATATAACCGTGGACGCTCATAGGTAATTGTTTCACCGTAATCATACAGCAAATTTGTTTAATGTTTCGAAAATTTCTTCTCGTCTATTTCACAGATGCACTCCACCGAATAAGAGCAATGACTATCAGAAGATCTACTCCGATTGGTGCCACGAGTTCGAAAAGTACAAGTCAGCGATGAAGACCTGGGAGAAGAAGCAAGCAGTGAGTATTTTTTCTTTCTATCGTAAAATTAATTGATTTTTCGTCTTCCTATTTTAATTATTTTAAATGATTTCACTAAACTCGTAAACTAATACACGTTCCATAAAAATCACGAAAAATATATCAAAACTCATCTGACCCGGCAAATATTATGTTTTACTACCAAACAATGAAACTTTGCCGGCATCTGCAGCTGACTTATCGATTTCCGCCTTCTTCCACTTGCAGCAATGTTCATCCAAGCAAAACTATAGCAATCAGCATCCCAACGATGTTTTCCAGCGCAATCCCAACGTCTGATATCAAGGTAAGCCAGATAATGTAAATCGGAAAATTATCATCACTGATTTCTCGATACCATAATCGCCGAGGGCACCCTTACCTCACTTCTCCTGTTCCGCTGTAAACAGCTTGCGCCGAACATCGAAACCCACTTATTGACTCTTTTTTCTCTCCCATCATTCACGCTCGCAGGACCAAACATTGACACTTCAACATCGAATAGCTTGTCCACTACCTTTGGTAGGGTACTACAATCAACTAAATGAACTGTGATACCCTTAATGATCCAATAATAAGAAGCAGAAGAAAAAAAAACAGAAAACAAACAAAAAAATAGTAGGAAATGCTGTACAGTATTGCGAAAGTATATCACAAATTGCTGGAACAAATCTCATCCCCGCGCGAAACCATTCACGACGACTCGCCGACGTTTCGATCCGTGCAATGGGGTAAAGTACACATTTTTGATTTTCCTTGTTGAGCGGAAGTTATTTGGAAAATTGCGACAACGGAGGAAAATCGAATGAAAAATCTATATATATATATATATATATATAAATTATTACTAGCCAATTCCATCGAGCTTGCGAGAGATCATCTTAGCCCCGGAGTAAATCGTAGAGGTTGTCATTTTTTCATCTCTTTCTCTGGACGTCAGTAGAGCATTGTGTAGCGTTTCAAGGTGGGTTGCACTTCCCTTTTCGCCGTTGAAAAAATTCCGCTTGGTTCTATACTAAGTGGTTTTGTTCGTTTTCGTTTTTTTTTCAGATTGTAGACGCCTCTATTTTCCGAACCCCAAATTGTAAATACCGCACGCTTAATGACTACTGCACCGTTAGAGAAGAACGACGTTACTGAACCACAGAGATTAAGCATAAAAAGTACTCTTTTTTTTAAAGTTTTAGTTTATTTTTCACTAACAGGTAATTCGTAGATAAAAAGATTGATAACAAAACTAGCATTTTATCAAAGGAAAAGCAATTTAACGCCACGAACCTCAGAACCCCGCAAAGAGGAGGCCCAGTGAGCTAACAAAAAATAACACATAAGACAAATCAATCCACACACGAAACACGAACCTGCCAGCATCCCATTTAGTCTCTCCCCTCCGTTTCTCCCTTTCTCTTTCTCATCTAATGTAATAGGGACAAAAAATACAGAACTTATCACGCAACTCCTTTCTCATCCATGCAATGACAAGCGAAAAAACCACATCCTGTATGCATATATTCTCTCTTCAACTTGGTAGAAATTCACTTCATCATACAAACATCCATCGAATGTGTGTATGTGTATGCGTAGAGCACAGAACTAATAGCAACAGAAGTAAAACAAAACAGAAAAAAAACAACAACAAAAAACAGAGAATCGGTATTTTTTTGGAGCAAATTCGATATTAATGCAATACCCGCAGACATATCACCCCCCCGATGAAATACGAACTGGAAGTAGCGAATTAAAGCAAGAAACAAAAAGAAAAACAACAGACGTGACAGCGAGAATAGCAAAACAAAAGTACATTTAAAGAAGTAACACAAAGAATCGATAGAAGCAAGCAAGCAAGCAATCGCATTTGAGTGATGATGATGAGGAGGATGTTATTAAAACGGAATGAATGAATGTAGTTCGTAGAGCCGCTGCTGGCTTCAGAGAGAAGGCGAAGCAAAAAGTTGCTGCTGCTTCGAATGATGAGAGCGCGAACATTTTGTACATAAAGAAAAGTATTACATTTAGCCCTAAGTTTCTATTAGACGGTTAAGACTGAGAAGTAAGAACAATGTTTAATTTGATTTCTTATAACTGCTTTTTTGTACGTGAATCTAATAATGACAATAATTGTCACCAAATAAAAAAAAAACTGAATAAAAAATTATGGTTACGTTTTGCTTTCTGATTGAGCTTCGAAACATGTTCCAAGCGATTGTCGGTACGAAAAGGTAAGTTTATTCTTCGACGGTGACTGCATTCTACTACTATTCTGGTGTTCTTTGAGCTGTTCCAAGGACGATCAAAACTCTTCAACTTTTCAATAATTTTGACTCAAGAACCAATGACTTGATGTGAAACCATTTTTTACGTTTTGAGTTTCTTCAGACTGTTTAAATTGGATTGAAAATATATCTAATTTTATTTTTTCTCCGATTATAGACCACATTCGAAGAAATTTCCTTGTTTTTGTCTATATACATGGAGAGTTTTTCTGGCATATTTGAATATCTTTTCTTGAGGTTAACTTTTAAATCATTTGCTTCAGGATTCAAAGTTGTTAGTGATTACGGTACATCGTAGAATAAAACTTCATAGATAAAAATTGCTGTGAAATATTTTTTTATAATATATATGCAAAAAAGAGCGGGGGCCTAGTGTGGTTGGTAACGTCTCCGCCAACCACACTCGACACCTGGGTTCGAATCCCACCGCCGACATAGGTGTCGATGGTTGTGAGGTGGCGTGATCCACTCAAAACCAAATCAACTGGTCTAGATTCAATCCTAGCCGACACCGGGAGATTTTCTGAGGCGAAAAATCTCTAGGATCACGCCTTCCATCGCATGAGGAAGTAAAGCCGTTGGCGCCGGTCCGTTAATAAACGGGTCGTGAGTTAGGGTCCTGGGTGTGGAGTCGCCTCCCTGGGCGTCGGTGATTGGCCACAACAGTGGCGGAACTAGACCGACGGAAAATAAGCGAGAATAAAAAAAAAATATGCAAAAATACTACCACATAGGAAAAATAAAAAATGAGTAGAAAAACCAATCCTCATGACGCCGAAAAATTGAAAAAAATATATCTTAGGTTTTCAGTGTTTACAACATAAATGCTGATTTGGAATATAAAAAATTATCGATTCAGGAAATAGCTTTATCCGAAAATATTGCGTTTGAGGAACAATGAAATAGTTTTTAAGATGTAGTTTTTTCCGTTCTTAAGTAATACCCGGAAAACGACTCTATTTTTTTTATGGGAGGAGATGTTTTGTGATGAATTAACTATTTACTAATTTTCATTCAGATATCAACATATCAACACTATTACATATATTTTAAGCTTTATTTCATTAAAAGATTCTTATTACTTCCGCAGTTAATTGTATGAAAATTGTAAACCTTTCTTGTCAAGAAAAAAAATAAACGAATTTAAAATTGAACCTTATCCTAATCTTACCTCTATCTTATCGACTATAAAGTGAGCTAATCCTTGTAATCAAGGATTGCAACGATATTTGTCGGAACTTATTGATAGTTTGGTTTGCCATATTTTCTAATGTTTCCACAAAAGTAAGCATGTGTAGTTCATTCGTGCTTCAAAATCATTTTCAGAAGTTAATTCTGAATCCTTTGGAGCGTCTTCTTTCTGGTTGTACAACAACTTGTCCAGATGGGGACTGCATATAACATTGCTGGTTTAAATATTTGTTTGTAAATTAACAGTTTATTCTTAAGACAAAGTCTAGAATTTCTGTTGATAAGAGGATACAAACATTTTATATATTTATTGCACTTTGTTTGGATATTCTCAATGTACTCCTTGAAGGTAAGATTTTTATTATAAACTAGCTCTAAGTATTTAACTTGATTAGACCAATTTAAGATTACGCCTTCCATCCTAACAACATGATTATTGGTGGGTTTGAGAAAAGAAACTCTTGGTTTATGGGGAAAATAATTAATTATGTTTTTGATGCATTAGGAGAAATCTTCCATTTCTACAAATATAAAGAAAATATATCTAGACTTTTTTGCAGCCTACTGCATATGACACGAAGGCTTTTTCCTTTTACGGAAATGCTTGTATCGTCACAAAACAAAGATTTCTCACAGCCTGGTGGTAAATCAGGAAGATCAGAAGTAAAAATATTATATAAGACTGGGCCCAAAACACTTCCTTGAGGTACACCAGCTCTAACAGGCAATCTATCAGATTTACTATTGAAATAGTTAACCTGAAGAGAGCGGTCTATCAAGTAACTTTGTATCATTTTTGTGATGTAAAGAGAAAAAACAGAAATTGGACATTTTAACTATCAAACCTTTTTGCCAAACACTGTCGAATGCCTTTTCTATGTCTAAAAGAGCAGCTCCAGTGAAATAACCTTCAGATTTATTAGTACGAATCATATTAGTTACTCTAAGTAACTGATGAGTAGTCGTATGCCCATGGTGATATCAAAACTGCTCATTTGCAAAAATTGAATTTACATTGATATGTGTCATAGTTCTATTAAGAATCATTCTTTCAAAAAGTTTACTTATAGACGAGAGTAAACAAATTGGATTTTTTTCAGGGTTTAAAATTGGAGTGACTTTGGCATTCTTCCAGTTTGAGGGAAAATATGCTAATCCAAAGCATCTGTTAAAAATTTTACCAAGAAATTTAAAGAGTTTTCGGAAAGTCTTTTGAGGAGGATATAAAAAATCCCATCATCTCCTGGTGCTTTCATGTTTTGAAGTTCTTGATAATAGTTCGTATGTCATTCAAGTTTGTTTCCAGTACCTCTTCAGGAAGAAATTCTTGAGTGGTGATCTGATCATACTTTTGTGATACTTCATTTTCAATAGGACTCATTACGTTCAAATTGAAATTATGAACACTCTCGAACCGCTGAGCAAGTTTTTGAGCTTTTTGTTTATTCGTAAGAAATATGTGATCACCATCTTTGAGGACTGGAATGGACTTCGAAGGTTTCAGAAGGGTTTAAAATATGGTTTTGGTTGTTCAACTTCTCTCATGAAATTTTTATTTCGTGATAGTGTGAATCTATGTTTGATTTCCGTTTGTAAATCTTTAAAAATGACTTTTAAAGCAGGATCACGAGATCTTTGATATTGACGACTCCGTATGTTCTTAATAAGTTGAAGCTCATTGTCAATAATTAGTGTGTTATATTTCACTCTAGCCTCAGGAACTGAAAAGTTCCGGGCATTGAGAATTAAACTGCACAAATCATTTGATGCTCCGTCAATGTCAGCACTATTTTGTAAAACAATATCACAATTCAAGCTTTCTTCGATCGTGGTACGATATCGATCCCAATTGACCTTGTGATAATTAAACACAGACCTAGTGGAATTTAAAACAGTTTCACGGGATATGGAAAAAGTTATGGGAAGATGATTAGAATCAAAATCACTGCATGAATAACTTTGATTTGAATTGTGGACGGATTCCTTACATAGCATAGCATAGCATATTTGAAAATTGTGGATGGATTCCTAACAGAAGAAAAACATGTAGGACCATTTGGAAATAAAACTGAATAATATCCAGCCGAGCAATCGCTGAACAATATTTTTCCATTGCGATTGCTTTGTGCATTATTCCACGATCGATGTTTTGCATTTAAATCACCGATGATAAAAAATTTATATTTATTTCTCGTAAGTTTTTGTAAATCTCCCTAGAAATGGGTTTTTCGCTCACCAGTGCATTGAAAAGGTAAATACACTGCGGTTATAAACAAAATACCAATATCTGTTTCGATTTCAATTCCCAAACTTTCAATAACCTTCGTTTCAAGATGGGGCATAACACGATGTTTTATTCGATGGTGGATAACTGTTGGAACTCCACCTCCGGCAACATCAATTCTATCGAACCTGTGAACTGGGGTTTCTTTTAAGTTTAATGTTAAGCTTTAAAAGCGTTTCAGTCACAGCTGAAATATGCACACCATCATCTTCTTTCGCTTTTAAAGAGCGATCATTCCAATTAAGAAAATTTACAGCATTATTTAAAGTAATTGCTGAATTTCAATTTCATAACAATATTGGTTGTAATTTTTATACCTACTTGAACAGCCTCGTACATCGAGTTACAGTTCAACAAAGCGGACATTAGCTGCAGCATGGATTGTTGTAGGTAATCAATCATCTCGGGAGTTGGACTACCTGAATCAGCGGTTCTCAACCTGGGGTACGCGTACCTCTGGGGGTACTCGAAAGCCTTCATGGGGTAAAGCAAAGCAAAGCCTTGGTGCTACATTCCGATTCGGAACTTGACCTTCTGTTTATTCATACACAGATTTCGCAGCCGACGGTTTAGTGTACAGGACAATTGCGGGGCTAGCGCTACGATCCACTGACACTAACAGTTTCTCCCGAGCCGAGACTCGAACCTACGACGACTGGCTTGTTAGGCCAGCATCGTTCCTCGAAACCATCGGGAGATTATGGGGTACGCGGTTCATGGGGAACGCGAAAAAAAAATCAGTAATGGCGGATAAAGCAATTTTTTATAATACTTTATTTGTTGTTCAATATTGCTCTTAGAACCTGACTGTAGCAATCAAACAAACGACGATGGTTGAATTTTTAACCTGAACTAGACTACCACAACATGATCTACCACTACTCTCTCTCACTTTGCGAGAACATTCGCCAAGGGGTACGCGGTCAAAAAAGGTTGAAAACCGCTGACCTAAATCAATACTGGCTGACTTTTCAGCACCAACTACGAAAGGTTTGTTACTGTTTGAATTCGAAACTACACTAGCATAAGAAATGCCCGGTGGTGCCTGAACAGGATTAATTGTTTTTAATTTGTTGTTTTCTAAATTTGGAATATTACCTACAGACACTAAGTACAGGAAATGCTGGTGTTGCTTGAACAGTATTGAAAGTTTTTTGATTACTCACATGAATAATAGTGACAACAGGTTGTTTTGAATACCTACGCTGTCTGGAAGAAATATTTTTTACCTACCAGGACAGTCAAAGAAATTTGATTTGCGTTTACCCCTAACAATTTACACATTTGAAATTATCAGCGGTCTCTTTCACAGGACAGATGTCCTTTGTGTGGGAAGAGTAACCACAAATCAGGCATTTTGTTGACATATGACGGTTTCGAGTGCCATGTCCATAGGCTTGACAATTCCGGTATTGCGTGAGATTATGGATGCCTCCATGTCTCTTCAAGTTTTCCCACTTTATTCGCACTTTGAATAAAGCACGTGCTTTTTATACAAATTTCAAATTACTTACTTTGGTAGAATCAAAATGTACCAAGTAATTTTCCTGGTGTAATCCAGTATTATTATGTTTTGTATTTGACTTGCGGTTCATCAAAATTACTTGGTTGGGGGGAAAACCAAGTAATTCTGTCAAACAATCTTTAATTTCATCAATAGTTTGGTCATTTGAAAGACTTTTCAAAACATCCTTAAACGGTCTCGGTCAAATACTGTAAAAGACGTTTCCTCGCAGCCGCATCAAAGCGAGCTTTTTTGGTTCGTCCTGGCATTTCAGAACAAATTTCACTTCACTTTCCCTTAACACAAATTTTTTCAACACAAATTACACACTAAACGCTCCACAATGGTCCAGAAAACAAATTTAGGGGGAAATTAGGGTCTAGAGCTCTTTAGCAATGTTTTAGAGAAAAACTTTCTTCTACAAAGTTGTTACATATAATAAAGCGCTTATTGAAAAATTATCAAAAATTAGGGTGACCAAAGTTTTCGATGCAATCAAGTATTTAATTTTTTTACCTTTGTAGATAGAAGAAAAACTTGTTCTTCAATGTTATAGCTCCATTAGTTTTAAGTAACTTTGTAGAAAAAGTTTTTCTTTATCTTTGAAAACAACCGATTTATATTGTAAAAAATACATTTTGCGCTCTAACTTTTTCAATTCAAGTTTCACCCTAAAACTGTCTTCGAACGACTTTTAGAGCTTTTCAAGGAAAATAATTTGCAATGCTGATATCGTAAATATCTCAATTCTACTCAAAGTTATTAATGTTTTTCATAAAAAACATGCGTTTTTCATTTGTTTGTCATTCTTATTGGGACAAACATAAAAAATATCTCTTGGTCTCATTTTAAAGGGCATAATTTACTCTATAAATGGAGGAATTTTTAAAGATATGTTATTTTTAAATTTGAGTAAATTCAATTTAAAACATGACAAACATTTCAATAATTTTATATATTACGCATATAAATGCACGCAGATTTATTTTTCTGGTATTTTCTCTTATAACTAGAAATAGTTACCTTTAATATGATTCAAAAAGATTGAAAATTGATCAACTGGTTCAAAAGCTATGATTTTTTTTTTTGAATTGAATACATCGAACACAGTCGTTTTTTATGGTTACCCTATTTTACAACACTTCTCTTGTCGAGTGAAATTAAATTCAATTACTTTCAATTCATTATCTTTACTGGCTAAAGACTGGAATCTTTTAAATGGACGGTTTCAGCGTTTAACCGATCTTCGACGGTCAGCCTCGAGTCAAAGACCACACCATCAATCTCCACTACGTGAACAGGAATGCATACGTGGTATATTTCAGGCCAATCCTTTTGTTTTCGTTGGTGCGAATCGAAGAGCTTGTTGTAGATAGTCTGCATATGAGCTGTCTTGCAGCGTCCGCAACGGACATGTAACGGCTTAAACTTTGTTGAGACATTCCCTGTGCCTGAAATTATTTTATATTACCTGGGACTACTGACTTTTTGGTAGGTTTGTACTATTTTTAAACCTAGAGAGAAAAAGTAGAAATAGAACCCTACAATATGGCTGATAACGAAATTGGACGTCTCCAATAGTTTTGTAATAAAACACTCGAATCTGATAGAACTGATGTCTTATTATGACTAACGAACAGGGTTTTGATAAAATAGTCAATTTACCAGCATTACCATTGTGACCAGCAAAAACAAAGTTTTTGAAAAAAAAAATCCAGCAGCTACATATATTTTCGCAAGATTGTTAAAGCTTAACTGTGTTCGGATAAGCACGTTAAATGGTGAACAATACATTACTTTATCAACATATAGAGTATAATACAAGTATATTTTTGTCAATTATTAGCTTTTCAGTAGATTCATACAATATAAACACAAGCAGGACATTGCAAAATGGCTGATAAAAAATTTGCCGTTTTCAATATTTTTGCAAAAATTAAAATGTTTTACTCAAAGCTAATTAAGCTGATAAACAAACATGAAAAAGAAATAGTTTTTCGATAAAGTCGACTATCGACTTATCAGAATTAATGATTAACAAAAACACCGGTTTTAGAACAGAAGCTTCAGTATCTACAATTACTGGGATTGGAGTCATCCACACAGCTATTGAAACTTAATCGTTTTCTGACAAGAACGAATGAATGATTTCTGAAAAACAGCTTATGCAATATGGTGCATAAAATAATACATTGTTCTATCAACGTGTAGAAGGAAACGTACAAGTTTAAAATGATTTTTTGATAATAAATAAGATAAAACTGCAGCTCAGCATGTCAAAAAGCCCTGCACGACGGTGGTTTATCATAGTGGACTATGGTGATCTCGGTAGGGGCTGAAAACTATTCAACCAGATTCTTACAAATTTACATTGTATTTAATGCCTTCAATTCGGGTCGAAAAAATCACAGGAGGGTTGTGTGCAAAGCCACGACCGCAAGGTTGAAGAAGAATACTTTTACACAGCTCTACTTACGGCTGTACATTAACCTACGGCCGGGCAAATCGGGTCGCGCCGCTTTTCGCGTCTGGCCTGGCAGAGGCCTAATGCGCACGGCCAACACAATAAAAAGGTGTTTTCACCTTAAAAATTAGACACGGCTTTACTGGAGTAAGTGTTGGCAAATGCATCTACCGCTAATACCGCCGCTATCGTACGAAATCGCGTCGTTCATGTGGGGAATAATATCAACAACAAATAATGACGCGCGTCTAAGCACACCCGAACTGTTTCGCCATGCCGCTCCCATTTACTTCCTTATAACATCGGCCTCAGGGAAGTGCCGGCTGCACCTACCGCTGAGGCTGTTACCATACTGCTACTGGTACCCAAAGCTATAAACTCTTCAAATTAAGTGTTTTATTTGTCCTCAAAAGAACAATTGTTCAATTCCATATCGGATATAATGCAATCGCATCTCTGTAATATTACCGACAGTAATATTCTTCTGAATAAAATGATCCAACTTTTCCATTAGAGGAAGTGCCGGCTGATGTATGGCAAAAATCTCGCCCGATCGCTCGCGTTGGCGTTCAGCCTAGCAGAAGCCTGAGACGTGATGACCAACCACAGGGCAAGTGATTTGTTCAATTTGAAGGCAGCCACAGGGGCAACCCGCTGCTATCCTCTGTGACTGCTGAGTACTGATATCTGCTGCTACTGCTGTCAACGTTGTGGACGGTTGATCCAGCTCACCATCCGACTGATGAATGACGACGAAATTCTGTTCATGCTGATTGATTGAATCGACTTCATATTAGCTCTGCATAGACGAACTAACTGCTTTTGTGAATGCGTTCTAACAGGGCAGTTTGTTTTTCAAAATCGGTTATGCAGATCACAGCCTTTGCGCTGCCCCAACAGTGGGAGGTTAACTCAATAAGGTAAAAATTAGACAACTACAACAGAATTTGGTTGCATCTCGCACAGAATGTCTGCTTGTGTTGATGCCATACCTTCAATTACTTGGTTATATGCCTTGAAAAAGGCATTTTGCGGTTCAAAATCGGTTGCTGATCGCAACCTTTGAGCTGCCCTAACAGTGGGAGAATTAATATACACGGACAACATGTACTGTGGAAGCTCTTTCACATTCAGTGAATAAGACGGGCGCGACAGATTTAAATTGCTAGGATCCAACACAGAATGCTTGCTTGTGTTGTCAAAAAATTAATAACTCTCAATTACTTGCTTATTTGCCTTGAAAAAGGCATTTTGACGTTCAAAATTGGATTTCCTGATGGCAATCTTCATGCTGCCCCAACACGGGGGGAATAATGGCAGTCTGGCGACACACGCTGAGATGAACCGAGCTGCTCCTGAGACGTGGTGACCAACCACAGGGCTAGTGCTGCTGCTAAGGAAAGACGACTACTGTTTCGCTGTCTAGAACTATTATGAGCGGCTTCGGCTGTAACAGTCTCTTATATAGGCTAAATAGCCTGTTTTCAATTGCAAGGTATATGATTCTGTCGACCGTGCTTAGGAAGCAATCATATAATGACCAATCAGAGGTCGAATTTTTCGTTTTGACAAGGCTTGACTATTTTCAATAGTACAATAGAGTGAATAAAAAAATTACTATTATTTGTTTTGAGAAGAATCTTAGACGATTTTCCAATCTATTGCTGCAAGAACGAAGGAAATCCATCGAATACTTACCGATTTATTAACATTTGAAATTGGACATATTTTTTGGTTTTAGTTTTTCATTTCACATCCCTATGTAGCCGAACTTACTGAGAGAAGTATTCTACTTCAAAATACAACCAACGCACAGTGGCTTAGAAGTCGATTTTGACGCGCTAAATTGATAACTCCAGGTACGTTGGATATACAATTATGACGTCTTCAGCAAAAATGGTGGGTAATACCTTGCTGCATCTTTTGGTGCTATGAGATTTGTAATTAATCTCCCCAAAAGTGAGATAAAAAATTTATTTTTTTGCTCCATCGAGATACAGAGTTGGTGTGTTCGGTAAAGTTTTAGATATAACCAATACGACCAACTTTGCCGAATACAAAAAATTCGTATCTGTTACTCAAATTGACTTGAAGAGTTTTTATTGAAAATAGACCTGTCAAAACACATTTTTCAATGAAACATATTTTTTTCTATTTTCTATGCCTTCACTATGTTCTACCAAGTTGTTAGTAGCATCAATATACGCAACTTTCTTGAAGATACTATGTTCGTATTGTGTATTGTGTATGAGTTATGGGCTATTTTTTTATTTTTTCGTCATATTTCAAATCACTGTATCTTTCTTAGGGGCAGGTAGATGCAGATTCGGTAGTAAGCATATAAGAGTATAACAATAGAACTTTCAAACGCTGGTGGTTTCGCTAGTCCACGACTTTCTGCTGATAAGTTGTGTTCATAACAAAAAACCTCGTTCCCAGTCCGCACAAATGACATGTTGGTGACCTTTAAGAGAAGATTTATATTCGTATGAGAATATGTTATGTAAATGGTCAGGAATGCTGAAAAAGCGTCGAAAAGGCGGGGCTTAGAGCCTTATACAAACTTTTAGTAATTGTCACAAAGTGGTTTGTTAGAAATTGTTTACATTTACCTATTTTTAACTTGGTGTTATTCATGGGAGAAACCAGAAACGTTTCTGTTTTTGTTTTAATTTGTCACCGCGAGACATATTTTTATCGACACATTAAAGAATGTTTTTCGTGACGAAGTTCTAAAACAAAATAAACTATTCGTTACCAACTCCCGAACATCGATATTTTATTTTTTTTTTATTTCGCCGATAAAATTTGGAAATGATTGAATGTGTACATATAAGTAATAACATAGAACAAGTTGAAATTGCGAGAAATGAAATGCCAAGCGCTATTTTCAAATGCAATCCCATTTTCATGGAGAAAGTGAAGCGCCTACCCCTTACAATTTTCATGCGCCTTCAAAAAAATTATGTTTTAGATAGTATATGTAAATTTTCTAATATTTTGAAAGCACGAAAAATTGAATTTGTTGATCTTTTAAGGCAAATGTCTGTTTATAAGTAACTCCTGTTGTAATCTTGTTACAAAATATATGAAACTTTTCAAGGAAACCGTCTAAATCATATTATGGTTTAATTTTATAATCGACTGCTTTCGCCGCTTTTAGCAAGCATTTCCCCCATTTTAGTGAGCCAACAAACTTAAGGTGTTCGTCACCAATTATTCTTGATGACTCTCGTAAACAAGATGCATTTCTCCAGCTTTAGATTTTTCAATAAAGATCAATTGACTCAATGACTCGTTTGAGACAATTGCAATCGAACGTTAGTTTCAGGGAATATGTAACATGATTAAATTGAATTGATTTTTTTTTTTGTTATATGGTTAAAAAAGGATGGTTACTAAAATTCCACGGAACTATTGAAAAGATCACATATTCTGTTATAATAGCATTTAACATATATTTTCTTACAAAAGTCACGGTGACTAAATAGTAACATTTGTTGGTCAAAGCCCGATGTTCACTTTTTCTGATATTTATTTAAACCAAAAAAAATATTATTACAAAAATCACTGTGACTGTGTTAATAACTTATAAGTTTTTTCAAAAGGTCACAAATTCTATTAAACAAAACTTTTGTTAAATATTTTCTTACAAAAGTCACAGTGACTAACTGGGGAAACTATTTCTATGAAAAGTCACTATGCATTTATAAGAAAAATTTAAATGTGCCTCTTAATTTCTTGGTGACTATTCTAAGACAAAAGGCCATTTGTACTTTTAATTACCACCGTGACTACTTAAGGAAAAAATACTTTCGTTCCACAAGTGAAATGATTTCGTTTGTGACCCTCCTGGGAAAAATAAATAAATTGTAGTTCAATTATCACAGAGACAAAATGAAATAAATATTTGTTTTCTAATTATAGCCTTAGTGTCTTTTGTAAGAAAATAAACACAAGTTTTTCTATGAAAAGTAATGGTTACTCGATTACGAAAACGTTTTCCGTATCATTTTTAAATCGGTCGGGAGACGATTGTAAGAAAATAGTCCTATTTTAATTGTGACTCTCGTGCGGATTGGGTTTTTACACTCTTTAATGATTTAACCAGGTAAAATACTAATATTGTAAACCAAGATACCACGCAATAAGTTCGTATCTATGGTGACCATTCTACCAAGCGTAGTTTAAGTATTTCCGAACAAGTAAATTGCATATGCTTGTTTTTGGTTCACCTCGAAGGTTCTTAATCAAAAACAATGAAAGTGCTAACTATTATAACACTAAGTTGATAACCGTCGAACAAGCAAAGTTACCATAAACCTCTAACACAGTGGTTCCCAACCGGGGGTCCACGGCCGGCAAGGGAGCCGCGAGGCTCATCTAGGGGGGGCTGCGAAATTGTTGGTAAATTTGATAGGCAATCAAAATTTCTTTCTAGGTGTCTTTGTGAAAGCGGATTATCAATTATTCTGCCTATTAGGACTAAGACGTGAAACAAATTAGACTTGCAGGACGATATGAGACTAAAGAACGCAGACCTGTATTGCATTGCAAACTTGTATCTGAAATTCTTTTGGGGGGCCGCAATGCTCTCTGTGTTTCGCAAAGGCGGCCGCGGAGCTTTTTGTGTTTAGCGAAAGGGGCCGCGGACCAAAAGAGATTGGGAACCACTTCTCTAACATACTCTGAGCCTCTTCGGAAACACTAATTTACTGTTGTGCAACCAAGCATCTGCTGTAAGTTTGTACCCGTGATATTATCTACCAACAAGCGTCCACAATGTATTAATGCATAGGTTGGCCGTAATCATCCATTTTAATGTTTCAATCCGCCAGCTTTTAGAAGAGGCTCAGAAAGTAACGAACAAGAATTAGGAAAGGTACATGAATTTACCTTAGGAATGTGTCAAGTTATTTTCAAAACTTTAATTCAACAGATATCGAGAATACAATACTCGTAAAGCTATTGGATAAACTGGCTGCTTGCTTCATCAGACCCCGTAGTAACGTCCATTCGCCGATGGCCGGAAATCACGAGAAGCTATTACTTGATGATGTTATGATGCTGCTAGTACGAATGTGTCGAAACCGGCAACTGCATGGTGGTCGACAAAAATAATTAATAGTTACTACTGAATGCAATAGTATTAATTATCTTGGTTTACAATATTAGTATTTTACCTGGTTAAATCATTAAAGACTGTAAAAACGAGGTTTTTTGTTATGAACACAACTTATCAGCAGAAAGTCGTGGACTAGCGAAACCACTAGCGTTTGAAAGTTCTATTGTTATACTCTCATATGCTTACTACCGAATCTGCATCTACCTGCCCCTAAGAAAGATACAGTGATTTGAAATATGGCGAAAAAAATAAAAAATACCCCATAGTTTTTCAAACAATACGAATATAGTACCTTCCAGACAGTTGTGTATATTGATGCTACTAACAACTTGGTAGAACATAGTGAAGGCATAGAAAATAGAAAAAAATATGTTTCATTGAAAAATGTGTTTTGACAGGTCTATTTTCAATAAAAACTCTTCAAGTCAATTTGAGTAACAGATACGAATTTTTTGTATTCGGCAAAGTTGGTCGTATTGGTTATATCTGAAACTTTACCGAAGACACCAACTCTGTATCTCGATGGAGCAAAAAAATAAATTTTTTATCTCACTTTTGGGGAGATTAATTACAAATCTCATAGCACCAAAAGATGCAAGAGGTATTATCCATCATTTTTGCTGAAGACGTCATAATTGTATATCCAACGTACAAGGAGTTATCAATTTAGCGCGTCAAAATCAACTTTTAAACCACTGTGCATCGCCTTAATTCTGACTATATTCATATTGGGTGGTATTCTGTCATTATCAGCAGACTTTCTGGCATCAATCTGACACCGGAAATACCCATATTGGGAGGTATTTAGTTATTTTGATTGTTTCCAGAAACTAAAAGTGGTCGTCTTTAAATTCTAAATGGTGTCCAGGGTCAATGTTTGGTTTCTATGCATTATCTCGATTACGGAAATATCCATATTTAGTATTATTCGGTCATTTTCGACAGTTTCCTAGAAATTGCCATTTAGCAATTCAAAATGGTGCCTGAGGTCAATATTGGGTGTTATTCGATAATTTTTGGCTGTTTCCCAGGAACCGGAAATCCAAAATGGGGTCTGTGGTCGATTTTAGCTGTTGTGTATCATTCTAGATCCGGAGATACTCATGTTAGACGGAAATCTGCCATTTTTGGCTGTTTTCCAGAAACCAGAAGTTGCCATCCTACAATTCATAATGGTGTCTGAGGTCAATTTTTAACTTCTTGTAACATTCTGGCTCCGTGGTATTTGATCACTTCGGGCTGTTTTTCAGAAACGGAAAGTCGTCATTTTGGACTTTAAAATTGCCTGTGAAATCAATTTCTGTCATCTGGGCGAAATTCTAGTTCCGAAAACATACATATTAAATGGTATTTGGTCATTTCAAGATTGTGTCTGTGGTCAATTTTTATTTTCTGTGCATCTTTCTGGTTCAGGAGATACTCATATTTAATCGTTCGAGTCGTTCATTTTAGGTTGTTTTCTCCAGACACCGGAAGTTGCCGATTTATGGCTCCAGTGCATTATAACGATTCCGGAAATACCCATATTGGGTGGTATTTGGTCATTTTCAGCTGTTTTCAGAAACCGAAAGTCGTCATCTTAGAATTAAAAATGCTATCTTTGGTCGAGTTGTGCAGAAATTTATGTTTCATATGCATGGGACCCCTCCCTTCCAGAAGAGTGAGGGGTCTCAAACTATCATAAAAACCTTTAACGGCACCAAAAACCCCTACATACAAAATTTCACGTCGATTGGTTTTGTAGTTTTCGAGCCTATATGGATTAGACAGATAAACAGACCGGCTTGCATTTTTATATGTATAGATTACAACATCAATATTTTATAACCCAAAGAGTGAATATACGTTTATTGGATTGAAGCGTTCATGTAAATCTATTTTTACAAATAATAGTTTGAATGAGAAAGGCTGGGTCTGACCGCTAGGTGGATTAATTTTGGTTTTTTTAATTTGTCCTTGGTTCTCCAGCAAAAACCATACGTTCATTGGAATGCTTCATCAAAAATATACAATTCATTCTTTGACAACAAAACGATTGGGCGAACGGTTCTCAAGAAAAGAGTTAAATGTTCTAAGTGATATAAATATATATAAGAATCAAATATTTGTTTTCGAGTTTTATTATCTTAGGAACATTTTTTTTTATGACATAGATACTTTACAGAACTAGTTTCACCTTATATTTTTTTTTTTGAAAACAGCTTCGTTTGTATCTTATTTTCTGAAGTCGGAACAAAAGAGTAATACTTTTGTGTGGCAGCTATCATTATAGATTTTTTGAAAATATTGCTGCATTCTGTTACTCCTTGTTCACATTCTTCATATGATACCCAACTAAATGACATTTTTGATGAATTTTTATTACAATCATACATTTCTTTTGCGCTTGTAATCCTTAGAACGTTTAACTCTTTTCTTGAGAACCGTTCGCCCAATCGTTTTGTTGTCAAAGAATGAATTGTATATTTTTGATGAAGCATTCCAATGAACGTATGGTTTTTGCTGGAGAACCATGGACAAATTAAGAGAAACGTGTATTTTCCTAAATAATTATAATTTTTCGAGCTTAAATTAGAAGTAACTCGAAAACCAATGCATTTAGAATGTTTACTACCAAGAGCTTTTTGATTCAAAATTACTCTCTGCATCTTTTAAAATCATCAGAATACAAATATTTTGAAAAATGTTTAAATTAGAATTTTCATAAAAAAATTGATCTACCATAAAAAAATTATTTTTCATTTCTCCATCCTGGACATTTTTTTAAAAGTTGCATATTAACGTCAAGTTTCTTTAAAAAAAATTCAACTCTTTTTTTTAAATTGAAATTTAATGTTTATTTTTAATTTTTTTTTGATCAAAAAAAATTTTTTTGTACAGTGTATATTTTTTATGGTGCATTTTCAATTCCCTACAACTCATTCTCAGACAGTTTTTCTATACAACCAACGGTTTCTGGGCTACAATGCTTCGAATAAAACCTATGCCAAAAGGCATGCGCCCTTTTAGAATGTAACTCATGGGTGTAAAAAATCTCTCCCCCTGTGAAAAATGCTCAGTTTGCTAAGCCAAATACGTGTGCAAAGTTTCATTCAAATCAAAAATGGTCGATTAAATTTTCGCGTATTTCCAGGCGATTTGAAATGATTTCGCTCATATGAACGAAACAAATGTTTTGTTGAATATCTTTGAATTTACTGACAGTAAAAAATGTCAGCATTATTTCTTATTTTAACAAGAAAAAAATCTCGACTTGATTGAATGGTATTTGATGAATCTAATAAATTGTAATAATCGTAAAAATATAAATACCAGGTGGTTAGCTCTACAATCAGTGAATATTAAGAAAGGGCGGATTCCAGCCCAAACTAGATTTAACACAGGTCCACAACTCAACCATCGTAGCAACCTACCTATCTAATCACACTATGTATAACTCACCAGTGCGATACTGAATCCTGAGTGCAACTTCATGTTCAACAACGTCGAAACTTCAATATATGCAATATTCATCCGTGTACACTGTTTGTGACTCTCTCCCTGTGGGGGTCAGGAAATTCAAATCTTTTTCCTGACAGTGATGCAATCAGTGTAGGAAGTCGTCACTAGGTGTAACGATACACCTTCACGAACTAGGAGTCAGATTATCCTAAGTGAGTTTCCGTGCTACCGACCGGTCACAATCCCCATGGCGTGCGGGGCAGGAATTTTACTCTTTTTTTTCCTCTCTCCTCGGCGCAAATGGTCGATATGCCCAGTCGGTTGTCGGTAAACTGCGTGTACATTTCGAAAGCTTTTGTTACCTTCGATTCGGTGATTGGGGTCTACTTCCAGCGATTGCAGTTTTTCTTTTCACTTTATCATTTCCAATTTGTAGAATGGAATTTGTACTTTGAATAATGACTAGTTTGAATGTTATTGAACAAAAATATCTACTCCGATTTTTTCTTGATTTCGACGGAAGGAAGAAAGCGACCTTTTGACACACATTGACCCCAATCATGGCCGGATTTGATAACATATTAATTAATTCCGACAAAATTCCCCTTCCCGAGATTGGATTCATCATACGGAAAAGGTAATCGATGTACCTTCGCCCGGACAGTGATTGCTTCAACACTTTTCTGCTGACCATTAAGTAATTGAAGCAAATCCTCGAACGGAAGGCGGCCGGAGCAATCACAGATTACAGTACATGTATCTATGCACCCCACCCTAGGACCAGGTTTCCACGTATTAGTGCTATTAAATATTCAACGTGCGGAAAATTCCCCACAGAAATCGAACCAACCACCGAAGGAAGGCCGAGAGCACTTTCGGTCGGTTCGGTTCAGTTTGAGTCAAAGCAATAACAAGCAGTGTGGCCTTTGCGGTCTGCCAAGGGAGACGTTTCAATAAAGTGCCGGTAGGTAGATGATACTGGTGTTGGTGTTGGGAAGCGTGCTCCAAGAAAGCTAATGTGCGAATCCGCAAAGAGCATTGGAACACGTAGAAGCCTAATGCTCGCTGGATGGGGGGAGGGAAGGGGAGGTGGGGTATAAGATGTATAGTGCATAAGCATCGAAATTAATCTTTTATGAGTAGATGGAAATTTCAGTTTTGTTCTTCATTTAGGGTTAGTTTGTTTCTTTGGACAATATTGGGAAGCAAGAGTTGCGTACAAAAAAGCAATGTATTATAGATTTAATTGAACTGGAGTATTGTTTTCCAAAACTAGAAAATTTATGACAGACCAAGGAATTTTGTCACGGTCTCCATTTACTGTGGGTCGTTGATGGCAAGTGACTGGTCTCCATCCAATCGCTCTCGATCTTACCAAGCATCAATCGGACATACGGCTCACCTAGAAACGCTCTCTCGCTTTTGTAGACATTTTATTCTCGCTTATCACTCTATATAAGCTCAATACTTGTAACCCAGATGAACTTTCAATCCCAAGGAAATTTTTCTCTTCATAAAAATAGATTTGTTTGTGGTTGAACACTTTTCCAATTGCACTGATTTTTTCTAGATCTTGACTGTTAGCGCTCTAGTTTTTTATTATGCCTAACTTTGCTGTCTATTAATACCCAAATGATTACAGCATCCTAAAAATGGTGTGGCAGTAAGACTGGTAAAATAATCTCAGTAAGTTTACACTAGTTCAAGATGTGATTTTTTCCGCTATGTCCTATTCTTAATTAAGATCAATCAATCGGTAGGATATCTGATGGTAATATGTATTGAATCGAACGTCTCAGTCAATGAACTATGGTCTAGTTAAGTCCAACAGCTATTATCATTCAAACTCAGTTTCCGCCTCCACTGGACAGCTGTCGTAGAACGCTAGGCAAAGTAAGCTAGATAAAAAAGGGTAATAGTGGCTAAAATTACAACCATTAACCAGCCTGTCTAAAGGCGTGGGAGTTGATGAAACTTAAAAAAATGTGGCTTTAGTTGTAAATGAAATTTATCATTTATTTCACCAACCAAAAGTATATCACCGTCTGGAATATAAATTCCACAAGTAACGCTATGAAATTGATCTAGCTATAGAATAGCAAAGCATTGAACTTTTTTTTTCTTCTAGTGCTAATCGAAATAAAAACCACTTCAATCAGAGCTATCTTTACTGCTTTGGTTTGTTTAGTGTTTCGGAAAGTTCACTTTGCCAAGTACGCCGCTAGCACTTTGATGAAGCACCTTTTACCTATGCGACCGAACGAGCGAACGAACAAACGAACGATCGTGATCAATCCCGGCGGCAGGCTGGCTGAGCTGCTTAACAGGTATAAGTACACAGTTTTATCGGTCCGCCGTGGCCGGCTTTCAATCTCCGCTTGTTACGTGCAATACTTGCTATTTATCCTCGCAGCTTTCGTCGCTTCGGTTTCTCGCCAATGCGCGATTGAGTACGATGAAGATTTATTGTTGAAAAAATGCTATATATTTTTATCCAGTGAGTACGCCACGTGCTGGGTGCTATACTAATAACCAAGCGTCACCATGATTGAAAAATTTCAGTGCCGAAACAAGCTGAAAGTTTAAATAAAAAGACCTAAGTTCCCAGGTGTTGAGAATATATCTGGTAACTTGATTAGGAACGCATTTTTTTTTTATAAGTGTTTAATTTAGTTCAAAATTGAGCATATTCAGCCATTCTCTGTACCCAATATCATAACAAACCAAATGCATAAACCCTCTAGTTCACAAGGCCGCTTTCCAACGAGCTTCCGGAAAATCTTCTATTGTAGTCTCACAAATGTATTGATTGTGCTAAAAGCAGTGTTGCAAATTTTCACTGTCAGTGATAGATTCTCAGTTGAAACTGACAACAGCGAATATCAGCTAAAAAAAATCACAAGAAGGTTGTATGCAAAGCCACGACCGCAAGGTTGAAGTAGAATACTTTTACAAGAAAGATAACCCGGCTGTTTGCGTGTCAGTCATTTTTTCTAGTAAACAAACGTTGACCGTTCAGTGGCAGTATTGTAGTTTCTTTTTGTTTGATATTTTGAATGAAGTTCATTGAATATTTTTAAATTTTGTGCAAATGAAAAGCTGAAGTGCTGCCGAATTATAATATGCACATTTAATACGACATCATTAAACGGGAACGGAACAAAGGCTACGGTTATGCGGAACGCGAATGACGGCGCGATGCGATTCGCCTTACCGTGGTGAAATGTACAGCTCTTTTTAAGGCGAAGAAGAGCTATACATTTCAATACATTTCGTCTTGCCGAATCGCATCGCGCCGTTATTTGCGTTCTGCATAACCGTAGCCAAACACTAAGCGACGCAAACACGTAATAATAGTCAGAGTATGCATGTAGATGAAGATAATTAACTTTGGATTATGGCGCAAAACGAGAAAATATTAACTCTTCAAATATTCATTTGTGCCTTCAAATTTCAGTTGTTCAATTTAATATCCGATGAAATGTCTGTTTATTATCTGATGAAGCTCTTATATAAGCCAAATGATGCATTTCCAATTTACTAGGTCCATAACTCTGCCGACCGTGCTTGAGAAAGCAATCGTATAACGACCAATCAGAGGTCGAATTTTGTGTTTTGACAAGGCTTAAGAATTTTCAATAGTACAATAGTTCGAATAATACAATTGCAATTTCATGCATTTGGTAGGAATCTTAGAAGATTTTCTAATCGATTGCAGTAAAAACGAAGGAAATCCATCGAAAACTAACCGATTTATTAGCATTTGAAATTGGACATATTTCTCACTTTTTTCAGTTTTAGATTTTCATTTCACATCCCTATGTAGCCGAACTTCCTGAGAGAAGTATTCTACTTCAAAAAAAAAGTTCATAGAAATGAAGAGGACAAGTAATGTTGGTTATGAACTTCTTTGGCGATATTTTTGCCGTAGCTTTAATCAATTTTAAGCGCGCCCAAGAACTTTGCACTTTCATCGAAACTCATGAGAATTGCTATTCGATCAACAGGAAATCTACCGACCGTATTTGATAAAATTCACCGTCTTAGTGCATTCAGATCACTAGTGCTGGACTGTTTCATAGAAATTAATAATAATAATAATACTAAAAATAACATTAAATCCATACGGTTCACTTCACGCAGTTGCTGCAATGAAGTACGATTAAGGATATAATTACTGAATGGCAGTTTCAAAACCTCTAACAAATATGAGAGGTCATTCATTCATTACGTAACGTACTAAGAAGAAGGGGATATTCAACGAAGAGTTCCATTGCGCGAGGCCCCCATGCAAAATTGCGGTATTTAGGGGTGGGAGGTGTTAAAAATTGCTATAATTTAGCGTTACGTAATATGTGAATGTCCCTAATGATATGATTTTATAACTAAAGAATATTTCGACGCAAAGCATACTACTATCTTTAGAAACTAAGGCAAAAAACTTCAAAAAGAGATAAAAAACAACAGTTCTTATGAGAATCTATTTATTTAAATATAAGCGTTTTGTGGGTCCATTAAATGAACTTGGGTCAACTTCAAATTTTCATGGCTTATTTTCAGAATAAAAAGGAAACTTTTTCCGCCCGGCGCTCATCGAAATTGCATGATGTTACAAAAATGGCCACTCTACTACTATCTGCCTCTACCGACACGTAGAGAATTTTGTTGTCCCCGATGGCGCAGCGTATTTTGCGGCACCCGAATAATCATATTGAATTCTGATGTTTGCTACTATACGAAACAGCTGCAATGTAGTCTTCACTTTGCTTTACTGCAAACAAATGAATATCGAGTTCTACTGCACTGATAGACGACGAATGACCAGCGCTCTATTCATACATTGCTCGGTGCAGTACTATTGCCTGTGCCAGTATGTTTTTAATAAGTTAAGTGTTTTTAGTAAGTCAGTTTTAATAACATTCTAACAGCAGAACGTAAAACTGTCTGATAGTAGAGGTGGTTAGGAATTTTCCTAAAAAGCTTCACCTTCAAGACATCAAAATAGTCTAGGCGCATGGACGCGAACATTAGTGGACCTATTGGTACGGGGAGATTCAGTCAAGTTTTTTTTTGCCATTGCTATACAAGATATCACAGCAGGCAGTTGGTGCCTACTCATGAAGTCTGTGCCAGGCATGCTCGCATGTGATTGGTACATTGTTCGTGAAAATTCGACCTTGAAACTTTTATGAAATTTTCACTGTTTAACAATGAAATGATAATGATAACTAAAGAATCACAAAATTGTCCATCATTTTATCAATCCAACGACATATTGAATATTGTAATCCATCATGTGGTTACATCAGTATTACCGTTTGAAATCTTTCATTCCAACGTTACACCTTGGTTTTGGTTTTCGCAGAATATATCTCGATATAGTGCGGTTAGACGTAGTCCTACGTCAATGTCGGTCGGATTGTTTTCATTATTTTGCTGTTTCGGTTGGACTTAGCCCTTGCGCTTCTTAAATAAACAGGGTGGATCTGGTTATTGTCCAAAAAAGTGATGTAATCTAAGTAAAAAAATCTTTATAATTTATATATGAGCTTTCCGTTCGAAGATAAAGGAACGACGAGATGTTTTGTATCTAAAGCAAACACTGGCAAGAAAACAGAAAAGAGCAAAAACATCAGATTTGACGTTTTTATGTTGTACTCGATGTTACAACTCATAGCACAACCCCTCGATCACTACACGATTCTACTAGCAAACACCCCTGGTAGTCATGTTTTGCTGCATCGGCGATCTTAACGACGGTCATTTTCGAGACGTATAGCTGTCTCTTTTTTATGCTATATCTCTTTTCGGTCTTTAATGGTTTCACATTAACGTTTTCACTCTTTATCTTTTTATTAACACTACCCGATTACCAATACCAACACAACGTTCCACCTATTTTTGCATATCAAACCAACGAAACCGAGAAACTCTTTCTTGATGAAAGCTTATTTGAAACCCCATAATGGCAATCTTTATAACTTCCGTACGCAGCGAATAATATTGCACAAATCCGTCAACTCCGACCGATTCATTATACGAAACCACACCTAATAATTGTAAAAATTTTAATCGCGATGTGCAAGTGTACTTCCTTCATGGGCCGTGTTCCCAGATCTCCAAAACGTAGAGTTTTTTGCTTATTGCTTTTGATGTAACGAGAGAAGCTTCTGCGTGTAAGAAACGTTGAGCAGCGATAAATAGTTAGTACACCCAACGCAAACGGGGAATATTTTATTACTTTTGGGCAATTTTTTGTTACTTTTTGTGTCTTATGACTGCGCATTATACACAAAAAGTAACAAACGAAAAGTAATAAAAATTATGACGACCACACGCTTGTATGTGTTTCTGCAGGAGAACATACAGCCAAGCACCGCAATGCATGTGTTGGCAAGACTTCACTCGCTGCATTTGTATTGATGCAACGATCTGGTTCATTTTTGTCTCCCTTCATCCACACACAATCAGAATCTCAACCGTCAACCTCAAATGTCCAATTAGAAACACTTTCGTTTCGTCCCCCAGTGTTTACTTGAAATGGAAATATGTAATACTGTCTGACCAGAGTTGCCGAAGTTGCGAATATTGTTCTGGAAGGGCACGAGTTTTGTATATTCAAACAGGTCCAAATGAGTTTCCATGAACCAATGATTATGTGCTGTAAATAGCTTGCAAGAAAGCGAATGTTTTTATTTTTCTCTAACGCAGTTTACAGATCGTGATTTCATTTTAAGGCGCATTTCAAGTCTTTGAAATCATCAACGATTGCATACTCTATGACGGGGAAAATGTTGCTTGGCAGCTCTTTTTTTTTTTTATTCTCGCTTATTTTCCGTCGGTCTAGTTCCGCCACTGTTGTGGCCAATCATCGACGCCCAGGGAGGCGACTCCACACCCAGGACCCTAACTCACGACCCGTTTATTACCGGACCGGCGCCAACGGCTTTACTTCCTCATGCGATCGAAGGCGTGATCCCAGAGATTTTTCGCCTCAGAAAATCTCCCGGTGTCGGCTAGGATTGAATCTAGACCAGTTGGGTTGGTTGTGAGTGGATCACGCCACCTCACAACCATCGACACCTATGTCGGCGGTGGGATTCGAACCCAGGCGTCGAGCGTGGTTGGCGGAGACGTTACCAACCACACTAGGCCCCCGCTCAACTTGGCAGCTCTTGTCATATTTTTTCGCTACTCCGTATGCATACAACGAGCGTACTAAAACACGCCCACCGGATGAATTGGAGATTGAAAAAACTTGTAACATGTGCAACTGATGCGACGGTGTGTGATTTTTTTTTGACTTGAGGTGGAAAGGGAGCATTTTTCGACAGAAAAAACGTTGCATGTGGATGAAACGACCATTATTAGATAGTCGTACTCTCATAACACGTGCTAAATATATGACAGTATGTGTTGTTACTTAACTGGGGAAGAATTTTATTGCTTTTTAAGTAATGGATTTGTTACCTAAAAGGTAATTTCGCGCTATTGTTTTCAAAGTAATAAGGAAAAGTTTTGCGTGCAGACATTAAACGCTACACTGATCATTTTTGATTACACATTTATATAATTGATCTAGTAATAACTCAGCTTTTTTTAAGCTGGAGTGTTCTCAAGAAAACATTTTGTCGAGCTGCATATTTTTCAAAATACACTGCATCATACAACTAAAGTAAAGAAAAGAAATATTTATTTTATGTTCGTTAATCGCAAAATTTCAGTATTTTTTGTGTGATTCGATTATCCAGAAAACTCGATTATCCGGAATGAATTTTTTTTTATGTTCCGGATAATCGAGTCCGACCTGTACTTGAACAGTTTGTGAACGTAACGTCACGACTTCATTTTTTAAGAATCTACGAAGCTGTAAAATAACGGTACCACAATTTTTGCCTTTCTCCTAGAAAGGTATAGCATATATCACGCCGAATAGCATATATCACTCGACTCAGCTCGACGAGCTGAGCATTTTCTGTATGTATGTGTGAGTGTGTATGTGTGTGTATGTGTGTGTGTATGTGCAGATTTTTATTCTCACACACTTTTCTCAGAGATGGCTTGACCGATTTTCATGAAATTAATTGCAAATGAAAGGTCTCGTTGTTCCATAAGACCCTATTCAATTTCATTGTAATCGGATTTTTAGTTTAGAGGTTATGGTTCAAAATGTAAAAATCATGAAACATCATTATCTCAAAAACTACTCAACCGGTTTGAACAAAATTGGTTTCAAATGAACGGGCTACCTAAAATACTCTTAAATTTTGAATTTCATAAAGATTGAACTTGTGGTTCAAAAGTTATAACAAGAAACGTGTTTTGAAGACTTCTTAATCTCACTCATGTTTCTCAGGGATGACTGAACCGATTTTCATAAAATCAGTGTCAAATGGAAGGTCTAGTGCCAATCAATAGGGCCTGATTTGTTTTGCAATCAGACAATTACTTTTCCTGTTATGTTTAAAAATGTGAAATCCAGCTTTGCAAAGGAACATATTTCGAAGACTACTTGAACTCACTCACTTTTCTCAGTGATTGCTGACCCGATTTCTACAAAATTATTGTCAACTAATAAGTCAAGCTGCCTCGTAACACCCTATTGAATTTTACTGTAATCGGACTGTAACTTCGTCTGTAAAGTACAGAAATGTGAAAATCACGAAACTTCATTATCTCAGAAACTACACAACCGATTTGATCAATATTAACAATATTAACAATATTAACTGATGAATTATGATTGAACACGTGGTTTAAAAGTTTGGCTGCCCAATACGTTCCCATTTCATTTGATTATAATTGAACTTAAGCCACCGTTATGTATTAAATTGTTAATAAAACAACGAAAGTCTATTATTTCAAAGATTACATGACTTATTTGAACATAACTAGTGCCATACGAACAAGTCATCTCTCAAACTTACAAATAACAAACTTCATAACAATTTGATATGTGTCTCAAAAGTTATGGAAAGAAAAGAAATTCAAAGGCTATTTGAAACTATGCCTGCTTTGATTGATATATGTGGTCTCAACATAATTTAAATGTGGTTTTGTACTATTTGAATGATCCAAATTCATTGATTCCTTGCGATGTGTTTAAAGTCTGCAAATGCACGACAAATCGGCCATAGGATATGATCAAAGTCAAAAGACAAATCGTTTGAAATGATTGGTTTTGTCGAAATGACAAAATCTTCGACTTTTGGCTTTTGGCGCCCTAATTCTGAATATATTCATATTGGGTAATATTCGGTCATTTTCAGCAAATTTTCTGGCATCAATCTGACACCGGAAATACTCATATTGCGAGGTATTTAGTTAGTTTTGTTGTGTTCCAGAAACTAACAGTGGTCGTCTTTAAATTCAAAATGGTGTCAAGGGTCAATGTTAGGTTTCTACGCATCATCTCGATTACGGAAATATCCATGTTGAGTATTATTCGGTCATTTTCGACTGTTCCCTATAAGTTGCCATTTAGCAATTCAAAATGGTGCCTGAGGTCAATTGTTAGCTCATTGCATCATTCTGGTTCCAGAGATACTCATATTGCATGGTATTTGGTTATTTTAGGCTGTTTTTCACAAACCGGAAGTCGCCATCTTGGATTTCAAAATGGTATTTAAAATAATTTCTGGCCTCTGAGCGTCATTCTGGTTGAATAAACACCCATATTGGGTGTAATTCGATCATTTTCCGCCGTTTCCCAGGAACCGGAAGTCGCCAACCTAGAATCCAAAATGGGGTCTGTGGTCGATTTCAGCTGCTGTGTATCATTATAGATCCGGAGATACTCATGTTAGACGGAAATCGGCCATTTTTGGCTGTTTTCCAGAAACCACAAGTTGCCATCCTACAATTCATAATGGTGTCTGAAGCCGATTTGTGGTTCCAGTGCATCATTACGATTCCGAAAATACCCATATTGGGTGGTATTTGGTCGTTTGCCGCTGTTTTTTCCGAAACCGGAAGTCGCCATCTCAGAATTCAAAATTGTATCTGTGGTCGAATTTAGCTTCTGTGTACCTTTCTTTATCCGGATATTATTATATTGGGTGGAAATAGTCCATTTTAGGCTGTTTTCCAGAAACCGGAAGTTGCCATCTTACAATCCAATATGTTGCCTGAGGTCGATTATGGAACATATTTGTTACCACTAAAAACATTCACCTGCCAAATATGGTTCCATTTAGTTAATTAGTTCGCGAGATGTGCAGAAATTTGTGCAGAAACATGTGCTTCCATAAGAGGGAGGGGCGTCGAACCATTATATATATATATATATATATATATATATATATATATATATATATATATATATATATATATATATATATATATATATATATATATATATATATATATATATATATATATATATATATATATATATATATATATATATATATATATATATATATATATATATATATATATATATATATATATATATATATATATATATATATATATATATATATATATATATATATATATATATATATATATATATATATATATATATATATATATATATATATATATATATATATATATATATATATATATATATATATATATATATATATATATATATATATATATATATATATATATATATATATATATGTTATGTTATGTATTATTATATGTTATTATATGTATAGATTACAAAATAAATATTTTAGAACCTAAAGAGAGAATATACATTTATTGGATTGAAGCGTTCATGTAAATCTATTTTTACAAATAAAAGTTTGAATGAGAAAGGCTGGGTCTGACCGCTAGGTGGATTAATTTAGGTTTTTGCCTTCCTCCTAGGGAGGTATAGCAATCACTGGAAAAACCAAAGGTATAAAAGTAGTCCCAATGGCCGAATGTCATATACCACTCGACCCCTTTCGACGAACTGAGCATTTTCTGTATGTATATATGTATGTGTGTATGTGTGTATGTGTGTATGTGTGTGTGTGTATGTGCAACTTTTTTGTCTCACTCACTTTTCTCAGAGATGGCTGGACCGATTTTCATAAAAATTAATTGCAAATGAAAGGTCTAGTTGTGCCATAGGTTGCTATTGAATTTCATTGTAATCGGATTTTTAGTTTAGAGGTTATGTATCAAAATGTGAAAATCACGAAACATCAATATCTCAGAAACCACATAACCGATTTCAATAAAACTGGTTTCAAATGATCGGGCTGTCTTCAAAACCCATAACTTTTGAATTTCGTTATGATTGAACATATGGTTCAAAAGTTATGTAAAGAAAAGTTATCCTGAGGTTGTTCAAACTCACTCATTTTTCTCAGAGATGGCTGAACCGATTTTCACAAAACTAGTGTCAAATTAAAGGTTTAGTTGCCCCATAGGTTGCTTTTGAATTTCATTGTATTCGGATTGTAACTTTGTCCGTTGTTCATAAAAATGTGAAATCATATAATGAAAGTAAACATATTGACTTTCTTCTAACGATCACTGGCTAATTAAAAGGTAGAAAAGTGATCCAAATGGTCGAATGTCATATACTACTCGACTCAGTTCGACGAAACGAGCTTTTTCTGCATGTGTACATGTATTGGTGTATATGTTTGTGTATATGTTTGTGTGTGGGTGTGTACGTGTGTGGATGTTTTCCAGAAACCGAAAGCTGCAAAATCGGGTTTCAAAGTGAAATATGGAGTTTACTCCCAGCTTTCGAGCCCGGGATAGTGTTCCTGAAAAACATTGGTAATGTTTGTCCCTTTAAGGTTATTTTTCAGAAATCGGAAGCTACTAAGTATCTGGAAATTTAAAATGGCGTCCTAAGTTGATTTCTGGCCTTTGGGTGTACCACTTCCGCAATACTCATAATGGATGAAGTCGGCATCTTCGCCATCGAAATACCCGGAGTAGGCAAAATTTAGCCATTTTAGGATGTACTCCGGTAACCAGAAGTAGTCATCTGGATTTTTGCGTGATGTATTCGAAACATATTTATTTCATTATATTTGCATATGTATGTTTTGTTTGCTCATATGTGTGTGAATGTTAGGTTTTTAATTTTAATTTAATAATGGTATAGTATTTAATAATGGTATAGTTGTGCTGAAACCAGGAGAAATTTTCAAGGAGTATTTTTTCTCTTAAATCGTGTAAATCTATTCTAACATATAATAAGTTTGAATGAGAAAGGCTGGGTCTGACCGCTAGGTGGATTAATTTAGGATTTTCTTCTACTTCTGACGTTCACAAGGCTGGCAATCAAAATACCTTTTCGAACAAAAATGTCAAACGAGTGCCGCGACATCTTCTTCCGTGAACGTATTTTGACTTATTTTCTCTTGCAACAAGAATTATAGCTTATCACCACTATAGTCTGCATGATCGAGACTTAGTTAGTCTTTGTCTGCATCCGCATCTGCAAACTGGACAACACAACGGATGGGGCTCCTTTAACCTGAAGATTTTTCGAACTAATTATTATTTCTTATAATAACTTTCCAATCGTTTAACCGACGTGTATTAAGTTAGAAAAGTGGAAAATAAGTGAACAAAAAAAATTGTGTTAGACTTCGAAAATATATCGTATCCAGACGGTACTTTGAAAAAAAATCGATTCAAAATCTAATAATGTATGATGACGTCAATGTCCTAAAATTTTGCAGAAAATTTATAGAAAGCTAATAGTGAAGAAATAGAAAAAATTGAACCCAGTATCGTATTCTTTCGTCACAAGGTCTAATTGAAGTGCACTAAAGTTGCTTTTCAGGTGGCTTTTTTTACCTGTATTTCAGAACTCACGCAATATTTTTAATCCTGGAAAGAAAGTCTGCGTCAATTTGATTGCTCGCTTTTAGCAATATTTATCATTTTTTTCTTGCAGTGCGTTCTTTCAAAAACGACATTTAAAAATTACAATTTTTTTACCGCCTGTAAAACGCGACTTTACGTAATCTTTAAAAAAAAACTACACCCAAAACTAACAAAGGAAATTTTGTTACTTCTGAGCAAACTGTGACTAACCTTTGTTAGAGCGACTATCCTTTGTTATAACGAATTCCCATGAATTCAAATCACCTTCAACACACAGAACAACGCAGTAGAATTCCACTAATCGCACAGAAAATATCTCGAACCCTTATCATATAAACAAACCAGGTCATCGATAAAAATAACATCAAATGTGGGAGTGAAGACACGTGCTGCATCCGTCGTCTCTGATGCAGTCGTTGAAGCAAAATTAAAAGCCCTTTTCCTTTCCCAACGCAGTAGTAAACTTACTTGTGTAACTTTGCATCTCTCGCTTGAAATTAATGTTTTGCATTAGTTCGTACTCTCGACGCATCGCAAACATCTTTGAAACAAGAGATTGCACTACACAACACCACTTGACAGGAGGTTCTCTCACGTCCAGCGTACTATAAATGGAACCTATCATGTTGAGTAGTTCCCATAGTGCACATCAAAGGAGGAAAAAACGCTTCTGGACAGAATCTGTTTTGCGCTCCCGTATGCACGACGACGACGACGACGGTGACGATTACTCCGGTGTATGATGCTGGGCGAAAGCTTAGAGTCTCCACATAATTTTCCACGTCACGCATTCTGGTTCGGACTTGCAACTTGTAGTTCTTGCTTCCTCTATATCATCCCCCGTCACGATAGAGGACGGCCCTAAGAATGCACATGAGAAAACTTTGGCAAATACTTTGTTCAGCTTAGGAGCGGGCTGACGTTTCGCGTTGAATATTTCGAAAAACATGTTTTCACCGTCTTCGCACGTTCTCTGTGATGTATTTGTCTAGTGAAAGTGTGGCGTAATGCTTTTACTCATTTTTTTTTCTAGGGTATTTTGGTTCATTCCCCTGGGATTTTGCCTTCCCTTTTGGCGTTTAAAGTTGCATCCATAATCAATGAAGAGGAAAATTAAAGGGTTAATAACGGTTCGATTTGAAGGGGTGATTTTTCCTGCTGATAATAATGTTACTTGACAGTTTAATGTATGTGCGATGGAAATATACCTGATTAGATTTGCCGTTTTATATTCCTTGGAAAAGAGGTCTCATTTTTTCGATGGTATTATTTCGCCTCGAGATCATAATGCCATCCTCAACGATTCGAAACAATTGATTCTGTACGTTTTCAGGTATAAGCTTATTTATTTTCCATCCACTGCCAAAAAAGCAGTCAAACGTCGACAATCGTTCTATGCTCCAAGCATCCTTCTTCTCTCTCCAGCAAGCAGACAAAATTGGCACTTTCAGGCGTGTTGACAGATTGCTTCGCTGAAACATCAAAGATTAGCTCTGTCGCACTCAGTTCGCAGTTGGAGTTCTCAAGCAGAGATAAAAAAGAAACAAAAAGTTGTTTACAAAAGGCGGAAATCCAATTTAGAGTTTTGGTTTGTTCTGAGGGTTTTTGGTGAGCTTTTTTTGGTTTGCTCCTCTCGAAAACGAAAAAAAAAACAATAAGCAGTGTGATTTTGCAATGTGTCTTTGTCATCAGAAGCGCTCCCACGAGTTTCTTCAGTCTAACAGGGACGTATTTCACTATTAGCTTAGAACTTTGTCACTTCTGCGAAATTAGTGTACTAGACATTTCACGAGTACAGGAAGAGATCGTATCAATCAACTTATCTAAGGCGAAGCATCTCACATCACATCTTCTTATGCTTTAACAACATGACGTAATAAACCCTTTGGTAAAACACAAAGTAAAAAACAATATTACCACGTTTAATCCACTTACCAGCAATGCTCGGATCCGACACTGCAATCCTTTCCAAGCAACAACATTTCCTGCTTTCGTCCTACTTTCCACCCTCGTTAAAACAACGAACGACATGAAAAGCACTGTTTTGGTTGAAAATCAAAATCCCATCCCGCGCGTTCCTTACACAAACTGCAAACAGTTAAAAGAGTAATTTCCACCAAAATCAGAGACTCATTTACCGATGTCGCTGCTGGCGGTCTTAGTCCCGTGCACGGTGCACAAGGCGGGCACCGCGAACTTTCAGTCGGTAAAAGTTCTCAGCTGAAAAAAAAGGGCAAACAGAATAAATTTTCAATTTCTATTACCTCCTGCGAAGATCAAAAGAAGATCAAACCTCTAATCCATGCTGTTTGCCAGGACGTTGATGGTACTGGGGACTACATGTGTACCGAAGAAAGAGGATACTTACGGGAAAGTGTTTTTCCTCCGGTTTTTATGAAGTTCGAGGTTTTACTTCTTAACAAGGCTTTTTGCTCTTGGCGAAAAATGAATAGGGGCGACTTTCGCTGGAAAAGCACCGGGGGGAAGGCAGAGGATTCTCATTTTCTATTCTGAACCATAGAACGAAAGTGTAAGTGTAAGTCGAAATGTGAAATCACTAGGCTAGCTTTCTGCGAAGGCGAAAAATCAACCAACCATTATAAACCTTATTTATCGCGATTACACAGGCGAAATAATCGGATATATGCTAATATTTCAGCGGCAAGGTGGCTGAGAGTTCTTTTCAATCTAATAAAGCCTCGCGAAAATGCGAACAAAAATTCCAATGTTCGAAATGCTCACGACGAGTTAGATCAAATATGAATGATATCCGTAGCGAGAGGGACTTCATTAGCATACGACTTGATTTAAGCGGATTTCGATTTAAAAGAGAAACGGATAAAGACAAAAAAACTCGAACCTATTGGATTATTGTGTTGTTGATTTATTGTGTTAAAAAATTGTAACTTCCAATTCCAACATGAAGCTACTCGTCATATTATTGACCATTCCAGTGGTTAGAAATAGCCCTTAATTACCAGCCGAACTAGCGATATCGTGGGACGCCACGAATGGATGCCAAAGGGTAGAAATCAAAATTGTATATTGTTTATTCGGTATCGACTGGCTCGGCTATTATGGGTACCTACCTGAAATACCCTTATCTCAACTGCGACTGTTAGCGTTAACAAACAAGCGGGCAAATTAAAGTTGACTTATGCCTAGGGTTCTTTTCTCTAGCCGGGAAAGGTGCAATATTTTTCTGGAATTTGAGATGGAAAAATCGTGTGATTTGCAAAGCTTTTCAGGAAGGCAACTTGTAAAAAGAGATAGAAAATTTAAATTTATATAAAAAAAAAACTTTTATATAACTCTGTCCTAACGATTCAGTTATTCAATTAACACGGAGAGATAAAAATCGAAATAGCTTATTAATTTTGGCTACCTCACATAATAATTGCTTACTATCTGTATCACACATAAATACGAAATTCAATTCGTGCACATTTTTAATTTTTGATTCTCGAATATACGAATAGCTTTATTTTGAAAAACGAAATTAAAACCTTATACAATGTCGTTGTGCATTGAGCACACTAATGTGTTAAGCTATTGGAATATTCTCATTCATCCTACGTCAACCGAAAACTTCGAGAGCGTCACGAAATTTGTCCAATTTCAAACGTTTTGAACTCAGTAAGTTTCTAACCGATTTCCGTCTTTTTTGCAGCAATTAATTGAAAAATCATCTAAATAACCGTCCAAATGCAGAAAATTATAATCTGATTGTTCGAACTATAGTACTATTGAGAATTGTTGAACCTTGTCGAAACGTAAATGTAGACCTTTGATTGGTCGCTTGCTGCCTTTCCCTAAAAAGGACGACGGAATGACCTAGTACCTAGTTAGCCGGGAATGCACTCGTTGGGCTATATAAGAGACTGCTTCTCCTCAAGCAAGCTGGTTAAAGTCTTTTCAAAAGAAATCAATCAATCAATCAAGGTCAGTTTACTAGAAGCGGGCTGAGTAAACTACCCTTCGATCTGAGTTGGACCCTACCAGAGGTAATCCAATTTAGATATCGTTGGGTGAATATAGCCAGAAATTGAATAAGACTCGCACCGCCAGCTGGTTTGAGAAGCCACCATCATCCAGCGTGTTTGTATATACAGGGTGTGTACACATATATCACGTGTGTGAATATCTATAGTGTGTGTCGCTAGCGTGCGTGGCTTGCTATATAGCGCGTGCATGTCTATAGCGTGTGTAACTTACCATGCTACATGATGTAGCGTGTGTGGCTTGCTATAAAGCGTGCGTGGCTCGTTATATAGAGTGCGTGGCTTGCTATATAGCGTGTGTGTGCATGTCTATAGCGTGTGTGACTAGCTATAGCATGTCTATAGCGTGTTTGGCTAGCTGTATAGCGTGTGTGTGCATATCTATAGTGTGCGTGGCTAGCAGTATAGCGATTACATTTTTTATATATAGTTCAAATAAATCACTTCTTGTTGATTTTGAATATCACACTACCGCAAACTGCAGAAAATTGTTCGTATTAAACCTAGTTAACCGGGTCAATAACCTCTTCGTAGCCACTGCTTAAATTGAGCTTTCTCAGTGCAACTTGATACGAAAGACTACCTCAAAACAATTCAATTTCATTCTTGTTTTGGATACGGCAGCAAGTGAAACTGCATAGCTGCACATAACTTCTACTGTTGTTCATTGTCATTACCGGTGCCGTATGTAGAAGTAAACGTCTTCTGGAGCAGAGAGAACATTGAATTGATTAACACCATAGAGTGTATTCCCAAACCTATTGCAAGAAAAACATTGACTTAAGACAGGCTGTCGTATTCTACGTTAACTCTGCGGTCGTGTCTTATAGACAACCTCTTCAACTTTTTTTTCACCAATCGACTAAAAAAGTATTCCAGAAAAAAGAAACATTTCAAGTTCATATGAAAACTTAAATAAATTAAGCGGCGAACGTATTTTCAGGTTCCCCAAAACACTCCTCATTTTTAGCGCTCAAAACATGTTTTTTCGAGAAAAACGTTGCCGCTTGCACTGAATACAAAATATTTATGAAACTGATCGTTCAGATACCCGGCACACTTCTAAACTAATGAAATAATATGAGTCATTTGATTTCAGTTGGTCTGCGGGGTCTTTATCGTAAACACCGCAAACCCCTGCAAGACACAGCGTTTCGGGGAAACGGCCATTACTCCACAAATAATTGGAATTTCCTTTGAACAAACGTGTTTTTTGTAGTTGATTAACAGAACTTTCAGAAACTACTACTTTTATGCAATAAATAAAAAAGGTGCGACACGCTTATAAAAAAAACTAAACTTTGCTCTTTGCTCTCGAGCAAAAAGGTACATAACCCCTTAAAGTTTGATACTACAGTACCTTTGTTGACTTTTTTTAGCAACAAAGATCTTTCTCTTAATCACACTGCCCAGAGAAACGTAATTTATATGCGACATTTGCAAGAGAAACGAAATTTCGATAAGACTCCTTGCTCTTGACGAAAAACAAATTCTTATGATAAAAACTAACCGGAGAAGAGTTGCCAAAAACGTCAGAACCATCACAAATTAAATATTATATTTCTCAAAAACGGAAAAGACCAAAATAGGTCTAGAAATGAAAATGTTAAATATCAATAATAATTACGGGTCAAAAATGTCAAAAAATTGAGGTGCGAACCTAAGTCTTCACTTATTTTTAAAATTCAACTTCAATTTTTTTTAAACAATTACCTATATATCATTCAAAGAATTTCCCATCGCTAACTTGTTGTCATTTTTCACTCAGTATTCTGCCTAATCGCACCAATTGAAGTCGATACCATTCCCCAGTTAGAGTTTCGTTTGGTTTCAACAGCTCGTAATAAATTACAGCGGCCTGGCTCCACCAAACAAAAAACATAAGCTATGCAGCGTGTACTTTTGGCCAAACTAACGACATAAAAGCATGCCCGGGCACTCTTTCTGGCTCTCTTCACTTTGGATTGTTGCAGTGAACTCAATTTTCAGCACCCGTCACACGATGTGATGAAGAAAACCTTGCTTTTTTGTCGTGGGAGGAAAAAATGACGCTGAACGTCCCTTCGCTTCACATCGAAGTTCCTTGTTTTAAATTTATTCCCAAAGCATGCAACCACTTGTAAATGCTTTGGCGGGTAACTCCTAGTACCACAGTCAGCTGTTCCTGCGTTTAGCATGGATCCTAATCGAGCAATTCTTTCAACTCAGCGTCTTCGAAGGTTTCTGGCCTACTTTCACGTGAACTGTCGTCATCATCGAAATTAAAGAGATGGAACCAATGACGTAAAGTTGTTCAACTTAGAGCAGCATTTTGGCAAACTTTTGACGTAGAACTGCGTCTCTCAGGAAGTTCAGCTACATAGGGATGTAAAATGAAAATCTAAAACCAGCAAAAGTGAAAAATATGTCCAATTTCAAATGCTAAAATTTTCCTGGGAGAAACTCTTCTGAAGACCGTGAGGCGCTACGATGCTTCACCACAAACTGATTGAATGTCTGACGGACGGCTCACCATTGAAGTTTTCCAGCAACACTGCTACAGCATGCTGCTATTGCAAACTTGCTTAAGTATGAAAAATATTTTGGCGTGGAATTAATTTTCAAAGTGTGATTTTTGCTCATAGTATCTTCGGGGAAGCCTCCAAGATAAATTTAAGCGATATCATTTCTCATCACATGGTTGAATTTGCAACAGCAGCATCCTGCAGCAGTATTGCCAGTTAAATTCAATGGTGAGCCGTTCGTCAGACATTCAATCAGTCTGGGTTAAATATCTTTTTTCACAAGCAAGATAGCGCCTTGAAGTCCTCAGAAGAGTTTTTCCCAGGAAAATTTCCTATAAATATCATGTATTGATATATTTTTAGGAGCCTGGACATCTCCATAGAAAAAGTTTTGAAAAAGTGGTTTTTCTCATATAAAATCGTATGGAATCTTTAAAAATCGCGCGCAAATCTGGCGTTTCACCGATCGATCTGAAAAGTTACACAGTTGTTATAGGACCCATAGAGAACATGAAAAGTGCATGGGAGCGAAAAAATAACACCTTCGCTTTTTTCCCATATAACCGTGTCCCAGTCTGTTGGGCATGCGTTTATTTGTAATTTTATATTGTTATGTTAATTAGATTAAGTCAGAACGTTTAAAAAATTAAGTATAGAGAGAAGAATAGCTAAAAAAAACTCCAGTGAATAATAACGGTATAAGTAGTAAAAAATTTGTACTAACACTAAACAATACAACCCTGCTGATGCATTCTGTGCCGAACACGCATCAGTACTGGACGTGTTTGGTGATCGGTCCGATAGAGTATAAAACAAAAGACGTGTGAACAAGTGTCGGCATTGTTTGCCTGGTCGAGTGAAATAAATCCGGGTTCAAGGTCGTTCCTTTGTGCAACTGTTTCGCATCGTGACTGCCAGCTGGTGCGTAAGCCGATTTGGCTGCTGGCTGAATTGTGCTTCAGCAGTGGACGAGACACAAACGAGGAAAAAGAAGAAGCCATCAGTGTCAGCGAGTTGTATCGCTGTGTGGAGTGATCTCACACCTGGCTCGCTGCTGGTGGCTGTTTGGTGCTGCTGTATTGGTGCTGCTGGCTGTAACGGCTGCTACTTCGAACGATCGGACAACCAACCTTACTGGAAGGGAGAAATAAAAAGGTACGTGTTCTTGTCAGCGCTAGTGCGCTAAACTTAGCGCGATGGATGTAGATCCCTCGCCTCCCGCGCCACCATCCCCGAACCCCTCTGACCCTGACCCTTCTGTTACCCCCTCCCCTGTTCATTCTTCAGTCCCCCCTCGCCCCAGGCTTTACCCAGACGGAGCCCAGGGCAGCTATACTGTTTATTTTCGGCCAAAGGCAGGACCGAAATCGAAAAAGTTGAACCTCTTGCAGATTTCTAAAGACCTGACGAAGGAGTACAAGGGCGTGACCGAAATTTCCAAGGTCCGGCCTAACAAGCTCCGTGTCGTGGTCGGTAACCTGAAAGAGGCCAACGATATAGCTTGCTCTGAGCTCTTCACACGCGAGTATCGCGTTTACATACCCGCACGAGACGTGGAGATCGACGGTGTCATAACCGATTCGAGTCTGTCCGTCGAGTGTATACTGCAAAGTGCCAAAGGGTGCTTTAAGAACAAAACGTGTCCCGAAGTAAAGGTGCTCGACTGCAAGCAATTGCGGTCAGCATCGATCATCGGTGGCAAAACAGTATACACTCCGTCAGACTCGTTTCGAGTTACGTTCGCCGGGTCTGCACTACCAAGCCACGTCTCGATCCACCGGGTTCGTCTCCCTGTGAGACTCTACGTGCCCCGCGTCATGAACTGCCTGAATTGCAAGCAGTTAGGCCATACAGCCGCCTACTGCTGCAATAAGGCACGTTGTGGCAAGTGTGGGGAGTCTCATGCGGAAGATTCTTGCAGTGTTAACGCTGAAAAGTGTATTCACTGCGGAGAAAATCTGCATGAGCTCTCGACATGTGCGGTGTACATGCAGCGCAGGGATAAAATAAAACGGTCTCTCAAAGAGCGTTCAAAGCGTTCCTACGCTGACATGCTGAAGAAGACCGTTACCACTTCTCCCGTTACTTCGAACCCCTTCGATCTGTTGCCCTCTGAGGGAACCGATTCTGACGATTCACCAGCGGGAGCATCTTACGCCAATCCTGGGGAGTCTAGAAAGAGGAAAAATATTTCCTCTCCTAAACTTCCCAGAAAAGGTCCTAAGATTTCTCAAAGTGAAATGAAAGTTACAAACAAACCAAACAGTGCTGCGGAAAAACCGAAGCAAACTCCTCCTGGGCTGGCAAATTTAAAGTCCCAGAAGGAGTTCCCAGCACTGCCAGGAACATCTAAAACCCCAGTTGCTCCTTTTACACTCCCAGTTGATGAAACAAACTCTGGATTAGTGAAATTTTCTGACATTGTGGACTGGATTTTTGAAACTTTCAATGTACCCGATCCAATTAAAATTTTTCTTACAGCATTCCTCCCAACAGTTAGATCATTTTTGAAGCAGTTGACTGCCCAATGGCCTCTCCTTGCAGCGATTGTATCCTTCGATGCCTAATTCAACTGCGTATATGAAGGATTCTATCTCTGTCTTACAGTGGAATTGTAGAAGTATTTTACCAAAAATTGATTCGTTTAAAGTTTTGATAAATAAAAACAAATGCGATGCATTTTCCCTTTGTGAAACTTGGCTTACTTCAAATATTGATCTCAACTTCCATGATTTTAATATTATTCGCCTTGATCGAGACACCCCATATGGAGGAGTACTTTTAGGGATTAAAAAGTGCTATTCTTTCTATCGTATTAACCTCCCCTCGATTCCAGGCATCGAAGTTGTCGCATGTCAAATGACAATACAAGGTAAAGAGCTTTGTATTGCCTCAATATATATTCCCCCCAGAGCACAGGTTGGGCAACGGCTGCTCTTTGATTTAATAGTACTTATTCCCTCGCCACGTTTGATTTTGGGAGACTTCAACTCTCATGGCGTGGCTTGGGGTTCCCCATACAATGATAACCGCTCCTCTTTAATCTATAACCTTTGCGATGACTTCGACATGACTATTTTAAACAACGGTGAAATGACACGTATCCCGAAACCTCCAGCGCGCCCAAGCGCTTTGGATCTATCCTTATGTTCGACGTCGCTACGGTTGGATTGCACATGGAAGGTAATCCTCGATCCTCACGGTAGCGACCATCTGCCTATTCTTATTTCAATTACTAACGGGTCAACTCGCATGCGACCAATTGACATTCCGTATGACCTCACACGAAATGTCGATTGGAAGTTATACGAGGAAATGATTTCAAAAGCGGTCGAGTCGATTCAACATCATTCACCACTTGAAGAATACAACCTCCTCGCGGGCTTGATTCTCGACGCCGCGTTGCAAGCCCAAACGAAGAAATATCCCGGCGTAACGATCAAAGAACGGCCTCCCACTCCGTGGTGGGACCAAGAGTGCTCCGATGTCTACACGCAAAGATCCGACGCGTTTAAGGCCTACCAGACGGGAGGTATACCTGGCGACTATATACGGTATTCGGAGCTTGATACCAAGCTTAAAAGCTTGGCTAAAGCAAAGAAACGTGGATATTGGCGTCGGTTCGTGAACGAGACGTCGAGGGAGACATCGATGAGCACTCTTTGGAACACAGCCCGAAGAATGCGGAATCGCGTAACGGTCAACGAAAGCGAGGAGTCTTCAAGTAGGTGGATATTTGATTTTGCCAGGAAAGTATGTCCGGACTCTGTTCCTGAGCAAAATATTGTTCGCGATGCGTCTCCGGGCCACGACGCGATAGAATCACCTTTTACGATGGCAGAACTTTCAGTTGCCCTCCTGTCCTGTAACAATAACGCGCCTGGATTAGATAGAATCAAATTCAACTTGTTGAAGAATCTACCCGGCAATGCCAAGAGGCGCTTGTTGAACTTGTTCAATAAGTTCCTGGAGCAAAACATTGTACCGCAGGATTGGAGGCAAGTGAAGGTGATCGCCATCCAAAAACCAGGGAAACCAGCTTCTGATCACAACTCTTATAGGCCGATTGCAATGCTATCCTGTATCCGGAAATTGATGGAAAAAATGATACTCCGTCGTTTAGACCATTGGGTCGAATCAAATGGTCTACTATCAGAAACTCAATTTGGCTTCCGCCGTGCCAAAGGGACGAATGATTGTCTTGCGTTGCTTTCAACAGATATTCAGCTGGCGTATGCTCGTAAAGAACAAATGGCGTCTGCGTTCTTGGACATTAAGGGGGCTTTTGATTCCGTTTCTATTGACATTCTTTCGGGTAAACTTCACCGACAAGGATTTTCTCCAATTTTGAACAATTTTGTTGTCCGAAAAGCACATGCATTTTACGCATGGCGATTTGGCAACTTTTCGCATTAGCTACATGGGTCTTCCCCAGGGCTCATGTTTAAGCCCCCTTCTTTACAACTTTTATGTAAATGACATCGACGAATGTCTGGCAAATTCATGCACGATAAGACAACTTGCAGACGACAGTGTAATCTCTGTTACAGGAGCCAAAGCTGCCGATTTGCAAGGACCATTGCAAGATACCTTGGACAATTTGTCTGCTTGGGCTTTACAGCTAGGTATCGAATTCTCTCCGGAGAAGACTGAGATAGTAGTTTTTTCTAGGAAGCATGAACCTGCTCAGCTTCAAACACAATTAATGGGTAAAACGATTTCTCAGGTTTTGGTACACAAATATCTTGGTGTCTGGTTCGACTCTAAAGGCACCTGGGGTTGTCACGTGAGGTATCTGATGAAAAAATGTCAACAAAGAGTGAATTTTCTTCGTACAATAACCGGACAATGGTGGGGAGCCCATCCAGGAGACCTTATAAGGCTTTACCAAACAACGATATTGTCTGTTATTGAATACGGGTGTTTCTGCTTCCGCTCCGCAGCAAAAACACATTTGATCAAACTGGAGCGAATACAATATCGTTGTTTGCGTATCGCCTTAGGTTGCATGCAGTCGACCCATACGATGAGTTTGGAGGTTTTAGCTGGAGTACTACCATTGAAAAACCGCTTCTGGAGCCTGTCTTCTCGTATTCTAATCAAATGTGAGGTCTTGAACCGTCCCGTGATTGAAAATTTTGAAAGGTTAATCGAACTTAATTCTCAAACCCGTTTTATGACATTGTATTTCAATCACATGTCCCATAATATTAACCCTTCTTCGAATATTCCAAATCGTGTCGACTTATCAAATACTTCTGATTCTACTGTGTTTTTCGATACATCCATGATAGAAGAAACTCGTGGAATCCCGGATCATTTACGCGTGCAGCAGATCCCTAAAATTTTTTCCAATAAATATCGAAACATCAACTGCGACAATATGTACTACACTGACGGATCACTTCTTGATGGGTCCACTGGCTTCGGTATCTTCAATAACAATTTAACCGTCTCCCATAAGCTCGATAATCCTGCTTCTGTTTACGTCGCAGAATTAGCTGCAATTCAGTACACCCTAGGGATTATCGAAAAAATGCCCACGGACCATTATTTCATCTTTACGGACAGTCTCAGTTCCATTGAGGCTCTCCGATCGATGAAAGATGTTAAGCACTCTCCGTATTTCCTGGGGAAAATACGGGAACATCTGAGTGCTTTATCCGAAAAATCTACTCAGATTACCTTAGCGTGGGTCCCTTCTCACTGCTCGATACCGGGTAATGAGAAAGCGGACTCTTTGGCTAAGGTGGGCGCAACAAACGGTGATATTTATGAAAGACCAATTGCCTTTAATGAATTTTTCGCACTTGTACGTCAGAATACGATCATCAGTTGGCAAAATGCTTGGACCAGAGGGGAATTGGGAAGGTGGTTACATTCCATAATCCCCAATGTATCGACGAACCCGTGGTTCAAGGGGTTGGATGTAGGTCGGGATTTCATTTGCGTGATGTCCCGGCTTATGTCCAATCACTATAGATTTGACGCGCTCCTCCGTCGTGTTGGGCTCGGGGAAAGTGGTATCTGTGCCTGTGGTGAAGGTTATCACGACATAGAGCATGTGGTTTGGTCATGCCCTGTACACCGTGACGCCAGGTCTAAATTAATAGCTTCCCTGCAGGCCGAGGGTAGACAGCCGGCTGTTCCTGTTCGTGATGTCTTGGCGAGCCGTGACCTATCCTACATGTCCCTTATATACGTTTTCCTGAAATCCATCCACGCCCCAGTCTAGTCCCGTTCCCCTCCGTCTACACCCAACAAAACGACAAGAACACGTTTGAACCTTAAGCACAAAACCAGCAACCAGACCCCGCACAATAGAACCAGGACCCAAGGACTACGAGCCTCTGTCCCAACTCACGACATCGTGGCTCAGCAGAACGAATCCATACATGCCATTCGACGATTATCAGACGACCATTGAACAACAAAACACTGATTGGAAATCCCATGCTAGTTTTAAGTTAGACTTAATTTCAGCTCGTAGTCGGCAGCGAGGATAAAAAATTTGCTTTAGTTTTTAAGTCATCAGATATAATTGGCGCCGTTAAACATTAAATTGTATTTGTGCCGTGTCAAATAAATGTTATGAGAAGAAAAAAAACCCTGCTGATGCATCCTACGAATTATGCTGCACTATGCAAGGAGAGAGTTTGAGATGGAGAAATTATAAAACGTAAGTGAGTATAAGTAGAGTCCATTCCGGGCTATTATAGTGAAAGCAGCCATAAAATAAGTGAGCCGGTTTAGGGAAAATGGGTTAGGTACGACAGAAGAACGCCGATTTACTGCGTATTTGATCTAACTTAAAACTTCGCTCCAAGAAAACCTACCAGGATCAGTTACTATCGTTTAGCTGAATCCATGCTGAACAGACACGGACCGGATCCCTGGTTCAACGCAGCTTGTGAGATCGTAGTCTTCTTGGCCAGAAGCTACAACGGGCCGTCGTCCTAAGAGCAGCGGTACATTCGAGCCAACAGATTGAGTGGTTGTTTAAATAAAAATTATTAAAATTAACAGTGAGTTGAATTCTTGATTCCGAAGTAGACCCGGAGCCAACCCTGAGGGCCTTCGAGTCACTCACGGCCGACAGGGAGTAGAGAAAAAAGGTTTCGGGAACTCAACTCCAAACAGCCCCCAGAGGAACGACCAAGGACTAGGGGCTTTGGCAAAAGCTCTTCAGGCTGAGCAGTAACAAAGAGCATTCTTCTGCTCAAACGAATCAGCTTACTAGTGTATGGCCACTAGTACGGTCCATCAAGTAGGAGCGGATAGCAGCAACGGTGGCTGTAGCGAGCGGATAACGTTTGAATGCCAGTCGTTGCCAGTCGTCCATCACGACCACTGGTCGCGATTCGCCGGGAAAATCGACAATCTCATTCAGCAACTGCTGCTGCGTCAATGTCTGCAGCTCCGAGACCAGTGGGCGGGACTGCCGCTTCCCGACATCTATGTCCATTTTAACGCGGTACTTTTTCACTGTTTGCCCAGTAACACCGTCCTCCCGGTCAAGCGCACTCAACGATGTAACCACTTTTCCCTCGGTCCTCCTCTTGAACATCCTTTAAAGCTTCTTGTCGCTGGTCGCTGTTGGAAACAAAGCTCGATTGGCCGTCCAAAACCGGGCTTTATTTTGTTGCTCAGTTTGTTGTCCAATTGTGCAAAGATGTTGTAGATGCCGAAACAGGCGTATCCGGAGTCCACAAAGCGCACGATGACCGTTTTCGATGCGGCGAGGTACCGTTCTTTAAACGCGTACACTTCTTAACGGAGTACTACTCTTGTAAAAGGCTGCCTTTGTGCGGTAGCGACAGCATCAGCGCCAGCGGTGGCTACATGAGGCGGACCCTCCTCCAGCGAAATGTTGCCGAATATTGGCAACACACTAGCGAGGGTATTGGTAATCATAATCTTTCGGCCATTAAATTTTGACGTAGGACTACGTCTGACCGCACTATATAGAGATACATTTTGTGGAAACAAAAACCAAGGTGTAACGTTGGAATGAAAGATTTCAAACGTTAATACTGATGTAACCACATGACGGTTCACAATAATCAATATGTCGTTGGATTGGTAAAATGATGGACAATTTTGTGATTCCTCAGTTATCATTTACATTTCATTGCTAAACAGTAAATATTTCATAAAAGTTTCAGGGTCGAATCAATCACATGCGAGCACGCCTGCTGTGATATCCTGTATAGCAATGGCAAAAAAAATTGACAGAATCTTCCCGTCCTAATAAGTCAGCTAATGTTTGCTTCTATGAGCCTCTACTATTTCGATGTCTTGAAGGTGAAGCTTTTTCGGAAAGTTCATAACAACCTCCTCCATCAGACAGTTTAACGATCTGCTGTTTAGAATGTTATTAAAACTGATGTCTTGAAGGAAAACATGCTGGCAAAGGCAATAGTACTGCACCGAGCAATGTATGAATAGAGCACTGGTCACTCGTCGTCTATCAGTGCAGAAGAACTCGATATTCATTTGTGTGCAGTGAAGCCAAGTGAAACATTGCCGCTGTCGACACACAGTGCGGCGTGTTGGGTTAACGCAACCTGGAACACAATCGAATTGCCGTTTGAATTGTCTTCTTCTTCTTCTTCTTGTTCATATTCCAATGATATATCCGATACCGTTTTGACCGATTCCGGTTATCCGCTTCGGCAACAAAATAACCAAAATACCTTTCTTTTGGAGGATGTTGAGCTTAAATCGGTTAAAATAAATCAGAAAAACTACCAAATGTGATTAATCGTAACCGCTCGTTTTTGGTAAAACGAGCTCAAATCAAACAGGAAGGAAATATAAAACTATTGTAGTCCTACGTCAACTATGCGGTCGAGTCTTGGATACCACCCTCGTACTATTTGTCGAAAACGATCGTGGTTCTAGTAGATGCGTGAACGAGTGGTTGATCTGTTTGGATGCCTTTCTGCGGTAAATTGTTGTAGAAAGAAGCGACACGTTTGTGTAAGCGCTGTAATGTTGTGATAACTTATTTCAACTCATGTTTTCAGACGCAGAAAGGATCACATCGACTATTTAAAGTAAAAACATCTTCGGGGCCTTCCACATACCACGTGGACATTTGGGGGTGGGGGAGGTAGTGTGATGTCCACGGTCCTTACCCACAAAAAAAGAATTTATATAGGCATTTGTCCACAAGGGGTGGTGGGGGGGGGTTAAAATCGTTAAAAATCTGTCCACGTGGTATGTGGATGGCCCCTTTCCACTGTGTGAGATGCGATTGGCTACATATTTGATGTTAAATTGAACAATAAATTGTCCTTTTGAGCACAAATTAAAAACTTTATGGAAGAGTCAATAATTTCTCGTTTATTTATTACACTTCATTCAAAATGTTGAAACGCATTGACAAAGACGGTTGTAAATTTGACTCTATCTCCATGTATCAGCACGAACTGAATTTTCTTTTTCTTCTGCAATATGCATCACCTAACAGCAGTGTAAGGAAATGTTGCGTAACTGACTGCGGCATTCTCTGTTATCTGCCCCCATACGACACTAACGCATAATGGAGCCCTATTGTTGTCAAACCTTAACTATGCAAACACTGTACTATGGAAAATGGTCAAAATTTGTGGAAACACAGATTTTTATTGTTCTGATTGGTCGCTAATTGCTCACTTTCCCTAACACGGTCAACAGATTATAATACCCAGTTAACCGGAAATGCACTATTTGGACTATATGAGAGCCTGATTCTGCTTGAACCAATCAGTTTATTAGTGGATGGCCACTAGGACGGTCCTCACTAAATAGCAGCGGGTAGCAGCAGTAGCGACAACGGATAGCAGCCGCGGTATATCCAAACACTGTTGCATAAGGATGATTTACTGCTAACTGGATCAATCGGCAGTATGTAGAACTGCAGCAACCAGCAATTTCGAATATCAAGGGGTTTGTGTTTTTTTCTTTTCAATATTTAGGCTTTTTCAACCTTTTTTACATTCTGAACTTTTGACGTCAATTAAATTAAATTTTAATAATAATTTTTCGAATTTCTGACTCTGGGCTCTGGTTGAACATATGACTGTTCGAACATTTGTCTCTCTTACTTCTTGATCTCTTCACACTAACAGACTTTTTGTCATTATGACCTTTTCATCTCTTAACATTTCAACTTTTTGACCAATGCATTTTTCGACGTTTTCGTTTTTGATGTTTTTGATGTTATTTTATGTTATTACGCGGCATGTTTCAATGGTTTTTCATTTTCGTTCGTTTTTAGACTGCCCGATGTGTTTACTCAATTCAATTACTGATTTGGCTTAACCTTTTCATGTTTTTTATTGATTTCCAGTTCGATTCACATGCAAAAATAACACTGCTATTAATTCTTTTTCGAAACAATTTAGCAGAAATGACCTTTAGCCAAAGAAGCTTTTTTTACGCTGATTCAATGAATTAATTGAATTAATGAGGTTTTTTTTACGCGCTAGGTATCCCCCGCGTGAAAAAAAATTTTAGCGTATTTTTAAATTAAATTTTCGGCCACAAATTGGAAGTAAAACTGATTTCAGTGACCTAGCTCATGCTGTCTCCGCTGGTTTTGTTTGTAAATGATTGTAAAGTTGTTGTAAAGTGGTGCCAGCAGATTGAGCTGGAACGACGATGAACACGCAGAAACTAAATTCTACCGTTTTGTTCCTTTTCATTTATTCACTTCAATCAACTTCTCTCCAAATAAATTACTAAAACTGTTACTGGCGGTGTTAGTTATTTCTTCGGTAGAAAGATATAAATTAATGAGAACAGTTCATCTAAGCAGATACTATGTGAAGTGGGGAGAGCGAAAAATAAGCGAACTGGAAATATGATACAGATTTGGAAAACTTAACCTTCCGTTGTTAAAATTAGAAATTTTGTTCGAAAAATTTAGCCATACGGAGCGCCTTCCGTTGTTGTGTCGCACTTGCAAGCACGACTCATACTGACTTTGGTCTTGATCACACAAGTCTATAAGAGTTATCAGCATCAGCTGACTCTTCTGTGTGTGATGAGACATTCCTTTCAGTCTATAAACAACGCTTGTACAGCAGTGTGTGTAGTTAGGGATGAATAATAGAATAAGTCGGCAGTGGAATTTGATACGATATAGATTGTGGCACAGTACCAACGTCCCCCGTAGTTTAATTGGTCAAAACACCATGCCGGAGACAGGGACATTGCGGGTTCAAGTCCCGTCGGGATGCGGTATATTTTTCCATATCTGTATCTTATTTCCAGTTCGCTTATTTTTCGCTCTCCCCACTTTACATACTGTCTGCTTAATGAGCTTGCGTGTTAACGGGTAAAAGCTGTTGTTTTAAATAGAAATTTAGTTCGAAAAATAATGAGAACAGTTTTCAAAAATATAAAACAAATGATTTTCCAAATCAATTTTCTATTTAAAACATGCTCAATGTGACGAGACACACCTTCGAAGTCTTTCCTCTTCCCTACGTCACATATCTTCACGAATTTCTTAACTCCCTCTACTTCCTATATGCGTGGCGTATCGTATGGATTGACAACCATCAGGCGAGTGTCTTCAATTGAAAGTCATTGTTTCCTATTCGAGCACTTCAGCTGCATTCAATGCAAGAGCATTTGAATGGTCTTCATGTGACTCACAAAGTGCTCGAAGAGGAAACATAAGATTTCCAATTGAAAGCGAAGGTTTAAAGCGACACCATCGCCTGATGATTTTTAATTGAAAATTACTTTGTCAGGCTCTGGTTCACTCATCTGTTGAAGACATTTTCTGAGGGTGAGAAAAACGATACAGAGAAATAATCTTTTGCATTTACATAAAGATGAGTTAACATGCAAAAAAGTGCATTGATGAAAAAAATAAAAAATAGACTTTTTGAGACCACTGATGAGGAGACATGAGCAAACTACAAATTAACTACAAGTAAGACACAGCCGAACCTGTAAAGTGAATAGTCAAAGATTTTCCTGAAATTCGACCTAGAATCGAGTCGACGGAACCCATCGAAGTCGCTCACCCATTCCACCCAACTCCCATCACGCTCGGCCCATCACTCAATCGCCAGCCATCAATCATCGACACGAGAAGGGCCAACAATAGCCCACTTCTTCCGTGCGGTAACCCGAAGGCGGCGGATCAGCACACGCAGGGCTCCCGAGGTCCTAGATTTCAATCCGAGCGAATGGACGAACGAAGAAATGAACATTTTATGAATGGTGGCCAACTGTTATTACGTAGCAGCAATGAGGCATACCGGTTTGATTGGCATATAGTTTGAAAAGGTGATTGTTGATTTAGCTACTGTTTTATCGGTCACTCTAGAGGCGGCAAGGGGTAAGCTTATTTCCATGGTCCACGTCGCCACTACTGCAAAATACAGCATGATACTTTTTATCGGTGTGTGTATGTGTGCTGGTTAGTCATTCGAACAACCCTTTCTTGATAAGCTGTCGCATAGAACTTGCACTGCAATTCGTATCTGCAGTAAAAAAATCAGGTTAAATATAAACCGCGATTCCATTGCTGAACTGTGATTAACTTTGGAATGGTTTTGTGAAATGGTACAGGATTGATGTTTTGTCGGAGTTAATTTATAGGTTCACAATGTATAATTGAGACGTTATTCTCGAAACGACATACGATTAAACTCTCTATCCTTTCGTCCGTTTACACAAAAAAACTGGCATAAGAGTTCGAAATTAGAGCGCACAGCGCCACCCAACTATCAACTAATTGCTTTTTGCGGCAGCGAAATTTACTTCCCCGAGTCGGGTATTCATCAAATCCAAAACTGAAATTAAAACTTTTTCAAATGAAATTAAGGGAAAAAACTTTCCAGTTTCAAATTACCGGCTAATATTATTACCATCTTCCGAGGCAGCGAGAAGATTTATTCCTCTTGTGTACGGATTCGCCGGGCACGTTTCGTAGACTTTCGTAACTATCGCCGCCGAGTTCCCGGATTGAGTCCTTTCGCACATCCATCTTCGCGACCTCCGTCGTCAGGACGCAGCAAGGACAGCATCCCGCCCCAACGGCTAGAAATGGAAATGAGTGGAGAAAAAGCAAGGCTTACCAGCCTTCGCCCGTTCCAAACCACCCAACCGTCGTCCCATATCGACATGGTGAAGTATAATTACGGTTATATAAAATTATTAATGAGATTTTCCTTCTTTTATATCATTTTCGTCCCATAAAAGCGGGCTCTATAAATTGGATCCGACAACATTGGAGAAGACTTTACTTGTTTTCAAACTGTTTTTCGTCATTTGCCCCCACACTTACACTCATTTAAACGAGCTTTGATTAGGCTCGGAAATAATTCCGCAATGACTGCTAGAGGAAGCACAACACGTAGAATAATTTTCAGAATTTAAAAGGTGGATAAGTGGATCGTTGAGAACTTAAGTATTAGGAGCACAATCACACAACGACAAAAAGTGCTACTAAAGAGAGAGAGAGAGAGAGAGAGAGAGAGAGAGAGAGAGAGAGAGAGAGAGAGAGAGAGAGAGAGAGAGAGAGAGAGAGAGAGAGAGAGAGAGAGAGAGAGAAAGAAACACAAATCTACTGCAGTGTAATTATGGTGTAAAAAATTTAAATTTATTTTGTTCCAAACTATCCTTCGCCTATTTAGGTGCCATAGTGAAGGTTTTCCGTTGAGCCTGCCACTGCCTTTTGGTGCCACCAGCAACGAGTTTAAGACAAATAAATAATTTCAGGGAAATTGCAAACGACGACCGCAGGAAAGCGATTACGCCACCCATCCGGATGAGGCAACATATATCAGTTGTTGTAGGTTGCGGCGCTAGAAAAATGAATATAAAATAAAAGAACGAACGACTGAAACGGGCAAATTTTATATTCACTGTCCAGACAAATAAATGAACACACGCAATGCAGTACCCACGACTAGAGCTGCGGCTGTCTTTCGGGTGCGATGCGATGTGGTTTTACCGCATGATGCATGATTGGAATGGGCAGACAGAGGCGCACTTGTCAGCCAATGGCAGAAGGTTAAACTCTTCCTGCAGCGGACAAGTGAAAGTGTCTGTACAACTAAACGTGATTTTTACTATTAAATCATTTTGACAGAATGATTTGATTATAAATTCAGATGTCGCAGGGCAGCGTGATATGAAAATAAATCGCTCTAATTTTGAATTTTGAGCTTCAGACAATTATCAACAACGTATCAATTCAATAAGTTCTACTCTCCTTCATACAACAAGTCTGTATCAATCGACTCAGCTTCCTCGTGCAATGAAACCAGTCTACCGAGTCCACACTAATCGATACGGAAGCATTGCAAAAACATCTTTTATCGCATCGGTGGAGCCGACATCAACCAGCCTGGCTGCAATTGACAGACTCAAAATAACCACAGCTGGGTGAAATTGCTTTTTGCGGTCACGCGTTCCCCATCCAAAATTCACCGACAGCCAAAAACCATATTTCATGCACCGCACACACACACGGCTTTTCACAAGAAATTCGACTCGCATCACGTGCACAAGTATCAAAATTTCCACTCATCCCGTTGTCCTAATCTTAACCCCGGCACCCTCTCGTTCAGGGTTTTGTCTTCCGTTTGCCGTTGCTTTCATTAACTGCTGTCGTAAAAAAAAATTCACGCAACGTCTACAGTAATTGATCTTACCCCGAGACCTGCACACTAATCAAGTACCAGTCTAGGCTAATCCTGAATATGATTTATTAGCCAGCCGGGAAAGCTCAATTATCATGACCAGGCAACGACCGTTCCGACGACGGCGACGACGGCATCTGTTTGCACATCAAACAATCATCCCGAACAAATCGAATACCCGCGCCAAACAACCACTCACGTAGTAGGTAGTAATACTGCTGAGAGCTCTTGAACCTGCGAACTTTTCCGCATACCAGAACGCCAACGCCAGCCAGTCTGGCTCTAATCTAATATTGTACCAATAAATATCCGAACCCAATCAGAGATCAAACGCCGAGATGCAATGATTTAGCACACAATCATATTTTGCGTTTGCTTTCTGGTTTGCGTTGTGGAGAAATGAGTCTCTTTGCCGTTTCGTTTCGTTTCGAATAATGGCGCGCACGAGGAAAAATACTTTCAAGTGTGTGGCGAGCAGCAGTAGATTAGATCGAATGTGTGTTTTCTAGGGCTTGACGAATGTTTGTTTTTTTTTGGGGTTTGATGGTGGTGATTTCTATAATGAAACATCATAAATCCTGATTGAGACTCTGCGCCAGGTGGGCAGCTATTCGCTTTTATTGCTATGAGCGCCGGGTCGAAGCAGAACGAATTCCGAGGTTGGAAGTGTAATAAAACGAATGCAGTCGAAAAATATCATTTACCATAACAAAAGATTTAAGAAAAACTAAATTACGCTTCATGTAGATTGGAAAGGGGTTTTGAAAATTATCAAATCAGTACGTGAGTTTTGGTGCTAGGCTCTGTTATTTCTAGATCTAATAAATTAAATTAAAGTGTGGGTGCATGGAAGGTATTGTAATCGTTTTACGAATATACGATTTATTTTATACTCCCAAGTCAACAAACAACAGGCAAGACTTTCGCAATTCTTTTCTCAATTGGGTTGTCTATCAAAACTGCTGATAAACGTTTTTTCCCGGGAAAATTAGTGCAATATAGTCGTGCACGGATTCAATTCTTGCAATCCAGTTTGCGTTGAATGGACACCACACTACGGAGTTTGTTTCAAGAACAGATCGCACCAGAGAGTAGTATAATGATCAGAGGCACAGTGGATCATGAAAATCCAAGGCTACCTTGAAAATAAAACCGAGTTGTCGATTCACCTTTGCCATGATCTCATTATAGTGTGGCCTGAAGGACAGGGCTGAATTCAACGTAACACCCAACTCTCGAACCCTTGTAAGGTTTGATCAAGCATAGTATAGCTGAACATTTCCGGAACATTTTCCCTAGGGAACAAAATCACATTGCACTTCTGGATACTAACTGTCAACAGGTTAACGGAACACCACTTTAAAAAAAAGTCGACTAGTCGCTGGAGTTCGAGACAATCTACAGTATTTCTGTATGTCTTGAATAACTTGACTTCGTCTGCAAAAGACATTCGAAAATTTTCTGGCAACATTAGCGATGCGTCATTAATGTACAATGCAAAAAGGTCTTAAATTACTGCCCTGCGGAACACCTATTCAAAAAATGAGCATAATGTTGTGATCCAATCTTTGAGTAAAGTGTACGATTTACCAAATAGGACCTCAGCCATTGTACCAGAGCGGGGTCATTCCAAGTTTCTCCATCTTAGCGAGTAGGATACCGTGGTCGACGCAGTCAAATGCAGCTTTTGAATCAGTATAAACCGCATCAATTTGGGCTCCTTCGGTCATATTCTGTAGGCACGTTGCAGTGAACTGAACGAGGTTAGTAGCGGTAGAACGTTTTGGATGGTATTTGATAATTTTCGGCTTTTTTTTCAGAAACCGGAAATCATGGTGGATTGTATTCCAAAATGGCCTGTGAAATCTAGAAAGCAGAAGTTCTGACTGGATTACACAGGCCAATTGTGTTGGGCATCCTTTTTGCCAGTTTTATTGTAAAAGGGCCTCATCTACTTCAATGGCCAAAAAATCGAAATTAATTTACTTTGCTAGTTGAATTTTTATTATTTCGTCCAATTCTCAAGTTTTATAGAAAAGTCCGACGGTTTGTTTCGATTTTTCACGACGTTCTTGCTGAAACTCGTAGGTTAAAAATAAGCAATGCGCACTGCCTCTAGCGGTAATTTCGTGAAACTGCTAGGACGAACGCGAGCAATGCGAGCCAGGATCATAAAACTAATATTGTTCTATAAAAATAATTAACAATCGGTGTTTTTTTCTTTGATAAAAAGTTTCAATACTGGATCGATGTTTTAAAATTTATTTGAAGTTTTACAATAATGGGCTAAGATCCTGTAGATAAGTCTAAACAGACTGCTTCGTTGGAGACATTGGCAGTCAAATTTACATCTTTTATTAGTTTAATTATCAGGGCTAGCTGAAGTAGTTTTTTTTTTAAATCAAAGGTATATATTGTTAAAAAATAGAAGGATCTTTGAAAATTAATTTTATTTCAATCTCTGACTATTCAATGGTATATCGATGATCGAATTAATAGCACGAACCAGGATCAGTGTTTGCATAGCGCGAACCACGATCAATCACCCCATTTCTTATATTCGTAAGACAGCTAGACAATCAAAGATTTCGTTTCCATGAAATTCCATCATTAAAATTGTCGATATTGATCAAAATTCTTCAACTGATTAAAATAGGTGCCACTGCTTAAGCCGTTTCTAAGGGTCCGTTCAATAATTACGTAAGCATATTTTTTTTTTATTTTTTCAACCCCCTCCCTCCAGGTAAGACATTGTAAGATTTTTTGAAAACGAATGTGACACAAAAACTCTTCAATTGAAAGCGACGGGTCAAAACGTCACTATAACCTGATAATTGTCAATTGAAATTGACTTTGTCAGGCTCTGATCACAACCTCCCACCAGACGACTCCAACCACCCACACGTGGGCGGTGATGGGATCAATGTGCCCAGAGCAAGTTAAAACAAAACAGTAACATTTTGAAATGAATAAAGATTAGTATGAACATTACTCATCATTGACGGAAAACTTATTCTTCGCCCACATGTGTGCTGGATGGATCTCAGCATCGCACAGTGAAGCACTTAGAACATCAAATGGTCGGCGTGCGACCAGACCGATCCAAGCGCCATTTTTTTTTAAATTGAGTTTTTAACACTAGTGGATTTCAAAACTGATAAACTATCTTTCATGAAAAAACGAAATCATTTGAACCGTTTATAATGGTTTTATAACAAAATTTCCCTGCAGCAACTTGCAGGCAGGCTTCTTCCGTTCTCTTTTTTTTTTTTTTTAAACTCTAATATTTATTTAGGCCCAACCGCAAAGCATAACGGGGCCGAATATCTTTTGGAGTAGGGAAAAGCCAGCTTGAGTAGAGCCTGTATCCTGACTGCTCCTCCTCAAACAGGCATAAAAACCCTCTCATCTTTTCTCTTTTATAAATACAATTTAAAAATACATATCATTTAGACCTACGGCTAACAATAACAATAATAAATAAAGTTCTTCTCTGTATGAGTAAATATCAATTCTTAATACTATTCGTTAAGGTGTGATGGTTCCTTATATCTTTAGAAATCAAAACTTATATCTATGTTTGGTGAATCATGTCTCTCAGAAAGAAGCGATGATTCATGTGTCTTTAAAAAGATCAATAAAAGAAAAAAAAAGGAACAGAACTAGTGTGAAACTTTTTGATGGAGGTTGTGTTGGAAAAATAAGAAGAAGAAGCAAGGAGATAATCAAATTCGATACTTGATATCTCTTAAAAAGTCATAAATAGGTATTACAAGCGCTGGGTTGCGGCTAGCAAGCGCATCCCGTACTTGCATTGTAAATGTCACTTTCTGTTTTCGGAGAGAATCAATAAGCTTGGTCCTTGCTCTGTGGTACTTAGGGCATACGAAGACTATATGATCTATATCTTCGTACCCTCCACATTCGCACAGATTACTATCGACTAAGTTTATTCGATAAAGGTGTGCGTTTGCAACATAGTGATTGGACATTAGGCGCGAAATAACTCGAATGAAATCTCGAGTTAAATCTAACCCTTTGAACCAAGCTTTTGTAGACACTTTGGGCGAAATCGAGTGCATCCATCGCCCAAGATCGTCTTTATCCCATTTTTCCTGCCAGTTTGCCAGGGCCAGTTGTCGAGGCAGGTGAAAATACTCGGTATAGATGATCGGTCTATCAAATATATCTCCTTCTATGGCACTCCTATTCGCTAATAAATCAGCTTCTTCATTGCCTGGGATTGAGCAATGAGAGGGGACCCACACAAAGCAGATAATGAAAGACCGATCAACCAGCACTTCTAATATCCGTCTAATTTCCGGAAGGAAATAGGACGGGTGCTTGACCGGTTTAATCGATCGGAGAGCTTCGATAGAACTGAGGCTGTCCGAGAAGATGAAATAATTGCCTGGTGTCTTGAGCTCGATAATTCGCAGCGAATTGTGTATGGCAGCTAATTCAGCTACATATATGGAGCAAGGCTGTGCCAGTTTGCGGGATATGTGATGATCTGTGTTAAAAACGCCATATCCGGATTGTCCATCCATCACAGATCCGTCCGTGAAAAAGGAGTTCTGTACTGGGAGGTGGCCGAATTTTGCCGAAAATATTGATGGCACAACTGTTGGTTTAAGGTGTTCGGGAATTCCATGGATTTCTTGTTTCATCGTCAAATCAAATGCAACAGAAGAATTGTTGAGCGATGTTGAAATCTCACGGGATGGAGCAACAACCGAAGGGTTTATCTCCATGGTCATGAACCGCTGGTATACTGACATACAGGGTTTCTGAACAACTTCCAAACACCTCTCATAGTTCTCGATTATCATTGGGTTTGCTATCTCCGATCTGATGAGGAAACGAAGAGCCAACTCGAATAGCCTCTCTTTGAGTGGTAGTACTCCCGCAATGACCTCTAGGGACATGGTATGTGTCGATTGCATGCAGCCTAGAGCGATACGCAAACAACGGTATTGTATCCTCTCTAGCTTCAGCATGTGTGAGGCTGCGACTCCTCTGAAGCATATGCTGCCGTATTCTATTACGGGGAGAATAGTGGTTTGGTAGAGTCGTATTAAATCCTCTGGATGCGCTCCCCATGATGTTCCTGTTACCATCCGAAGAAAATTAATTCTCGGTTGGCATCTTTGCTTCAGGTAATTGGCATGTTTTTCCCATGTGCACTTAGAGTCATACCATACTCCTAGATACTTGAAGCTAGGTGACTGAGTGATGGGTATTCCGGACAGAACTAGCTCGAAGCGAGGTGGTGGTCGCTTTTTTGAAAAGACTACCATCTCCGTTTTTTCAAGCGAGAATTCGATTCCAAGACAACTGGCCCAACCGGTCAGATTATCTAGCGTATTTTGCAGGCTGTTTTTCATGTCTACAGCTAGAGTCGCCGTGACTGATACAACGCAGTCGTCAGCTAACTGGCGCATTGTACAGCCGTCCGTCAAGCATGTGTCGATGTCACTGATGTAGAAGTTGTACAACAGCGGACTCAGACAAGAGCCTTGGGGGAGACCCATGTAGCTTGTTCGTGTTATTGTTGAAGAACCGTGGTTGAAAAGTAAATGCTTTTCAGACAGCAGGTTGATCAAAAAGTTTGTTAATATAGGGGAGAATCCTCTCTGATGCAGTTTCTCGGAAAGAATTTCGATTGAAACTGAATCAAATGCGCCTGTGATATCCAGAAAAACCGAGGTCATTTGTTGTTTGCTGCCAAGAGCCATTTCCGCTTCTGTGGCTAGCAATGCCAGGCAATCGTTAGGGCCCTTGCCCCTACGGAAGCCGAACTGGGTCTCTGATAGATGGTTAGTTGTTTCTGCCCAGTTGTCAAGTCTACGCAGGATCATTTTTTCAAGCAATTTGCGTATGCATGAGAGCATCGCAATCGGCCTGTACGAGCGGTGATCTGCGGCAGGTTTGTCTGGCTTTTTGATTGCGATAATCTTAACCTGTCTCCAAGCTTCCGGAATCATATTGTTCCTGATAAGCTTATTAAACAGTTTAAGAAATCGTAGCTTGGCCGAGTCCGGCAGGTTTTTCATCAAATTAAATTTGATCCTGTCCGGTCCTGGAGCCTTGTTCTTGCAAGACGCGAGGGCAATTGAAAACTCCAACATGGTAAATTCTGATTCTTCAATAGCTGTTGTATCGCTAAATTTTTGCTGTGATGGGACAGCGTCTGGGCATACCTTTTTCGCGAAATCATAGATCCAACGTTCAGAGTATTCATTAGCCTCATTACTGTCCGACCTATTGCGCATTTTTCGAGCCGTATTCCAGAGATAGCTCATAGAAGCATCTCTGGGTAACGAGCTTATGAAATTTTGCCAGTATGATCTTTTTTTCAGTTTGTGTAGCTTAGACTGTTTTATTTCCAGCTCCCTAAACTGATCATAAAGCTCAATTGAACCACCATCCCTGAATGCTATGTATGATGCTTTTAGAGCTTTTTTCATCTCGGTGCATTCTTTGTCCCACCATTGCTTGTTGGGACGAATTTTCAACTTGTTCTCAGGGGCAGGTCTCTTCTGAGATTGCAACGCGCTATCTAGCACTAATGTTGCAAGGAAGTTGTATTCGTCGGATGAAGAAAGCTCATCCGTTGTTTTGAGACCCTGGGATATTGTGTTCGAGAATTTTTCCCAATCAATATTCCGGGTAAGATCATACTCTACTTCGACTGTGGTAGCAGAATGGAGCCTGCTCTTAATCGAAATACTGATTGGCAAATGGTCGCTACCGTGGGGATCTTGAATAATCTCCCATTTGCAGTCCAAAGCCATTGAGGAGGAACACATCGACAAGTCTAATGTGCTCTCTCGTATTGGAGGCCTTGCAATTCTCGTAGCTAACCCAGGTATGTTCAATAAGGTCATATCGAAGTCATCGAGAAAGCTTTCAATAAGAACAGCGCGGCTATCATCCCTGGGTGCGCCCCACGCCGTACCGTGAGAATTGAAATCTCCCAGGATGAGGCGTGGAGACGGAAGCAGTTCCGTTATTTGTGACAGCTGCAACCGGTTAATAACCGCTCTAGGCGGAATGTAGACTGATGCGACAGTGAGGCCCTCCCCAGCAATTGTTATATGGCAAGCAACAATTTCTATTGCATCAATTGCTGGGAGAGGAATTCGGAAGAATGGGTAGCATTTTTTGATACCAAGGAGCACTCCGCCATAAGAGTTTCCTCGGTCTAAACGGATGACATTGAAGTCTTGAACGGCAAGTGTCGTATCAGTTGACAACCATGTTTCAGATAGCGCGAAAATATCGCATTTGCTATCGTGAAGCAGGAGTTTAAATTTATCTAATTTGGGGATCAAGCTTCTACAGTTCCATTGTATGATCCTTGTTGTCGATTCGTCACTTCGGCTGTCTGATTTAGACATCGAAGGATACGAACGCGAGGAGGGGCCATTTGGTGCTTAATTGCTTACCCAACATGCAAATTGTTGGAAGCCAAGCCGAAATCATACTCTTGAGGGAATCAGATAGACCAAAAGTGGTAAATATCCATTCAACGATCATTTTGAATGAGATACGTCCATCAGTGGTCGGTATTTCAGATTCCGATGTCTGTTTTTTGGCGGAAGCAGATTGTTTTCCTGGTAGTTTGGGAAACTCTTTATCGAAATTGTTACCCTCAGGATTAAGCTTGAATCCTGGAGGTGACGGCTTAGCAATATTTTGCTTGGAAGGTGGACCACTTGGGGTATCTATATGTGTTTTCTTCTGCTCCTTTCTAGGAAGCTTGGGGGAAGATACGCTTGGTCGTTTACGCACGGCTCCACTTGACGGAAGAGGTTGATATACCTCTTCATCATCATTGGGATCGTCATGTTCCAAGCTGGAATATGGGTTTTCCTGTTGCTGTAAGGCAGTCTTAAGCATCTGTGCAAATGACTGCTTACAGCGTTGTTTTGTCGATTTTTTTAACGCTTCTGAGCGTTGTTTATATTTTGGACACGCCTCGACTTCATGTGGATCACCACCACAAAGACAGCATTTTGTCTCTTGATCGCCGCAAGCGTGGTTAATCTCGGAGATTTCACCACACTTGGAGCATTTAGGTTTCTTGTTGCAGTAGGTCTTCGTGTGCCCTAACTGCAAACAATTCGTACACGTCATGACTTTTGGAAAGAAAAGTCTCACGGGTAGTCGAAGCTTGTGGAGCTCGACAAAATCCGGGAGTACTTTTCCCTCAAAAGTCACTCTAAACGAGTCATTTGGGGAATAATTGCCCGTATTATCCTTCGAATACATTCTCCTGCATTCGAGGATTTTTATTTCAGGAAGGGATGGATTTTTAAAGCATCCAATACCTTTCACAACATCCTCTTCGGTGAGGTCAGCCTCGGTTATAACACCCTCTATTTCAACTACGCGTGCCGGTATATAAACGCGGTACTCGATATTGAAATTTGGATCCTGGACGACAGCATTTGCTTGTCGGGGATCCGAGAATGTTGCCTTGAGTCTATCCGCTTTGACCTTGTAGACCTCGGTCAAGCTCGAGTACTTTTCCTTTAGAGTTTTGCATATCTGTAAAACTCTGAGAGGCTTGTTTTTGGGTCGGAAATACACGACCCAACGTAGACCAGGTTGGTTAACCTGATACATTTTAACCCGAGTTGACTCATCTTTACTGGATGGGATAACCGGGGCAGTTTTACGGGGTCTTTTACGCTTTTTAACGACATCGAAAAAAGCGTTATTTTCATTATTCGGGATGTCAGAAAAATCCATCCCGGGCTCGTCACCTTCTGAGCAAGATGAGATGTCCGGTGGAATAGGCAATCCACCTACCGCCATAGCGGTTGTGAACTATATGCCGCTACTAATTAATATATGGAATATATTGAAATACTTATATATTTAAAGCTAAAGAGTATGACTATATATAAATAGGAGAGGAAATACGAAATCGAAATATATCTGTATGTATATATGGAAATAAAAAGATTAAAAAAAAAAAAATATATATATATATATAAAGGTTGTGTCACTTATCTTTATATGTATGTGAATCAGCAGCACTGCTTGCGCTGTCTCTTCAACTGCAGAGCGGCGACGCCGTACGCTTTCCTCCCGTCAGGGTTCCACAGCACACGCGCCAACTAACCACTACCACAGCTCCGTACTCCTCTGCTGCGAGAATCGACCTACGCTGATGCTGGACCAGCACGACACCTTTCAGCACTCGCGCCAAAACAAGCACGACTCACCACCTTCACACGCGCACGCAGCAATCGCGCCGCTTAGCACCACTACCACTGGCGCTGTTCGGCAGTTGGGGCTCCCCCACCAATAAAGACGCGTATTCGCACGCCACACAACACCAACGCTAGAAAGAAGCGAGATATTAATTTCGGTAATTCACAGAGCACTCAAGAAAAACGACTTTCCTGCTCGGCTGCCGAAAAGACTATGATCCGTTCTCTTGATTTTTGCTCAAATTTACTTCTCTACCTGCCAAACCCCTTGGAGAACTAGACTTTCTCTCACACAGAGTGAGTAATTATCCACATTTAGGCGTAGAGTATTTGAGTCGCAGAGTTCCTTTTCACTCTTAATCATCGCGTGTTAGGGGTAAAGATTTGTTTGCTCACCAGTTTAAGAGGGAGTAGTTTTCGTTAGCTTCTCCTTAACTAGAAAAGAAGTTGGCCAAATATCAAAACATGTAGGTTCACATTGAAGCCACAACCTAACCGTTTTCTAATTTAATATTACCTATAGGAAGATTCACAACTCACCATGGGTGCGTATTCTGCAGAAAGTTCGATTTTATACTGTTTTTGCCGCACCCCATTCACCGTTTTTCTTGGATTTTGGCCTAGAGCTCGTTTTTAAAAGATCCGAATTCAATAGCAACCTATTGAGAATGTCGCGGTTACAGGATATACTAGAAAACTTCCGTGAAAAAATTCGATTGGTACAGACGAAAACGTTTTTTTCCTCGCTTCTGCAGCTTCTTCAGAATGAAGTCCAAAAGAATCAAGAGCATTCTCAATTACAACGGCTTCATGAATTACTTTATGCAAAGTAGGAGTTATTGGATGCCAAGGATAAAGCCGAATGTAGAAAAAATACTTCAATTCGTCTTCAATATGTTTCTCAGAACACTCATCCATTACGTGACAGAGGTATGTTCTACGAACTATAAGGAGGGGCATCGAATGCAACAACAGAAGGCTAAAATTTTATCGATTTCAACCAGCCGTAACAAAGGTTTACTAGATACTGGATGCTCATGAGCTGTCAAAAGTTTCAGTAGGTATAACACTTCAAAATGAGACTATGCAGAACATAGTTAATAAACTTTAGCTTTTTTAGTATTTTTAGCTATTGACCAGGTTTTTACTCGATTTACTTCAATGTGCATCTGCCAAACCCTTAGAAAACTCAATTACCTCAGTTGTCTCTCAAATACCTTAGTTAAAGTTTGAGCTTCAAAATCCCGAAGCAAGCCAAATACTTCGTTTCCCCACAGACTAACAGACGTAACACTGGAATCTAGCTCCATCGCCACAAAAAACGTTCATTTCAAATTTTCATTCGAATAACAGTCATCGCGCGAAAACGTCGTCTGGAGCGCTGTCATGCAATCTCATACCTATTTTGTAGTTCCCCATTTGACACATGCAGTAACGCTGGCGCTGATGTCAAAATACATGACGCAGCGCGAATACGACAGCAGATGGTGCTAGTGTTACTAACGTAAAGTACTGGAATCATCCAAACGATGATTTTATTGAAAATTTGTTCGACGTGTTATGTCTGTTAGTCTGTGGTTTCCCCTTCTACCCCTAATTCGAGTTTAATCGTCCTTCCGTAATTTTTTTTTTATGAATTTTACCGTCCACACTTTCATGAACATGGTTTGAACAGCTGCATTATCAATGTTTCTCTTACGTAAAATAAACAATTCACCCCCCTACCCCCCCTTTGTAAGATAACGTAAGGAAATTGCACACTTTCCCTCCCCCCTATTTGCTTACGTAATTATTGAACGGCCTTTTTTCCTATATTCGAGTCTAAGCTAGATATGAATACAGTGAAGTTTCAATTATACCACGATAAAAAAAACTCGCGACGTATAGGATGAATTACCAATTCTCGTCAGTCTATGTCGATTGTCATGTTTTAAACGGTCATCCTTCTTCAGTAAGCTGCCTAATTTCATCTATTATTTTTCTAGCATACTTTCCTACTTTTTATCATATTGGAAAAATTAAAAAAAGACACAAAAAGTTCAACGGAGCTTCTAAATTTAATTGTAAAATAGCCACTTTTACAGTTCCGTTTTGGTCAAGCCATTTCTATTGTGATTTAGTTCGTCAGAAGCAGAGAGAGAAAGAAAGCTTGTAAAACCATATTCGTTTTTTTAACTCAAATAACATTTATTTGACACGGCACAATACATATATATGTTTTACGGGACCAATTATTTCTAGTGTCTTACTCTATAAAGTAACTTACAAACTAAGAGCAAATTTTTTATCCTCACTGCCGACTACGAGCTAAAATTAAATCTAATTAAAACTAACAAATTATTTCTGATCAGTAGTTTTTGTATTTTTGTATATGTATTTGCTGCGCTTCTGTACACACGATTATCGAAGGATTGATATAGACTGTACCGAAAATTATAAATACATCTTCTTTCTTGAATAAAACAAAAAATACAGAATTTTTCGGGTCATTTTATTCTGAAATATAGATAATAAGTGTTTTCTTTCCACTTTCAATTCAAGTTGGGATTATTTTTCGTAGGATACGCAAGTTCTCTAACTTTTCTTTTAACATTACTCATAAGCTTTTGCACAGTGTGTTCTCCGACCATTTTTACCACTTTGAACCAATCTTTTTTAAATTTTTCAACAGTGTCCGCTGGTTTGACATATTTCCTCAGCTTTGCCTTGGTCAAGGCCCAAAAAGTTTCAATAGGGCGAATTTCATGGCAGTTTTTTTTTTTTTTTTGTAAGATTTGGACCACTGCGACCATTATTTTGATCTTTTGTGGTATACCTCTTCTTTAGTCTAGGTACTCGTGGCAGACATATCACTATTGATGGAAGTGATCGTCGTTGTCCTATCGCACCCTTTCTCCCAATTAGGCACTGAATTTCGTATGAAATATATTACCTCATTAGAATTCGCAGACCAGACCTCAAAAGGCTCCAAAGTTCCTTTTCCAAAGGCTCTTATTCTGCGCTGTATTAGTGCACTGCAGTGGCAGAGCAAATGTTCTGCGGTTTCACATTCGAACCCGCAGAGACGACAAATTTCGTCATCTGACTGACCAATTTGTTTCAGGTGATGCTTACTTGGACAGTGTCCTGTAAACAGTCCGGTAATTGTCCTTAGTCCCTTTTTATTTAAACTAAGCAATTGCTGGCTATTCTTGACGCTTGGTTTTATAAAGCGTTTAGACTGGCGTAGCCCTACTGAGCATCTCCAGTTCTCTTGTATTGTCCTATGTTCCCAGGTTTTCAATTCTGCTTTCAAGGCGCTTGATGACACCCCACAGAACGGTTCTGGGCCAATGAAATCGGCACATGACCCCTGTCTAGCTAACGTATTGGCTTTTTCATTGCCTTCCACTCCGCAGTGACCAGTTGTTTCAGTGAAAGGATGCACTCCCATACTAGCTTAGAGGTACATGTGAAGGTTTTTAGTGCATTAAGTGCTGCTTGGCTATCAGAAAAAATGCATATGTTAGCATGCCTGTATTTCCTAGCCAAACAGACTTGTGCACATTCATAAATTGCAAATATTTCGGCCTGGAACACTGTAGGCCAACGGCCCATTGGTATCGAGATACTTATCCCAGGACCATTTATTCCTGCTCCGGTTGAATCATTCATTTTTGAGCCATCAGTGTAAAAGACGACAGAGCCTTGTCGGATGTTTGGGCCACCTTGTTCCCAAACTTCCCGTTCGGTCTCTATGATTTTGAAAGGTATTTCGAAGTTTGCTTCTGTATTCATCCAATCTTCGATACCTGGTATATGTTTGCTCAGCTGAAAATGTTTGAGGATTGCCAGCTGGCCTGTCTGATCTCCATCAGGTACTTTTTTAAGGCGTGTTAGTCTCAATGCACTTTTTTCCGCCTCTAGTTGTACTACCTGGTGGAGTGGTAATAGATGCAGAATTGCATCTAAGCTTTCGACGGAGCACTTTTCATTACTCCTGTAATTGCATTACAAATTAGCCTTTGCAACTTGCCAAGCTTGTTCTGCGTTGACCTTTCTTTTGTTTTAGGCCACCACACTAGCGAGGCATACGTTATTCTTGGTCTTATTATTGCCTGGTACAACCAATAGATCATACTTGGCCTTAGACCCCATGTTCTGCCAATAGCTTTGCTACATGCCCAGAGGGCACTCGTAGCTTTACCGATGACATATTCAATATGTGCATTCCAGCTGAGTTTCTGATCTAAAACTACTCCAAGATGTTTAGTCTCAGTGGAAAGCTGCAGTGTAGTCTCGCCCAGCTTCAGGCTCTCCAAGTTGTACCTTCTTTTCCGGGTAAAGGGAATAATGGTTGTTTTAGAGGGGTTAATGGTCAGCCCCTCTTGTCTGCACCATTCTAAAGTATAGTTTAGAGCTAACTGCATTCTCTCCGATACTGTACTGTCGAATTTTCCCCTCACAAGAATCACAACATCATCGGCGAATCCGACAACTTCGAAACCTAGCTCAGTTAGGTTTCTAAGTAGCTGGTCTACAACCAATGACCACAGCAAAGGCGATAGAACTCCACCTTGCGGGCATCCCTTAGTTGTGTTCCTTGTAAGGGTAGTATTACCCAATACTGCAGTTATCTCACGACTATTTAGCATGGTTTCAATCCATTTTGAGGTATATGTATCAAACCCATGGTGTCCCATTGCGTTCAACATTGAGTGATGGGATACATTATCAAAAGCTCCCTCTATGTCTAAGAACGCAGCGAGTGCGTTTTTCTTTTGTATCTATAGATTTCGCTATTTTTGTCGTTAGCATATGTACTGCATCCACTGTTGACATGCTGCTTCGATATGCAAACTGATACCTACTCAGCGGAGAGGTTTTTAGGTACGGTGATTTAATGTGATAGTCAATTAGTTTTTCCATAATTTTCAACATAATTGAGGTTAGACTAATTGGTCTGAAGGCTTTTGGAAGTGTTTTGGCGCGCTTCCCAGCCTTTGGTATGAAGATCACTCTCGTTTTTCTCCAGTTGGTGGGTATGTAATTAAGTGTCAGGCTGGCCCTAAATATCTCGGTTATGAATGAAATTATTACCCTTGCACACCGTTGAAGCATTATTGGTAATAATCCATCCAATCCCGGGGACTTATAGGGCTCGAATGAGTTGATTGCCCATTCCACTTTCGATTCTGTGAAGATATCGCAGGCTATGTAATGCGCATTTGTCCTAGCGATAGTCGAACCAGCACATGGCGCATTTGAGCCCTGCGTTTCTTCTTCTAGAATGGATCGTGATCCTGGGAAATGTTTCTCCATCATAACATTGAGTGTTTCAAGAGAATCGGTAGTAAAAGTACCGTCGTCCTTCTTTATTCTGCCCAAGCCATTCGTGTGATCTTTGGAAAGGGCTTTGTGTACTCTTGCAGCTGCAGGGGTGCTTTCAATTTGTTCATACATTAATCTCCATCCCCTCCTGCGTGATTTCCTAATTTCTTTATCGTATTGCGTAAGGGACTCTCTATACGCATCCCAATTTGAGGTTAACTTGGCTCTGTTGAACAACCTTCTAGTTAACTTCCTCAGTTTTTCTAGATTTTTGTTCCACCAAGGCGCGTCTTTGTTGGATACTCGCGTCTTGGTTGGACAGCTTTGGTTATAAAGGGCTGCCCTTTTGCCTCTTGCAAAAGGGCTGCCCCTTTTGCCTCTTGCAGTGTGCTATAAACTCCTGTACCTCCCTGGGAGGGGCTTCTTCTAGTTCCCCTGGGAAGTGGGCGGAGGCCACCATTATTTCTGCTTTTCCCCGTGTCGTTGGCAGTTCCACTTGCACAGCAACTATATCCCGTCCGATGAATTCTGTAATTGGCGTATAGTTGGTATTATTACTTACCAAAAGCGCTGCTCTTGGTGCATGCGCAGAATCATCATAAAGGAGCTTACCCTTATTTGTTGAAAGTCCTAAGACTTTATTTTTGTTCACCCATGGCTCTTGGACAATAGCCACGTTGATGTTCTCTTTGGTGAACCTGCGACAAAGGATTCCGCTTGCCCCTTTTGCATGATGCAGGTTCACCTGGATGAACTTAATGTTCTTGTCGTCCATCTCGGTACAGCTTTGCTCCCGGGGGCTTCTTTCGCTCCCCCTGCGTACGGTGATTATTCAAGGGTACCATTGAGTGCTTGTTTTGCTCTCCCTCAGGTGTGCTCCCTTGAACAGGCTGTTTACACCGGTTTTTGCTATCACTCGGTAGTGAAGGCAGAGCTTTTTCGGCGATTACAGCATTATTTGTGGATTCAGGCCTGGCGCTTTTGAAATTTCGACCAGCCCTGATTTTCCCCGGGTATATAATTCCGAATTTATAATTCAGTTTGTAGTTCCAATCAGCGATTTTTCTCGCTGACGCTTCGTCTACTGACAGGGTAAGCTGCACATGATTCTTGATGGGCTTGCGCTTTAACACCCTCCAAGAATCAGTGGCAATGTCGTTATGGCCTTCAACCAGCGCCAATATGGTTTCATTGTCGTTTTTCTCACTTTTGGGAAAGAAGACAGCTAAAATTTCTGGTCTCGGGATAGATTCACTATCAACAACCATCAGATCAGCTGTTTTCCATGGCTTGATACTCGGAACAATTCCTTTCAGCCAGTCTGCAGTTTCCTGGTTCTGGCACTCTATTACCATAAACCCGGACCTAAACCTGCAGTTGGTGAATTTGGGCTTGAATTGTTCCTTTCTCTTATCAACGACTATAGCCAGGATGGACTCTTCTACTAGTTCCATCATGGCTAAGGACTTCAGTGTAGGTAGGAGGCGCTTTAGGTTTACCGACCGGGCTATTTGCAGTCCCAGGGGCATTACCTCTGATCACCTCCATCCGCCTATTCACTGACTCCTTCCGAGTAGCAGTAGTAGCAGTCTTCCTTTTTGGAAGAGGATTGCTTTCACTGCAATTAGAGGAGTCGATCTGTCTCGGTCTCTTGACTGTCTGATTTTGGCTCGTTTTCGAAGGGTTAATTGCGAGAAGACGGGCCTCGTCTCTATCGTGCCCATCTTCAAGCAACTTCTTGAACCGCTTCCTTTCCGAGCCACACAGTCTTCTGGGAAATTTCTTGCCATGAAGAGCCCCTTGGACTTACGCCGACTCTTCATGGCTTTCCATCGCTGTATCCACCACAGCAGTAGATACACCATCGGAAAAGGTTTCCGAATCAACGACGTTGACCTCCGGTGAGTTCAATATCGAAGACGAGCATGATGCAACGTCTTCTAGCGAACGGCTTTGGAGTTGGTCAACTTCGTTTCCGATCTCCATATTTTCAGTCATTCTGGTAGCACTGAAATAGACAGAAACCAAAAATATTTAAAGTGGCACACATTATATTGATTGCGACACATCGAACTTTCGTTATCTGTAAAACGATTAAAGGTTATCGATTAAATATCAAAACCTAAATATCGATTCACATATATAGATCTTTAGTATCGCTCAATATGTGTATGCCCAGTATGATCGGAGTTTGTATGTGAGATTCCGTTGGCAGGCAGGGGAAACGAGCATTTATGTCCGTAAGCTATTAAAAACAATGCCCAGTGCAGACATATAGCCAAGCATATTTTTAATATTATTATCACATGCAACTCACATTATTCCACATACCTTTAATAATGTAACCTGCACACGATGAGCTTAGATGCTCAGACCTGTGGCGATTTTACAACCACGTAATGTTTCACTTTTTCTATACCACTTGCCAACGTCACTCACACACAAGCACCGCCCGTAAGCTATCAGCCGCTTGATTGTTCTTTGTTTGGGAAAGGGCGCCGCAAACAATTCTTTTTCGAGGCAAGACACAACATTAATCACTCAAATTTCTTTTTATTCGCGTACCGTGACACTTTGTTTCACTTTAATTATCACTCGCGAGAAATTTTTCCGTGATTGAACTCTTTAAATTCGGCTCTTAAATCGCGCGATTTTTTACACCGGGTTTAAAGTTTGGAAGTGTTGCCAGAAATTCATGGCAGTTTGGAGGATTCATCTCCTTTGGGACACATGTGACATTATTTGTTTTATACCACCCTAGTGCACCCTTAGAATAATGGCAGGAAGCAAGATCGGGCCAAAAGATTGGACGATTGGTATGCTTTTCTGCACAACCTTTTCTGCAAACACTCTTTCACGTAAATTTCACCATTCATTGTGTCATTCGTAATGAATGGACGAGATATTTTCCCACATTCACAAATGGCCTGCCAAACCATTACCTTCTGGCCGAATTTTTCGGTGTAAATGGCTTTCACTGGTCCAGGGACATCCTTTCCCTTCGGTGATGTATAAAATTGCGGTCCTGGCAGAGTCTTATAGTCCAGTTTTATGTAGGTTTCGTCATCCATGATAACACACCCCATTTTTTTGGTCAGAAGTTTGTCATAAAGCTTCCGAGCTCTCGGTTTCACAGATTCAGCTTGTTTTGGATTTCGTTTTGGCTGCTTCTGCTTCCGACGGGTCTGCAGACCCATTCTTCCCTTGGCACGCATGACGTTACTCGCCGAGGTTCCAAGCTTTCTCGCCACATCTCGTACTGATTCTGAAGGATGCCGCTTGTAGTATTCCTTAACCTTTTTGTCCATTGTGGGATCAACAGGCCCGGGTTTTCTACCACGTGTTGGGGCATCAGTAAATGTGCACTCTCCACATTACTTCCGCAATGCGGTTCGAACGTGTCGGAGCGACACTTATACCTTCTTCTCTGGTTAATTTTCTTATAGAAAGACTACTCACGGTGCCCCATTTGTGCACAATTAGCTTTCTTTGCTCGGGAGAAAGGCCACGCATTTTCAAAATTTCGCACTAAATGTTAGAAAAAATGACAGCATCTGTTTCTTTTGGATGTAAACAACAGGACGCAGCCAACGTTTGGTTGAATACTGCACGTTATTTGAAATGACGGTTGATCGTAAGTGTATTTATAATTATCGGAACGGTCTATACATGTTATCGTTTACTGTGTGAGCACAATAATATTAAATAAAATATAATATATATATATATATATATATATATATATATATATATATATATATATATATATATATATATATATATATATATACATATATATATATATATATATATATATATATATATATATATATATATATATATATATATATATATATATATATATATATATATATATATATATATATATATATATATATATATATATATATATATATATATATATATATATATATATATATATATATATATATATATATATATATATATATATATATATATATATATATGTATGTATATATATATATATATATATATATATATATATATATATATATATATATATATATATATATATATATATATATATATATATATATATATATATATATATATATATATATATATATATCTGATTACTATATTTGATTTATAACGTATTTTGTTGGTGTTGGAATATGCAAATAACAATAGGAGTTTTTGCATTTTAATAAACATCAAAGCATGGTTTCACATGTCATAAACTCTAATAAAAAAGCATACGGCACGTTTTGCAACAAAAACAGTTCCATTTTGTTTTGGCAACAAAAACACAGTAACATGCCGAGCTAACTGCTTACGAACAACCTGTTGGGTGTGTTAGATAAATTGAAGTTTTATTTATCCCGTATCCTCCATTAATCGTGGGTGTTTGAAGTGCATGAGTAATTTGCTTTCGCTAGTAGGAGAACTGCTCCATTATTCATCTCATTAAGCCGATATTCACGAAGAATGCACGGATTAAACACCAAATTTTCACTAAATCATTGGACAAATAAACTGAATATGCTTACGTGCTCTCATGGAATCGTTTAGCATTATATATTTAGTAAAATTAGCTACATTCATCCTGAATTTTGTGAAACAAACCATTATTCGCAAACGCCTCCATATCCATCTTAAAACTTGAATCACTGCTCAATTATTCATCTCACGACGCACAGTGGGACCAAACTGAAAAAAAGACGGACAAAATTCTTTTTCGATGTTTTAGCATATAGGTGTCTTCAGATAAGTTTTCTAATATGCAAAGTTAGTGTGAAATTCATATACAAGGTCATCAGAAATGTGATTGATAAGATCGAAGAGATTGCTGGGAAAACCATAATACCCGATCATACCCGGCCATGATTTTTCGTACACTTATAGTGTATACAACGACTGAATAAAAGATGCAAATTTTGGCTGCCACAAGGTGCCACTCATTGAGATACATTAATTGAAAAATGAGTAAAATTTAGGCTAAAAACTAATTTCCTGAGCAAACCATTCGATATACGATATTGAAGTCTTAAGAAAAGTTGTGTATCTTGATGATATCAACAACTTTGTAGATTATGTCAACTCGATTAAATGCGATTCAAACTCAAAAAACTCAATAAATAGATTTCCAGGGGGTGTTGACATAAATTTACCTATAGCTCAATGGTTTTACTATATAGACACTTAGTGTCTTCGAGAAAAATTCATAAATTTTAAAGTCCTACAACTTTGCCGAAGACCTAAATTTGATATCTTGCAACTAGATGTGGTTGCTTTCATTTTGCCTGAATACCCGCTTAATAACATTTTCAACGAATATCTTAAAATATTTAAAATCGCATATTAGAAAACTTCTTCGAAGACTCCTATATACTAAAACGTCAAAAAAGACTTTCGTCCGTCTTTTTTCAGTTTGGTCCCACTGTGCGACGCCCCCATATTCATCACACTGTTGATCATCAATGAATCACATTATCATGAATGAACGTAGCGAAAGCCCGTCGTAATAGGTTACCTGGATATCTGCTGTAGTTGTTTAAGTGCATAATTGGTAACCTAGATAACCACTGCAGTGCTGCGAATTTATGTCAATTATGTCGAAGCAATTCAACATTTTCAGTTTGATTTTTTCGTATTAACAGAAACTGAGTTGGAAACTTCTGGTTTTCTTCAACGCAGTGAAAACAGTTGAAAATACATACAGTTAAAATTTAGGAATTGTAGAAATTCATCTCATATATTTCTGTTATATCAAACTTGTTTTTGGAAATTTGAGGTGAACATTTCAAAGATTAAAGTATTCTTAGTGTATTAAGTGATTTTGTTTAGTGATCAAACTGAAAAGTGGTCCGCTAGTGATGAAAAAACTTTGGTTGGCTGCTGAACGAGTCCCGTTGTAGCCGTATAGAACAATGCGCGGATTTTCTTTTCTGAGGTAGGTGATTGAATTAAACGAGAGTGCAGATGCTCGACTACAATTTAGAGCTTTTAAGTGAGTTTTTGAGGATTCTACTTTATGAGGAATCTGTTTTCAGTTGTGTTTTCATGTTGTATGAGTTGAATATGGGTTGCGATGAATAATGGAGCAGTTCCCCTATATGAAAGTAGGGGTTCTTACTGAGTTTTTACTTACTATGAGTCCTGAGAGTTCTTACTTTGTATATGCACTCACAAATACGCATGGTTTAGGTTGTCTGTCAGTTGTGTTTTGTTTATGAATACGCGATGAAGCAATTTCGGGTAGTCGTTGTAAAGCGTAATATTGAAGTGTAATATTCCAACGTCTGAGCTCATGTGAGGCTAAGTGAGATTTCGTTTTTGAAACCACCAGAGAGACATCCTTTTTGGACGACCGTAGAAGTTGCGGTCGACCACAATCTACAAGAATATCGCAAGTTGTTAAACTTTATCGACGTTCAATTCGAAAACTTGCCATCAATCTGAATATAGCTACACTCAACACAAACGGGGAACATTTTGTTACTTTGGTGCAACTTTTTATAACTAATTGTATATTAGACCGCGCATTATACACAAAGAGAAATAATCAAACAGTAACAAAAATTATGACGGCCACACGTTTATATGTGTTTCTGCAGGAAAACATACAGCAAAGAATCGCAATACATGTGTTAGCAAAACTTCACTCGTTGCATTTGTATTGATGCAACGATCAGGTTCATTTCTGTCCCCTAATTCACACATAATAAGAATCTCACCCGTCAACCTCAAATGTCTATTTAGAAACACCACTGTTTCGTTCCCCAGTGTTTACTTGAAATGAAAATATGCAATACCGTGAGCCCAGAGTTGCGAATAACGGGATGGGCACGAGTTTTGTATCTTCAAACAGGTCCAAATGAGTTTCTATAAAGCACACCCATAGCGTGTTTTAGATAGCTTGCATGTTTGTCTTTGAAATCATCAACTTTGCATATTGTATGACGAGAAAAAATGCTGCTTGGCAACTCTTGTCATATTATTTCTTAATTCCGTATGCGTACAACAAACTAATACACTAACACCGGATGAATTGGAGATAGAAGGAACGGCTTGAGTTGCGACGACGGTTTGTCTTGCCGTGAGTTAATGTACAGCTCTAAGTAGTGCTGTACATTAACCTGCGGCAGGATTCGCCCTCGCAGCGCATGTACAACATATGCGACAGTGTTGTTTCTTGATTGGAGATGGAAAGGGAGCATTTTTCGACAGAGAAAATTTTGCATGAGGTTGAAACGTCCATTATTAGTTAGTCGTACTCCCGTAACACGTGCTAAATATGTGACGGTATGTGTTGTTACTTGACTGGAGATGAACTTTATTGCTTTTTAAGTAACAGATTTGTTACCTAAAAAGTCATTTCACGTTATTGCTAATTAAGTAATACTGAAAAACTTTGCGTGTGTTCAATCTGTCCACAATATTTTGGCAACTGAACTATCTGTTTTCTGGAAAGGAGGCGCTGCACGATTGAACTACACAGTAAAAAATTTTGAATATTACACGCGACGTACATTATTTTCTCATTCAAATTTCAGTTGATTTTGATCGTGGTTTACGATTTTGCTAGAAAATTATGTTCAATAGTTATCATTAAAATTTGCGCGGAATGCTGTATAAATAAATATTGTAGAAACTTTTGATTCCTAACGCTAAACGAATTCCGAAAGTCGATTTTAATTGGCACCCATGCGATAAACAACAATTCGAATGTTGTTCCCGACTGAACTGAGCAACGGCTTGTTTAATCAGCACTCGCGTTGCACGGTAAGCGGTATCGCTGAGGATAGCAAGAAAATAATACATCTTTGACGTTGTTCTTTCCAATTCTATCTTTTCAATATTCTCCCGCACTAATATTACGACTACAACGCAACCCGTATTGAAAGTGAGTGATTTGGGTGCTCCAAACCATTGTTTTGCTACATGATAGTCATTGATTCAGGTTACGCTCTCTCCATTGTTTTAAAAATTCACATTTTCTATTCAATAATAAAAAAGAGCATTCAAAATAATCATCTAGACCAAAAACCTTTACGCTATTTATCTTTTCACTTGAACAGGAATTTCTTCAGTAGCCAGAAGCTGAAAGAATGTTAGCCGTGAGCGTGAGCACTATTTCATTTTCCTAAAACATATTTCTCTAATGAGTTGATCAATGACAAATAGGAAATGATATCTGTTATCAGCATAGACGAGAGATAGGCTCCGAAAAGTAGGATGACATTATCAAACCGAACCAATTGTAGAAAAGCCAAATTATAATTAAACCAAATAGCAATAACGGAACGAAACCAATTGATTCGGTGTTCGGTGAACAGCTCCCAAAAGCATTCTGCACATTTCGAACCAGTCATCCTGTCGAGTACCCTGTACCTTGCTGTGCAGCAACCCTTTTAATTTGTTCACATTTCTTGTATTTGCTCATCAGCATCACCATCATCACACTATCGTATTTCGACGCAATTCAACGCGATGATAAGTTCTTTTCTTTTTCGAACGAATCCTTGAACATTGATATTCGGATCGTATGCTACCGTGTCGATGTTGCATGTCATACCTGATGGCTTTCAGCTCACACACGACTCCGGATGTGCACCGGCCAAGCAGAACTATTATGAAATCTGCTTCTTCTTTGTGCGTTGTCGTTAATTGAGGCGTGAATTGCACAAAAGCCCCAAAGGATCATACCTGCACAACGCAAAACAGAAAATGAAACGCTGCGAACTCCGTATACATAATTTCGCACATAATCGATGGGGCTTAACTTGATCCATCTAGCGATGTGTTTGAACTTTTCTTGTTCATTCCTAGCTCTAAACATTGCTGCAATTCTACTCTCAGCTAGTGCTCTTTGTTATGAATAATAAATAAGTTTTGAGGGTGGTTTATTATGCTTTCAAGGATTTCACAATCTTCCGCGGTGAGAAAGATTGGAACGATAATGTCGCCCATGTGATATCCTCTCGTATCCGATTTCGAAAAGCGTTTCTGACTGAAAGAGAGTCGTACGTGAAAATTATATGTAAACGCAGGTAAATTTTCGTTATTGAGCTGAACAAGTGTCACTGCAAGGGTAAAATAATTGCGCGAGCTTTACCATGTAAAACCGTACATCAATTGTGATAATCCAAACCTTTACAAGACCTCTCGCGGATGCAAGTAGGATTGATACATTTTTATCAACATTTACTACCTCGATGACATGGTAAATGTAAAACATGAAACACAATTCATCAATGGCGATTTTTGTAAAAAATATCCGTCACCGAATTTCAGAACATCCGTAGAACCATGATGTACTCCAGCACGGGCCACCTTTATCTGCGGGGCCGGGCCAAATGATAAAGTACCGCTAGGAAAATTTTCGGAGGTAATTTGTCGACATCATCAAAGTTTCTTTCGCACTTCGCGCACATTCCGCTGGGTCCCATATGGTGCCAGCGTCAAACTTTTCCGCCACGTATTTTGAAGTGCTTCGATGTTTTCTGTTCGCGCTCGTGATTATGACGGTGACGACGACGACGATGATGATCCTGATGATGATGATGGACTGTAAAAGTCTCTTGGCAGTATAAACTGTTAGGCGGCTTTCACACATTGCCCAGGCAAAATATTGAAAACTTTTCTCTCCGCCCATTAAACGAATCCCCTGGGAAATTTTGATCGTCACAATTTTGAAGTTATCGCCAATCTAATTGAGGCCCGAGTTTCTCTGGCGCCGATGAAATATGGCCCCGCTCGGTTTAGAGCTGCATTTGGCTGTCCCGCTAACATTTCCCAGGGACCGCTTTCGCACTTTGACACCGGAAAATTTATGGCCATGTGATAGGGATTTTTCCAAAGCATGTATGAGCATTTCATGTGCCCGATTTGCATAAAGATTGCTCCTCCGAGATAAGTTATTAACACATATGCTTCGGTAAAATCCATGTTATGCACCGAAAAAATATGACCGTAAATTTCTAGTAACAATTTACGAAATGCAAATAATAGGCTATAAATTTGAAAGCTATCTATTCGCTGAAATCAACTGATTTATCAGGTGGCAGCTGGACGAAATCTAGCAACAAACAAGTAAGAGACAAAACAGTACGCTTCCATTTTCTATGACATTCTATTTCCGGTTCACGGTTCGGGCTGTACACATTCGTGGACGAGGTGAAGAAAGTAGTGAAAGATCTGTAGAACTGCAAAGCAGCTGGTAAGGACGGCATTCCAGCCGAACTCTTCAAAGTCGGGAGCGAACAGCTGTATCGTGCTTTACAGCGGATCATGCTGATAGTGTAGTCTGATGAAAAATTACCGTCGGATTGATCGGACATATGTACCTACAAGATAGGCCACTGCCTGGACTGTAGTAATTATCGGGGCATAACCCTTCTCAACACCGTTTACGAACTTCTCTCCCGTATTCTGTTCCATAGACTGAGGCCTTTGTCGGAGACCTTTATTGGCGATTACCAAAGTGGGGAAGCACTCCAATACGGACCAAATGTTCACCCTGCGGCAGAACTTCGATAAATTTCGAGAGTTCAACTCACAATCTCACCATTTGGTTATTGACTTCAGGGCAGCGTACGATACAGTTAATAGAAATGAGTTATGGTGAATTATGCTCGAACATGGTTTTCCAACAAAACTAATTGAGCGTATCACGTGCCACCCTTGAAGGCTCTACCTACATAATGCGTCAGGATAGCCGGTGAAATATCGGACTCCTTCGTGTCGTTAGATGGCTTTAAGCAAGGAGACAGCCTGTCGAACTTATTGTTCAACATCGCATTGGAGGGTGCTACACGGAGGGCTGGCATGCAAAAAAGCGGCACCATCATTACGAAGTCTCACATGCTTCTAGGTTTTGCAGACGATATCGACATTATTGGTATCAACCGTAGAGCTGTGGAAGAGACCTTCGGACCTCTCAGGAGGAAAGCTGCGAGAGTAGGGCTCATCATTAACTCTGCCAAAACGAAATACACTAAAGTCGCTTTTTACGGTTCGTTTGAGCGGTGTGACGTCTCCAGCAAAGTTGTAGATAGTAGTTTTGTTTGTCAAAAAAATATACACTCCAAAAACAAATTATTAATATTTTGAAAAAAAAAAATTAAAAGAAAATTAAAAAATCATTACCCAAAACAGCCCATTAAAAAAACTGTTTTTTTTTCATAAAAACAACGAAAGATTACCTGAGCAACGAAACCGGCCATGGAGAAATCAGAAAAAAAGTTATATATTTCTTCAAATTCATTTTTTTTCCACAGGATACATTTATTTTGGAAGAACAAAGTTATTATTTACAACTTTGCCAGATACATTATGCCAATCAAATAAACCGTTTTCACTGTAGAAATATTCTTAATTCCGCATAGAGTGCTCTATTGGAAATTAAAAATATGTCTACAGTCGAAACGGTTTGTTTGATTGGCATAGTGTCTTCGGCAAAGTTGTAGATAATATTTTGTCCTTAAAAAATATGTCTTTTGAAAAAAATAATTGAAAATATTTTTTTATAATTTTAATATAATTTATTTTCAAAAAATGTGAATTTGTATTTCTTGATTTCTAAATGATCGGACTGGTTTCATTGTTTTGGTATCTTTTGTAGGTTTTATAATAAATAATATATTTAAAAAAAAATTAACTCTTTTGAATAAGTAAATTTTAATTTTTCTACTAACTTTTTTTTTGAATAAATAATTTTTTTATGTGTAATTTTTTTGAGAAGACAGAATTATTATCTACAACTATGTTGAAGACGTCACACCAATCAAACGAACCGAAGTGCTTTCTTTATTTTATCCTAATTTTCACAATATTATGAACCACCCTATGCCGAATAAATGAACCACCCTAATGAAACATAATGTATTTAATGCTAGTTATAGTGTATATCATTATACAGGCTATTTCGAGAAACTAGTGATCAATTTCAAAAGATAAATTCTAAACATTTTGAACTCCGCCTTCCACAATTGAAAAAAACGACTAAGTCCCAGGGAGTAGATTTTAGCAAAAAAATTTTTTTTCAACTGACACCAACTCTCGACGTTTCGTGCGTTATTAAGTCATTTGGCATCAAAAAAAAAAAATTCGAAAACCGAAATTTCACGTACTTATTTTACTTTTACTTTACTTTGTTGGCTAACGGACCGTTCACCGGTCTAGGGCCGAACGAATTATAGATGTCCAGCTTCTTCTGTCTTGGGCAGCCGTTCTCCAGTCTCCCCGTACACCAGCAGATCGTGCATCTTCTTCCACCGCGCACATCCACCGCGTGCGAGGCCTACCACGGAGTCGACGGCCTCTTCCTGGTTCTCTACTGAAGATAGTTTTGGCGGCTCTCTCGTCAGGCATCCTGGCTACATGTCCAGCCCACTGAAGCCTGCCCCGTTGTATTACCTTCACTATATCAGCATGTTTGTATACCTGGTACAACTCATGCGTCTGTGCCACATTCTATCTTCTAGTTTACCGCCAAGTATCGATCGCAGAACTTTACGCTCAAAAACTCCGAGCACTCGTCGATCAGCTTCCTTCAGCGTCCATGCTTCATGTCCATAAACGGGCCACCGGGAGTATCAGCATCCTATATAGCGCTAGTTTTGTGCGAGTTTGCAAACTACGGGACCTTAGCTGGTTACGCAGTCCGTAGAAAGCCCTGTTCGCAGTTGCAACTCGTCGTTTCACTCCACAGCTCATATCGTTGTCACATGTCACAAGCGTACCAAGATAAACGAATTCGTCAACCACTTCAAATCGTTCCCCATCTATCTCCACCTCAGCACCAACACCACGGGGACTCCCACGCTCTCTGCCAGCTACCATGTACTTCGTTTTGGCAGAGTTAATGACAAGCCCCAATCTCGCTGCTTCCCTCTTAAAAGGTACGAAGGCCTCCTCCACGGCCTTACGTTTGATACCAATCGATGTCGTCCGCGAAACCAAGAAGCATGTGAGATTTCGTGATGATCGTACCGTTTCTTTCGACGTTTGCTCTTCGTACTGCACCCTCAAGAGCGATGTTGAAAAGTAAGTTGGAGAACGCATCTCCCTGCTTCAGTCCATCCAGCCTTATGAACGCGGCTGATGTCTCGCCAGCTATCCGCACGCACGATTTTAATCCCTCTAGCGTCATACGACTCAGCTTAATTAGTTTCTAAGGGAAACCGTGAGCGAGCATGATCTGCCACAGCTCGTTTCTTTTCACTGAGTCGTATGCCGTCCTGAAGTCCACAAACAGATGGTGAGTCGGTAAGTTGTACTCCCGGAACTTATCGAGGATCTGTCGCAGGGTGAAGATTTGATCCGTCGTGGAACGCCCCTGTCGAAAACCAGCCAGGTATTCTGAAGAACAGGATACTGGAGAGCACTTTATATGCAGAGTTGAGCAACGTTATGCCTCGATAGTTGCTACAATCCAATCGATGGCCCTTCTTATAGATAGATGTGATATGAGGCCTTTCAACCAGTCGTTCGGCATTTGTTCATCCACCCAGATCCTTAGTATCATCTGATGGATCGCATAGTACAGCCGCTCGCTTCCCGCTTTTAGAAGTTCGGCCGGGATACCGTCCTTCCCAGCGGCCTTGCCGTTTTTCAGCTTACTAATTGCCTTTTTCACCTCCTTCTGTGTTGGTGGCTCCACAGCTTGTTCGTCACTCATAATCGTCATCCTGTTCCTGCTGTGCTCATCCGGCTCCTCACCGTTCAATAGCGCCTGAAAATGCTCCTTCCACCTGGCTGCAACCGTCGGTTTATCAGTAAGCAAGTTGCCGTCCTTGTAATTACACATGACCGGCACAGGGAAATTTCTGCTTCTGACTCTGTTGACAGTTCTATACACAGTTCTATCTCCGCACGTCGTTTTCAGCATAGCTGTCCTCTCCGCTGGCGAGCACCTGCTCCTCGTACTCGCGCTTCTTCCGACGGTGGGTTCTATTTTCGGCAGCTCTTGCCACCCTGTACCTCTCTCTGTTCTGATGCGTAGTCGCAGTGAGCATGCGGCTCCTGACACGGTTCTTCTCATCTATCGCTCTCTGGCACTCAGCATCGAACCAGCCGTTAGGCTGTCTTCCACGCGTCGTACCTACCACCTCTCTCGCAATCGTTTCGATGGCGCCGTGGATACTGTTCCACAGTCCATTTATGTTTCCCACTCCTTCCTCCTGCTGTTCTGCGATCCGTTGATCCAGCTCTCTGGCGTACTCTGCTGCCACGCCATCAGCTTTCAACCGTTGAATGTTGAAACGCGTCGTCCTCTCTGTGCGAGATTTCAGCACGCTCGACAACCGTGCGCGGATCTTACAAACGACGAGATAATGGTCAGAGTCAATGTTTGGTCCCCGAAAAGACCTAACATCAGTAACATCCGAAAAGTGCCGACCGTCAATCAGTACGTGATCGATCTGGGAGCAGGCTTCTCCATTTGGATGCCTCCAGGTGTGTTTCCGAATATTCAAACGTGGAAAATAGGAGCTACATTTGGCCAATCCTTTGGCCGCGGCAAAGTTTATCAGCCTCCGGCCGTTTTCATTGGTTGACGAGTGGAGGCTATGCCTTCCAATGACCGGACGGAAGAATTCCTACCTCCCAACCTGTGCGTTTGCGTCTCCGATGACGACTTTTACGTCGTGTTTTGGGCACTCGTCATAGATTCGCTCAAGCTTGTCATAGAACTCATCTTTGACTTCATCAGATTTGTCGTTTGTCGGTGCATAGGTGTTGATTAAACTGTAGTTGAAGAATTTGCCCTTAATCCTCAACACGCATATACTGTCATCTACGGGCCTCCACCGGATGACTCTTGTTTTCTGATTTCCCAGCACTACGAAACCGACGCCCCATTCCGCTGCTTTGCCGCCATTGTAGTAGATGTGGTACTTGAAAGAAGTGCGTGCAAACGGGTCTACTGCACGGAATTCCCTTTCTTCGGAATTTGGCCACCAAACCTCCTGAATCGCTGCGATTTCGACTCCCTGCCGCTGTAGTTCTCAAGCAGCAAACCAGCCCGCGCCGGTTCATTGAGAGATCAGACGTTTCAAGTACCCAATTTCCAATCGTTTACCTTCATCTTTTTCCGTGTTCGTAGCCTAAATCTTTGCCGATTGATCCGTTCCGTATTTCTAAATTCGTTGTTCGTGGTTGATGAAAGGTTTCGGTATGCTACCTTATCAGGGTCGCGATACCTACACCCTGCTGATGGGGCTGCCATCTTTGGTGTAGCTGGCGGGATACAGCATTCCATAATTCAGCCGCCCGCTCCGGGTCAGACGCTATTGTACGCCGCCCCTATGGGGATACAGCCGCGTGCGACCCTCTTCTCAGTCAGCATACGACCATAGTTTCCACAGGGGCTGGTTATTCGATCTCCGCTAAGGTTACTCGTATTCTGGTCGGCACCACGTGGAGGCTGGGATAGGAGTTGCTGGACAGAGGTGAATGGCCACATAAGGGTCTCAAGTTACACGTGTCCAGCCATTTGCCAACCAGAAATTTCACGTACCGCAATTGAATGGCTATTTGGGATTGATTTACCATCTTCAACGTACAACAATTCAGTAGCATGCGCTTCGTAAAGATCAATTACGGTGTCGGCCACGTCCTTACGGTAGGCGGACCAGACGTACCGTTTTGAACGGGACAGAACCGTTTTTCGACTATTTTCAACCGTCCCGTCTTTTTGCCCTTTTGTACCGTTTTCGGATACTCCTTGCAAAAAGCAAGCTTTGCATTGAAACTCTTCCTCAATGGAAAATAAGTTTCCAAGCAGCCAGGATTTTTTTTAATATTACTGAGTACGTTTTGTGCCTTCCTGACAGTACCGCACTGGAAGGACATCCCCTATCGTGGACTGACGAAAAAGTCGCGATTGAAAGTTGAGACCATGATAATTGTTAGTCAAAATCTCGATCATCATATGACAAATTTCAGTAACTTATTACAAAAAATCACACAAATTCAACACAAATTCAGGATCGGGTAACTGCATCGAAGCAATTTAATTGTTTGCATGCTTTGGTTGGTAAGAATTCTCAAAAATTAATTTTATCATGTGTCCCGTTTTTTGAACGCATTTGTCCCGTTTTTATCCCGAGAAAATCTGGTCAGCCTACCTTACGGTCGTTAGGGAAGGTGAGAAGGAAGTGTTACAACCGTTGTTGCCAGAGACCAAGTTTACCTCTGCATCTCCAACGACTACATCGGGAAAGTGACGTGGTCAGTGACGAATTTTTTATACTTTTACTTTTCGCTGTACACGCCTATTTTAATAGACTCTACTGCTAATCTTTACCGAGCCTCGTTTAGTTGCCCTGCAAAGTATCGGCAATTATAACTGCCTGGAGAGGTATTCATTCAACTCTGTTCGAGTTTTTTTTTTCTGGAATACAGCATGAGTTAAGCATGAGTAATAGTCCCTCTAACACCAAACGGTCTGATTCTGCTAAGATTCGAACTCATGTCCATTCGCTTGTCAATGCTAATTCTGTAACCTTGAGCGTGCGAGCTCCCCTTGTTCATTTGAAAAATTTATGCTTAGCGCAGAAAAATATGCATAATGTATAATGAAAAAAGCGCTCATGTTTCACTGTTATCGAAATTGTACCGAAAATATTGCCTTTTTTACTTAAGACATTGATAGGGATACCATCCGTCCTGATTTAGCAGGACATGTCCTGATTTTGAGACCCTGTTTTGACGTCCTGATTTATTTTTCATTTTCTGGCATTTGTCCTGATTTTCATAAGATTTTCAATTATGTAGTGTGATAATAACATACAGAATTTTTCAAAATCAATAATTTTTTTGATTCCAGAACACAACAGTCACTATGGACGATTTTGTTTTTAGTTGAATCTTAGTTAAGTGACGAGAGAAATCTCTTAGGTATTGTAACCGTTAAAAATTTGCCTTAACGGGGGACCCTACTCTGTAAGGTCGAAAATTATTTTTTTTCCAATGTTTAGAGTAAATTAAGGTGTTCGGCTATTTTGGCTATTGATTAGGGTTCATATGAAGATTTATGTGGTTGCACATATAGTGTATCAAGCTGTTGGCACCTGGAAACGTGAATGCCCTCCCTAAATCGGAGGTAGGTTTTTCTCAGCAAGTACTGAACCGATTTGGCTGAAATTTTTTTAGCATGTAAGAATGGATTATCTAACTTGTTATATAGTCGTTTTTGAAATTGAGAAAAATTGACAAAACGCCATTTTAGTAATAAATTAGCTTTTTTCATAAAAAAATTGCTTTAAAAAATCATAAAATATTGAAAAAAAAATTAAATATTGAAAAACGGCTACGTAACAAGTAAGGTAATCCATTTTTACATGCTGACAAAAAAAATTCAGCCAGATAGGCTCAGTAGATGCTGAGAAAAACTCACCATAAGTTAAAAAAACATAGTTTCGCGAAAAACGCTGCCAATAGCATAATACTAACTATACTTGCACACACGACACACAAAATACATCTCCAAACATGCCTTAATCAATATCCAAAATATCCGAACACTTCATTTCACCCTAAGCATCCAGAAAAAATCACCTTTTTTTAGTTTTCGACTTTCCAGTCAGTCCCATCTAAACGAAAAGTTTAATTTGAAAAAGTTTACATGTGCTGAACATCTGCTTATACATTCAAAACTGCTTAACAATATTAGATCGTTTGAGAAGTATGTTGAACAGGAAAAGAAGTATCTTGGTGTTTTTGAAGTGCAAATCACATTTAACGTGGTATATTATTTTAAACTTCGAAGAACAGCTTAGCTCAAATTTATACCGAAAAAAAGGTGTCCTGATTCCTAATTTCAACCAGATGGTATCCTTAGACATTGATCAACTTTGGAGTATGAACAATCTAATTAAAAAATTTCAACACCTTTTACATTTGATCAAACTTTAACCACATAGTTTAGGAACGGCTTCCAAATTGATAGCTCTAGAAAAAAAACTGTCTCTTTTAATACCTATATTCATAAAAAAGTGTTTGGACAAAATTCTGTTGACTTAATTGGGTGAATTTCATTTAAAAGTTTAGAAATTAGTGTGCACAGGACTCCCCCACGGTTCAGCAGTCCAATACGCCAGAGTATGCAAATGAGCCTCATTTTCAGCATCGGCTACGCCCAACATCAACACGAGACAACACATTGCATAGGAATAAACATTTAATAATTCACTCATCTTTCCCCAAAGGTCGCTTTGGATTGGAAATTCTGCGAACGTGTGTTTTCTGTGTTTTTTCTTCTCTCCTCAGACAAGGCAAATGCAAACAAGAATATCCCATTTCGGATCCCGTAACAGGTGTTACTTATTACAAATTCCGCAAATTGCTTTAATAATGCCGATCTACCTTCCATTGGCTGAGGAAAAAGTCCATAAAAATTCAAATTTCCTAATGGCATTTTCGTCGCATCTTCTCTCTGCTCCACTTGAGCTGCTGCGGCTGCTGCTCGGATGGATGGAAGAGCGGATAAACAAACAGTTCCGCTACAAGTTTTTACCCCAATCAAGGATAGAACATGTTATTGCATAAATCCTTTTCCGACTAATTTTCAAACTGCTATCTCTCCAGTACGGAACGGCACTATTCGAACACCGGCTACCAATTTTCCGGAACGAAACATCCAACAATGTTGGCTCGTTAGCATAAAGCTCTTCCGATTTTTTTTGCCTACTTTATAGTTCTACAGGAGTTCATGTGCTGCTGCTGCTTCTGTTAGTACGAGGAAGCACTCGATGGCCTAAAATGGATGAAATTATCATCTCTCGAGGTGAATTTCCTGCAAACGTCGCAATTTTATGCGCATTCATGGGTTGCCATCTCCGACACGATCGCCACTCTTTCCTTGCTACCGTTTCCATTCTAAAGTTTGCATAAAACAAAAAAAAAACGATGAGACGAATCTCATATCATGATAACACAGACATAAGCAGGAAGAAGAAATTTCCCATTATATGAATTTTTCGTTATTATGATGATTATTACTACATCATGAGAAGGAGAGTACGCTTGAATTCCCTCCAGTTGTTGTATTCAAATCACGCTGGGCTTGTAGGGTAAGTACAGAGCGCGTCACGGCACAACGCTAGCACACCACACATGCAGTCACACATTATGGGACAGGGACAGGGACAGGACCAGTCAGGCAGCCTCAGGAAACAGGAAGGGCGAACCGAGCGCGCTGGCAAGTGATCCCTTGGATCGCACGTTAGGAGGACCAAGGTGTAAAGGAAAACGGCTCACACTTGGAAGCGGCCGCAAAAGTGTGATGCTCATTGTTTTCATTGAAACGAGAGGTGTGAAAAAATTTGCTTCACAAAAACACTTCAACCAGAAGTACCTGTCTGGTGGAATTTCCTGATTGAACGCACGGCATGCTGCACCCGGGACCGGTGTCAATCGACCGAACGGGCTCGTGGGGCAGATCTTGTTGTGATGAGTTTATCCAAGGTTTTTTTTTCTGTGTCGCTTGTGAAAAGCTTAGTGTATGTTGAGTGGGTTGCGCGGTCTAGTATCGACTGACAACTTGTCTTATTAAATTTATCCGCAACGACGAAGGAGGGCAATCAATAACTAATTGTGGCATCTCCAATAGACGATAATTCTGTACTGTTATATACGCTATCTGAGGCTTGATTTAACAACCTCCAGGTTAGTGGCAATCTCAGTAAGCTTTTTTCAGACTGCCTTTTTTTAAATTGTTCAAATTAACTAGCATTAACAGAATAGATAGTGTGTGAAAAGAAACCACTCATGGGAGATATCGTTCCTTTTGAACATCTTTGCATTAGTCGGGCTGCCTGAGCAAGTAGCCAAAATTATTTGATTTATATGGATAAGCATTTAACGACCCATCGAATATTTTTATTTTTTAATAAAACGGACTCGGACTATTATAATAAAATTAAACAACTGAATTTACCATTTGACACTTAGCTTGCAAATATTAGTCCATGGTAATTCTCTAAGAGAAAGGCGAAGCATCTGCCCAACACGTTAACGGGACGACAAACCTTCACCAACGAAATTTCATATACATTTTTCGCAAAGTATCAATAACAAACTTTACAGTTATCATTCGAAGCCCCGTGTACCGTCATATTTTATCCTCGGCAAAACAAGCGCCCCAGTGAACCCATTTTCGCTTTACGATAATCACGAGAAAGCATTACCAAATATGTGAACATATTATAATGCACCAAATCGGTTGGGCAGAAGAGAAGCGAAAGCCCAACCCGTGTCATAATCCCAGCTTCCCTCTGGGGGAAGTAAATCCTTGGCCGGGAAGCCGCGCTATGCGAGGACGAAATCGCTCTCAGAACCCAAAAGCGCGTGAGCACTTGTTTCGTAAGTTGTCAGAATCTTGCGACCTGATGCTCTTATACGATGTTGTTTTCGCCTTTCATCCACCGTCGCACAGGCGGAGGTATAGGTTAGGTATACGCATAAATGTGTAATAAACTTTGATCATTATGACTCCTTACCATTACGATAACGGTCCTTCGCACTGAACAGTAACGCAATTTCGCTGTTTTCCACACGAGAACGACAGCATCGAGAGCGAAAGTAAATGCAAAAAGCTGTGGCTTCACCTCTCAGCAAATACATGGCTGCAAGGAATTCACCGCACGCCACTAGTCGGGGAACAAGGGAGCTCGCGAAGAACATTTCCGAGATGAGCAAACTGGAAGTCTGCAGTATTTTCAGCGTCACCGATAAGGATCTAAATCGGGTAGACGAAGATGGCGCGGTGGTGCAGGGTGGTTTTATTGGGGCACGTGTGCGTGCCAGGGGAGTGAACGAGAGAGCATGCCATACCGGAGCAGGATGGGTGGCAGATTACTTCCACTAATTGCTTCATGTTTCATATAGCGTTTAATCCGGTTTTTCTGTTTCACTTGATTAAAATTAAGAGAGGCAATGAAAATTTCGAGCTTTTAGGAGCTCGAGTAGCGAACCACTTGGTGCCTAACAAGTCGTGTCGAAATTGCTGTAAAGATGTTGAATTCTTTTTTCTTATTACAGAAAGTCTAATCAAATTATTTCACCATAGAAGACTGAACTGAACATATGTGCTTTTTTGTGACTTTTCTCCCAGGCACAAAACAACTGTCATTAGTGCTTTGAGAACACTTTTTTCATCAACCAGTGATTTTCCAGGATGTCGTAACGAAAGCAGGTTTGACCTACTTGAAAAACTGGTAGCTATTAGCGAGAAGAACAATGAAAGGTGTGTCAATTGTTGTAGTACAATAGCCTTCTGAACACAAACACCGTTGTTGGTAGCAACTATTATCATTTTGATTGGAGCGCATATTTCTTTCCATCACTGAGAAAATGGAACAATTTTCTTCCTATGCAAAATTACAGAATACAGAACAAACTATGAAAAGATTCAACAAACAGGTTTCATCATACTCCGACATCATTTCCGGTAATGTTTTGCATTATTTATAAAAAAATCGTTTTTCTTAAAAGTATTCTTTATTCTGCTGAATGTAGCAAAGCCGGTATAGTTTTTACAATAAGATATGAGAAACTATCATGACGAAAAAATCTTTTAACATAATTTGAAATCTAAAAAAGAGTTCATACCCGAAATAAAACAAAATACGTAAATGCGTGAAACTTGATTAAAATGAGGAACATATAAAAACAAACGAGACACATACAAACCGAACAACACTGGCAAAAAATTAGATCAAAATAGCACAATAATGGCTAATTAATGAAAAATAACTGACATGAATCTTGAGTAGAGTTGATAGCAAATCTAATTTAAATCACATGTTAACTGCAGAAAGATACTGCCAATGAACTTAACAAAAGCAAATAAAAAAAATAAAGAAATGATACGTAAACAAAAAAGTAGATGAAGAAAAGGAAAAGAAATAATATAAATATGTTTCAATAGTAGCACAAAAATAACTTATAAAAATGATTTGTCACGACCAAAGATTAAAAATAATGCAGAATTGAAAACATTATAGGGGAAAATGCTAAAAAACGATATAAGCAAAGCTAACACAAAAATTCGACGAACTAATCGCATGAAAGTAATACGAGTGTGACAAAAGACCACACATTACACATATCCACGGAAGTGGAAAAATAGGGTGACAATAATGGCTTGAAATATCACATAACAGTTGAGAAGTTGTACAAATGACTGAACTCAAATCTGTCGCCTGAACAGGAATAAAACAAAATTAAACGTTAGCTTTTTAAATAAGTTAAGGGTGATATGCCATAAATTATTATTCATCAAACTCTTCAATCATATATGAGGTGATCCTGATAAGAATCTTTTTCATTGTTCTCGAGAACGAAAATGGTAATGGGTAATGGTTGCTTCCAAAAGCGATGTTCACTCACTACAAGGAATGCTGGATAGAATTTGCTTCCATCTGATACGAGAACAATTTGATTGTCTTCCTTCCAAGCCACAACACGATACGTGTTATATTGTTACATGCGTCAGAGATCCATCGATCCGGTTTCGCTAGTTGCCAACACTAGATGACATTCATTTTTTGTATATTCGTTTTACCAAAACTAATGGGATGAGATAACTTGCAAAAAAAGGCGAAGCCACTTACAACATGGGTTCAGGAAAACCATCGCGAAATTAAAACGAGCTAGTAATTATTAAGGCAGTCTTTCCCAAATCATTTGTTGGGTAATTTTACCACTGGTTTGAAAATTGAAAAGATTTACTTAATTAAAACAAATTATTTCAAATGCGCTTAGTTGTGGTAACTCAATATGTATTTTGGGAGGGCACATTTCTATTACACTTTCCACATCATGCCACCCCACTGAAGTAAGACGTAGTCCTTCGTCACAATATTGCAGAGTACCTGAATAAACATTTTTTATTTCAGTTTTAATTTCAGACCGTAGAATGAAAATTATAAGAGCGGGACCAAACGAAAATTGCACACTAGGCAGTATCTTCCCAAAATATGAAAGCAACAGTTTTGACCTAATATTGACCTGAATTGTTAAATTTAATAAAACTGTTTAAATTGTCAGGAATATCCTTTGACACAAATATGTAACAAAAGTGACCGAAAATTTAATATAAATTCAACTCATAAAACAAATAAGCACACGACATCAAAACAATACAAAAATGATATGGGAATGGCCCTAAAACTATCACAAACAAGAAACCAAACTGGCACCAAAGTACAACAAAAAATTAAATGATACGCGTAGATAAAAAGAGATAACAAGTGCAATAATAATTTCACCAAATAACACAAACTTTTGCAATTGTGACAACACAAACATGATACAATAATGATCCAAAAATTAGTCGTGAGCTACAAAGAAGTAACTTCCGGGGTTCCTCAAGGTTCTCACCTGGGCCCTCTTCTTTTTATATTATACGTGAATGACATTTTCTTTCTTATTAAAACAATACATGTGCTCGTATATGCTGACGACATGAAGCTCTTTGTAGAAATAATCAATACAGAAGACTTCGAAATATTCCAGAATTAAATTAATGTCTTCTACACTTGGTGCAACAAAAATCTATTGCAACTCAACATTAAAAAAGTAGGAGGGTGGTATTCAAGACACGACCGCATGACGTTGGACTACGGTATTCTTATATTCCATTAAAACAATAATAAAGAGAATTGCAACTCTAGTATTGGCTGCAATTTTATCTAACAGTGCATTTCTGAATGCTGAGACGTTAAAACGTTATAAATAATAATATATACTAAAAGAATGGATATCTTTTATTTAATCGCTGTCATTTCATACATATTCGAATCAACCCTTTGTTTGCTGCACTACCAAGACAATCATTCAATTGAGCGAATTGGTAAAATTTTCCTATCTAAGCAAAAAGCAAACTTTACGAAACTATCTGAAATTGGAGCCCAGAACGATTCAAACGAAAATTTTAAATTTGAAAATTGTTTGACATTTAATCGATAAAACTCATGCTAGGTTAGTTCCAGCCCAGCATATAACTTCATGTATTTGAAAAACAAAAACGTTTGGTTCAATAACTCAATATAGCAAGAGCTCAATCACACGTTTTTCGGTAGTTGTTATCAAGGTTTGGGCGAGTGACAGGATAATATCTTAACTTCTTCAGTTGTGATTTAGAGCATTTCTAATTGTTTTGTTATTTTTCACGATAGCGACAAGTTTGTTTCTTTCTCTGTGTGCGAGAAACAAAATCAAAACCGCGCACCGAGAAACAAAAACGAAAATTTAATGAATGCTCATTGAGAAAACTTGCAACTCTTTTTACCAATAATTTATGATACTCAAAAGAACCCGTTTTGATCTAAATCAAATTTCTAGTAAATAAGTGTTGATCATTCATAGGTAGTAATTTTTCTTCGATGAATTAAGACTGGCTGAAGAAGTTAAAACGCTGCTGTAAAATCAAATTCACAACTATGTTCGTTAAGACATTTTAATATTTTCAATGACAATAATAATCCGATACAACTATCTATACACACGCATAAGCTATCCAACCATGTGCTATTACTATCCATACATACGCTATAACTAATCATTACACACGCAGCAGCTATCCACACACAAGCTATAACTATCCGTACACACGCTGAAGATATACACGCAATAGCCATAATATGCTACACATGCTAGTGTCTTACACACGCTATAGCTAGCCATACACACGCAACAGCGCCATCCCTGTCATCGCAAATGTCATAGCAATACAGATGCACATACGCTATATGTGCACACTGCACACACACTAAATGGCGGTAGCTTTCCTAGTGGCGGTGCTGGCTCGTGCAGTTTCTGGCAGTTCTGGCAGTTTCGTGCAGTTTTCACCCAACGATATCTGAATTGGATTACCGCTGGTGGGGTCCAACTCAGATCGAAGGAGAACCGAACTGAATGAAGAAATGCAGCTGCCCACTACCTCCGCCGCTGCTGCCTGATACTACCGCTCTGGTTCTGCTGCAGCTCAGTTTGGCCGCTGGAATCAGCCACCGCTGCTGATTATACAAGACCGGCCTGGTGGCCTTCCACTTGTTAACTGATGAGGCCTTCCACTTGCTATGAGACGACACAGGCTATTATATAGCCCAAAGCAAAAATCCATCCGCGAGCAAACAAGAAGCGAGCTTGTGATTGGTTGAATGTGCACGACTTTTAACACAACTTTTAACTAGTTTAGTATCGAAAACATATTTAAATTATTATATGACAATCTTGCGCAATATTTCCCCTATCAATCAAGCCATTGGTGTTTAGAATCTGTTCAGTGGTAATGATAAAAGAAGCATTTTAAAACGGTGTTGAAACACCTGTTGCAGCTACCGAAAGCGAGCTCGTTATTGGTTGAAAGCTGCGAGACTGTTTACAAAGTCAGATCGGTTGTATCCGTTAGTGTCGACTGTGCTTGTGAAGAGAGGTGGTGATTGGTTGCTCGGTATGATTTAGACAATCGATGTGATTTATCAATTTTTCAATAGTGTATCTCGAACAATAGGTTATTTTTGTTACATAAATTCAACCGTAAAAGAATTTCTGATCGGTTGATGCCAAAACCTCGAAATTCTGAAAAGAAATGACTGATATATAAGCGCTCAAAACCTGACCACTTTTCCCTGGTTTTCCCCGGTTGAATTACTAGATTTTTAAATTCAGGTGCCTAACTTCGATATAGACGTTAGTCCAACGTCAAAATGTAATTCAATAGCCTTCAGCAGAAAAACAGTAACACCACCAACAGACATTTTCTTAGGAAAACAACCAGTAGAAAAATGCAAAATCGTAAGGGACCTAGGCGTAGTCTTAGACTCCAAACTTACATTAATAGAACATTATAACACCATTATCATCAAAGCAAATAGTATGGTGGGGTTTATAAAACGCTTCGGCCATGATTTTCAGGACCCATATTCAATCAAACTATTATAAATTACATACGTCCAAACAATTCTGGAATACTGTAGCATTGTATGGAATCCCTATATTGTTACACATGAAGAACGCATTGAATCTGTCCAAAAACAATTTCTTTTGTACGCGCTTCGTAAGTTAAATTGGACAGCATTTCCCTTACAATCATATGAAGCACGCTGCATGATTATAGACATAAGAGCACTTAAAGAACGCCGCGAACTTTCAATGCTTTACTTCATCAATGACATTATTTCTCAACGCGTGCAATCTTCTAGATTATTATCGCAACTATATTTTTATGCACCCAGTCGTCAGTTAAGAAATCGTAAAATATTTTCAAACAACTCTCACTGAACTAACTACTCAAGAAATTGCCCAATAAATCGCATGATGCGTCACTGTAATCAGCACTGCGAAAATATCGATATCGCTATGAGCAGAAATTAAATCAAAAAACGACTAACTACAGCAAATAATTTATGGAATATGAAAACATTGTATTATTATAACTGTAGTTTACATTTGCTTGACGAAATAAATAAATAAATAAATGCACGAAAACGCTCTATAATTAAAACACGGGAATAATGCAATGTGACGAAAAAGGCTAATATAAATGTTAAACAAAGAAAAGTGAAAAGTGATAGAATTAAATAGTGAGTGAATAAAAAGTGTAAAGTGTAGTGAAAACAAAGATGTCTAAAAGGTAAGGGGCCATCCATATACCACAAACTGGGGGGGGGGGGCTGTTGTGGAATGTCCACGGTCCTTACAAAAAAAAAGAATTTATATGTGCATTTGTCCACGGAGGAGGGGGGGGGGGTAATAATCGTTAAAAATCTGTCTACGTGGTATGTGGATGGCCCCTAACACAAAACTAATAAATAGGCCGGAATTAACATGAAAATAATTCAGAACTAAAACAAATCTAATGAGTAATGGGTATGAGTAAGTCATGATAAAAATGAACAACATAAAAATTTAAAACAATTGGACGTGGTAAAACTATATGATAAAAATAGAAGAAGTAACTCAAACATGCAGCAAAACAGACAGTAACTTTAAAAAAAGAAAAATACAAAAGTAGAGCTGAAAATGGTGCAAAGATTGTCCCAAAAGGAGAACATAACTGGCACCAAAATAGAAAAAAAATAGTTACCAACAAGTGAATAGAAAAAATAATTAAAATGAGGCTAAAATAACACGAATGATCAAAAAAATTCGCAATAGAGGCAAAAACCTGACACAAAATGCCGGAAAATTCCATACGTTGCACAAAAACCAACACATATAAGTACAGTAAAAAGTTTACATTAATATGAAACAACAATGCGAAGGCACAGAAACAAACAAATAATTTGGGAAAAATGACTTACTGTATGAAACAGTATGAGAAATGGAAAACTGTATAAACTTGCACAAAATTACACAATCATATAGGTCATTCATTACGAGTGTACATGCCACTTGGACACGACCATCGCAGATTTTGCTCAAAGTTGGGGGAATTATTCATCTACTGTCTCTTTGGAAAAATCCCAATTTTGGTGTCGATTGGAATACCCCCCGCTCTGTAGGACCCCCCTCTTTATTGCAAAGTCACGCAATTTTTTTCAAAAATCTCTTTTTCTTTTTCTTACAATTCATAGACGTAAGATGTCCGAAAAATACTAATAGATGATTTTTGAAGAAAATATACCAAAAAATCCAGAAAAAATATAAGTTTTGACGGGAAGTGTTGCCAGATATTTTTTTTGTGTTTGAAAACTAAATTTACATTTTTCGGCAAATGCAGCCAGTTTTATTTAAAATTTGATAATTTCATCATGTTCCTTGGAAAATTTTACGTAAGAAACAACTATCATCTCGAGGAATTATAAGCCAATCTCGAGATATAACATTTTTACGAAAATAATTGTAAATTTCGTAATTGTTTTATTTCATAATTTATAGACGTAAGTCACCCGAAAAACAGTGATAGGTGAATTTTGAAGAAAATAAACCAAGGAATCCAGAGAAAATATTGTTTTTGACCGGAAGTGTTGCCAGATAGATTATTTTTGGATTTTAAAATTAAATTCGCCTTTGCGACCAGTGAAGCTAATTTCATTTTAAATAAGATCTTTTTCTCGGTAAAATTTTACCAAAGAAGCACTTACCTCCCCGTGGCTCATATCACGAGCCAATCTCGAGATATAACATTTTTACGAGAAATTAATTACGAAATTCAAAACTATTTTCGTAAAAATGCTATATCTCGAGATTGGCTCATGTTACCCCAGAGTGATAAGTGTGTCTTACGTAAAATTTTCCAAGAAATAAAATGAAACCATCAAATTTGAACTAAAATTATCTGCATTTGCCGAAAAATGCATATTTAGTTTTAAAATAGAAAAATAATCTATGTGGCAACACTTCCGGTCAAAAATAATATTTTTTTTGGATTCCTTGGTTTATTTTTTTCAAAATTCACCTACCACTATTTTTCGGGTGTCTTACGTCTATAAATTGTAAAAAAAAATTAATTACGAAGTTTACAACTTTTTTCGTAAAAATGTTACAACTTTTTTCGTAAAAATGTTAAATGGCTCATATTACCTCGGGATATAATTGTTTCTTATACGAATATATAAATCTTCTCTTAAAGGTCACCAACATGTCATTTGTGCGGACTGGGATGAAGTATAAAGTATGAAGTATGAAGTATGAAGTATGAAGTATGAAGTGTGGTTTCCGAAATTTACGCGGTATTTTTTTTTTTTGCGCGGATTTCGGTTTCTCTTCACTCGGATTGCAGAATTTAAGCGGGTTTTTTACGCGGATTCCAGAATTCACGCGGTTTTTTACGCGGGTTCCGGAATCTACGCAATTTTTTTTAAACGGTTTTTTTACGTGGCACGAATCCCCCGCGTGAAAAGCGACTTTAGTGTATAAAGTATAAAATATAGAGTATAGAGTATAGAGTATAGAGTATAGAGTATAGAGTATAGAGTATAGAGTATAGAGTATAGAGTATAGAGTATAGAGTATAGAGTATAGAGTATAGAGTATAGAGTATACAGTGTACATTTTACAGTTTACAGTGTACATTTTACAGTTTACAGTGTGCAATATACAGTGTACAATATGCAGTGTACAGTCTCGCTTGTCGCTTCTTCCGAGCAGCACGTACAAAACTCTGTCTCCACAAACAAGTGCTCTGCGCGCTGCCGTTCTTTTGTTTAGTTCTGCTACATTGGCTTTCTTTTTGATTGTGCGAAGAAATGGAAGGCAATACCATTGCAGCGCAGCTAACTCTGAAGGTGGACCTTGTGTGATGCATGTTAACACAGCCGTAATTGACTTTGCATCCTGTGTCCCGCGCCCCTCGATACGTGAAGTCGAAAAAATAATCAAAAGTGAAATGAGAATCAATATCGATGAAGTGGATAGTATACAAATGCATCATGTGCGCAATTGTGTGCTGATAACATTCAAGTTACTCGATGCCGCTGAAAAATTCATTACCGAAAATAACATGAAACATCGTATTCGGAATGAGCAGTTAAACTATTTGATTCCGGTGTATATGGAAGACAATGCTATTGATGTACGCATCCATGACCTTCCAAGGGCGTTTAGTCCGAGGTCAATAGAACGTGTGATAAGCGAGTATGGAGAAGTTTTGTCTATTAGACACGACACGTGGAAAAACTTCTTTCCGGGAGTTTACAATGGCGTACGTATTGTGCGTATGCATTTAACCAACCCAATACCAAGTTTTGTCACATTTGCCGGTCGAACCTACTCCGAACAAAGTTTGGTTACCTACAAAAACCAACGCGCAACTTGCCAATGGTGTGGCTTAGAAGCTCATCCGTAAACCCCTGCAACAAATCGGTACAACACAGTTCGTCATCCTCGACACCCAACGACGAAAAAAGAAGTAAACAGTCATCAACGAAATTACCATCAGCGGAAACAACAAAGACAACAACACAAAATCCTAATGCGAAACTGCCAACAACTAAAACAGCAACGGAAAAAAATTGGTCCAAGATACATCAGCGCAAACTAAGGACAACTAACCATCGAGTTTAAAGAGATAAAACGAAGACTCCGAAAGTACAAAACCTCGAATGGAAGCGATAGCGAGATGTCAGCCAGCGAGAACGACATGATTTGCTCTGACCCGGAGGCAGGCAAGAATATTGGTTCACCTCCCCGGAAAAGGACAACTGAAATGGCCCCACAACAGAAAAAAAAACAAATGCATCAAATAATAATATACAGCAGCAGTAGTGTTTTTGATTTTATTTTTTGTATCTGGCACCGTAAACCAAGAGGTATTGTGCCGTGTCAAATAAACGAGTTAATAAAAAAAAATATGCAGTGTACAGTATACAGTGTACAATTTCCAGTGTACAGTATACAGTACATAGTATAAAGTGTAAAGTGTAGAATATAGAACATAGGAAAAAATAACATTTCTTAACACAACATAACGGAATATGTTTACTTGTGTGTAATAGAAATTATTATGATTAATCGTTCCGAAAATAATACTTGTAAAAAGAGCCAAATATAAACCGCACAATCAGTACTTGATTCTCTGTAAAAACCAGGGTAAATTTCGCAGGTCAGGTCAGTGATGACACAAAACACTGAATGTCGGAAGCGGAGCACTATGGGACATATTCATACAAGCAAACGGACAAACATATTTTCATCATTTTTTCAACACTTTTGGTATGTTTTCTACTTGTTATGATAAAAAAAAGTTGCTTAAGATCATTTGTGACTGTATTACGGTCAAATTTTGATGGAGGCGTTTATGTTTGGTATGAAAGGCGAAATTTATAAATGAACTTGTCGGAATTCATCCCCTCCTCCCTTTCAGTGGCTGCCCTCCCATTTCTCATACGCTTTTGAGAACCTCCAATATATAAGGAACATGTATGTCATCCCCCTGGTGAATATCAATCAATCCGCTCCGGAGATAAGGTGAAATATAAACAGAGATTCTAAAACAAAAATATTTTTTTTTCAAGTGCTTCAGTTTTGCTCATATTTGAAGAGATTGATCATAAACCAAACAAAAAGACTCGTATTTTATCATTTGCCTGTTAAGGTGTCTAATCTCAAATTAAAGTGACAAAAATTTTTTGAAACATGTTTTTAGATTTGTCTTTTTCTCGAAAAACAGTAGATTTTCTACCATTTCTCATCATCATCTCTCAATTTCAGCCATTTGTTTTTTTTTCCTCATATATCATTTATTTGACACGGCACAAATACAATTTAATGTTTAACGGCGCCAATTATATCTGGTGACTTAAAAACTAAAAGCAAATTTTTTATCCTCGCTGCCGACTATGAGCTGAAATTAAGTCTAACTTAAAACTAGCATGAATTTTTCAATCAGTGTTTTGTTGTTGAATGGTCGTCTGATGCTCTTCGAATGGCCGATGTCATGAGCTGGGGCAGAGGTTTGTATTTTCGGGTCCTGGAGGTATTGTGCGAGGTCTAGTTGCTGGTTATGGTTCGTTGTTGTTGTTCGCTAGTGTTCAAGTGGCCATTTGGTATGTGCCGCTGAGCCAAAATATCACTGAAGGCCTCGGGTTCTCTGGTCGTGGCGAATTCGAGTGGGGTGCAGTTGCTGATTCCAAAATCTGTGCTTAAGGTTCAAACGTGTTCTTGTCGTTTTGTTGGGTGTAGACGGAGAGGAACGGGACTAGACTGGGGCATGGATGGATTTTAGAAAAACGTATATAAGGGTCATGTAGGGTATGTCACGGCTCGCCAAGACATCACGAACAGGTACAGCTGGCCGTCTACCTCCGGTCTCAAGGGAAGCTACTAATTTAGACCTGGCGTCACGGTGTACAGGGCATGACCAAACCACATGCTCTATGTCGTGATAACCCTCACCACAGGCACAGATACCACTTTCCCCGAGCCCAATACGACGGAGATGCGCACCAAATCTATAGTGATTGGACATAAGCCGAGACATCACGCAAATGAAATCTCGACCTACATCCAACCCCTTGAACCACGGATTCGTCGATACCTTGGGTATAATGGAATGTAACCACCTTCCCAGTTCCCCTCTGGTCAAAGAATTTTGCCAACTGATGATCGTATTCTGACGTACAAATGCAAAAAATTCATTAGAAGCAATTGGTCTTTCATAAATTTCACCGTTTGTTGCGCCCACCTTAGCCAAAGAGTCCGCTTTCTCATTGCCCGGTATCGAGCAGTGAGTAGGGTCCCACACTAAGGTAATCTGAGAAGATTTTACGGATAAAGCACTCAGATGTTCCCGTATTTTCCCCAGGAAATACAGAGAGTGCTTAACATCTTTCATCGATCGGAGAGCCTCATAGAACTGAGACTGTCCGTAAAGATGAAATAATGGTCCGTGGGCATTTTTTCGATAATCCCTAGGGTGTACTGAATTGCAGCTAATTCTGCGACGTAAACAGAAGCAGGATTATCGAGCTTATGGGAGACGGTTAAATTGTTATTGAAAATACCGAAGCCAGTGGACCCATCAAGAAGTGATCCGTCAGTGTAGAACATATTGTCGCAGTTGATGTTTCGATATTTATTAGAAAAAAATTTGGGGATCTGCTGCACGCGTAAATGATCCGGGATTCCACGGGTTTCGTCTATCATGGATGTATCGAAAAACACAGTAGAATTAGAAGTATTCAATAAGTTGACACGATTTGGAATATTCGAAGAAGGATTGATATTTTGGGACATGTGATTGAAATACAATGTCATAAAACGGGTTTGAGAATTAAGTTCGATTAACCTTTCAAAATTTTCAATCACAGGACGGTTCAAGACCTCACATTTGATAAGAATACGGAAAGACAGGCTCCAAAAGCGGGTTTTCAAAGGTAGAACTCCAGCTTAGACCTCCAAACTCATCGTATGGGTCGATTGCATGCAACCTAAGGCGATACGCAAACAACGATATTGTATTCGCTCCAGTTTGATCAAATGTGTGTTTGCTGCGGAGCGGAAGCAGAAACACCCTTACTCAATAACAGACAATATCGTTGTTTGGTAAAGTCTTATAAGGCCTCCTGGATGGGCTCCCCACCATTGTCCGGTTATTGTACGAAGAAAATTCACTCTTTGTTGACATTTTTTCATCAGATACCTCACGTGGCAACCCCAGGTGCCTTTAGAGTCGAACCAGATACCAAGATATTTGTGTACCAAAACCTGAGAAATCGTTTTACCCATTAATTGTGTTTGAAGCTGAGCAGGTTCATGCTTCCTAGAAAAAACTACTATCTCAGTCTTCTCCGGAGAGAATTCGATACCTAGCTGTTAAGCCCAAGCAGACATATTGCCCAAGGTATCTTGCAATGGTCCTTGCAAATCGGGCGCTTTGGCTCCTGTAACAGAGATTACACTGTCGTCTGCAAGTTGTCTTATCGTGCATGAATTTGCCAGACATTCGTCGATGTCATTTACATAAAAATTGTAAAGAAGGGGGCTTAAACATGAGCCCTGGGGAAGAACCATGTAGCTAATTCGAAATGTTGCCAAATCGCCATGCGTAAAATGCATATGCTTTTCGGACAAAAAATTGTGCAAAAAATTGTTCAAAGTTGGAGAAAATCCTTGTCGGTGAAGTTTACCCGAAAGAATGTCAATAGAAACGGAATCAAAAGCCCCCTTAATGTCCAAGAACGCAGACGCCATTTGTTCTTTGCGAGCATACGCCAGCTGAATATCTGTTGAAAGCAACGCAAGACAATCATTCGTTCCTTTGGCACGGCGGAAGCCAAACTGAGTATCTGATAGTAGACCAATTGATTCGACCCAATGGTCTAAACGACGGAGTATCATTTTTTCCATCAACTTCCGGATACAGGTCAGCATTGCAATCGGCCTATAAGAGTTGTGATCAGAAGCTGGTTTCCCTGGTTTTTGGATGGCGATCACCTTCACTTGTCTCCAATCCTGCGGTACAATGTTTTGCTCCAGGAACTTATTGAACAAGTTCAACAAGCGCCTCTTGGCATTGCCGGGTAGATTCTTCAACAAGTTGAATTTGATTCTATCTAACCCAGGCGCGTTATTGTTACAGGACAGGAGGGCAACTGAAAATTCTGCCATCGTAAAAGGTGATTTTATCGCGTCGTGGCCCGGAGACGCATCGCGAACAATGTTTTGCTCAGGAACAGAGTCCGGACATACTTTCCTGGCAAAATCAAATATCCACCGACTTGAAGACTCCTCGCTTTCGTTGACCGTTACGCGATTCCGCATTCTTCGGGCTGTGTTCCAAAGAGTGCTCATCGATGTCTCCCTCGACGTCTCGTTCACGAACCGACGCCAATATCCGCGTTTCTTTGCTTTAGCCAGGCTTTTAAGCTTGGTATTAAGCTCCGAATACCGTATATAGTCGTCGGGTATACCCTTCTGGAAGGCCAAAAACGCGTCGGATCTTTGCATGTAGACATCGGAGCACTCTTGGTCCCACCACGGAGTGGGAGGCCGTTCTTTGATCGTTACGCCGGGTTATTTCTTCGTTTGGGCTTGCAACGCGGCGTCGAGAATCAAGCCCGCGAGGAGGTTGTATTTTTCAAGTGGTGGATGATGTTGAATCGACTCGACCGCTTTGGAAATCATTTCCTCGTATAACTTCCAATCGACATTCCGTGTGAGGTCATACGGAATGTCAATTGGTCGCATGCGAGTTGACCCGTTATTAATTGAAATAAGAATAGGCAAATGGTCGCTACCGTGAGGATCAAGGATTACCTTCCATGTGCAATCCAACCGTAGCGACGTCGAACATAAGGATAGATCCAAAGCGCTTGGGCGCGCTGGAGGTTTCGGGATACGTGTCATTTCACCGTTTTTTAAAATAGTCATGTCGAAGTCATCGCAAAGGTTATAGATTAAAGAGGAGCGGTTATCATTGTATGGGGAACCCCAAGCCACGCCATGAGAGTTGAAGTCTCCCAAAATCAAACGTGGCGAGGGAAGAAGTTCTATTAAATCAAAGAGCAGCCGTTGCCCAACCTGTGCTCTGGGAGGAATATATATTGAGGCAATACAAAGCTCTTTACCTTGTATTGTCATTTGACATGCGACAACTTCGATGCCTGGAATCGAGGGGAGGTTAATACGATAGAAAGAATAGCACTTTTTAATCCCTAGAAGTACTCCTCCATATGGGGTGTCTCGATCAAGGCGAATAATATTAAAATCATAGAAGTTGAGATCAATATTTGAAGTAAGCCAAGTTTCACAAAGGGAAAATGCATCGCATTTGTTTTTATTTAACAAAACTTTAAACGAATCAATTTTTGGTAAAATATTTCTACTATTCCACTGTAAGACAGAGATAGAATCCTTCAGATTAGCAGATGAATTAGGCATCGAAGGATACGATCGCTGCAAGGAGCTGCAGTCCACAATGTCAGAAAATTTCACCAGTCCAGCATTTGATTATTCAACTGGATGTGCAAAAGGAACGACTGGGGTTTTAGATGTTCCAAGAAGTGCTGGGAACTCCTTCTGGGACTTTAAATTTGCAAGCCCAGGAGGAGTTTGCTTCGGTTTTTCCGCTGAACTTTTAGGTTTGTTTGTACCATTCATTTCATTTAGGGAAATCTTTGGACCTTTTCGGGGAAGTTTAGGAGAGGAAATATTTTTCCTCTTTTTAGACTCCCCAGGATTGGCGTAAGATGTTCCCGCTGGTGAATCGTCAGAATCGGTTTCATCAGAGGACAACAGATCGAAGGGGTTCGAAGTAACGGGAGAAGTGGTAACGGTCTTCTTCAGCATCTCAGCGTAGGAACGCTTTGAACGCTCTTTGAGAGACCGTTTTATTTTATCCCTGCGCTGCATGTACACCGCACATGTCGAGAGCTCATGCAGATTTTCCCCCCAGTGAATACACTTTTCAGCGTTAACACTGCAAGAATCTTCCGCATGAGACTCCCCACACTTGCCACAACGTGCCTTATTGCAGCAGTAGGCGGCTGTATGGCCTAACTGCTTGCAATTCAGGCAGTTCATGACGCGGGGTACGTATAGCCTCACAGGGAGACGAACCCGGTGGATCGAGACGTGGCTTGGTAGTGCAGACCCGGCGAACGTAACTCGAAACGAGTCTGACGGAGTGTAAACTTTTTTGTCACCGACGAGCGATACCGACCGCAATTGCTTGCAGTCGAGCACCTTCGCATCGGGACATGTGCTGTTCTTGAAGCACCCTTTAGCACTTTTCAATATACACTCCACGGAAAGACTCGAATCGGTCACGACACCGTCGATCTTCACATCTCTAGCGGGTACATAGACTCGGTATTCCCGTGTAAAGAGCTCGGAGCAAGCTATATCGTTGGCCTCTTTAAGGTCATTGACCACGACACGGAGCTTGTTCGGCCTGATTTTAGAAATTTCAGTCACAGCTTTATAGTGTGACGTCAGGTCTTTCGAAATCTGTAATTTGTTCAATGATTTCGATTTCGGCCCTGCTTTAGGCCTGAGGTAAACTGCCACTGGAAGCGTCGATCCGTCTGGATACAACCTGACACGTGAGGGAGCTGAAGAATTAACAGTAGAAGGAGGGGCAGGAGGGACAGGGTCGGGGGGATTCGAGGATGGTTGGTGCGGGAAGTGGGGGATCTACTTCCATCGCGCTAATACTAGCGCGCCGATGGGACAGACAAGAAGCACGTACCTTCCTTTCCTTTTCTCCTTCGTGTTGGAAAACGTCCACAGGAGTACACTGCACTCACCACCAAATCGTTCGACAGCAGGCAGCTACAAAGCGACAAAGTTACACAAAGGCACTTGACCTTGAATGCGAAGCAGCAATCTAAACAAAAGACACCGGGCCCGGTCAAAGAATGCCAGCACTTGTGCACACGTTTTGAATTTTATCGGAGCGAATTCGAAACACAACCGATGCTGATGCGTGTTCGGCACAGAATGAGTGCCATTTGTTGAACATTGAGAAAATGTGAAGTTTTTTTACAATTTTAAGCAACAAATTCTTCTAATTAGTCGTCTGTGTCCGGCTCTACCTATTCACTCGATGGGAATCGCTTGACAAAAAGCTAGACTGTATCTGACGAATGAGGAACCAGCTCGTAGCGCAATTCCTTCAAATTATCAGTCGTGTCGTGAGCAAAATGAGCAGGTGTGTTGTCTTGGTGAAAAAGCACTTTTTTCTTCATATGCGGCCATTTCGCCTTAATTTGTACGTGCAGTCGATCCAATAATTCACAATAATACTGTTTATTGTTTGTTTTACTATGCTCAAGCTCGATGAATATATGCTTTGCGATTCTCAAAAAAACAACGACTGATTGCTGATTCTCACCAGGTACCATGGAACGGGGTGAAATTGATCATTTTTTATAACAATTTCCAATAAACTAGCTTCCTGTACATTTTCCCCGAAACAGTATAATTTTAAAACAAGTACTGGTATGTGCTCCAGTAAACCTCTATGGCTATTGGTGAATTTTCTATCGTCTACTTCGTGAAATAAATTCGATAATTCTATAAGGTACTATGAGGTAAATTGGGGTGAAATTGATCACCATTGAAATCCATACATTTTTTCGGCAATGTGCTTTTGTTTCGATATGCTAAAGATGAATGATGATTTCTGTACTGAAAAATATCATTTACAGCTAGTTTTGAAACGAAAATAACGATATTTCAGATTAAAATTTGTTTATTTTGGTTCACGAGCAGTTTGTTACTAAATTTGCTCTTATTTGATCGTTGTTAGACCGATTTCAATTCGGTTTGTTGCAAAAGCTCAGAAACTAGCTCTGAAATTAAAATCTTTGTGGTTTCCTGCGAATTCATCAGTATTTTTTTGATGGTATGGAATGATCATTGTTGAAAATTACATTTTTTGAGCTTTTATCAAACTTTACTCACTTCTCCAAATTTAACGTAATTAGCCCTCAACTAAGATTACTTCAAGTAAATTCAATACTATTTTTTGTTATTTGGAAACTTGTTTGATCAAATTTGATTGAGTTCTGACTGAGTTAGAAGAATTTCTCGAAAATATGAGAAATTGCACCGGGCATGCAAGGGTTAGCTTTGACAGGTATTTGAATCATGCAAAAGTTGCGTTTAAGGACACGTTAACAATGCCTAGTGTTGTAAGAGTAATATCTTTTGATTAGTATTTTTACAACGAATTTTCAGGTGATCATTTTCACCCCACTGATCAATTTCACCCCATTCCACGGTACTCAAGAGGATAGTGATTGATTTATCTCTCAGCTGGTCTTGAGTTACGTGCTGACCTAACAAGCCAGTTGTAATAGGTTCGAGTCCAGGCTCGAGAGACTGTTAGTGACAGTATCAGCGTACTGCTAGCCCCGCAATTGTCTTGTACACTAACAGTTGGCTGCGAAGTCTGTGTATAATAAAACAGAAGGTCGAGTTCCGAATCAGAATGTAGCACCCTAGGCTTTGCTAGTAGTCATTGATCATTGTTTCATCGATTGTCACGGATACCAGATTTTCCGCAAAACATTTGATGCGCTGGTCTATTTGATTATTTGTTAAAAAACGCGACATTCGTAGCGCGTGCAGCTTCTTTACGTATAAATTTTATGAATGATATGTTCAACTCTTTTCTATAATATGTTGTGGTTTTAGCTGGCTTGCTCAAATACACTTCGTGATCATTTAGCACGACTTTTTCGAATTTTTTGGATGTTTTCTGGTTTCTGGAAACTTTGCATAACACTTTTGAAGCCAATTGCTTTGCTTGAACAATATTTTTCCCATCAGGAAGCAATATTAAAAACGAGTTAATACAATCGAGCAACCCCTAAGATTTTTGTTTGGCAACGCCATCTCTGTGCCAGGCCGAAGACTTAGCTCATGAAGAACTTATGAAAATACGGTGTATTCAAAAGCCGATTGATGTTGAAAAAATTTTACTGCAAACCCGTTTTAATTATTTGTCTTAGGTAAAAAATTTACCATGAATAAAGTGCCAATAGAACTATTTGATAAAAGCAATATTGGAGCCCAACATTACTAAAATTATGATTCGCATTTAAAATGACCCGAAAATTACTAGTAAGGGGCAAAAAATTGGCAGTAAAAGCAGGTTATAACAAAATACAGAAGAGACGAAAACCGAACTGAAAATAATAAAACAAAAGTAAATACCAAATAAATAACAATTCAAAAATTATCCGGAATTGGAATAAAAGTTTGCATATATTGAAAAATAATTTGTTAAATGGCTTACATTGACTTCCTCTTTAAGAATTCTTTCAATGATAGATGCTAAGATTACGATCTTGAAGCAATATTCTTATGTTAATAACCTTTATCCAACACTAAAATATAGCTCTCTGGATATAATAGAGTACCGATTCAGCATCGAACATTTTTGACTCTTTTTCAGAAACCGGAAATTGCCACGACGGATTTTAAAACAGCATCTGGGATCAATCCGATTTCGGAAGTGGGTGATATTTGATCATTTTCGGAAACCGGAGATCGGCATATTGGACTGAGAAAAGTTGCTGAACGCTTAATTAATTTACAAACGATTACTGCAAAAACGAAGGAGCTGCCCAATAATAAATCAAAAATCATTCAACCAACCAAATGTGTAAATCTTGCCAAAAAATTTTAAAACTGTTTGGAAATAACTAAATTTACCACAATAGCTTAAAAAGACAGAAGTTATAAAAATTTTCTAATGTTGGAAATTTAAGAGTTGTGAAATAATAAATATAGATTATCCTAACAGATAAAGTCATGGTGGTGTCACTATTTTAATAATTGTGTGGATGCAATCTGGATCTATAGCTCTTCATCATCACACGGAAAAATTTCAATTATTCTGGAAAATAAAATTACATATTAAGGTATAGCACCCTCACTCACATCGATCATTCTCACACCCCAGAATGAAACGTCGTGCTGTTGTTTTCGGCAAAAATTCTCAACATTCTTTGCAAACATTTCCAGACACTGCCACGAAACCGCATTCTTCTGTTGGATCTTGCAGCAAACACGCGAAGGGAACTCCCTTTTTCACACACACACAAACACAACCCGTTCCGGTGCTGCCTGCTTGACCAACGTCCCTGTGTAGGACTGTTCAACATTCTTCATGCTTGCTGCCAGGAGGAATCGAGGTATAATAGAGGTACGAATCGACCGGCCGTCGTCCTCCGGTGTGGTCCTCCGTCGGTTGTTTCGAAAAGGGATGCATGTTTGGATCGGAAATTTCATTTCATTCAGGCCTAAGTGGATGCGCTTCACTTGAGCAACCGCACCCGAGAGAGAGAGAGAGCGAGTGAGTGGTTCGATACTGTGCGGCAATGGAATTTAATAATAACTCTCACCCCCTTTGATAATTTTCCTCAGCTCTAAATCGGTTGTTGTAACTGCTAGCACTGTAAAGGAGATGAAATTTTCCAGATGCTACCTTCAGTGACTGACCAACAACGGGAAGCATATATGCACAGTGAAGATGGTGGTTGCACCTATTGGGACCTTGAAGGCTATGTGTTTTTTTTCTCCTCCAATTAACGAATAATTACTGCAAGATTCAAGTGAGGTAACAATGGTTCAAAGCATTTATTAGCATTTACGTTATTTGAGAACTCCCAAAACATCAATAATGAATCAAAAATTTTCTAAATCAAATTAGGGAAAACGTTTTAACTTGCATGTACCATTTTGAACAAGAATATCAATTTCATCTCGACGTTCCCAATTTAGCTATTGATTTTCAAGTGGGCTAACGATGTAAATAATTAATCAACCGCAAAATATTAAATCATTTCTGACCATCCTCCTATCCTAAGAGCACCAACAAATTATTTTGCATTCCAGCACGATTGGTCAAAAATAGGTACTTACACATTGTGGCTTCGATCAATTGCAAAACACCGGATTTGAAGGGGGGCAAAGGGGGCAAATGCCCCGGGCCTCCCGATTCAAGGGGCCCCCCTAATCCTGGGGCGACCTTTTTTTATTTTGCTCGTCACCTTCCAGAACGTTACCTCTAAGTATTTTAAGAAAAGAGGGCCTCACAGACAAATTTGCCCCGGGCCTCCCAGCGTCTAAATCCGGCCCTGCAAAACACCGTCGTTTTACAAGCCCAGTATTAGTTTTAGGTTCACCGCAAATTATGCACTAATAATAATGACTTTCATGCTATTTTTGCAGCCGCTCTCGTACTTTCTCCGCAAAGGTAGCACAATTATTCGGTTTACTAATCCCTTACTAAATGAAATGAAAGCCCAACAGTAGTACCACTGGCAGTTTCAAATCGGAATTCTATGAACGTTCTCTCGATTGCACCTTGTCGCTTGACGGCCGTAAGCGAGAGGTATGTAGAGGGGTTGATGAAAATTGTTGAATTCCAGTATTTGTTAACAAGAACCACATGTGAATGTGGACGCACCGTACATTCCATAGGGGAAGTGAGCAATGCCAAGCATTATTTTATGTTGTTTAATATTCGCTCAATGACGGATGGACCACCGAAGCCATGTGTGTTTCCCCGCCGCAGGGGCCAATTTTTTTATTCTGCTTGATCCAATTTGAGAACTTTTTTTCCATTTCATTTTAACGCTGATTGCATTCCTTCCGATTTTATTACCTACTAGATGACCAGGATTTTTACCAAAGGGAAAACTTTTTAAAACTCCCCAATGGGTCGGCCCATGTCCGAGCGAATCCAGTGAAGTGATTTAAATTACCGCCTGACAAATTGCCGCCGGTCCTGATGGAGAAAGCTTTGACGCGAGTTGCCCCGTAATTGATAAACTCCCTTTATAAATCAAAATTAATGATAAATAAAATGCTGATGTTTTCCCCCAAAGTAAAGCAGTGAGCCAGAGAAGAGAGAAAAAAAGCAGGTGGGTACTAGAGTAGGATAAACGCAGCAAACGCCAAGATTAATTGATTTCCATGAGCCGTGCGGTTTGAAGACTTCAGACTTTCAAAACAAATGGTATGACCTTTTAATGTTAGAAGCAATTTGACATTCATCAAACTTTCCCCTCCCGGGGTTGGCTTTCGCGGTAAGGTGTGATTGATGACTTCGACATTGAACACGGTCTCTATACTCTCTACAAGGACTATTCATTCCACCACAATTTATGGTCAGCCTAATCTTGCTCAAGAACTGCGGTTGGGAAACTTAATGTTTTCACGGCGAATTTATAAGAAAACTTCTGCAATAGGCCGTTAAAAAATGTTGTGAATCTGATGGCAAAAGTAAAATGAAAACTTTCATTGCTACCAAATATATTTAATTTCGAATCACAAATTTTTAAAATTACCTGTTGCAACGCAAAAACATTCAGTTAAAGTATGTACTGACCAAAATTGAGACGTGAGTCGTATCAAGTAACAGCAATCAATTTACATTCAATGTAACAACTAAACCTATATGTATCAGTAAAAATATATTGGATTGATGGAACCTTTCATTTCTCCTAATCTGATGCCTTTTACGAAATCCTTATCGACTAGTATTATTTCCCTTATGGGTCTTGTTGGTCAATTTTTGCTACAACAGTGTTCAACTGTAAGATGTATATCCTCTTTTACATCGTGTGAAAGCCACTCAATTCCGCACTTTCCAGATTCGCCTCACGCTCGAGTCCCATAACCGGACGGAAGAAATCGAGGAAAGTATTATTGTTTCCATTACTGAACCCCATCCGCCTCACGATTATTTCCTTATACTTGCTACTCAAATGTTACTCGGAGAAAGCGTAAAATTATTCACATGTTATTTTACCGTCGGCTAAAAGAGAAGGTTAAATGCGCTGTAAATTTGTAGACCGTTAGCAGAAAACTGGAAATAAAGTGCCAAAATGTTTAAATCGAGGAACACGACTGTAGGAAGCTATTCTCTCTGGCTCACTCACATTCCGGTTCTTGCGTTCGGAAGCCAACTTCACACCCGGACGACCGTTGCAGTGTTGAACCTTTACGCCTTGCGAAACCGTTTGAAGTAGCATACGAGTGCACACAATGGAATCCTATATGTCAGGACGTTATCCCGACGAGTCTCATTGCACGAAAGGCAACCTTTTCATCGCAAGCTGACTGTTAAGTAAGTAGGGTAGCTGCAACTGTACCGGTCTGAATATGTTTTCAAATCAGAACCCAATGTTAGATATTGAATATTTAACTGATATCCTCTCGGAAATCCGCTTCAATGTTTTTGAAATGAAACATGGCACAAGTTGGCACTCTATAGCAGAGAAAAACTATATCCTCTATGCACTCTTTTGTTCAGCTATGCAGTGCAGAAATGCGGCATTGGCAAAGCCGCCATTCCATCGGTTCAGGGTAACAGAAACCTTGAAATGGATGATGATGATGAAGATGCTGAGCCATCCCGTATCGAGTCGGCCCGGCGTCGAGCGAGCACATCATCATTCATCAGATTTAATGGGTGTTGGAAAGCAAACCGGATGATAGGACGATTGTTGTTGTGGTGTATGACCCTACTCGAAGCACTGCACTAGGAAGAAACTTTAAGCATGACTGATAACGATGACTGACGTTGCCGGGTGGAAAATGGACTGCAGCGTTGTGACGCATAATGTGAAAAATTACAACTTTGTTTTTTACTCTGGTTTTGTGTGATTGCAGTTGGTGGCTGTGTACTTAAAGAAGCCTAAACATTTTGAAAAGAATTCATTGGGATAATCTTTTATTTCTATTTTTCGAAAGTATAAAGTAACAGTACGCAATTTCGAAGAATAAGATTGATATTTTTATCATAAATCCTTTATTGCCAATGAGTAAAAATATTTGTATCAATGAACTTACCAAATCAGTCTTAATTACAATGAACGGTACAGTATCTTCAGCAAAAAAAATATATCAGAACCATGAAACTCGCTTCAACTCATTAATGTACATTATAAATAAAATGGGCTCTAGAACACTTACTTGGGTAACACCAAGTGTATTGACAATGGAATCTGAATCAAAATCACCAATTTCTTTCAATTTCTGCACACATAGCTTAGAAATTGTTCAAGAAGCGCATACAAGAACCAAAAATACAGTAAAAATATTTGCGTTATATTTAAAGCGAGGATTTTCGTACTCGGCGATAACTTCCACTTCATTGATATTAATGTCACTTGATTTTTCAACAGATCGTTCCGACAATTTTCATTTTCATTTTCGGGATTGAGAAAATGCTCTGTTTATTTGTTTTCCCAAACTTCAACGTTCTATTGTACACAAAAAATACTTATATTAGGTATTTTAGGATTCAATTTCTTTCGAAGAAATAATTCAGTGTTTTCATTCGTAGGTTTGTTTATAAAGCGAATTGAAAAATTTGACAAGTGAAAAAGCGTAAAAATTCGCGAGCGAAATCTGTCGTGGAAACCCGGTTGTAGGACACCCAGGTGTTTCAGCAGCCTGCAGTTTACACTTCAAGCGAAGAAGAAGTTGGCCGAAACTGACAGATTATAAACGCGCTGGAATGTCAAGTTTTCAATAGCTGCTTCTTTTTTCACGGGTGTGTAAGCGTGAAAAATCTAAGCCCAAGTGAAAGAGATACGATCCACGTCGTTCGATTTCGCTCGATCGAATTTGTTTATGTGAAATTTTTGAAGGTTGCCTTTGTCACGCGCGTGAAATTGTATGAAATTTTCACTTCGCTTGGAACTCTAAACATCGCTTTACAGGAAAAAACCTGGTCATCGCGTCTCGAATTGTGCTATAAACATTTGTTACTGCGATTTGAGCTCGATTCAAGGTGAGCAGTTTTCTCGATCAAAAATCCCATCATACTTTTTTTAAATCATTCATCTTTCAGGTAACACTGGTTTCAATGCATATCGAATGCATACGAAGAGAGCCACTGGATGAATTAAAAAATAACTCAATACCACTTGCAATTATCATGTTTACCTTTGGTTCAATTTTGTTTTAGCAAATGAAACATAGATGACAATACACCAATGATCTTTTACAGCTCAGCAGACATGAGACATGAGACACACTAAAACCTAATACAGTCATACTTCGATATAAGGCAACTTTATTTTTTTTTTCGTTACGTATTTTCAAGTTACGTTATATAGAAGCAAAACATGTTTTTTTTCAATTTTTTCAATTGCAAGAATGTTATTGGTTACTCAAAGATGCGCGAAAACCTATTTTCCATAACCTATCAGTTTCTTTAAACCTTTCTTAGGCCCATTTAGAAATATTTTCAGGAGCAAAAAAAAATTTTTTTTAATTGTTACAAGAGGTCAAGATGCATGAAAATCTATTTCCCATCACCTATCAGTATTTTCAAACCATTTTTATACCCATTAAGGACAGTTTTCAACAAGCAAAAAAAAAATTTTTTAATTGATGCAAGACTGTTGGTGGTTACTCACAGATGCACAAAAACCTATTTGCCATCACCCATCAGTATATTCAAACCTTTCTTATGCCCATTTAGAAAAAAAATTTCAACAAGCAAACAAATTTTTTTTTTTCAATTTATGCAAGAATGTGAATTGTTACTGAAGGATGCGTGAAAACCTATTTCCCATCACCTATTAGTATTTTTAAACCTTCCTTATGCCCATTTTGGACAATTTTCGCATTGGTTTCATTGGTTTCAAAACTTACTACAATCAATTTTGGGAAGCAATTTATAGCCCAAAAACAGTTGCTGTATCATTTATTTTCAATTTCGATACATTTTAAAAAGTTACGTTATATCGAGGTAAAAGTTATGTTGTATCGCGTTACGTTATGTCGAAGTTGCCTTATATCGAGGTATGACTGTACTGTCATTATCGCTTACGACTATCGCTGCTATTTTTGTTTGAGTTTACCTACAAAAACAACAGGATTATCGGAATACCAACAAATACGCTGGTATTGTCCAGCAGCAACGGCTCACAATGGAATAAAATGAGGTTTGCCGGTGCTGGAACAAATTAAATCAATTAAAAACAAAATGAATCAAAGCTATGCAATGATACTTCTACTTATACGTTAAAAAGGCTAATTTCACCATTGCATCATTAACACTAGAGCGCACAATTATGATTTTACACAAAAAAAAGTGCTTTCTATATTGAATTAGACTTTTTTTTAAGTATTTACTTAGATAATGAATTACAATAATGGAATGGACAAAAAATTCATAAGCACTCGCCGGCTCTTACTCTTCTATAAATTAAGGTGGAACCTCATTGAATCCAAAAATGGCCGACTTCGAGTCACCACTTCGAATTTTCAAAAGCACAAGACAGCAAACATAAAAGAACATTTTCACAGAGAACGCATTAACTATTTTCTAATCTTGTGCTTTCGAAAAGTCGAAGCGGTGACTCGAATTCGGCCATTTTTGGATTCAATGAGGTTTCGCCTTAATATTTTTAGGAATTTACTCGTTCCATATTGTGTCGGTCACGATTATTTAGTGAATATCGAAGATAAAAACTAAATAAAAACAATTTCTAACCGTTGCTCAAATGTTCAATTCTTGTTGAGTAATTTATGGTTTTTATGGTTATCATATTCATGAGATAAACTTTCAATCATCATCAGTAGCAGCATTGCAGTTTTGATTGCACGCGGATAGAAGTCGTGCCCGCTGCAATGATAAACAAAGAGAAACTAGCGGTGCTCTGCTCTACACATACTCTACGGTACTGTTGCTTTAACCAGCATGTTTTCTTCCAAGACATCAGTTTCTATTACGCTCTTACAGCAGGTTCGGAAATTGTTCAAGTAAAGGGGTTGTTTCAAACTTTTGGAAAAACCTTTACCTTCGAGACATCAAGTTAGTCTAGGTTCATGAAAGCAAACATAATTTTTTTCGATATTGATACAGAGAAAATCACAGGGAATGATTGGTGTCTATTCATATCGTCTGTGCTAGGAATGCTCGCATGTGATTGGTTCATTGTTCGCCTAAATTTGATCTTGACACTTTTTATAGATTTTTACCACTTTGCGAAGAAAAAATAATGATTACTAGCATATTACAAAATTGTTCAACATTTTATCTATCCAACGACATATTGGTTATTGTTATCCATCAAGTGGTTATGCTGTTATTATCGTTTGAAATCTGACGCACCATTTGCCAGTTTCATTTCCAATTTTACAGAATGCATACCAGTATAGAAAACAAAGACGTAGTCCCACGTCAAAAATTGACAGTCCCTTCTCGTCCCCATCAGCCTAATGGGACATACTCAAACAACGTACCCTGATTTTTAGACCATTTAGTAGCGTTTGGTCACAAAATGCCAACTCTTCGTGAATAAAAACGTAAAGCAGGTATTAGACGAAGCAAATTTTTGCTATTTTTCAATACAGATTTTATTTTGTGCAAATAAAAATCGTACCAAAAATAGCAAATATTTGCGTCGTCTAATACCTGCTTAAGATTCGATTACATCCCCCTCTTTCAGGAAAAAAGTGCGGAAAATTTTGCGAGCTGTTACATATAAAAAACTTTTTTATTCCGAAAAAAACCCATTTCAACAAGAAGCACTTAAGCTCGATTTAATTTTCTTTTGCAAAAAAATCGGCCATTCTAATAAAAATGTTACGTACATTAGGTCATTGATTTCAGCTGCGACTTTGTTTGATCAAAATGCAATAAAAGTTCAAGTACCGTAAGCCGAGGTGAGATTGCGAGATTAGTTTTAGACAAAATCAGATCAGAGAATACTAAAATTATTACTTCGTTCTCTGTTAAGAATCACGGTAAACAAGCCGTTTTGGATCCTTTTTCGTATGCTTCCAAGAAAGGATAAAGGCGACTGACCTCCTCGGAAGAAAGTGAAGCCTTTTTGAGTTTTTGGTCCGCAGCTTAGGAGTGGCTCACAGCAGCGTTTAACCCGAGGCGGATGGCTGACACATATAATATCCAACTATCTATTCAAGATTCAAGCCCCATTAGGAGACTAAGTATCGTGACTCGGTGGAAGGGCTACCTACCTAAACAATTACTTACTTACTTCACTTTTATGGCGACAGATCGTTGAGATCCTATGCCGAATCCAGAATACGTCTTCACAAAACTCGGTCTTGGGCTGCTTCTCTCAGCACAGCATACATCCAGCGCGTGCGCGGTCTGCCTTGAAGTTGTCGGCCTCTATCCGGTTCTCTGCTAAATATTATCTTTGCCGGTCGCTCATCCACCATCCGTGATACGTGGCCAGCCCACTGTAACCTGCTGTGTTTCATCAGCTTGACAATATCAGTGTGTTTGTATACTTTGTACAGCTCGTGATTCATGCGCCTGCGCCAAACCTCATTTTCTAGTTTACCTCCAATATTGATCGAAGGATTCTACGTTCGAAGACCCTAAGCGCTCATCGATCGGCCACCTTCTACGTCCACGATTCATGTCCAATTGTTCTGTACACTAAACAGTCGGCTGCGAAGTCTGTGTATAAATAAACAGAAGGTCAAGTTCCGAATCGGAATTAAGCACCAAGGCTTTGCTTTGCTTTTTTTCTTCGACCCGATCCTTTTAGGCTGTTTTTCGGAAAACCGGTTGAAATACTTGCTTAATTTGTAATTTGTATAAGAGCTCTCCCATCAAGAAGAGGGAGGGGTGTCGAACCACCATGAAAATTTTTTTTGCGCTCAAAAACCTCAACATATCAAATTTGGTTCCATTTACTTGATTATTTCTCGAGATGTGCAGAAATTTGTGTTTCATTTGTATGGAACTCTTCCCTTCCAGAAGTGGGAGAAATTTCGAACCATTATGGACATATTTATTACCCCTAAGAACATTCACATGCCAAATTTGGTTCCATTTACTTGGTTAGTTTTCGAGATGTGTGGAAATTTGTGTTTCATTCGTATGGGACCCCTTGCTTCTAGAAGGGGGAAGGGTTTTAAACTATATTAGTCACCTTTCTCGGCCCCTAAAACCCTTATATACAAAATTTCACGACGATCGGTGCAGTAGTTTCCAAGCCTATATGGATCAGACAGACAGACAGAGCTGCATTTTTTTATGTTTAGATTATTGAAAGATTCACTACTCACCATGGGTGCGTGTTCTGCAAAACGTTTGATTTTATACTGTTTTTGCCGCACCGCAGAGCGATGAGAACGGTAACGCAATTCTCAGTTTCTCGCCGAGCAATTCATTTCACTTATCTTGCGTGTGCGGAAGCTATTAACAAGAGTTTCACTGGGCTTCTGCTCTATCAAATTAGAAGCCTTGTTTCGCTAGAAAATCTTTCACTCAGCGCTCTCTCGACAGTAAATGATGTGATGCACATTGATTGTAAGCTTATAGTTGTTAAAAGAAAAGAGAACTTATTTCTCTTCAAGATCAAAGTGAGCAAAACGAAGTCTGATACCAGGACGGTTTTCGAACAATGGACAACGCACCTTTAGGCGAATAATCGACAAGATTCGAGCACACAACTTGTCGACACATCAGCTGTTCATAGATTTCAATGTGGCGTACGATTTAATGAAACGCAATGATTTTGGTGGTCTGAAGCAATGGAACGGGATCTCGAGTTGGCGTTTGAGTTTTAGGTAGGACGTTTGGAATTCCACAAAGCATAACATTCATCGAATATTTAGAACATGGTAGAAAAATCAATAAACAACGAACGTTGGACGTTGAAATTAAGCCGAAGAAAAAAGTTCTCGTCCACTATTGTAAGATATGCCCGGGTGTCTACTGTATCTCGCACTTCTATTATTTGCAATCCCGCTATTGAAAAGTGGCATGGTTATTATCTAATCATGCTTGTGTGTAATATGATTTTACTCTTCCTTTTACAAGCTTACTGCTCTACAATACCGATCCATTCTTCCTTCCTGATATCGCCAATTATTGTTCCCTGGTGAGATTTTGTTGGTTTCCTACTTGCCAGAGGGACTTATGTTGTTAAAAGAAAGTCACACCGAGGTATGCTAGAAAAAAAAGGTGAGTTGTGAGGAAGCCAGAGAATAAACTCACGAAAACCTGCTTGACAAAGTGGACTCTGTAATTTTGCAACTATGCTGCTCCCCGTCCGAGAAATCAATTTAGTTGTGCGCTCGATTTATGTTTCATAAACTTAGAGTCAACCTTTTAATTTTTTGTACAATTTCAAATACATAATTTTTTTGATAACTGCGTTGCAATCTCCGCCTATACAGCAAATTTTTATTCAGCGTGAATGTTCAGTTCACTTGTTTTATTCTCAACACTAATCAATCGGTTTCAACCTGTGGCAAGACGCGGCCTTCAAAAACAACTCGTGATCCAATGTAACTTTCATCCAATAATCAACATTACAATTAATCCTTATATAATTCCAAACGATAATTTATTCGTTCGTGCCGCACGGCGCACTGTTCGCGTATCAGCAACCGAAATAACATGTGTTTAATCATTCAATTATAGAGCGACCTCAAGATTGCTATAGGCATTTTTGCTTGGCCATACTCCTGCCGACTGCCACAAACTGCCGATCGTGGGGCCCGAAAAGCCCGACGTGGGTGGGTGTTCGTGTCGAGCGATATTTATGTCTAAATTTAATATAATCATTACTTATTATTTAAATTTATTGACATTGTTGGCGGGAGCAACGATTTTGCGTGCGCACAATCGTTAATAGTTTTTTTTTCTCTATTTGCAAGCCAGCATGCTCCCAGTAGTTTTTTGCCACCATGAAGGTAATTGAGTTACAAGGCTATAATTTTCTATTTTTTTTTTTGGTAAGTTTGTAGTCAATGTTTGTGACGTGAATTGCTGTCAAAAGAGGTTGAAATCGATTAATTACTGTTTTTCTGGAGAATGAATTCGCCTAATGGTAATCACATCATTAGTAAAAATTTATTATTTTTGGCTTTGAGTTACAATAACATGAAAAAAAAAACATTTAAACGAAGTCACTACCCATTAAAGCCATTAGGCTCAATTTTAACTTGCATTGTGGTGCTAAACAGAACCTATTATTTTATCACCAAAATCTAAGCACATAACGAAGGCAAACAGTCCAAAACTAGGACGGAAATGTTGACGACAATCGATAAAAGCGTGGAACGGCCAGCCGGTGGCACCGTGATTAGCACCGATTTCGTGGCGATAGTTTGGGAAACCTCCCCATCCTCTATATTTACACTAACCGGGGCAAATTACCTTCGGGTTTATGCTTGAGTACAAGCCCGTGTGTCTGGACGCGATAACGAGAACAATGCCCTTGGTCCGAGTCCTGCGAGCGACGGGTGGCCACGTGGCGGAGCATTGTTATTGCATATTACTGTAAGAATGAAAATGTATTTTTTTTTTTTCGTGTGGACTGATCAGCAAACGCTGATTAAAACGTTGGAACAACAGTCCGAGTGGGTTATTCGATTCGAATAGGGTTCGAATTACGCTGTAAGCTTAAAGCCGCTGTGCGACTTTAATTAAACTCGAGATCACTGATTACCAGAAGACCTCTTTAATGCTACTGATACGTTACCAATCGTTTTAAGGTAGAGTGCCATAAGTTGTTATGTTATGAATTAAAATCAACTTATTACTAGTTAAACAAAATACATAAACCGTTCAGATACAATTTGCGTAGCGGGAATTGTAAGAAGAATTATTTTCTCTTTCCAGCGCTTCCCTACCGTTTCGTAGAACATGTCAATCTCCAAACAAGATTCGTTCGTGAACCGGAAACCTGCAACCGTTTCCGGCGGAATACCTTCGTCGTGGGAGTGCTGTCAAAACAATGCCAAAATAGGGCAGCGGATAATCCTGCCCCCCGGAACAGAAAGACGAGAGAGAGAAAAAAGGCTCGCGAACCCGACAGCGACAGCTCAACAGGAAGGCATAATCAAAACAAATCACGACATGTCAGACCTTGCCGTGGTAAATAATAAGCCTAAGAAGGGAACATCCATCCCTTTTTAACGTCAGGTTTCACTTTCAATCACGTCCATCTAATCACGAGTCATGCTACAGTTCCTAGTCCTTCCGGGGTTGGGGCAACTATTTTTTTATGTGACAAGCCCTCTCTCTTTAGATCGGTTGTACAGCCTGCTCGAACGCCTGTTTTCAGTAATGAAGGATAATCGTGTAAAGTTTAAAGCTTTATCATCTGTGTTGGGTTACGCATGAAAATTGTAAACCGATGAATAATTGTTCCTTTTCCTATCCTTAAAAGGGCATCCAAGTGTTGTGCCAGGCTTGCAATCTCATGTTCAGCAAACGGAATGATTAATCCCTCGATCAGATAACGCTGACAGCTTGTGCGATTTCGCTATTGCTGCTGAAGGTATGTGAGTACATTGCAGTACATGCATCGAGAGCACACGAACCGTTCGACTCAGGCCCGGCGGCGGAACACCTGAAGTGGCCCTTGACGCCGCCGCCGTCGTCGCTATGCTGGCTGTGGTGCAGCAAAGTCGGTCGGGGCAGGCAAACGTGCAGAATTTAGCATAGGACATACAGCCTATGAAGCACTGATAGATAGACTCGTTCACTTTGATAAAATAATCGACTGGGCTAGCGGCGACTGAGACGGGAGCTTGTGCTGGACATTTGAACTAGATTTTGCCACGAACGCAAACTGGTCCGTTCGCAATTGATTTAAGACTTGCTGGAAAATATGGGGCAGTAGCCAGTTGTTGTGGTACCACCGCTGGGTAGAAACAATTTAATTATGCTTTTAACAAACAGTATGTAATTTAACTCACTGAAATGTCTATCTATTTAATTTGTGCTTATATAAATCTTGTTGTTGATTTATTGTTTTTGAGCATTATTTAAACAAAGTCGTACTGAAATCTGGAACGAACTTTTTCGATTTTGATGAAACTACACGTATATTGATGGCTAAAGGACACATGACAAGTATTTTGGACGACTAAAGAAATTTGATTGACTCCAACGCTTTGCACACGTATTCATTTGAGCAAACTGAGTATTTTCCATTTTTGCCTTTCTCCTAGAAAGGTATAGCAATCACTGGAAAAACCAAAGGTATAAAAGTGGTCCCAATGGCCGAATGTCATATACCACTCGACCCCTTTCGACGAGCTGAGCATTTTCTGTATGTATGTATGTATGTGTGTATGTGTGTGTGTGTGTGTGTGTGTGTGTGTGTGTGTGTGTATGTGCAACTTTTTTTCTCACTCACTTTTCTCAGAGATGGCTAAACCGATTTTCATGAAATTAATTGCAAATAAAAGGTCTAGTTGCGCCATAGGTTGCTATTGAATTTCATTGTAATCTGATTTTTGGTTTAGAGGTTATGTATCAAAATGTAAAAATCACGAAACATCAATAGTTGCCCCATAGGTTGCTATTGAGTTTCATTGTATTCGGATTGTAACTTTGTCCGTTGTTCATAAAAATGTGAAATCACATAATGAAAGTAAACATACTGACTTTCTCCTAACGATCACTGGCTAATTAAAAGGTAGAAAAGTGATCCAAATGGTCGAAAGTCATATACTACTCGACTCAGTTCGACGAAACGAGCATTTTCTGCATGTGTGCATGTATTGGTTATATGTTTGTGTGTGGGTGTGTACGTGTGTAGATGTTTTCCAGAAACCGAAAGCTGCAAAATCGGGTTTCAAAGTGAAATATGGAGATTACTCCCGGCTTTCGAGCCCGGGATAATGTTCCTGAAAAACATTGGTAATGTTTGTCCCTTTAAGGTTGTTTTCCAGAAATCGGAAGCTACTAAGTATCTAGAAATTTAAAATGGCGTCCTAAGTTGATTTCTGGCCTTTGGGTGTACCGATTCCGCAATGCTCATAATGGATGAAGTCGGCATCTTCGCCATCGAAATACCCGGATTAGGCAAAATTTAGCCATTTTAGGATGTACTTTGGTAACTAGAAGTATCTCTGGATTTTTGCGTGATGTATTTGAAACATATTGATATCATCATATTTACATATGTATGTTTTAATGTATGCTCAACAATGTATGTATGTATGTATGAAACCAGCAGAAATTTTCAAGGAGTATTTTTTCTCTTAAATCGTGTAAATCCATTCTTACATATAATAAGTTTGAATGAGAAAGGCTGAGTCTGACCGCTAGGTGGATTAATTTAGGTTTTATAACAATAACATTATGAATTCCAGCTGAATTTCGTAAAAGCGAAATACATATAACATTTTTCAACTAGTATTCCCTCCCTCCTAGAGAGAATTCCCTACCGGTTCAAAACCGATATTCAAGATGCAGATTTATATATCATTTTTAAAGTTTATGTTTATTCACGTGCTATTATTTTTAATCGGATCTTTCTATTGAATAGAGTTTTTTTACGCGATTTTTTCAAATAACGCGGTTTTTTCAACGCGGTACAACCAACCGCGTAAAAAAACCCCAGTGTATGTCAACTATAATGCTTAGCGTAGTATCCTATGCAATTCTACCTGATAATATTTCAGTATTTTTGATTATCTACTAATAAAACACCAGAATATTTAGCGATTTGTAAGGATTGAGTTCAACATATTTTCCTACAATTATACAATTAAAAAAATTTAAGGTTTTTGGCGTCCTGATGAATTTAAACTGTTTTGCCCTCTTCTTTCATCAAATCACCACGATTTTCTCTCTAACTTTCTAATTGTTATTACGAGGCGGTCCGATAAGAACTCTGATGGTTTCAACACCCCTCCCTTTGAGATTTTCTTTATGTTATAACTAGCTGACCCGGCAGACTTTGTCCCACCTTTGATTCTTCTATTTAATTTTGAACATTCACGATTCCACATGTTTGCATTTCAAATATTCGAGGCTTTAGTTTAGTTACTGAAAAGAAACAGTTTCTTTTGTTCACACAAAACGAAACAGTTTTTCAAGTTCACACATAAAAGAAATAAAAGAAACAGTTTTAAAATTGTTCATTTGGAAGACGACTTTTTTCGAAAATAAATAAACGGAAGGACTTTACAATATATTACAGAACGTGTGAAGAGCATAGGAATTCTAAATTGATTCCTAACACTTCCAAAAATTGAATCTGCGATTTTTTAATAGTCATTTAAAATCCAAACATTATGTTTAAACTCAAAAGTCAAATCGTTTTCGGAATGAGAACATCCATACCCTTGAATTTGCATTCAAGTATCGTCGATTGTACTACATTGGTTTAAAAACAATTTTCGACCAATCTTGTCCAATTACATGAGTTAGTTTAGTTCAGGTTTCTGGGCGTAAGAATGACTTTTTTGTTTTCTTGCTTTTGCTTTCGGAATTCTGAAATTCAAATCGTCGTCATTTTTGTTTTCCGCTACCAAAATTTCACATTAACATGACAGTGGTATACATTGTTTGTGAACGATATTCGGAAACGCATTTTGATTGATGTTTTGCTGAATAAAATAGATAAAAACCACATATGGCACGTTTCCATTGAGTTAAATCGATTCCACCTTTTCTTAAAACAAAAAAAAACAGCTTTTTTCAAGCGCCTATCCTACGCTTGTACGTGAGGAATTTTGAAAATTTGCACTTTTTTAGAAATGGCGGGCTAATTTTCTCGCAAATTGGAGTAAAGCTGAAGCGAATAAAAAAGATCAGGTGGGGCCATTGCAAGAAGATTTGTAGAATTTGTTAGTCCTGTTGGATAGTTGGTCATTTCTTGATTATTCATCTACATCAACACATCAACCAACGCAACGTCGTTTATATAATTCTAAATGCACTTTTCACTTTTTATTCACTTTCACTATTTAATTCTATCACTTTTCACCATCACCATCACAAAAAGTGATAGAATTAAATAGTGAAAGTGAATAAAAAGTGAAAAGTGTAGTGAAAATTTTTCTATCAAGACGCTCGAACATAAGTGAATAAATTTGAATTCTAAATGATTTTCGGAATGAACTCCTATTTCGTCGAGATCACTCGGTACAAATTTTTCGACTGGCGGTAGTTATATTGGTTCCCGAATGCTGTATCTGCGATGTCTATGAGTTCAAATATATTCTGGTTGATGAATATAGGCACCGTTGAATTTCATTCTACCTACCTGAACCACTAGAATTTGCTCGTCATACTCCGGATTAATCACAAATCGTTAACAACTGTATTATTTACTTTTATTGTCGCTTCGTTGGAAAATTACCAAATAATCACGTTTTGGTGAAAAAAAATCCAGTAGTAGTGAAGGTTGTCAATTAATAAACAAATCAACTCCAACTGTCAACGCCTCCTTGGAACGCAATATGTCCTCTATCTCCACTACCGCTGTTTGCAGTGGAGAATCGATTTCTTTTTTTTTTTTTTCAAGTTTCCCCTTCAATATTTCACAATCTTTCTCACCGTACAAAACTGCTCTGTGTTAAGACTAACACAATAAACAAAATTGAGTACAAATCTGACGATCTATTCTCAAGTTATGAAGGTTCGCACATTTCTGTTTCTCTCCCTAATTTATATATTTAGATTACAGAAAAACAAACAACCGAATAAAAAATTGAATTTTATTCAAAACATTACCAGCATTTCAAAACGTATCTGCTGATATATATACTGCTAGCTGACTCGGCAAACTTCGTCCCGCCCATTTTTGTGTATAATTAAATAATTTCAAACATTCCAAAATCATAGATTGCTTGCGATTTGTTTATAGTGCAAATAGGCAAAACACAAATCGTTTGAAAAGATTGGTTTTATCGGAATGACAACATTTTCAACTTTTGTCCTCTGTACATTTTCAGCTGTTTTTCTGGCATCAATCTGATCCCGCAAGTGGTCATGGTGTCCAGGGTCAATGCTTGGCTTCTATGCATCATCTCGATTACGGAAATATCCGTATTGAGTCTCCGTATTCGGTCATTGTCGGCTGTTTTCCAGACACTGTAAGTTGCCATATTTGAATTTAAAATGGTGTCTGTGATCGATTTCTAGCTTCTAGGCATTATTCTGGTTCCGGAGATACTCATATTAGACGGAAATCGGCCAATTTCGGCAGTTTTCTAGAAACCGGATGTTGCCATCTTACAGTTTAAAGTTTTGACTGAGGTCGATTTGTGGCTTCAGTTGCAACATTATGATACGATCCATATTGGGTGGTATTTGGTCACTTTCCGCTGTTTCTCAGAAACCGGAAGTCGCCACCTTGGATTCCAAAATGGCATTTGGAGACATTCTCAGGCCTCTGGGCGTCATTCATTCAAAAATGGCGTCTAGAGTCGACTTTTGATTCCTGTGCATCGACCCGACCATTTTAGGTTGTTTTCCGGAAAACCTGGTTGAATTATCTGTTTAATTTTTAATGGGAGACCTCCCTCTCCTTCCAGAGTACGGAGGAGTGTCAAACCACCCTAAAAAAGGTTTGTTCCATTTAGCTGATTAGTTCTTGAGTTGGAAATAAATTTGAGTTCCATTTGTATGAGCCCTCTCTTCCAGAAGAGGGAGGGGTGTCGAACCACCGTGAAAATTTTTCTTACTCTCAAAAACCTCAACATATCAAATCCTCTCCCTTCCAGAAGAAGGAGGGCTGTCAAACTATTATGGACATATTGGTTACCCCTGAAAAAACATTTACCTGCCAAATTTGGTTCAATTTACTTGGTTAGTTCTCGGGTGTGCAGAAATTTGTGTTCCATTTCTATGGAAGCTCTCCCTTACAGAAGAAGGAGGGTTATGCAACCATTATGGACATATTTGTTACCTCTAAAAATATCCACAAGCCAAATTTGGCTGTATTTGCTTGATTGGCTCTCGAGCTGTACGAAATTTGTTTTCCATTTGTATTGGACCCCTCCCTTACATAGGAGGGAGAGGTTTCAAACCATTATGGACATATTTGTTACACCTAAAAACATTCACCTGCCAAATTTGGTTCCATTTACTTGGTTAGTTCTCGAGATGTGCAGAAATTTGTGTTTCATTTGTATGAAACCCCTCCCTTCCAGAAGAAGGAGGCGTCTCGAACTATTTTAGTCACCTTTCTCGACCTCTCAAATCTCTATGTACAAAATTTCACGCCGATCGGTGCAGTAGTTTACAAACCTATATGGATCAGACAAACAGACAGACAGAGCTGCATTTTTATATGTTTAGATACGATTTAAAGATTTACACTTTATTAAAATCTGTGCTGGTTGATGAATGGCTGAACAGATGTTACTTAAGACCCTATTGAGGTCATCCACCTCTGTTCAGCAACATCTATCCCAACCTCCACGAGATGCTGACCGGGATGCGAGAAACCTTATCAGAGGTCGGGTATCCAACTCCCAATGGTAACTTTGATTTCATGGTGACTGGGAAGGCGGCAGTTTTGTCCCCATGTTAGTGGCGGCGTACAACAGCTTCTGACCCGGAGAAGATGGCTTTATCATGGCATGCGGTGCCTCGGTAGCTGTATTTCGAAGACGGCAGCCCTGTCGCGAGACTAGCTATCGCAACCATCATAGTAAAGTAGCATAGGAATATGAGCTACTGCGAACAATACAGATAATAATACAGAATGGAATGAGTGTAATGAGTCAAGAAACATTCACCTGAAACAAAACACAACGTCACTGAAAGCCATCCGCCATAGACGAAGGCACACGCAATATGTCACCAGAAACCGCACTACTTTGAAGCAGTTGAAATTAGACAGCAACCCGCTGACAGTTCGCCAGTCTCTAATCAAAGCGACGCTGCTAAAAATGCCATGCTAAGAAACAGGCAGCACGGCTTATGAGGAATCAAACGAACTGTCAAACAGGAGACAGTCAATTCGATCGAGAATTTTGTTCTTTTTGTGTGAGAAGCAGCGTTGCCAGGTATCCAGATTTAGCTGGATTATCCAGATTTTTAAACATGTATCCAGGTAGACAGATTTGATGTCCAATTATCCAGATTTTTCATGAATGATCCAAATTTTATTTTCTCTGTTCCGCAAAAAGGTCATCACTTCAAATTTGGCGCGAAATTTTGTCTCCTCAAATTTTACGTACCCCAAGACTGTTATCCGAAAAATGTACCTTTCACCTCAAGAAATGACTTCCAGATTTTTTTTTTTGCCTTTTCCAGATTTTTATAAAAATGACCTGGCAACGCTGATCCTGACGGTGAGTTAGCGGTTCCGAACCGCTCTTGCAAAAGAGCTGTTCGTCCACCCCTACTGCCAGCGTTGCCAGGTATCCAGATTTAGCTGGATTATCCAGATTTTTGAACATGTATCCAGGTAGACAGCTTTGATGTCCAATTATCCAGATTTTTCATGGATGATCCAGATTTTATTTTCTCTGTTCCGCAAAAAGGTCATCACTTCAATTTTGGCGCGAAATTTTGCAATTTTGTCACCTCAAATTTTGCGTACCCCAAGCCTTTTATTCGAAAAATTAACCTTTCACCCCACGAAATGACTGCCAGATTTTTTCCAGATTTTTATTTTGTCTTTTCCAGATTTTTGAAAAAATGACCTGGCAACGCTGGTGAGAAGTCGTCGGGTGCACATCGCCAATCAACCGCGGACGGAGTTACTTCTGGGTAAGAATAAATTGCAACCTCATGTAGCCACGCCGTATTGAAGCCATCGTCCTCGTTGCAGAAGAGCCGTGCAACGATCAAGCGCCAACAACGGACAAAATCCCGCTGAGGCATTCAAGAGAGAAAACCAAGGAAGGCCCTCCAGTGAGGTAACAAAAATTAGAAATGGACTAGACGACACTTGTAGTCACGTGGTGATTTGTGCACAGGGCTTTGTCTTTTTTCTTTTTTCCTGTTTCTGTTCTGCGGTGCGGTTTTCCGAATTTTGGCGGCATCGGATTCAAACGGACTGTTGGAATTTTTTCAGTTTTAGGAATAGCCTTTTTATTATGAGGTTAGCATATAGAAAACCTACAACAAACTTTTATTGCAAACAGACCCGTTGCGTAGGCATCCCCGCTAGCAAAAGCCAGCAAAGCAAAGGGATTTAAAGTACAAATAATCAGTAGGGCCAGTTTCTTTGCGAAATTCTTTGCCTGTAAATTATCGAACCCGGCTCTCCAGCCTTCTCTTTTACTCTATACACGTACTTTAGAATTGTTCAATTCTGTGCGTTGCTAGGTCCGTCCTGGTGGATAACTTGGAGGTCTTTACTTCTCTGGTCCATCATAGTTCGGTAACCAGGAACCCGGAAAGGTTCATCTCAAAAGAATATGCCCGAAAGTCTCTTAACATGAGAACAACAACCTTGCGACAAATCCTCGATAAATTTCGTGAATTCAACTCATAAACTCACCATTTGTTTAGAGCCTCCAGGACAGCGTATGACTCAGATTGACCATTGACGGTTCCACATCATCCGTCGGGGTAGCCGGTAAGTTATCGGATGATTACATGATTTTAGATGGTTTGGAGCAGGGTGACGGACTGTCAAACCTGTTGTTCATCATTGCATTGGAAGGTGCTATACGGAGGGCTGGCGTGAAGAGAAGTAGCACCATCATTACACAGTGATGAATTGGGCTTGTCATGAACTACCAGAAAGAGAATTGAGCTTGTCATCAACTCTGCCAAACTTCGTCGTGCTGGCTGAAAGAGATCGCGTAAGCCCGTCGGGTGTTGGTTCTGCAGTAGTGATAGATGGACAAATGGAATTTATTTACCTGTGTATATTGATGATGTGTGACAATGAGGTTAGCCGTGAGATAAAGAGGCGTAACCAGCTAAGGTTCCACAGCAACTGCAACCCACACACTGATTCTCCCGGTGGCTCACTATGGCCATCAACATGGCTGATCGTCGAGCTAACCTCACCTTACCAAACAGTCCCAAGCCATGGTGTGACCTTTGCTGTACGTAAAAGTCGTCTCCATTCCGCTTGGTCCATGGTTGCAGTTCTCCAGTTCTGCAGTCTGCGTAAGGTCCGTAGGTCGTCTTACACCTGATCTATCTACCTTGCTCACTTTGCACCTCTCCGTCTTGTCTCTGTCGGATTGATTTCAAGGACCATTTTTACTGGGCTGTCGTCCGTCATCCTTACGATATGCCCAGCTCGCAACCTGCCAATCTTAGCGGTGTGGACGATAGATTGCTTTCCAAGTAGCTCCTACATGGCAGTAGAGGACTACTGGTCTGATCACCGTCTTGTAGATGGTTAACTTGGTGCGGCGGTGAATTCTACTCGATAGGAGCGTGCTCCGGAGACCAAAGTATGCACGATTCTTGCCATAAAGCGTCGAATAATTTCTCTGTTGGTATCGTTGTCGGCAATTACCAGTGAGCCTCGTCGACCACCTAGATTTCATCACCACCAACTTGAACTCGAGGTGGGAGGTTAGTACTGGCTTCTCGTGAACCTCTTCCTTTCATGTACTTCGTCTTCGCTGCATTGATGACCAGTCCAATCCGCCATCTTCACAACGGTCCGAGCTACAACGTCGATATCGTCGACGAAGCGAAACAGTTAAAACCGAGTTTTGGAATATCGTGCCACTCGTGTTAATTCCCCCTCTTCTTCAGACACCTTCCAGGAAAAAATAATAAACAGTAAGCACGAGAGACCACCACCTTGCCTTAAACCCCTTCGGGTTTTGAAGAGGGTCGAGAGTGCCCCCGATACTCGAACTACCCACATCACTCGATCCACCGTCGCTTTGATCAACCACGTTAGTTTGTCCGGAAATCCGTATTCGTGCATGATTTGCCATAGCTGGTCTCGATCGATTGTAATCGATGAATTAGTGATTTGTGGACACGCGGCATTTCTGTATAACCTGCCGAACCACGAGTATTTGATCCGTTGTGACGTGGGCGCCCATGAATTCCACCTGGTAGTACCCCATGAATTGCTTCGCAAAAGGTGATAATCGACGGCAGAGTATTTGGGAGAGTACCTTGTAGGCGGCGTTCAGCCGAGTGATTGCCCGATAATTGCAGCACTCCAGCTTGTCGCCCTTTTTGTAGATGGGACACACAATACCCTCCATCCACTCCTCCGGTACTCGTTTTTCCTCACAAATCTTGACAATGACCCAGTACACGGCTCTAGCTAGAGTTTCTTTCATATTCCAACAACTCGCTGGGAAGTAACTTTATTGTTTTTCAGCCGACCAATCTCCTTCTCCACCACGAGGAGATCGGGGCTGGATCCTGTTGTCCTTTGCTCGTGCACCAAGATCAATTGCGATACCGTTCTCGCGCTCTACTGCATCGTCCTTCAGATGCTCATCGAAGTGCTGCTTCCACCTCACACTCATCCGTAAGAAGGTTATCATCTAAGCTCCTGCATTTATCGACTTGCGGCACGTAGCCTTTACGGGAGCTGTTCAGCTTCTCGCAGAAGTGTCGAAAAAGCTGCCGTCGATGACCGTTATCATTACACACAGCGTGCAGGCTATTTGACCCGATTACCGATCTCTTGCCTCTCGTCCTTCCTTAGCGTTCATGTCCCCAACGACAACTTTCACGTCTCGTCGCGGGCATTTATCGTAGACTTGATCCAGCTGCTCGTCATGTCTTTCTTCATGTGGGCAGTGCACGTTGATGATGTTGTAGTTGAAAAACCAGCTTTCTATTCTCAACTTGCACATCCTTGCGTTGATCGGCTGCTACTCCATCATGCGTTGGTGCATCTTGCCCAGTACTATGAAGCCGGTTCCCAGCTCAATGGTGGTGCCACAACTTTGGTAGAAAATAGTCGCCCGGTGCCCGCTTTTCCATAAATTTTGTCCTGTCCAACAAAGTTCCTGCAGCGCTACGACTTCGAAGTTGCGTGGATGTAGCTCGTCGTAGGTTATCATGTCGCATCCTGGAAAGCAGAGCGATTTGCAGTTCCATGTCCCAAGTTTCCAATCGTAGTCCTTATTTCGTTGCCTAGGTCCATGCCGATTGTTCCGATCCGTATTATCTCTTACATCGTTTGCAACATATTGATTTGCAGGGGCGGTTCAACTCCCTGTTTCGCCGGAGACCATCTTTTCAGCTCTGTTTAGAGTCCCATTCTAAAACCGGCACATTGATCAGCCGCTCCTGACACAGAGATCAGACGCTGTTTTGAACCGCACCATTCTTAATAAACAAACACTTGGGTTGCTGAAGCATTTCCTCCATTTTTCAACTGGTTGTCTAGTGTATCCATACGACTCGTGGAGGTGTGAGATTGGAACTTGTGAGAGTTGTCAACTAACCGTTTTTAGAGCAAACTTGAAAATGGTGTTCGACGCAGACACATGAACCATGAAGTGAACCAGGCTAACAAATCATGGTTCCAGTCATGCTCAAACCTAACTTGCCTTCCGGAGTAAACCGGCACGTTGGTCATTGCGAACGAAAACATGCGTGTAGACATGCTTTTGAGTTCTTTCTTCGTTTTATTTATGAATTCCTCCTCAGTTTTTGCTACAAAATTCTTTGAGTAGATCTTACATTTCGGGTTTTCCCGGAAATTCTCGATGAGACGCAGCAAGGGGACGTTGGGAGGGCTCGCTGACTTGGATACCATATCGATATTCAGCTGATCCATCTCCTCCAACAATCGCTTCGATTAGTGGGTCCACGCCATAAACGACGCACTTCGTACTATAAATTTCCCCGTTCAAGGAGAGTCCGGAGTGAACGAAGAGAGGCTTTGATATTCCTTTCTTGCTGGTTGTCAGCCACAGCAGCACTTTCTTGGGGAACTTGGTGTGTGGAATCAACTTCACCTCGGAGCTCACTTCCTTCTTGGAGGAAGTAAAATACGAAGCGCTCTGCCAGTCGTTGCCATCCAGGGTGAGATAGGTCTCTTCGTCCATCACCATCGCAACGTCGCGATTCCCCGGGAAAATCGACTTGATCATCTTATTAAGTCTCTGTCGCTGCGTCACTGCCTGCAGCTTCGGGATCAGTGAACGGGGCTACCGCTTCCTTACACGTATGTCCATGTTCGCCAAGTACTTTTACAATTTTTGGCCGATTGTACCAACCTCCTGACCAATCGCACAAAGCGAAGTAACCACTTTCCCCTCGGTCTTCTTCTTCAGTATCCTTTGGAGCTTCTTATCGCTCAGTTTCGTTGGCCGTCCGGAACCGGGCTTTCTTTTGATGCTCTGATTATTGTTCAATAACCAAGATGTTGTAGATGCCGGAACGGAGTATCCGGCGTCCACAAAATGCCGCACGTTGTCCGTTTTCGAACGCGCTCATTCCTGAACGGAGAAGCTTCACTAGAGCCATCAATTTTTGCTGCAAGGGTAGTTTCGTCAGTGCGTATGAAGGTAAACCCATGAAAAATCAGAAATTTTGGTCCGAATTTTTTAATGTATAAATTGACTTAATTTCCACCCTGGAAGCACTCGTAAAACATAACAATTTATCATTTGCGTAGCAAATGTTATTAGTTTACAGATTATCACTGATGTGTTTGCATTTTTGTTGTCTCATCACCACGACTTTAATTCTTTAGATCTGCCTGCTTTGAGGCCAGAAAAGTCAAAAATTATCTTCAATTGCATCAAATGATTCTGAGCCAAAAATTGCGCACAAAATAGGGGAAAAATGCGACTAGGAACAGAAAACACTAGAAAAGAAAATTGACCTCAGAAGCTCAGAATGACAACAAACATTCTTAGGGCAGAAAAAGGATTCGGGATAGGTAAGAGAGGAAAATGGTTTACAAATAAGCATAAAATAACGAAAAAGGTTCTGAAACATTGGCATAAAAAACTAATGTTTTCAAGTTATGCTCTGAATGGCAAAAAATTCTGAAAATAAATGTTCTCGATGCAACGCGTTTTTGACACGGTTCCTTTTTGCATGGTACGTAGAATCGTGTAAAAAAACACTTCACTGTCCTCGAGAAATTCACGCTCGATTTTCGCACTTTTTAAAAAAATTCCATAACCAGAGCTTCTGTTGTATTGAAGACACAATTCTCGTTTGTGCCTTGTGTATTTATAAGGTGTGTACAGAGTAGGTGTTGTTTTATGAACTTAATTTAAAAACTGTTACAATTTGTTTGTGTTATAGTTTTGTGAAAAATTATTCAAAAAATAATTCAAATTATTTACTTATCATCATTCGATGATGAAAATCTTTTTAAAGCTCAAATTTTCAGACAGTTACATCAATTTAAAATAATAAAATCTAGTGATTCCACAGTTTCACATAAGCACACATAAGACTCGTTTAATAGTGCTAAAGAATGAGCAGAACGAAATCAAATTGACATTGCATGTACTACTACTTTGTGAAAATTCTCTAGAGAAAAAAAAATTAAACTGTCTTTTTTGTTTATTCATTTATGTCTTGAATTTATGTTCCATTGATTTTTGAAAGAGCATTATTCTACCCAAAATATCATGAATTTAAACTGTATCCTAAAAAAAAATAATTTTTATCATTTCATCAAATACACTGTTAATTTTTTTTATCGTAATAACAGCACTGTATTTGCTATTAAGCAAAAAGATCACAAATTATACTCAAAATGATTATAATACACATTTAAAGTTAGAAATTAAGAAAGAATCGCAATTTATGATTGGAAGGCCGGAATATCCCACCGCAAATCGGAAACAGCCGAAAAAACGAATGATTCCACATTGAGCTCAAACGTGAAAGAGCAAATTGGGCAAAAACATGGTACGAAATTGAGCTCAGATAACAGAAAGAAAGTGATTTGATTGAAATGACTACAAACTATCATCCTCTAAGCGCAACATTTTTTCGATAGTTTAATTTCAGTTGAAAAATGAAAAGTTTTTGCACGTATACCAATCTCCACTGCCATCTGAAGGCAGTAACAAACCCCGTCTGAAGCAGAAATAAAACACTTCCGTTTTGCACCTTAGTTTGGTCGAAACTATGTACATACGCTCTTTTCCGAATGCATCACCAGTAAGTCCTTGACAGGTGCATAATATCGCGTCCGGTTGGCAGCCGCTTTTGATGGATATGCTTCTCACCACTAAATTATGCTCTTTGCTACACTTCAGGATGGCGCTCGAGAATGAATGCATCGCACCCGCAATCGTTCTCGCCCGCCATCAAAAGAAGAAAGTCATCCGCCGCTTTATCGCCATCGCCCACCGTCCACGCCCCGGCTGCATGTGGATGGTTGAGTGCCAACAATGCATTTTTTTGCTCTCTCACCACTATAAAATGCAAAGTAACCTGCCAATTGTTGACTTTACTGAGTTATTTTGTACCTCAAGTGGCCCTAGCTAGATGAGACAGTCAGCGATAATTGTGGTTATGAGTTATTATTCCCGTCAGCCAGCGCAGAGGCAGTTAACCGCAGATAGTTCTGTGGCAAAAAAGTATTCTAGGATGCTACATCAAGGGAAGGATTCCTCTCCAAAATTCAAGCCGCTTGAAGTGAATCTACCATTTTACTGACTGCCATTTTCTCCGGTTTTCTGTTACCTCGTGCATGGGTACGGAAGAAAAACACACACACTCAGGAGGGCGGTGTTTAATTACAGGAAAATTGTCTCCTCAAACAAAGACTGGTTTGCTGAAGTGCACACGCCCGCTGCCGGGAGCCATTCCAGAATGATACCTACCTCTATGCTAATGCACATGCACTTGAAACTGATCGATTGAACATGCATATAAAATTTTGCACAGAGTAAAGCTTCTGTAACGATGGATGCGTCTCCGGGGGTGCCCAAGTTTGTGGCCATTGTTCCTAACAACACCCTCCGGACGTCGAGGAAGCTCGGTAAGAAAATCCTCTGCCCATTGATGTGAAGTGCATGCGGGTGTGTGAGTATGCATGTGATGGTTCCGTTCGAACGAAAACAAAAGAAGATCATTGGTATGTAAGTGCGATTTCATCGCTGTATGGCGGAATGTGGAATGCTATCTGTGACCAGCAGCAGGGATGCAATTTTAGAATGTTACGAAATCGTAATCGATTTTTAATACAGTACAATTACTAATGTTTTAACGCTTGATTTTATTATTCCAGAATTTTGGCTTGAATACTGTGATCGCTAATAAATTGGATTTTTAATTCGAACAATATAACTTTAATTGAAATTGAACCATTATTAATCCAGAGATTCCGCCGGCTGAACACCTTTTAAAGCAACTAGAAAAGGCTAAGGAGTAGAGTGAATTAAGATAAAAACGATTAAGAAATAAGAAGAACAGTATCGGTGAAAATTATGGAATTTGATTGCAATAATTTACACTCCACAATAAAAAAAAGAAAATCAATAAAAACTAAAAAAATCACCCACATTAATTCAAAATTTAATTGCGTCTCTAACGTCTCCCGCATCTTTTCATTCGGCAGGTTTCTGAACAAGATCGCTCCAAAGACGTTCGAATTCCCTATTTGTTTAATATATATTGTTCGAAAAATAATAAAATGTTTTTGTTTTGCGCATATATTTGTTTACAATCTATGTTCGAAGACAGTTTCTCTCTAAAACCCTCGAAGATACACTTCTTTGTATAAAGTGCATGATAATATCAATACGCCCATTAACAATATAACTTTTAAGTCTAGATTTTTTTTTTGCATTTTAGATGAGCTTCGCGCGACCCCTCTGCCAACCGCGGGTTGAGAATCGGGAAGGTACTGGATTCGAGGTTCGAAGTTGACAGAACGCGGTTGGTGGAACGATCTTTATTATACAAATTCGCCGAAAATATGGGGTCCGTCCACCGGAAGGCAATATATTTGAACCTGCTTTAGTTTCGGCAAGCTCACATTTTGATCGCTATATATACGTGACGCACAACCTACGCGTTCCATTTCATGCACATTTTTATTTACCTATTCACTAATTGATGAATAGCTTGATTTTGTAGAACACAAGCTAAATCTTATATAACGTAAGTTGTACGTAAATAATTGGTATTTACATCGGAAATGAAAAGGAACTGGTGAACTGTAATAACTGTAAATAATATCTAAATAATAATATCTAAATAATATCTAACAATTACGTCGCATGATCATTGAATGTTAAAGCTACACTGTGTAACTTACCATACTGGGCACAATCATAAAAGCGCTCGCAAAGCCTCTAATGCATTACGCACTATAAAAGAAAACAGGAGTGCGCTTGATTAATAATCTGCTTATATGATGAATATGCTAAGTCACTTTTTGAGTAAGAAATTGTCATTCATGGATTCAAAGAGTTTAAGTTTGACGACAACGCGTTTCGTAGTTGCTCCTCTGTGAAGGACCTGAGCTACCCAAGCAGCAAAATATGTTTCGATTATGAACTTTGTGCATCACAGCAACAAATTCTTATGCGAAACTAAGTTGCAGCTACATCTCAATTTCTTATACAATAACAAAAAAGCGCAGGAGGTGGAGCCAATTGCAACATTTTCGTTATTTCAACACAAGTTTCAAGAATGAAACCGCAATGTGTATGCATGGAATTTGATAACAGCATGGTAAATGCTGCATGATAAAATTTCAGCTACGAAGATGCATCGAACTAGGGCGCAATAGAAACTAAATGGCAAATGGTCAGATTAAAAAAGATTGTCTGTATACAGATTCAACTTTGATTATTTCCAGAAATTTGATGAGGATTCAACTCCAGTTATCAATTTCTATTCAATTTTCTCGTTTTTACTATTTACGTCATCTGCTGTACAAACATTTGCAAGTTTATGGCTCAGTTCCAAATTTTGCTTCTCTTATCAGAGCAATGGTCATTATATCAGTTTTTAATTTCGCTTCTTCAACCCATCAGCACCTCAGCATGGTAATGAAATTCAAAACAATATCGTCATTTCGTTTTAGAGACCCACACTTTTTGAACGACTTCTAGTCCAAGTACGCAAAAGTTACAACGTAGTAAATAACCTCATCTCAAAAACAAATATAAGGCGAACGATCGAGCAAAAAGTTGCTGTTACATGGCTTCAGAACATGACAGCAACGTTCAGAAGTATTTTTGTGTGTTTGTTTTGTGTATCTCGCAAGCATCACGTTGGCAACCTATATGCTCCACCCACTAGATCTATTCAGTGAAGGTTGGGTTTTCAAATGCCGTTTACACGTTTCAACGACAAATCCAACCACGCGAATGACGTTGTTGGTGTTAAGTTTTTGAAGCAGCGATGCAACTTTAGTTGTTGCTTGTTTCTTTACAATTTCATCGTAGTAACAAAAAATGTTTCTTAAAACTTCGGAATTTCATTAGTGCAACAAATGATCACAATTTATTTTTCTATTATGTTTCAGTTGTTGCTTGGGAGTGAAGTTGCACAGAGAACTACATATACGGCTACCTAAAATTAGTTTATAGGCTGTTTCTGAAATTACAGGCACATTAAATGATCGATCCATCGACGATCCATTGAAATGTTTTGAATTCTACTGGCTGCATCCTTTTGTTTACACATTTATGTGCGTGAAAACATAAAAAACATTGTTTCTGAACACTTTTCAGAAACAATGTTTTTGCCTTTCTCCTAGAAAGGTATAGCAATCACTGGAAAAACCAAAGGTATAAAAGTGGTCCCAATGGCCGAATGTCATATACCACTCGACCCCTTTTGACGAACTGAGCGTTTTCTGTATGTATGTATGTATGTGTGTATGTGTGTGTGTGTGTGTGTGTGTGTGTGTGTGTGTGTGTGTGTGTGTGTGTGTGTGTGTGTATGTATGTGCAACTTTTTTTTCTCACTCACTTCTCTTAGAGATGGCTGGACCGATTTTCATAAAATTAATTGCAAATGAAAGGTCTAGTTGCGCCATAGGTTGCTATTGAATTTCATTGTAATCGGATTTTTAGTTTAGAGGTTATGTATCAAAATGTAAAAATCATGAAACATCAATATCTCAGAAACCACACAACCGATTTTAATAAAATTGATTTCAAATGATCGGGCTGTCTCCAGAACCCTTAACTTTTGAATTTCGTAATGATTGAACATATGGTTCAAAAGTTATGTAAAGAAAAGTTATCCTGAGGTTGTTTAAACTCACTCATTTTTCTCAGAGATGGCGGAACCGATTTTCACAAAATTAGTGTCAAATGAAAGGTCTAGTTGTCCCATAGGTTGCTATTGAATTTCATTGCAATCGGATTGTAACTTTGTCCGTTGTTCATGAAAATGTGAAATCACATAATGAAAGTAAACATATTGACTTCCTCCTAACGATCACTGGCTAATTAAAAGGTAGAAAAGTGATCCAAATGGCCGAATGTCATATACTACTCGACTCAGACGAATCGAGCATTTTCTGCATATAAGCATGTATAGGTGTATATGTTTGTGTGTGGGTGTGTACGTGTGTATGTGCACCTTTTTCGCACTCACTATTCTCAGAGATGGTCTGACCGAACAGATTTCAATGAAATTAATTGCAAATGAAAGGTCTAGTTGCCCTATAAGACCCTATTGAATTTTATTGTAATCTGATTTCTAGTTTAGAGGTTATGTATCAAAGTGTTAAAACCACGAAACATCAATATCTCAGAAACCACACATCTGATTTAATTAAAATTAGTTTCAAATGAACGGGATACCTTAAAAACCCTCAACTTTTGAATTTTATGAAGATTGAACATGTGGTTCAGAAGTTATGGAAAGAAATGTGTTCTGGAGACTATTTAATCTCACTCATGTTTCTCAGAGATGGCTGGCCCGATTTTTATAAAATTAGTGTCATATCAAAGGTCTTGTTGCCCCATAAGACACTAATGATTTTTTTTACAAACGGATTATTACTTTGCCTGTAATGTTTAAAAATGTGAAATCCAGCTATGAAAAGAAACATATTCCAAGACAACTTACTTGGACTCACTCATATTTCTCTGAGATGGTTGACCCGATTTCCACAGAATTAGTATCAAATAAAAGGTCAACCTACCTCATAACACCCTATTGAATTTTGCAGTAATCGGACTGTAACTTCGTCTGTAATGTATCGAAATGTGAAAATCACGAAACTTCATTATCTTAGAAACTACACAACCGATTTGAACAATATTGATATCAGATGAACGGGCTAGTTAAGGGTTAACTGATAAATTATGATTGAAACGTGGTTTCAAAGTTTGGCTGCCCCATACGTTACCTTATCATTTGATTGTAATCAAACTTAAGCAAGCGTTATGTTTTCATTTGTAAAACAACGAAAGTCTATTATCTCAAGTATTACTCGACTTATTTGAACATAACTAGTGTCATACAAATGAGTCATCTCTCAAACTTACAAATAACAAACTTCATAACAATTTGATATGCTGTTTAAAAGTTTTAGAAAGAAAAGAAATTCAAAGACTATTCAACACTTTACCTGCTTCGATCAATATATATGGCCTCAACATGATTTAAATGTGGTATCGTACTATCTGAACGTTCCCGGCATCGCTCGTGAATAAATTGTTCAAAATTAAGAGTCATTGCTTTTATTTCGCTATATCTTAAGTAGTAACATTACGTCAAATTTCATATTTTATACTTTAATTACAATATCAATATTTTAGAACCCAAAGAGTGGATAAACATTTATTGGATTTAAGCATTCATGTAAATCTATTTTTACAAATAATAAGTTTGAATGAGAAAGGCTGAGTCTGACCGCTAGGTGGATTAATTTAGGTTTTTATGTTTTCACGCACTTCTCCGGATGTTTCACTTTTCACTTCTCCGAAGAAGAAAAACAGTATCGTGCACAAGTGGTGCACTGATAGTGGAATGTCATTGAGAAACCTGGCCAAGGAAGAGCATGTAAGCGTCGGAACGGTACGGACAGCTATTTCAAATATGGAGACAAAAAACAAAAAACAAAAAAATCAGGGATGCCTACAAGCAGAAACCATCGGCTTCCGTTCACCATGTGACGAGAAAAGTTGGGACCTTGACGTCTAATGTAATGCATAATAAAGATCGACTTGGGCTCAAGACGTACCGGAGGCAGAATAAACCGAAACAGTATGATTCAACATTTTGCAAAAGTTCTGGATACTTTATGATGGACGATGACACGTATCTGAAATTGGACTACAAACTATTTCTCTGTACGCAAGGATGAGTATATCCCTGAAATGGAGAAAGCCATTTTCACCGAGAAATTCGGCCAGACGGTGATAGTGAGGCAATCAATTTGCGAGTTTGGCAAAATATCTAGCCCGTACATCACATCGGAAACAATGAACACCCAGAAGTTCATATTTTAGCCTGATTTGGCATCAAGTCATTACGCCCCGTCTGTTTTGTAACGAAAAACATGAAGCCGCCAAATTGCTCGGAGGCACGGCCAATCGAGACTTTTTGGGCTTTGACCAAAGCAAAGGTACGAAAAAACATAAAACCAGCATCGCATTGAAAAATTTAAAAAGAATTGGCCAAAAGTAGTGAAAATGGTGGAAATTGCAACTCTGCAGAATTTTATGAGTCACGGTCGAGAAAAAGTGAGAAACCTCGCCTATGTTCATTAGGCAGACAATATGTGCAGTAGGGAAAGCGAAGGATAAGCGAACTGGAAATATGATACAGATTTGGAAAAATATACCGCATCCCGACGGGATGCGCCTATGATTTTCATCAAATAAAAGTACAATTATATGTAAGATACAAACAATGATACAGTGTACCAAATAAAACAATTAAAATTCCATAAAACAATACTTTTTTTCATTCCGAAAGTGTGCACAATAATTCAGTAGCTTTCGCTTTGATCGATAACGTCACTGAATACGTCCTTACGTCGTTAGGATACGCGAGAATATTGTGAGACAGAAGGTTTTTCAGTCGTTGTTGCCGAAGACCGAGTTTACCCCTGCATCTCCACGACTGCGACGGAAAGGAAGGGTTGTGTCACCGTGGTTAGTGACGGAATCGATGTTTCCGAGTTATTATCTGTTTATTACTAACCCGGTGTATAGGGAGCTCCGTAGCCGCAAGGTTACAGAGTCTGCTTTGGTAAGCGGGTGGTCGTGGGGTCGAATCTTAGCAGAATCAGGGACTTTAGCATGGGTTAATTCTCAGGCTCCCCACCACGTACCCTTCCTCCAATCTGAATTCTTCAGTACCTCTGTTGACTCTCCTTCTAACAAAAATAAGTCCCTATTATAATAAAACTGGTGTGAGTAACATATGAAATTTCTCTCCAGGGAATTGTAATTAGGCGATATTGTTAGGATGGACAGAGGCTCGGTATAGTAGAGCAGTAAGCTTGAAACGGAAAGGTACAACTTACACACGAGCATGGATATGAATGATGAGCGTATCACTTACTTCAATAGTGATACTATAATATGAAGTGCGGAGTACAGAAAACACCTGGGCAATATCAAATAGATCTAATCTCTGGTCGCAGTCATGAGTCCACACAGAGAAAAAACCCGGTGTATGCTTAAGAAAGCAAACGCATATCAGTAGTCTGTCTGTCTGTCTGTCGTCAGTTACTCACTCAAAACCTACTGAGTTTGTGCGATGTACCTTTTCCTGTACGATGTGTGTCACACACATGTTAGTTTCGCTCTATCTCAAAAGCGTGAGGTAGTGGAGTAGGCGGGGAAAATTTTTTACTCTGCGGGGAGATGTGGACGATGTTAACCATGATGATTTTAAAATAGCTGAGTCGATCACCATTAAACTCAGTTTTTATAAGCTGTAGTACCTGATGTATTCAACAACTTTGAATTCCACGTACTTTACTGGCGTGGCAAGTGTGAACCTCGGGGGATAATTTCAATTTAAATATTTGTAATATTGACAAATTCATAATAAAAATGTATATACTGACATTTTCGAGTGTCATTGTTCTAAAATGTCAGTGTGACCTAATTTCATATAAGCGTTGAAAAAGAGAGGCAGGGGTGGGGGCGAACTTGTACTATGTAAAAATGAAACGTTTTTCACGACAGTCGTGCAAATTTATATACAAAAGTTTTTGGAAATGAGGAGGGGTTTTGTGACACTACTGTGTCATCTGATATTTTTTTATATCGTAGTAATGGGGAGGGGAGGTGTAGTTGATGAGTGATGTTGGAGTTTATTAATTTTAATGTTGCTCAATCGACAATCATTTAATGCGTTTCCTTTTCTATATCCAGTGGCGTTATTAAAGGGAGTTGTATTAATCTTCATTTTATTTATTTAATGAAAATGTTTATTCTAGGGCATCCTTGCGAACATATTCCTGCGATGTCAGTGTTGATTCATTTTAATAGCGTGGATAAAAGGGGGAGAATTTTTTCTATTGCAAAGATGAAATTTTTAATTTTGATCATCATGTAAATTTATTTGCAAGGGTTTTTGAGTATGACTCGTGTTTCTTAATTATAGTTTTGTCCTATTTCAGTGGTGTAGTTGAGGCCGGAGCAAAACCAAAACGAAATTTTCAGATTCTTCATCTGTTCGTGAGTTTAAAGGGGATGGACGATTCGGTTAAGCACAACGAGATAGGGAAATTATTCTCGAACGCGATTTCTTTACAAGATTGATTAAGCTGATGACTTTGGACGGTTTGTTGAGCAAAGTGAGTCGATTAAGAATTATAAATCGTTCACATGAGCAAAAACATTATTTAATGCGAAAACGTTGAAATCATCAGGCATTGAATAACTGTTATCAGGATTAACATGTCAATGTTATACCATTTTGAAAAAAAATATACTGTTCTAATCAAAAATGCTAGAGCACACCACTAGGTTGCATAATTCGTGTTTTTTTTTATAAATATCTGAAACATCCTGTGCTATTGTAACTATATCGTCTATAAGTTATATGTATTGAATAAAAAAAATTGTTCTATTTTCGACAGGCAAGAATTTAATTCGCTTGAATCTACTATTACTCAATACTTCACCCCTGGAAGTTCAGGTTTAGAAATATTCTTGCAAACTGTGACACACGACGGACTTCCGCTATTGAGACAAAAGCGTGGTAGGTACATCCATCCAGCCAGCAGAAGAAGGCATATGTGTTATGCAAAAGTGCATTGCTCTAGTCGAGTTTCAACATGGCTGCATCGCTCTTACCACCCCAGTATGCGATATGCACCGGAGCGCTGGGGGTTTACCTCTCCAGTCAAAGTTCGCGTTCGCTCCGTCTTGCCCACCGTTCATCCTGGATCAGGTCGTGGTAAACGTCTAGCACCTACCCGCAGCTCGGTTCTCGGGGCGGTCGGAAGAGTGCACTTAAGGCTACGCCCGTGTGGAAAGGGGAAAGAAAAACGAAAGTGACTGAGTAGGAAAAAACAGTGAATGTAGTAGGTACTGAATTTCGTTCGATAGCTGAGCGATGTTACGCTGAAAATAAGGGAGAGCAGTGACTGCATGTCTGCAAGTTGGCTATGAAAGAACGGTAAGATCAAGAGTCTACCGGGGTGAAGGAGCGAGGGGAAGGGGAAACGAGTGAAGTGCTTTTTACGCCATTCAATTTTCTGCCAGATTTCTTACCATCAGCTCGAATTCATTGTCATGCACTAGGTACGCTATGCAGTCGGTACGGGAGTTGGGCAAACCAGACGCGCCGTCGAGGTCGACGATATAGGGTTGCATCTGCATATTACACGATCATTCGCATCCCAGAGTAGGTAGTTGTTTGGCGTTCAACCGGCTCCGCCCCAGTAATGAAGTGAGTATATGTTTCGTACTCTTCCCCCTTCAAGCCTGGCGGTGCTTTTCATCGACGGCAGATCCTTGCCTGACACACCGGCAGTGGTGCGATTTTGTCTTCTCCACTTCGGTGTGGCAAACCCTTCCCCCAAAAGACAGGGAACACAGAAAACACCTTCCGTCGTAGCACCACCTACTTAGTCGGAGGGTTTGCAAAATTTTGTTTTGCTTTGCGGAAGTGCCATGCAGTGGTGCTTCAAAATGTCCGTTATATGTTCTTTGATATTATTATTTGTGCGATTGGGTAAATCCATGCTGCAGTGCTGTGCTACAATAGATCACCTACTTGCAGTCTATTTTTGAATTTTATCTTTATTTGTGTTTCATACAAAAATATTGAGCAGCTTAATCTCATGTCACATGTCTAATTTTGTTTATCAGTCAATACAATTACATCCATGATCAAACTTTAACTTGAAAGCCCGCTTTTTACCTACCAGAAACCGCTTACCACTACACGCCATTTCGCTCACACTGTCCATTAATTTCGATCCGAAAATAATGCTCTTTCCTGCCGTCAATCTCAATTGCACTCCGGGGACAGACTGAAACGATCATAATTAATCAATGTGCGCTTCGCCATAAACATTGATGGTCTTGCATAAAAGACGAACTAGTACACATCCGGCAATTGGGTTCCCCACACCGATGACACGGCTCGCCGTTACAGCTCAGCATCCCTTGCCTAGTGTGTGAGGGACTTCCACCAAGGCGTACACTATTAGCGTCTAATTGTCCCTTGCTGTTGATGCAACCAAGAGAGGATGACATCAAATTGCATCGTCATCATCATCATCGCCATCACTATCGTCGTCGACGCCAGCATCGACATAGTTCAGTTATTGGTCAACTGAGCCGGGGTTCGAAGTTCGTGTGCAGTGTGGTCCCACAAGTGCTAGACAGGCGGACGAAGGGCACGGAAATTCCCCGGACGAGGTCAAATCGCTTCAGCTTTGCCTCAATTTAGTTCTCATTTTTCCTTCATAAACTGCGGAATGAAATTTTTCGAGTTCTAATCAAAAAATCTTTTTAGAATAATTGCAATATTATTCATTGTGTATTCCCAATTCATTTTGACAATTATCGTTTATGCGATTAAATCCGTCTCTCGTTCGCACAAACGATGCTCTCCGCAGATTACGTCATGGTATTGACTGTCACATCAGCTGAAGGGAAACGATGTGACACAATTTTAAATGTTATCAAGCTGCAAATATGATAATCTAGGTGATTTATTGCTTCCTTTCGAAATTCTTTGTCACTGGCATGGTATACCACACAGTAGTAGAAAGCACTCTCTAGAGTGTGTCATCTTTTTGCCCCCACTTCAGCATTCTGCAATGCATCCTGCACGTGGTACCGATTGTGGCCACTGCACTTCACAACCGGAATGTTATTTTATCGTTGTGGAATTTGCTCACGTTTCCAAAGGAGCGGATGCGTTGCCCCAGCAGTGTTCCGGGCAGCTTTATTTAAATGAACCTGGTAGATGAACGAAGGGGAAAGAATGAAACTTTGTTGACTCGAAAGAAAATCGAGATGATTTTTCACAATAGGAAGGAAAGTGGGAATAGTTAAAATTGGGTGACTGCACTGTTTTTCGGAATTCAATGGTTGAAAACGAGAATAATACTGGTTTAGCCAAATAAGAGGTTTGTTTTGTACACAAGTACTTCAGGAATTTGAAAAAGAATCCTAAGCGCATTATTTTTTATATTAAAAAAAAGGTATAGAAACTGAGATCAAAACATTATTATTCAAAATTTAATACTAACGCATATTCCAACGCAGTTTGATATTAATCCGTTAAATTTATTTAATTTTAAGAAATCTAATTAATCGTTCTAATCAGATATGTACAAGCTTTCAATAATCCGCAATCAAAATAAAATCAGTAATGAGACATAAGAGCTACAGGAAATCAAAAATCAGAAATCAAAAGTATTAAATTGACAAATAGCAATTGGCGATTAAAAACAAAAAATCTGAAACTCACAAAACAAACAACAAAATGCTTAGCAAAATAATAAAACAGAAATCAAAAAAACGTAAAACATCAATCTGGAAATAGAGAAAAGACTTATGGAAAATAAAGACGACGAGAAAAAAGCACAAAAAATAAGAAACAAGAAATAAGAAATGAGAAATGAGAAATAAGAAATAAGAAATAAATAAAAAGGAATATGAAATAAGAAATAGGAATTAAAAAATCTGAAATGAGAAATAAGCAAAAAGAAATAAGAAATAAGATATTAGAAATAAGAAATAAGAAATAAGAAATAAGAAATAAGAAATAAGAAATAAGAAATAAGAAATAAGAAATAAGAAATAAGAAATAAGAAATAAGAAATAAGAAATAAGAAATAAGAAATAAGAAATAAGAAATAAGAAATAAGAAATAAGAAATAAGAAATAAGAAATAAGAAATAAGAAATAAGAAATAAGAAATAAGAAATAAGAAATAAGAAATAAGAAATAAGAAATAAGAAATAAGAAATAAGAGATAAGAAATAAGAAATAAGAAATAAGAAATAAGAAATAAGAAATAAGAAATAAGAAATAAGAAATAAGAAATAAGAAATAAGAAATAAGAAATGAGAAATAAGAAATAAGAAATAAGAAATAAGAGATAAGAAATAAGAAATAAGAAATAAGAAATAAGAAATAAGAAATAAGAAATAAGAAATAAGAAATAAGAAATAAGAAATAAGAAATAAGAAATAAGAAATAAGAAATAAGAAATAAGAAATAAGAAATAAGAAATAAGAAATAAGAAATAAGAAATAAGAAATAAGAAATAAGAAATAAGAAATAAGAAATAAGAAATGAGAAATAAGAAATAAGAAATAAGAAATAAGAGATAAGAAATAAGAAATAAGAAATAAGAAATAAGAAATAAGAAATAAGAAATAAGAAATAAGAAATAAGAAATAAGAAATAAGAAATAAGAAATAAGAAATAAGAAATAAGAAATAAGAAATAAGAAATAAGAAATAAGAAATAAGAAATAAGAAATAAGAAATAAGAAATAAGAAATAAGAAATAAGAAATAAGAAATAAGAAATAAGAAATAAGAAATAAGAAATAAGAAATAAGAAATAAGAAATAAGAAAAATAAGAAATAAGAAATAAGAAATAAGAAATAAGAAATAAGAAATAAGAAATAAGAAATAAGAAATAAGAAATAAGAAATAAGAAATAAGAAATAAGTAATAAGAAATAAGAAATAAGAAATAAGAAATAAGAAATAAGAAATAAGAAATAAGAAATAAGAAATAAGAAATAAGAAATAAGAAATAAGAAATAAGAAATAAGAAATAAGAAATGAGAAATAAGAAATAAGACTGGGGTCTGATACACAAAAAAATTATCACGATATGAATGGACGTAAGTCCAAATACAATAGTATCAATTAAAAAATCAAAGCCCGAAAAGAGGAGTTCAAAGTTAAGAGTAAAAAATAGAAAATAACGAGTGAAAAGTAGAGAATAAAAAAAACAGATCGTGAAAATTAAAGATGCAAAAAAAGGCTTAAAGGTAAAAGATAAAATTAAAGGAAAAAGTTGAAAGGTATAAGGTAAAAGGTAAAAGGTAAGAGGTAAAAGGTAAAAGGTAAAAGGTAAAAGGTTAAAGGTAAAAGGTACAAGGTAAAAGGTAAAAGGTAAAAGGTAAAAGGTAAAAGGTAAAAGGTAAAAGGTAAAAGTTAAAAAATGAAAGGTAAAAGGTAAAAGGTAAAAGGTAAAAGGTAAAAGGTAAGTAAAAGGTAAAAGGTAAAAGGTAAAAGGTAAAAGGTAAAAGGTAAAAGGTAAAAGGTAAAAGGTAAAAGGTAAAAGGTAAAAGTAAAAGGTAAAAGGTAAAAGGTAAAAGGTAAAAGGTAAAAGGTAAAAGGTAAAAGGTAAAAGGTAAAAGGTAAAAGGTAAAAGGTAAAAGGTAAAAGGTAAAAGGTAAAAGGTAAAAGGTAAAAGGTAAAAGGTAAAAGGTAAAAGGTAAAAGGTAAAAGGTAAAAGGTAAAAGGTAAAAGGTAAAAGGTAAAAGGTAAAGTAAAGGTAAAAGGTAAAAGGTAAAAGGTAAAAGGTAAAAGGTAAAAGGTAAAAGGTAAAAGGTAAAAGGTAAAAGGTTAAAGGTAAAAGGTAAAAGGTAAAAGGTAAAAGGTAAAAGGTAAGAGGAAAAAGGTAAAAGGTATAAGGTGAAAGGTAAGAGGTAAAAGGTAAAAGGTAAAAAATAAAAATTAAAAGGTAAAAAAATAAAAAATAAAAAGTAAAAAGTAAAAAGTGAAAAGTAAAAAGTAAAAAGTAAAAAGTAAAAAGTGAAAAGTAAAAAGTAAAAAGTAAAAAGGAAAAAGGAAAAAGTAAAAAGTAAAGAGTAAAAAGTAAAAAGGAAAAAGTAAAAAGTAAAGAGTAAAAAGTAAAAAGTAAAAAGTAAAAAGTAAAAAGTAAAGAGTAAAAAGTAAAAAGTAAAAAGTAAAAAGTAAAATGTAAAAAGTAAAAAGTAAAAAGTAAAAAGTAAAAAGTAAAAAGTAAAAATAAAAAAATAAAAAGTAAAGAGTAAAAAGTAAAAAGTAAAAAGTAACAAGTAAAAGTAAAAGTAAAAAGTAAAAAGTAAGAAGGTAAAAGCAAAAAGTAAAAAGTAAGTAAAAAGTAAAAAAAAGAGTTAAAAGTAAAAAGTAAAAAGTAAAAAGTGAAAAGTAAAAAGTTAAAAGAAAAAAGTTAAAAGTTAAAAGTTAAAAGTTAAAGTTAAAAGTTAAAAGTTAAAAGTTAAAAGTTAAAAGTTAAAAGTCAAAAGTTAAAAGTAAAAAGTTAAAAGTAAAAAAAAAATGTAATAAGTAAAAAGTGAAAAGTAAAAAGTAAAAAGTAAAAAGTAAAAAGTAAAAAGTAAAAAGTAAAAAGTAAAAAGTAAAAAGTAAAAAGTAAAAAGTAAAGAGTAAAAAGTAAAAAGTAAAAAGTAAAAAGTAAAAAGTAAAGAGTAAAAAGTAAAAAGTAAAAAGTAAAAAGTAAAAAGTAAAAAGTAAAAAGTAAAGAGTAAAAAGTAAAAAGTAAAAAGTAAAAAGTAAAAAGTAAAGAGTAAAAAGTAAAAAGTAAAAAGTAACAAGTAAAAGTAAAAGTAAAAAGTAAGAAGGTAAAAGCAAAAAGTAAAAAGTAAGTAAAAAGTAAAAAAAAGAGTTAAAAGTAAAAAGTAAAAAGTATAAAGTGAAAAGTAAAAAGTTAAAAGAAAAAAGTTAAAAGTTAAAAGTTAAAAGTTAAAGTTAAAAGTTAAAAGTTAAAAGTTAAAAGTTAAAAGTTAAAAGTTAAAAGTTAAAAGTTAAAAGTTAAAAGTCAAAAGTTAAAAGTTAAAAGTAAAAAGTTAAAAGTAAAAAGTTAAATGTAATAAGTAAAAAGTGAAAAGTAAAAAGTAAAAAGTAAAAAGTAAAAAGTAAAAAGTAAAAAGTAAGAAGTAAAAAGTAAAAAGTAAAAAGTAAAGAGTAAAAAGTAAAAAGTAAAAAGTAAAAAGTAAAAAGTAAAGAGTAAAAAGTAAAAAGTAAGAAGTAAAAAGTAAAATGTAAAAAGTAAAAAGTAAAAAGTAAAAAGTAAAAAGTAAAAAGTAAAAAGTAAAAAGTAAAAAGTAAGAAGCAAAAAGTAAAAAGTAAAAAGTAAAAAGTAAAAAGTAAAAAGTAAAAAGTAAAAAGTAAAAAGTAAAAAGTAAAAAGTAAAAAGTAAAAAGTAAAAAGTAAAAAGTAAAAAGTAAAAAGTAAAAAGTAAAAAGTAAAAAGTAAAAAGTAAAAAGTAAAAAGTAAAGAGTAAAAAGTAACAAGTAAAAAGTAAAAAGTAAAAAGTAAAAAGTAAAAAGTAAAAAGTAAAAAGTAAAAAGTAAAAAGTAAAAAGTAAAAAGTAAAATGTAAAAAGTAAAAAGTAAAAAGTAAAGAGTAAAAAGTAAAAAGTAAAAAGTAAAAAGTAAAAAGTAAAAAGTAAAAAGTAAAAAATTAAAAGTAAAAAGTTAAAAGTTAAAATTAAAAAGTAAAGGGTGAAAAGTAAAAAGTAAAAAGTAAAAAGTAAAAAGTTAAAAGTAAAAAGTAAAAAGTAAAAAGTAAAAGGTAAAAAGTGAAAAGTAAAAAGTAAAAAGTAAAAAGTAAAAAGTAAAAATTAAAAAGTAAAAAGTAAAAAGTAAAAAGTAAAAAGTAAAAAGTAAAAAGTAACAAGTAAAAGTAAAAGTAAAAAGTAAAAAGTAAGAAGGTGAAAGCAAAAAGTAAAAAGTAAGTAAAAAGTAAAAAGTAAAAAGTAAAAAGTAAAAAGTAAAAAGTGAAAAGTAAAAAGTTAAAAGTAAAAAGTAAAAAGTAAAAAGTAAAAAAATAAAAGTTAAAAGTTAAAGTTAAAAGTAAAAAGTAAAAAGTTAAAAGTTAAAAGTTAAAAGTTAAAAGTTAAAAGTTAAAAGTTAAAAGTTAAAAGTTAAAAGTTAAAAGTTAAAAGTAAAAAATTAAAAGTAAAAAGTTAAATGTAATAAGTAAAAAGTGAAAAGTAAGAAGTAAAAAGTAAAAAGTAAAAAGTAAAAAGTAAAAAGTAAAAAGTAAAAAGTAAAAAGTAAAAAGTAAAAAGTAAAAAGTAAAAAGTAAAAAGTAAAAAGTAAAAAGTAAAAAGTAAAAAGTAAAAAGTAAAAAGTAAAAAGTAAAAAGTAAAAAGTAAAAAGTAAAAAGTAAAAAGTAAAAAGTAAAAAGTAAAAAGTAAAAAGTAAAAAGTAAAAAGTAAAAAGTAAAAAGTAAAAAGTAAAAAGTAAAAAGTAAAAAGTAAAAAGTAAAGAGTAAAAAGTAAAAAGTAAAGCATGAGCATGAGCATGAATGACCGCCCGCGGTTACTACTCCGTTATTGCCAGATCAGCTGTAATTACACAGAGAACCAACGGATGATGCTTGGGACTAACATTCATCCTCGATGTGTAAAAACTGATGATCTCAATCTTTATATTAGGCAATACCAGCGCCGGCCGCATCCGAATGCAGGTCAAAGAAGGAGTGTGTATAGGAATATGTTGACGTGATACTCGCTTTATTGGAAGCCGAGAACACCTCTGCACTTCCACGAGAAATCACTGGGATGTTGGAGAAAAGGGTAGGGTTTGCAGCAGGTTTCGTTTTGGTAAACGATGCGCTGAGTTCGAGTACCGGGTTCATAATAACAAATATCGCGCCTATAAGTTCAAAATAACCTCCGCGAAAATTATTACGCGATCCGAACTCATTCTGTTTGATATACCACGGTAAAAAAAAGCATGCGAGGAATCCGTACCTGCGACTAAATTGAGACAGACTAAAATATTCGAATATTTCCTTAGCAAATCATTTGGTAAGTACCGAAAAGAATATTCCATTGATTTATCTCAGCCGACTACACAATGTTACGAATGCTACAAAAGTTCTATCCACGTTAACGTCTCGCCACTTTCGTTTTCTCGGTGAGATTATACCGACAACTGTATCGCGTTGATAATCTATCTGTATAAAACACGAACTCATGGAAGGCATCGACGCGAAGTCCCTAGATACTCGGTCACCCGGACATCTGGCTTTCTGCTTAACAGATGGACTAACGACGTTCGTTTGTTCTTAAAAAGCGATTTCCTGATTTGAGACCAATTCATGCACGACCGCTCTATTCCTTCCTACCAATGTGGGCGCGTAGGGACGCGGCGTTTTAGGTCGATTAATTTAATTTGTTTACGCAAGAGTCGCCTATTAAATACAAAAATTGGCAAAGTTCCGTGCATCCAGAGCCCCAAAATTAAAAAAAAATGCAGGTACACATATTTGCCAAAACGTAGTCTCAAATTTGCGGACAAAACGCCAAACTAGTCATAATTAAGAAATAGTATTTAAAACGATTATTCAAAAGCTAGAAAAATCGAATAATGAAGCATAAGATTCTGGTTAGGTGAAATCCATCCACCACCAGAATCATTCCAATATTTTCCTGATTAAAATCCACCTTCCTCTCAAAACAGAAGACGTCTTTCGACATACGCGGACTTTGAAAAGAATACATCACGTAATAATTAGATCAATTGCGATATTTATCGACCGAGTTAAACTTATTCATGTGGGTTGGTATTTCGTAAAAGTGAAATAAAAAAAATTCAGCAGATCTGGAATCGCTGCTGGTATTCCTGAATAACTGATCTAGGCCACACTAATGTTAGAAGAAGCAAACTTCGTTGCTATGTTGTCCATGCCCACGTGGGAAAAGGAGAGACTGCACTAGGATCTCTTTCACCGTCGTCACCTAAATAATACAGTCTTCTCATTCTTGAATAGCCATCGCGTGAGAGTGAGATAATGAATATGATCTTATTGGAAAATTCACAGCGGTGGATCTTATTGGAAAACGCTAGCATCCGTCACGTTGGAAAGAATTGGGCTCACCTTAGCATTTATGGATTTCGCGAGGTCGATAAAATTATAATAATACATATAAAATACTATATAACATATAAGTAAACGAAGGATTATAAAATCTACTTTGGTAGGGAAGAAAACTAGCACCTCTCTGTACTGTGTAAGATACAGTTTTACTTATCTGTCGTTACCGCCGCCATTGCGTCTTGCTGCCTTGCACCTGGATAAAATAGTATTTTCTACACTTTATTGCAAAGCTTTGGCAAGTACTTCAACTTGCTGAGTAAACTACATCACTAATCTTCACTTTTAACACAATTATTCTCGTTAACCCGCTCTGCAACTCATCAAAAATAAGTTTTTAATATTTTAAACACGCACACTTAAAAAAAAAAACACCGTTTCGCTCAGCAGTGCACCCAGTCCTCCCGACATGGTGACAGAGATCATTTTGTATTTAAATTGAAAATCTAAAATAAAATAAAATTTAAAAATATAAAATAAATGTGATTAGCTGATAATATCCAAATGACCGACATTCCGTATCTCGAACATAGGCATATCAAAAAAGATGAACATAACAACAGAAAATCAAGTGAGTTGCTGTTGATTTCATCGTTTTTTGCAATAATATGTTT